>NC_141160.1:35259975-35880430 GCF_053477565.2 Lygodium microphyllum | reverse complement strand
AAGACCATGTCTCCTTCTTCGAAGACTCTATCTAGACGTTTCAAATCTGCGTATGCCTTTTGCCTATCCTTGGACGCTTGTATGTCTTGTCTTATTGACCTTATTTGATCATCCATGTCCTCCAACATTTGTCTTGAAGCTTCAACTCTTAGGGTTGGATCAGAAAAGTTTAGGGGACTTCGACAATCATGACCATACAATGCCTGGAAAGGGGTCATTTGAATGCTCTATTGGTAAGAAGCATTGTAGGCAAATTCAACTAATGGCAAGTATTGAATCCACCTCTTCGGCTCTCGACAGCAGTATGCCCTAAGCATATCCTCAATGATTTGATTTACTCCCTCTGTTTGGCCATCTGTTTGGGGATGGTAGGCGGTGCTAAAATAGAGTTGAGTCTCAATAACTTCAAAGATAGCTCTCCAGAAGTGTGATGTGAAGAGAGAATCTCGATCACTAATGATTCTTTTAGGTAACCCATGTAGCTTGAATATCTCCTTGATAAACAATCTTGCAATGTTGGAGGCTTTATAGTTTGTCTTTACTGGTATCAGGTGTGCAACCTTGGTAAGCATGTCAACCACAACCATAATGGAATTGTATCCTCCTTGGACTTGGGGTAAGCTGACAACAAAATCCATACTGATGAATTCCCATTTCATTTGGGGAATGTCAAGCGGTTGCAGTTTCCCTGGCATCATGACACGTTCGGCTTTGATACGTTGGCAAGACAAACACTCAGTGACATACTTGAGAACGTCACCTTTAAGCCTCTCCTAATGGTAGCTCTTTCTAACTGCATTAAGAGTCTTAGCATAGCCAGGATGTCCTGAAAAAGGAGAATCATGAGCTTCCCATAATATTTTCTGCTTAAGTGACTGGCTTGCTGGTATACACAGCCTTGTTCTCTAGTAGACAAGTCCATTATCAATGGAAAATTCCTGATACTTAGCTTGCAACTTCTGATTCTGCTCCTTGGTAGATATTTCCTTTATCATTGTTTGGTAGGCCAAATCATGGCATGCTTCCTCTCTAGCTAGTTCAAGTATAGGGTTGTTTGGCATAGATACTTTTGTAGCCAGAGATCTGGCCGTTGATGGATTTTGCAAGATTAGGGAATTTAGGAATGCCTTGCGACTGAGTGCATCGGCAACTACATTCTCCTTCCCTGGTCGGTACTTGATTTCAAAATCATATTCCTCCAATACTTCAATCCACCGATGTTGCCTCCTGTTGAGCTCGTTCTGGGTAAAAATCCATTTGAGACTCTTATGATCGGTTACTAGAGTAAACTTTTTACCCAACAGGTAGTGTCTCCAAAGCTTTAGAGCATGGATGACAGCTAATAATTCCAGATCATGCGTGGCATAATTCTTTTCATGACTCTTCAATTTCCTTGAAGAGTATGCTACTGGATGACCTTCCTGCATGAGTACACATCCCAAGGCAAGAATGCTAGCATCAGTTACTACCTCGAACTCCTTATTGAGGTCAGGAAGTTTTAGAATAGGTGCTGATACCAAACTTTGCTTCAATTTGTCGAAGCTATTTTGTTCGGAAGTTGACCATGTAATGGAAGTCTGCTTCTTTAGTAAGTCTGTAAGAGGTGCTGCAATCAAAGCATAGTTTTTGATGAAGACCCTATACCATCCTGTCAATCCAAGAAAGCTACGTATCTCTTTGATGGATACTGGTATTGGCCATTCAAGCACATCTCTGACCTTGGCTGGGTCTACTGATATTCCTTCTGATGATACTATGAATCCCAGATATTCAATCTGACGCTTGAAGAATGCACACTTTTTCATTTTTTCATACAGCTTATGAGACCTCATTGTCTCAAGGACAATCCGAAGTTGAGGTTCATGATCTTCTTCCTGTTTGGAATAGACTAAAGTGTCATCGAAGAAGACAAGCATGAAATCATCAAGATATGGTCTAAAAATATCCTGCATTAATCTATTGAAGGTGGCAGGTGCGTTTGTAAGCCCGAATGACATAACCAGGAACTCAAAGTGCCCATATCTTGTATTGAAGGCCGTTTTTGGAATATCTTCTTCCTTGATCCTTATCTGATAGTAACCTGACCTGAGATCAATCTTGGAGAAGATCTTTGCACCTTGAAGTCGATCAAGAAGCTCATCTATTCTAGGAATATGATACTTGTTCTTGACTGTTGATTGATTCAACCCTCAGTAATCAATACATAGTCGAAGTGTCCCATCTTTCTTTTTCTGGAATAGTACTGGAGCTCCCCACGGTGAGTTGCTAGGCCGGATGTAACCCTCATCCAACAGTTGCTTGAGCTGTTCCTTCAACTCAATTGCTTCTGGTATGGACATTCTATAAGGTCTCTTTGCAATTGGTGCAGCTCCAGGTACTAGCCTAATCTCATGATCTACTTCTGTTGGAGGCGGAAGTTCAATCAATTCCTCAGGGAATACGTCAGCGTATTCCTTTAGCCAAGAAGGTCCTTCATGAGACTCTTGCTTTTGATCTAACTTGTTGAGTTTGATCAGGTAAACGAGTAATCCTTTTTTGACTCCTTTTATGATCCGAGATACTTTGGCTAATTGGATTTTTGGCACTCCTGCCTCACCTTGAGTTGTGACAAATTCCCTTTCAGAGTTTCGAAAGGAAACTTGACCCTTTCCACAGTGGATGTGGGCGTCATTAGGCTTAAGCCAATCCATCCCGAGTAGACACTTATGGATACCCAAATTCCTGACTCTGAATTTGACTAAGGTTTTCTTTCCTCCCAGAAAGAATTCCACCTTAGCAGTTTTCCTGGTACAAGTTACCTCGCGACCGTTTGCCAATTCCACAAGCAGGGTAGGTGCTTCTACTGTGGCTATTCCTTATCTTTTTGCACATGCTGGTGAGATAAAGGAATGTGTACTGCCACAATCAATCAAGGTTTTGAAACCTTTACCTTGATAGTCCGACGGTGTCTGAATCACCGAGAACTGGCGATTCGGCCCTTTCTTGTGTAAAGCGGCATGGACTGTCGCTCTTTCGAATTCAGCTTCCATAGTCGGATCTTCCTCTTCTTCTTCTTCGCATCTTTGCCTATTGGCAATGCAAGCGGTTCTTCCTCTTCCACGGGTAACGGCTCCTTGACCGCGGCCTGCACCTTGGAAAGGCGTTTGACGATGTCCTCCGCTGAGCTTGGGACATTGCCTCTTGAAGTGATCGGGTTCGTTGCAGTGGAAACAACGGAGGTTTCGGCCATTACTTTGAGTAGGAACAAAGTTGTTGACGTTATTTGTCCTTGCTTTCTTCCTTTGTCCCTGATTGTGACCTTGAACTCTCTTCACTTGAGGTCTGAATGCTCCTCTATTCGGGTCACTATAGGACAAAGTTTTGTTACCCCTTGGTCTAGCTTGCACCTCCTGAATTATAGGCGCCGCTCGAATGAGTGCATCCTGAAGATCTGATGGATGCATAGATTCGAGACGGGTGTTTACGGGTGGATTTAAGCCCGCGCAAAATTTGGACATCTGCTGCATCATGTCCATCTGTGGCGCATACTTTAAAAGTGAGACGAATTTAGAGTAGTATGCATCAAGAGTGAGTCCTAGCTGTTTTAGCTCGTAGAACTCATTCATTTTCTGTGTACGATATGCAGGTGGCAAATATCTCCCCTGCACGGCTTTCTTCAACTTCTCCCAGGTAACGGACCCCTCTGAAGTCCCTTGATCCCTGCACCATTGCTTCCACCAAAGTCTGGCTTCGCCGGTGAGTTTTAACTTGGCGAGCATGGCTTGATTGGTAGGTGCAGTACCAGCTGCTTCAAAGTAATCCTCCATGGATTCAATCCAAATTTCAGCATCAACCTGGACGAATCTGCCTCTTCCGTCAAACTCGGGTGGCTTTATCTGCTTGAGGAGGAACTTCTTCTCCTGGGTAACAGCAGTACTTGATGTAGGAGGCGAACCAAGACAATGAAAGAGCTACAATGATTATTGTAGTAGGATGTGTGATATGTGCCTATATCTTTTAAGCATATTGTGAAGCTCAACCACCAACAAATTGCATAATTTGTGATAATGCATGACTTCTTGTAGAGATCATTGTAAGCATTGCGCCAAACTACATGCTTTCTTTTGCATGTCTTGTGCCTCTAAACGTGCATATTCGTACACAACCTATATGTTAATTCAAGTTCAAGTCTCAAGGGGATTGGTAAAAGGAGCTGCAACATGAGCATAATTATTCATAAACCTACGATAAAAGGATGATAGCCCAAGAAAACCTCTTAAAGAAGTAGCATTAGTTGGGGTAGGCAGTATTTGACGCATTGCACCTTCTTAGGATCCACTTTGTTTCCATCTTCTCCCACTATATGACCCAAATATTCAAATTCCTTTGTCCTGAATGAACACTTAGTTGCATTGGCAAATAGTTTGTGCTTCCTCAATATATCAAAGACTTCTTTTACATGCTGTAAATGGTCCTCTTTGCTCTTGCTATAGATCAAAATGTCATCAAAGAACACCAAAACTGTCCGAAATAGCAAGGGCTGAAGTATCTTATTCATAAGAGATTGGAATGTGGCTAGAACATTGGATATACCAAAAGGCATAACCATGAATTGATAGAGGCCTCTTTCCATCCTAAAGGCTGTTTTAAACTCATCCCCTTCCTTCATGCGTATTTGATGATACCCCGATCTCAAGTCAATCTTGGAAAACGCCTTAGCATCCTTCAATTCATCTAGGAGGTCATCTATTCTAGGTATTGGATACCTATTCTTGATAGTGACCTTGTTAAGATGGTGGTAGTCGATACACATGCAAAAAGAGCCATCTTTCTTCTTTACAAGAAGGACTGTAGAGGAAAAAGGAGATTGGCTTGCCTTGATGAGACCCATTTATAATAGTTCTTTCACTTGGCGCTCTACCTCTTTCCTTTCCACTTTGGAGAGGCGATATGGTGGTTTGTTAATAGGCTTGGTGTTGGGCAGCAAGTCTACAGGATGATCCACTTCTCTTTTGGGAGGAAGAGAAGTAGGTGGTTGAAAAATATCATCATAATCCTTCACCAACTTGCAAAGACATGAATCTGTCATTGGTAGGAGGAGAGGGATGATCCTCATCAATCTTTGAGAGAAGAATAGTGAACATGCATGCCTTTGCATTTATCTCTTTTTTAATCTTCTTGGGATGGATCACGTCCATTTTCTTCTTCTCAACACCATGTAAAGTTACTTGTTTTCCACACCATTGAAATTCCATTTCGAGCTTGTTAAGATCCATAGTAAATCTGCCCAAAGATTTCAGCCAATTGCAACCAAGTATAATGTCAATGGGACCCATTACTAATGCAATCAAACTCACTGATGTAGTACACAATGGAGATAGAGTAATAGGAACATTTGGGCATCATTGATTGCTATTTTCAAAGTCTCCATTTGCCACTTGGATTTTGAGGAAAGAAGGCATATCATGTGTACTCAATTTCAGCCCATTGAGTGATTTGGAATTGATGAAGCTATGTGTGCTACTCGTATCAATGAGTATGTCAGCAGTCCTTCCCTTGATTTGGCCTTTGAGGTGTAGGGTATTGTCCCCTCTTGAACCACTCCATGCATCATTTGATATGGAACATAGCGAAGGATGTAAATCAGTCCAAGAATCATCCATGTAATGACCATCCAAATCAAAAGGAAAGCCATTCATTGGGTCATAGAACTCATCATGGATACTCTCTTTATTTTCATGCATCTCTTCTTGAGTAGTAGAGCCTTCAAGCTGTGCAAGACTCCCCTCAATAGGTTCAACATTAGAATCATCGTCATAAATCATGCTAACCTTCAAATTCTTAGCCTTGCACCTGGACTTATGGTTGGGTGACCATTTCTCCCTGCACTTGAAGCATAGTCATTTGGCATACATTTCTTTGAGCTTATCATTAGACACATGCTTGCCTTGGATAGGGGCTAAAATTTTTGCACTAATATCATTCCTTTTTCCATCAAACTTATTTTCAGCATTAGATCTCAAATTGCTCCCTTGCTTTGGTCCATAAACAATGGGGAAAGTTGGTATCTTGTTGTAGGTATTGCTTTGGTCCATAAATTGAAATTCCTGTTAACTATATATAGTCAGCTATATTCCAACTGATGACAAATTATTTTATTTATATTCTATTGATGGGGCCCCACGTGTGTTATCTTGTCTATAGAGCGGCGTTGCGAACTGTCTCTTTAGACCTTGTGTTGTTCTAATGTCACTGTAACGTTTTTCTTTAAGTTTTGATGTGACAGATATACTGCTTACATCCCAAGTTCAGTTGAAGGAATTTCTTGGAGATTTTATCTTTTGCAGTGATGTCGCTTATCCTTATTTTACATGTTGTATATTTAGGAGTGATAAATCTCTTTTGATGCCTCTGAATAGGCTGTTGTAATTCAGAAGTGATGTAGCTCCTAAGTGATGTAGCTCCTTCTCTGTTGATGTTGTAATTCACGAGTGATGTAGCTCCTTTGATGCCTATGAATAGGCTCTTGTAAGTTCAACTTTGTAATTTTATATTTTGAATATTAATATAACGGTAGGCCTATATAGAGCTATGGGTTTTTCCCTTGAACCCCCAAGGGTTTTTTCATCCATAGTAAGGGACCTTTATTTGAGCGAGGGTGTTAGCTATATATAGTCTGTCTATATATAGCGCCCTAGGTCCTCTCTATATATTCCTATCATGTGCGCTCAGTTGACACACTTCTGGGGTTCCACTTTTGGTGTCTCGTGTCTCTCTTCTCCTCTCTCTTCCTCCATTTCTTGTCTCCCTCATGCACTGTTCAACAATTCCAACAAGACATCAGGCCATTATGGGCATGTAAGGAAATCAGTCCTTACATGCCCATAATGGCCTGATGTCTTTGGAAATTCTGTAGGCTAAAAAAAATGCCTTGTTTTTTGCTGGAAAATCTTGTATTTCTGTCCGTAACGCTCAGCCAATTGAATGGCAGCTTGAAAAGATGTAGGCTTTATGGCTCCAGCTTTGGATGACAAGGTAGACTCCAACCAAATATATACTTTTTCAATTTGGCACTATTGAAAACTCCATGAACATACATTGAGAGGTTTAAAAACTAATTTGAATACTCTCTAACCAAGAGACCACGTTGCTCAAGGGTGTACCATTTCTTTTCTAAGCACTCTTTTTCAATGGGAGAGACAAAGACTTCAATCATAGCATTCTTTAGTGCTTCCCAAGATAAGAAGTCATGCCTAATTCTTGTCATATATCTCCACCAAGTATGTGCATTGCCTTCTAAATTAAGGGACGCAAACTTCACTTTGGCATTTTCGGACCTTGGATATAAGGAAAAGTACATCTCCGATTTGTTAAACCACTCCTCCAACTCCGTGGGTGAAGGATTGTCTCCTTTGAAATTTGAGATGACAATTTTCTCTTTATACTCTCTCTCATATTGAGATGGCTGCCCATTGTGCTGTTGCTGTCCATTATGGTGTTGCTATCCGAAAGAGTTACCAAATGAGCCTTGCCTAGTAAATTCATTATTCCAAGTTCCTTGTGCATATGGGGTTTGCTGTCATACTGCACACCATAACCTTGTGGCTGGAAATAATGTTCTTGAGGCTGAAAATGAGTGTTGCCCATATTGGAAGGTTGTCCATGGTACCCTTGATGTTGTCGATGCATAGGAGTATTAAATGGTGGTTGCTGCCCAATGTTTTGTTGAGGCCAACCATGATTGGATAAAGGGCTTGGCCTATGAGGCTGAACTTGAGTATGAGGATTGTGTTGTTGTTGTCCATAAGAGTTTGGGGCTAAATTCATATGCCCTTGTTCATGCCCACCAATATTTGGATGAGGATAAAATTGTTTATAAAATGGATTGCAACCGTGGATGTCCTCTTCATGCTGTCTAGAGCTTGCTTGAGCCCTATCGTGTGGATCTTGCCCATGTGGCTAAGAATAGGCCTTTGATTGATGGGGCTGAGGCTGAAATGAAGTGGGCTGAGTAAAATCTTTAGCCTTTGATGATTCCCCAATCTCAAATTGTCCTACCACCTTTGGAGTAGAGGGTTTGGGTTGCTCTTCAGCCAAAGGAGGGTTTGGAAAATTGGGACCAGCTGTAGGCAACATCTTTTCACTAAAGATAGCCACTAACTTGTCAATACCCATCCTCATACCATCAAAGCCTGATTTCATCTCTTTAATATCATTTGAGAGTTGTTATAGGTTGTTAGAGTTCATGGAAGCATGGGACATCTCGACTCCATTCATTGGTTGATTGATAGGAGAATGAATGGAGCTTACATCAACCTCTTGATTCTCATAGCTTCTTGAGGGGTTTCATGTTCATGCTCATGTTTTGTATTCTCTCAGCTCTTCATTGATGGTCTCCAAAATAGGATCCTTTTTCTTATTCCTTGCCATGAGTAACTTCATGTCCTGTATATACAGCAGAAGAAAAACTCAAATATCTTGAGTTTAGTGCTCTGAATAACAAACTCTTTGGCTCTGCTTGAAGCTTGAGAAGTCCCCTTTCTAGTGAACTATCAAGTGTTGAAATTAGTTGAATATAGAAAATTCTGTAAACAGTTTACTGTAGCTATCTGGAAATTCTTGAAACCTGTGAATGCTCTGTTTTGATCATTTAATGACTTGTACCTTAAATTTTCATGCATGTACCAACCGTGTAGACCTACAAGGGAACTCAATACATCTTCCAAAGCTGAAAATACCCTCTGCAATAACCAAAATGGTTGAATAATCCACTGTAGACTGCAAGATTAATGGGACCCTATTTCTATACCCTATCCCGAAACCTCAATGCTGATCCAATGCCAAAAATACCATGCTAAAAACTGAATTCTTGTTCCCTTGAGTGGTACCTGCACCTAAACTTTAAATGCGTGGGATCCGAGACTTGAGGGGTGTGAAAATTTCCCTCTCAAGCTGGCTTGTGCTCCCCTTTGGGGTCATTATCAGTAGGGGAGGGTCACCTCTCTTTTGTCCTACCAACTCACCTGGCATCCACTTTTCCTCGTGGGTATATACATGGCAGCTCAATGCTAGGCTCTAAAAATCAGCATGAAATGCATGGAATGAAAAGAATTTTATTGCCCCTTTTATGATATGCAAGAAATTGAATGGAATAGGTTGAAATTGAAATGGGGATAGGTAAGGGATAACCTCAGTTGTGACTCACTACTTAACAATTCTTATTCCACTTACCATTGGGTAAAATTTTACTCATGTCAATGAAAAAAAAAGAGCAAACAATTCAATATCAGGATTATGTAAATGAAATGAGAATTTGAGGCACTTGGAAGTGATTGTTTCAGTAAATGAGAGTGATTATGCAATGATCAATCACTAAAATAGCTCTAGGATGAGGAAGTGCCAAGAAAGAAGGCAAGAGTTAAGAAAGAAGCACCAAAACCGGTCCAAAGACCAAAAGAGAGGATGGTTTGGTGAGAAAAGAGAGCTTTGGCTACTTATCATGACTTTGATTTAGCAAGTTCTCTTTGTGAAGTAAAACCAGACATAAACCTTCTACAGTTGATCAAATTATCTCCAGGAGTACGCAAGGAATTCAAGAAGATATTGCGTATTGGGTATATTGTAGAACCTATGGGCATAGCACGAGTAGGGGAAGATTGGTTTGATCATGCTGAAAAGAATTGCCCTACGGTTCCAGCATACATGGATGGAATATTAGTGGAACATGCCATTGTAGACACTGGATCCTCCGTTAATATAATGAGTTCAAAATTGATGGAGAGGCTGGGTCTAGGCATCCAAAAAGAGAGCTCCACCCTTCTTAGAATGGCTGATGATAGTCCAAGACAACTAGAAGGTTGCATTACTAAAGTCCACGTTACGGTTGTGAGTGTAGAATGCTTCTTGGACTTTAAGCTGATAAGATCTGCACGACGTCCTAGCTATCTAGTTTTGCTAGGTAGTCCTTGGATCTTACGAATAGACTATCAAGTCAATATACCCATCGGTTGATTGGTTCTAGGTAGAGGTGCTAATCGAGTGATGGTCGATGCTTACCCTAAGTCCCCTCAAAGTGAGAGAGCTCCTTTATCTTCTATTGAATTAGACACAGCAGACGATCCATCTGGTAGTGAGACATCATCCAGTGATGAATCTAAAGAGGGGTCCACTATAGAGGATATCTACCAGATAACTCTAAATGAGCCGATAGAGCTGCAAGATAGGATAAGAGATGCGGATGTGATTGAGTTGCATCTTGGCACATCGAATGAATCGTGGCCAATTAAATTAGGTTCCATGCTCAGTTCAACAGAAAGGGACTTCCGTGACATCTTTGCTTGGAGTTATGATGAGCTGAGAGGCATTCCTCCCAGCCTAGCTGTTCATACTATTCCTGTAAAAGAAGGCAGTCGTCTTGTGCGTCAGAAGGTAAGGCGTATGCCTTTTGAATTGAGCGACGGGCTGTTTGAGGAGTTACAGAAGTTACGAAAAGCTGGTTTGATCTTCTCTATTCAACACACAGAATGGTGTTCACCAGTTGTGATCAGGAAGAAGAAAAACAACCAGATTCGACTATGTGTAGATTTTAGAGAGCTGAATAAGCAGACAGTTAAGGATTGGTACCCGTTGCCATTTATTGACCAAATTTTGGATCAATTAGCGGGTAGGGAAATATATTCATTCATGGATTGCTTTGTGGGATATAACCAAATGGCAATTGCAGAAGAGGACAAGTTGAAAATGACTTTCATTACTATCTTTGGTACTTTTGCGTACCATGTGATGGCCTTTGGTTTGTGCAATGCACCTGGATCATGGCAACGAACAACAGGCAAGACCTTTGGTGACATCTCCCCAGATGAGCTGAAAGTATTTATTGATGACCTGGGGTCAGCCATTGTAAGAGAAAGGATGTTGATTATTTTAAGAAAGTGCTCTGAGCGCTGCAGACAATTTTGTATCGCTCTTAACCCACAGAAGTATGTCTTTGGAGTACCTTATGGGCTATTACTAGGCCATGTGGTCAGTTCAGTAGGAATAGCAACTGACCTTGAAAAGATCAAGGTTATAGTTGCTATGAGTCCACCACGCACTCCAAAAGAGGTTCATAGCTTTCTGTTATTGATAGGGTACTATCGAAGGTTTATAAATGCCTTGGCAGAAAGGACGTTGCCATTAACAAACTTATTATCCTTTAGCTGTCTATTTGAATGGAGCGACCCTTGTAAGGTAGCTTTTAAGGATGTGAAATAGAAGTTAGTAAAAACACCCGTTTTAAAAGCATCTAAAAGAGGCGAGGTTTTCTATATATTTTCAGCAGCTACCATGCATAGTATCAGCTCTACTGTTTAGCCCAAATTTGGGAGGACAAGTGGTATCATCCGATAGCTTTTGCTAGTCTGAAATTGGGCATTTTAGAGATCAATTATACCTACATGGAGAAGTTGTGTCTTGAGATGGTCTTTGGGACTAAGAAATTCAGGCACTACATCCTCTATGAAAAGGTAGTTATCTATACGAAGGCAGAAGGGCTTAGATTGCTTATGAACAAGCTATAGCCGCCTGATCGTTTGGCAAAGTGGTTAATCACTTTGCAGGAGTTCGATTATGATATTAAGAGTAAGCCACCGAGGTTGCAAGGTATTGTGGAATGCCTTGTAGATTTCGAGGAGCCGAAAGAGACTTTGGTTGAAGGAACTGACATTGCAAAAATGTTTAAAATTGATACAGCTTTTATCCCATCTTGGTATGCTGCTATTACACATTATCTATTAACAAGAGAGACGGGAGCTAGTTTATCACAAGATTCCTTTCAGTATGTTAAGAGATGCGATACCTGTCAAAGACATGACAATAGAGAGAATAGGAAACGCCCAGTTATGCTTATCATGGCTATCCTTTCATTTGAGAAGTGGGGCATTGACTTTGTGGGTCCTATCATCCCATCGTCTACTACCCAAAAGAGCTACATTATAGTAGCAACTGATTATTTTACAAAATGGTCAGATGCGCGGGCGACGAGGCAAGACAATGCTAAAGAGACTGGAAATTTCCTTTTAGAGTAGATTATCTGCCATTTCGGTCCACCGAAAGAATTAGTGTCGGTCCGTGGAACCCATTTTTTGAACAAAGTGATCAAGAGCTTAACTAATGCTTGGCAAATCAAGCATAATAAAATGACCCCTTATAATCCGCAAGCAAATGGGCAAGTTGAAAGTATCAATAAGCAGCTTGTGGGTATCTTGTCTAAAATAGTCTCTGAGAAGAAATGAGACTGGGACAGGAAGTTGTATGTGGCAGTATGGGCGTACAATACAACGTTCAAGCGAGCTACCGGCCATACCCCATTTAAATTAGTTTATGGGAAAGAGTGTGAATTACCCCTTGAAATCGAATTGCCAACCATACGGTTTGCAATTAACCACTCTTTGGGAGATGAGGATTCACTCTTTGAACGTTTCACGACCATAGCCCACCTGGATGAACTGAAGTTGCAGAGCTTATTACACCAGGAGGTAGCTAAACGTCAGATGAAGCAGTTGCATGACCTTAGAGCGAAGAAGTATACCTTTAAAAAAGGGCAATTAGTTCTATATGATGATGCACATAGGGAGCTGTTTCCAGGGAAGCTGGAACCTAAATGGGATGGCCCCTACAAGATTGTTAGGCTAGGGAAAAATAGGTCTACGGCTCTATTAGCTAATCTACAAGGAGTAGAGTTTAAAAATAAGGTTAATCTTAATAAGATTAAACCTTATTATTTCTAAGTATGCTAATACAAAAGAAATGCATTGCAGGTCCATGCTGGGAATGATTTGAGACCTACAAAAGAGCTTAAAAGCTGGTTGATGGGGCGGTTAATTCCTTATTTGTAGCACCCATATTTGGAGCAGAGATACCATCAGGGAAAACTCATCTGGTGGAGCAAAGGATACAATGTGATTGAGCAAGAAGACGGGACCTTTGTGTGGGAGATCAAGGTCTTCTGCCATCACTGCTTACGATTGTTGACAAGTATCCCTGTTGAGTTTAATGAAGAAGGTGGGATGAAGCCGTCAATTCACCCTCTAAACATGTTGAATTTTGACTACCATAATTGCGAATAGAGGAGTTCATGATGGCAGGCTATGTAAACCCATTGTGGATGTATATATTATATTTTGACGGAGCGTCCAGGGGCCCTAATAAAAAAGGGAGTGTTGGAGTAGTAATCCGAGATCCCCGACGTAGACTTACGATGAAGTTAGCTGCTTATCTCATGGTAGGATTCACTAACAATATGGCGGAGTATAAAGCCTTGATTATGGGACTGCATATTGCCAAACAAGGTGGTATTCGGCAGTTGTTAGTGAAAGGGGATTCCCAGTTGATCCTGAATCAGCTAGATGGGACATACAGAGTGCGGAATCCCATTCCTTGTATGTATCATCGAACTGCCATGACCCTGCTTGAGGAGTTTGAGAGAGTGTCTTTTCAGCTAATTCCACGTTACTGGAATCAGTTTACGGATTCACTGGCAAATCTTCCTTATGAAGAAGACCTTTTCTTTAACTGTGGTCCTAGTTTGGATATTGTTATCAATGATGAAACAGGACCTGGTCGCTCGTGGGGAATTTTATTAGAGCATGCAATATATGGCAAACGATGGTTGATAAGGGTGATGCAAAGAGTACCCGAGACCAATCTACCGTTATTATCCTAGACCCATAGGTTAATTTGACAACATGTTATGCGTACGCCTCTTGCTATATATGCAGGAGTGTTTATGTTATATATGTCTGTGTACTTGTAGGGGATTTTCTTTTCTTGTTGGGGACCGGCAACCAAGGCATGAAGTCCCAGGTTTAGGTTAGTTATGGCTGAGGGAGGTCTGAGTAGTCGTTGCCTCCTGTAAAGACATTATCAAGCATTGAAAGACCTGTTTTAGAAGGGGGTCCTAGTGACCCTATTCTGCTAGCCTGCTAGGCAGCCGTTCTAGGAGTTCTTGTTAGTTGTGAGGCAGTTAGAGAAGCCTGGCAGAAGAAAAATAATGATGATAAAGGAAAAGAAACCCTGAATATCTCAAAGAAAATAAATATATACAAAGTTGTGTAAAAAGGCTTCTAAGCCCCTATAAAAATCAAAAAGAAAAGAAATGAAAATTTATGAGCAGTTGATCATCGCCTTGCGAAGGTCAGGTAGATTCCTGGGGATGAGTCAGACCCGGGGCTGATGCCTTGTCTTCCTAGGGGTGGCATCTTACTGGAAAAGAAGAACGTAAGGAAGGTTGGAGCGAAAATAAAAGTGAGCGTCAAAAAAGGATTAAGTGTCACCTTGCGAGGGCTTGGTAGGTTCTTGGGTACCAAGACAGAACCTGAGGCCGATGCCCTGTCCTCCTTGGGTCACTGCGCTCAGCTCCCTCCTTTTTACATGCCCGTGTCTGACACATAAAACCCTAAAAGAAGCAATGTGCTGAAAGAGAATACTTCTTAATCAGGCTATAGGAGTCCTTGCCTAGTAGGAGCTCTTGGTTGTGCTGTCCTTAGTTAGGTAGGTAGTTCAGACCACCACTTAGGGCAACCTCTTTGATAGTTCTTTTTAGTTTGGCCATGTTGGAGCAGTTGGTTAGTGACTAGCTTCGGACCTTCTATCAGATTAATGCTAGGCCTACTCCTTGTGGATGTCATGCCTTGGTTTTGTGATGGGGTAGGGTGAGCATTGTGCTGTGTTTAAGTATGTATCTATTTTGTATCAGCTTGATGCTTCCTTTGGTTGTTTTGTGCAAATCTATTGTGGGATTCGACGGGCCGAGTCGCCCTATCCCATGGTCGCCAATGAGAGCAGAGTTTTGAGCTCGAGATGTACCTAAAATTTGCCAAAAAATGCGGAATTTAGGGGAAAAATATTCAACGACGAAGGCGGCGGCTCCAGCTAGGACGATTTTAAGCATTAAGTGAAATACGACTCTTAAAAGGCGCCCAAGCGACACTTGTTGATTTTTTATAATTTTTCAGACTGCCGTGCGGGTTGTCAGGAGTTGCCAACCAATGCGGGATGTCAAGCCAAATGCTGAGAAATTTACAGCACTCAAATCGGAGCCCGGACGGGAGAAATGGCCGGGAAATGGCCAACAAATGGGCAAGATTTGAAAAGGTGGACTTATTTTTGGCCAAGTGGGAAGTGACCTTTGGGGGAGTTGGAGCATTTCATGCAACATGAAATGTGGGAAAAAATGTGTTGAGAGAAAGGAGAAGAGAGCGTGAGAAAATGGTACCGATTTTTGCACCCAATTCTTGGAGATGGAGGATGCAGCCTGTAAACAACCCACTTAAGTGATCATGGGCCTTGATTCCCTCCTGTATGCTGATCATTTTGCCGTCCTTCACTTGTGAAATGATGGCCTGGATGAAGAACTCTGATTTTAGTCTTTCTCTCTCCCCTAAGGGGCTGCTCTTGTGTCGAAGATGAAAATGAAGAATGGTGGAGGAAAGCTTGTCCGGATGAGAGCGGATTGCTTCTAGATCAATGAGGACATGAAGATTGCTAATCTTGAAGATGCTGGACATTGAATGAGGGCTGACACGCAGTCCCATAGCAAAACCGAGATCCCGAGACACAAAGCCTAAGCAGTAATTCAATTTTATGAAGAAAAAATGGTTTTTTATGCTATTTGGTTGATGAAATAGTGTTCCCATGGGCTGATTATGCATCATAATGTTGTTTTCTATGAGTTTGATCAGTTTATGCTCTGAAAATCAGAAAATCATAAGTGATATGGCTGAAATTAATGGTATAAAACCCGTAAAACACGCGTTTAAGGGGTACAATGGGGGTTTTTTTGCAAAATGAAGGGGAACTATGAAATTTAACATCAATAAAACGTGGAATTTTTCTGTCAAGAAACCTAAGGGCCATAGCGCAAAATCAATCTTAATTTCTAGTCGTTTTTTATTGAAGAAAATAGAGGAAAAATACCAAAAATGGTAAAAAATAGGTTTTAAATGGGAGAAAAGTAGGAAATGATAAAAAGAAAATTCCAAAAAATTACATAAGTGTTTGTGCAATGTATAATGAAGATAGAGCACGAGGTTGGCCTTGGTTTACCCTCATTTCTATGTTTTTGTCCGTGTTTATCGCTTTCTCTACAAAGAAATACACATAAAACGACTCTTTCACCTATCAACGGTTGCAAAACATTAAACGGTAGGGTGAGAGGGGAGATTGAGCGTCAAAATATAAATTAAAATCTGATTTATGTGTTGCATCATGGCTATAGGACGTTGTTTTAAAATAAAGGAAAAGGCAGCATGAGCGTAAGGCTCGGTGTCTCTCCTCGTTTCAATACATAAACGTTAGCATGGAAATCATGGAAAGATTGGTTTTGCACGATGCACAATGCTAATTTTCTTTTGTTTGTGCACTAAAACATTCACATTATGCACTATGCATGGTTCATGGTATCAAAGGAAAATCTCCTGGACTGCATGGCAATTGTTTTCTTAGGACTTTGACCCACGATTGAGAGTGTAAGGTTATCCCTTGCCGTAGGATAGAGGGGCGGTTTCCTAAGGGACTGTTTGGTGAGGAAGCATGGTATATCTCCTGGAAATACGAGAAATATAAAAGAGAGGATTTTGTGTTCGTTTGTATTATATGTTTAGTAGCGCATCAAAGGGCCAATCCGTGCGATGTAGGAGAGCTGCAGTGGGGCTCCAATTATTAGTCGGTGGAATGCCTCCATATGTGTGTGATCGTGGCATTGCCAATGTGTAAGGGTTCTCCCTCTGAGGAGTTTAATGGAAACGTTGGAATATAAACTATAAACGCATGAATTAAGCTTTAGGGCACTTTGTCCTTTAGCATTGGATTGACGCTCCTGGTCCGTGAGGCCGTGAGGGTGTTTGTGTGTCATGAGCATGAGGTCCTACTAGTGCCAGAGCCAGTGCCGGCCCATTTCAGGTCCCATCATGCAGCTCCTGGCACTAGCTTGATCTCATGATCCACTTCTCTTTGAGGCAGGAGTTCTATCAGCTCATCAGGAAATACGTCTGCGTACTCCTTTAGCCATGAAGGTCCTTCACTAAACTCTTGCTTCTGATCTAACTTATTGAGCTTAATCAAGTAGATAGGTGGCCCCTTTCTAACTCCCTTTATAATCTGAGATGCTTTGGCCAATTGAATTTTTGGCTTTCCAGCCTCACCTTGAGTTGTGACCAATTCCCCTTCAGAGTTCCGAAAGGAAATTTGGCCCTTTCTACAATGAATGTGGGCATCATTAGGTTTAAGCCAATCCATTCCGAGTAGACACTCATGGATACCTAGGTTCATGACTCTGAATTTGACCGAAGTCGTCTTTCCTCCCATAAAGAATTTCACCTTAGCAGTTTGCCTAGTACAAGTGACCTCACGACCATTTGCTAATACCACAAGCAAGGTAGGTGCTTCTACTGTGGCTATTCCTAATCTTCTTGCACAAGCTGGTGAGATAAAGGAATGTGTACTGCCACAATCAATCAAGGTCCTAAAACTGTTACCTTGATAGTCCGATGGTGTCTGAATCACCGAAAACTGGCAATTTGGGCCTTTCTTGTGAAGAGCGACATGGGCTGTCGCCCTTTCAAACTCTACTTCCATGGTTGGATCTTCTTCTTCGCACATTTTCCTGTTGGCAATACAGGCAATTCTTCCTCTGCCTTGGGTAGCGGCTCCCTGGCCATGGCCAGTTCCTTGGAAAGGTGCTTGGCGATTTTCTCCTCCAAGCTTGGAACATTGCCTCTTGAAATGACCACGCTCGTTGCAAGGGAAACAAGGGAGATTTTGGCCATTGCTTTGGGTAGGGACAAAGTTGTTGAGATTATTAGTCGATTTCTTTCTTTGTCCCCAATTCTGGCCTTGAACTCTCTTCATTTGAGGCCTATATGCTCCTCTATTCGGGTCATTATAAGACCAAGTTTTGTTACTTCTTGGCCTAGCTTGTACCTCAATTATAGGCGTAGCTCGAATGAGTGCGTCCTGTAAATCAGTTGGGCACATAGATTCGATACGGGTATTCACTGGTGGGTTTAAACCATCACAAAATTTTGACACCTGCTGTGTCATGTCCATCTGTGGCGCATACTTAAGAAGTGAGACAAATTTTAAGTAGTATGCGTGAAGAGTGAGTCCCAACTGTTTCAACTCGTAGAACTCATTCATTTTCTGCGGGCGAAACGCAGGTGGTAACTAACTTCCTTGCACAACTTTCTTCAGCTTTTCCCATGTAACGAATTCTTTTGCAATCCCTTGATCTCTGCACCATTGCTTCCACCAAAGCCTGGCTTCACCGGTGAGCTTCAGCTTGGCGAGCATAGCTTGGTTGGTGGGTGTAGTAGTGGCTACTTCAAAGTAAACTTCCATGGACTCTATCCAAATCTCTGCATCAGCTTGGACAGTCCTACCTTTCCCCTCAAATTCTGGCAGCTTGATCTACTTGAGAAGAAACTTCTTCTCCTGGATCACAGTAGTACTTGATGTAGGAGGCGAACAGGGAATCTGTACCTGGGGTTGTGCCTGGATAGAGGTTTCTTAACGTTATAACTCGCTAATCGCTATGACTTTATATTTCATACCCAATTCAGCTATATCAATCAAGAAATCTAGCCAGTTTACTTTTTATCAATTCTAATAGATAAAACAAACATTGATAAAAAGAAGTCTTATTCCATTTATATGGGTCTAGTCCTTTCGGAGTACAATATTTCTTGGGATGGCAAAGCAACTGTTACATTTAGTTTGGGGAGAATAATGTTGTATTACATTTATCTACGGAAACTGGATAATAGTATGGTTTTGGATCATGGATCTTCAGGAATTGGTAAGTCATCGGAAGATTAGGATACCCCTTCCTTTGGAACCCATTCTTCTCATAGCGCCCCAACACCTTGATCCTGTCAGCGGGGATTACACGGGTCACTTCCTCATATACATATGAGTTCAGTTCAACCCTCCGACCTTGAATATGTAAAGTTGAGTTTACGTAAGCCTTCACAAAAATGAACATCTTCACGATCTTCAGGTCTTCCAACCACTTGATCCTTTTTAGGTTGGTTCAAAGGTACGCAAACAGTGGGCAGCTATATAGTAGATTCCTGAGTCACCCGTCCATCTCCATTCCATGTACAAAGGCGATGGATTATAAATACGATCTAGGATGTTCATCATATCAACCCTTTGTCGATAATCCGGGGAATGCATCGTGGTCATAAACATGACTCGGAACACTAAGAACATGTTCCATGCTTCATAATTCTGCAAGACAGCATCGAAATTAAGGAAATGTTCTGAATAGCAACATTTGCTTTACTTCTTCTTATTAAGATTTCTTAAAAACAAATCCTTGGTTCACTATGATACCAACTATAACGTGTCCACCTATTCCCTTCAGGACACGTCTTAGGAGTCCATCGAAAAGGAGGTCTAGAAATCTCCGCCTGGCACTCCCATGGAATGTTACGGGGTTTGCGATCTAGGACTTTGAGTGTCTGCCACGTCCCATTCCATTCCCCTAAAAAACAGTATAAGTCCAGGATTATTATCAGCTACACTCTAGGTCAGCGCCCTTGCTATTCATTTCCTTTGAAACGATCTCCTTGCTGTCCATTATGATTGAGAAAAGGTCCCGGCCAACTGGGACCACCCATCCGTAGGACGGACCCATGGCGGACTTTCCTGAAGTTGTTTTAGTTGTCTAATTACCTACCACATTTAGTTGGACATGCATCAAGTAGCTTCCTTCATTAGCCCATTAGCCATCGGTTCCTTCACGTAATCATAGCACTTGACATAGAAAAGCAGTGTCAAACAAGTTCCTTTTCAACATGTTATCATATTTATCTTTGAAATACATTTATAAAGTTCAGCCCGTAGGCTTATCCATAATCCGCCCAGAGGCTGTCTAGCAATCCACAGGGATTACTAATCCAAGATTCCGCCCGTAGACTAGTATGTGGGCCTCGAGATCCAATCTCGAGTCATGTTGGCCTCTTGTGTAGGGACCGGAAGGCGAGGGATTTACAGCCAAAGCCCCCCTAGCACCCAAGCATCCTCGTGCTCCAAGTAGCGCTCAACGGAGAGACCTCTCGCGGTGGGTTCGGTCCACCTTTCTGGCATGGCTAACAACCCCCTTGGTTAGGATCAAGCAGATAGTCAGGGGTAATTGAGGCTGCCTCTCCCTTCAGGCCTTCAACTTGAAGCATTAGATATCTTTTCATCCTTTAGTTCATTGAGCAAACAAAGCAAACAGTGACCCACGGTATCCTCAAAATAAGTGGATTCCACATCCTCCACAACCTTAGCCATGTATGCATAGTGATGAGCTACATAGCTATCATATGTCAATTGCTGCATTAGCTTTCTTTCTCTACTTAACATGTGTGGACCTAGATTGCTACTAGGTACTTTAGCATTCTTTTGTGCTTTCGGCACACCAGGTGTTCAAAGAAATTTCAAACTCCTCATCCAAGCTCTGATCTAAGCCATCTCAATCAACATCAATATGAGAGAAACCTGATGATATATCTATCATAATAGGTGAGTCTCCAACTTTCTCTTTATCTTTTCTTGATTTCTATGATGTACTTGATAGAGTAACATGTGACCTCAATCTACCACTCTAAGGTCTATCAATAGAACCATGACGAGGAGGCTCTTGTGGTCCACTCATTATCTATGGATTGTTGACCTATGTTTTGCACAACCACACTCACATGTTCATCAATCCCAATGGCATTCCACACATTACTATACTAGTTACTCATTTCATAAAAAACAACATCCTTGCTAACTCTTGCTCACATGTAATAGGGTTATAACATCCATATCCTATCTCTTCAAGAGAATATCCCATAAGTATATATTTTTTTGCTTTGGGATCCAATTTACTACACAACTCATGAGGAGTATGCACATAAGAAATGCATCCAAATATTTTTAAATGGGATAGATTTGGCTTTTTACTTGTAAACTTCTCTTTAGATAGCATACCATGTACAACAACTGTGGGTATCTTGTTCATAATATATACATCAATAGTAATTACCTCAGCCCAATAGTAATAAGACAAGTTTGTTTTTTATATCAATGCATGAGTCACATTTGCAATATGCATTTTTTTGCTTAGCAATTCTATTTTGCTACAGAGTATATGTACATGTATACAATCTTTTTTGCAAAAAATAAAAAAACTCATTGGAGAGATATTCGTCCCCTCCATCCAACGTTAGGTATTTAATATGCAATTATGTCTCCTTCTAAACCAAAGCCTTAAAGCTTTTAAAGTGAGTGAACACCTCACTTTTCTCATGCATAAAGTAAACCTATACTTTGTGAGTATGATCATCAATGAAGAAAACATAATATCTACAACCACTCAAAGTTAGAGTCATTACAGCATCCCACACATCAAAATGTGTCAATTCAAGTGGCTTCTTGCATACGTGCTTTTCATGTGAAAACGCATGTCTTACTTGCTTTTCAAATTGACATGCTTCACATACTTTATACATCCCATCAACTCTAAACTTGGACAAATCATCTACAATCTATTTTGATTTCATGTCTTTCACTTGCCGCACATTCACATGACCAATTCTCTTGCCAAATTTTTGTATTAACCACAAAACCTAAACCTTGTTCAAATATGGTAGCATCCATTTCAAGAAAACTTATATCAATGTAAACAATTTTCCAACATGTTTCCCTTTTGCAATCAACCTGTAATTATTATTAGGATCTTCTATATAATAACCATTAGATGTGAACCGAATATGCAATCCTTATTCTACCATTTAACCAACAAAAACCAATTTTTTGTAATATTAATTGAATTCAACACATCAGTAAAGTACTTAATTTTACCATCCTACATACTCAAAATAATATTTCCAACTTGAGTAATGGGGTGAGCTATATCATCACCTATTTCCACATAGCTTGGAGATTTTGGACTATGCATCTCTCTACACCACTCTTCGTAAGAAGTCACGTGATTAAATACACTTGAGTCAACATACCATACATCATTATTTCATAATATTCATAAAGTGTTGCATAACAAATAACCATCCACTTTTATCATTGTGGTTTCTGTTATTGGATATGTAATTACCTTGCTACTTTTTTCCATTTCTAAGTTTAGCCTTTTTTTAAAAGCAAGTTTTAGAAAAGTGGACTTTTTTACCACAATTCCAACACTCCCTACTATCATTAGAATTCGATTGCCTTTTAGAATTTGCAACTTGGACTCTTTGACTCCCCCTTCATTGGGATTGTCTTCCTCTATTTTGTTTTGCATTATAACTTTGACAAAGACTACCACCTTGGCCTTTGCCACGATCTCTACCTTTGCTAGTAGAGTAAAACACATGTTCAGACTTGTTCTTGATTTGAGAAGAAGAGGAATCCAAGCCAAGCTTCTTCTCCTCAAGTATCAACATAGAAATCAAATTTGCATAATCGGGGATATCATCTCTCCTATACATATATGACTTGAAGCTTTTATATTCATCTCCAAGTCCATCTAAGCATGCACACACAACAACATGATCATCAACTACCACATTGATAGATCCAAGAGCTTCCACAATACTCTTGACCTTCAATGCATAATCATTAATGGATAAATTCCCTCTTTTCACTTAGTTTAGCTCTAGCTTGAGTTGTAGCTTTCTGGCCTTTGTGTTTACTTTGAATAGCCTTGCCAGATTTGTAACGTGTCCACCTGTTATCTTCAGGACATGTCTTAGCAGTCCATCGAAAAGGATATCTAGAAGGTTCTGCTTGGCACTCCCATGGAATGTTACGGGGTTTGTGATCTAGGACTTTCCGCCTCTGCCACGTAGCGGAAGTATTTCAGCCGTTCCCACTTAGGACCGACCTGAATTAGGGTTTTTCCCTATTGGTCATTTCCTAACGGCAACTAGCATCGAATCCAAGTGAACTAATTTATGCAAAAATGCCAGGTTTGAAGCGGATTCATGCTGCACTTGGTTCAAGGAGAATGGGAAATGAGAGAGATACGAAGCTCAACCTCTCTGCCATAAGGCATAGTCCCATTTCGTTCCCCTAAAACAGCGTAAATCGGGATCATCTGTATCTTAGACTCTAGGTCAATGCTCTTACTGTTCGTATTCTCTGAACGATCTTCTGGCTATCCATTGTGATTTGAGAAAAGTTCCTGGCCAACCGGGAACACCCATCCATAGGACGGACCTATGGCCACATCCACTGCACTTTCCTCAGGTTGTTTTAGTTATTTAATTACCTAACACATTTAGTTGGATGTGTATCAATCAGCTTCTTTAATTAGCCCGTTAGGCACTGGTTCCTTCACGTAATCATAGCACTTGACATAGAAAAGCAATGTCAAACAAGTTCCTTTTTAACAGGTTATCATATTTATCTTTGAAATATATAAAGTCCAACCCATAGGCTTATCCACAATATGCTCGAAGGCTATCCAGCAATCCACAGGAATCATTAATCTAAGTTTCTACCCATAGACTACTATGCGGGCCTCGAGATCCAATCCCGAGTCACGTTAGCCTCTTGTGTAGGGCTCGGAAGGCAAGGGATTTACGGCCAGAGCCCCCCTTGGCACCCAAGCATCCTCCTGCTCCAAGTAGCGCTCAAGAGAGAGACCTCACGTGGCAGGTTCGGTCCACCTTCCCGGCGCGGTTAACAACCCCCTTGGTTAGGGTCAAGCAGGCAATCGGGGGTAACTGAAGCTGCCTCTCCCTTGAGGCCTTCAACCTGAAGCATTAGATATCCATTTATTCTTTAATTCATTGATCAAACAAAGCAAAACAGTGCTCTTAAATCTATAACAAGCACAATCATTTCCATTGGTCGTTATTGTTGGCCAACTGCTAAGGAGTGAATCCTTCTTCCCGAATGCATCCAACACTTGATCCGGGATCAATTGCGGTTTGGAAAGATCCCCTATATCCTGGGTTAGGGCGTACCCTATTAACCCGACTTGGTCAAAAGCTTAAGTTCATATGTTATTCCAATTTATCGACTGGTCTTTTGCTTCCAAGCAATTATCTTTACTCAAGAAAGATACTATATTAGGACGACTATTCATCCTCTTGCAAGATAACTTGTGTAAGAATCTGCCAATCTCATTCCGAGGAATTGGCCATTTCCTTGTGATCAAATCACAAGATCATGCGACTCTACCACTTGTTGCACAAGTGTTGCATCAACTATGGGACTATTTACCCATCGAATGGAGTCACGAAATAGTCTGTTCTTGATCGCATTAGGGCGATTTGTCAGTCCTAGGGTTTCGAGTTTCATCATTTTAGCGAGAGGTTCTTAGGAAAACCCTAGATCACTTCTCACAAGTAGGTCCTACTGTCCCTACATTTCGTGAATGTGGGCAAGTATTTAGGGTTTACGAGTTTCAGTTTTTTGGCAATACATGCGGCTAGGTAAATGTCTCCACCGAGCTAACCCTCGTCAGTTCCTTGGGATACATCGCATTGAATTAACCCTTTTCTAAACGAGTACTCCCCGGTTTTTAGGTGTTTAGGTTTATGCCAATTTAACCTATCTATTCTTGAAGATAATTACGCTATTATTTCCATAACCACGTGACTCATTGTCTACGCATAAGTTGATTTTCAACCCTAACTTTTCGATTTAAGATCAAGCATAGGTTAGGTTATAACCTAATTCTAATTAATCACCCTATAACTTGCGAACAAGAAAGCAGTCTTTTTCTAATAATTATGCAGTTGAAAAATGATAATTGACTAGAGTTATGCAACGTAAGAATCATTTCATGGCTTGCAATTTTCTATGGGTTATTAGCACTTTCCATAATGACTCATTTTCAAAGAAGATATGTCCTAATAACACGACATGCAATTTATACTTCCATGCTTAAACGGAGTGCATTATCTTAATTTTGTTTTGTAAATATGGACAATAATCTAAGTTTAGTTCATTGAAATGCACAAAAGCTATTGCTAGGAACGCATATCAATATTCTGCTCACTTTATTTTGTTCATTTTATTAAAAATACTAATGACTGAATTCCTCCGTCGTGAGCTAATTTTTCTAAAGCATTTAAGACGAAGAATGCATCCTATTTCCAAAAATTATCCTCGCACGATTGAATTATAACAACATAAAATAAAAATTAGGAAGGAAAACCTGGACTTGTGGTGAGATGTCCACATGGATGCTAGGAGACGATCCTCCTGCGGTTGCGCCTTGGGCGCGGAGTGACGATCTTGTTCGTATCCTTCGTATGCAAACACGGAAAGGGATTTAGGTGGAATTCATGCGAAATTGGGTGGAAGAATCCCGAGGGAAAAAGAAAGGTATGAAAGGGCCACACGAAGGGCTTTGGATTCTCAGGGTAGGGGGTGTTTTAATAAGCCCACATGACCAGGGCTAGGAGGCTTTTCTTGAATCTCAAGGGGAGGGGAGGGAATACCAACCCTCGTAGTTAAGGTTTCCAAAAGCACCTCGAAAAGGGGGAAAATGGGTGTAGAAGACCCTTAAGAGTGGATTTTCGTGTGGGGGACAAAGGGTATGAAGGGGCTTTAAGAAGCACTTTTTGTATGGGGAAAAATAAAATCTTAAGGGCCACATGAAGGCCCTTCAAGACGAATTTCAGGGGGGGGGGGGAAGGGGCTTATAGATCATGTGTGGGCCCTTCAATGGCAAATGGGGGGGGGGGGGGGGGAAGGGGCCTAAGGGAGCCCTTAGGAGGTAATTTTGAGAGGGTGGAAAAAAGGCTTAAGGGTCATATGAAGGCCCTTTAAGGTAAAACTTTTTTTTTGGGGGGGAAAAGCGGCTTTAATAGTCCATATGAGGGGGGGACTTCTTAGGGGTTATAGAAGCTTCCTAAGAAGCTTCTGAGCTTCCTGGTGGAGTCGTGAGACCTCCACGTAGCGGAAGGGAAGGCAACGGTGATGGCTTCACCAACACATCCATTCTCAGCTCTGCTGATGGCGATGTGGGCAGGGGGATCAGATTGCAGCGGCAGCTGCAATTGGTGATTGGCAGCGTCTCATCTGGCTTTACGGAAGCCCTCCCTCGCTCTATGGCATCAGTGAGCGTCTTGGCTCTTCCTCTCTCTTCAACCACCCAGCAGCATCAATCTACTCCTCCTCAAGCTTTCTGGCAGCCCTCTTTCCTATGGCAGCAGCCACGCTCCCTCATCGTCCCACCATCCCCGATTTAAATAGGGGAGGGGAGGGGATCCTCCCTCCCCTGCGTGGCTTCACGCATGCACCCATAGCCTCAGCAAGCTCCAGCAAGGAGCTTGCTTATACATGCTATTCCCCTCCCCTCCAACACGACTGTTGGCTGGGGGGTAAGGGGAATAAAAAATTTTGCCATTATCCAAATCAAAAAATTATCCTTACTACTTATAAAGGGGGTTCACGCGTGCTATTGGAAGTTCGGTATGTTACAAGATTCTTCCATTCAATGGCATGGGTATCAAATTCATGCAAATAGCCCATCATGCTATTTATGACACTAACAGACAAACTATACATGTCATTACTTTGTGTTTGCTCCCAATATCTTCTAGCTTTTACCTATTATGCAATAACATTTTGTGCAAGAACTTCGAGTGCTATAGCCATGTCTCCTTTAATGTAATTCCAAACACCTTTGCCCTTCAAGAAACTTGTCATCTTAAACTTCTATGTAGGATAATTATTCTTATCAAGATTGTCATTGACAATCTGGTTGAAGTTATCATCTATTTTGACAAAACAGATAACCTTGCAAAAAGCTGCAACCTACTAGAAAGCTAATAACAGGTATACCATACCAAAACACACAGGCTTTTTCACTATTTGTGCAATAATAACCATAATCTACAATCTATATGCAAATTCTTCTATTTTTGCAACCTAGCAAATACCTCAAATCTTATAGATTCGAAATTCGTAACATATGCACCTATTAATTGTCAATGTAGCCGAAATTGCAGTATACCCAAAAACTATTGTCAAGATCACTTGCAGGTCCAAAAGAAGGCCAAAAAGACCTTAGATGCCAAAAATCACTACAGAAACTATATTATATATGCAAGTTTTCCTACTCACCAAGTTTCATTACAATTGGAGATTGCAGCCCTACCAGCCTCAAAAGCCTCTTATAGCATAAATCGGGCAAGGTAGAAGAGCTTCTTACTCGTTGCTTGCTTGCTTTTGTGCTTCAACGCCTTCACGTCAACCTTAATCAAGCTCTATGCAATTGTGGGATGGCTTTGATACCACGAAAACATATAAGAGGGGAGAGAGGTGAAGAATCCAAGAGCTCTTACACACAAAAGCAAAGGAGACTTGAGAATATAGAGAGATAGCCAAAACTTTAAACTACTCCAATATATTTTATTTTGTTTTTTTCAAGTTTATAAAAAATAAAGCAAAACAAAAAGTGTGAAAATAGATGATTCTAGCTAACCAAAAATTCCAATCTTTTTATACCAACAAAATTTTATCCCTACATTACGAACATAAAATCCTAACTAAGCACTTGCATTTTGAAGTTGGCACTTCCACACCCCTCCTATTCTACACTTGAAATGTACGAGTCACTTTCATGGTCCACGTGTCCTTTTAGGCCTAGAAATATAACTAAAATGTTATGCTACACAAGCTCAACATAGTGGGATTTTGGACACACTCTTATTCCTTCAAGAGCTTCAACACATGAGAATAGAATGACTACCGCTCACATAGTCTCTGAGACACAAATGCAAGCATTAATTAGTAGTGAGTGGCATGGCATTCCTTCAATTCCATGAAGGATACACTTTGCACACTCCACGATCCAAGTGAGTGCTCCTTTGACTCTTAACCCTCTATGACTTCCACATGCAAAAGAGAAGCATGGGCACGGCAAGAGAGAGTGCTTGGAGAAAAGATGAATAGAGCTTCAACCCTCTTAGTCCCTCACCCTCACTCTCTCACTCTCTTGCTCTGAATCTCTCACTCTCACTCTCATTCAATCTCTCACAATGAAAGTAAGAGAATAAGTGCATAAATTTTGAACACACATGAATAGCTTGTTCTATTCAATCTTCATCCTTTTATATATGATTTCTAGGGGTAGGATTTCACCATCACTCTTGGGCATCCAACCCACTTTTAGGACCTTAATATTAGTCATTTCTCATTGCATGCTTTTCCTATGGTGAGAATAAACTAGAACATTTGTGGTCTTCCATGAGAGCCTATGCTATCATTATAACTTGCACAAGATCATGCCGTTGACTTGCAGTTAGATCAATACAACTGTTGCAACCATTTAACAAATTGAATGTACATGTCCTTCATGCACATTATATTATGGTTAATAATCTGAAGACTATTTCCAAAAAATTAGGCTCCTTCTCATGCTTTCTTGCACCTTGCATGTTGAAGGATGGATTTTAGGCCCCGGAACGTGCCTAAAAATATGAGAAAAATATGGAAATGCGGGGGAAAATGCTCAATCACGAAGGCGGCAGCTTGACCTAGGATGATTTTAAGCATTAAGTGCTTGACGGGCGCCCGTGCGACACTCCGTGAATTTTCATAATTTTTCCGTGCGCCCGTGCCAGTCAGTGAAGCTGCAGGCCTGTCCGGGATGTTGAGACAAGCTCACAGGAATTTTCAGATCGAAGTTCGGAGTCCGGATGCGGAAGATGGCCCGAAACCGGCCGGGGTGCCCAAGAGGGGGCCCAAAAGGGAAATCTCAAAAGGTGTAAGGGAGGGGGGGTGACCTTTGGCACCCCCCCCTTCAAAAAATCGTGGATATGGGGGGGGGCGGCGGCTGAAAACAGCCGCCGAAAAAATCGCGCCCCCCCCCCAATCGATTCCTGGCTTGCAAGCAAGCCAATGCTATGAACACTCAGGCCTGATCAAGACATCGTGCCGATCGAATCGCCGGTCTCCGCTCCTGCAATGGTGGACTGGTTGGAGAGAGAGAAAATCAGTCTTTCTCTCTCCTCCCTCTCTCTCCTCTTAGCCCCCATTCGTGCTTGAAGGAATAGGATGGAGATGGACGGCCGGATGGATGCCGATTCTTGACGGGATGAAAGAGCAAGGCAAAACCATTGTAGATTGCTGATTCCAAGTAGAATTCATGGCTGGAAATCAATCGTGGGACGTGCCAAATTTAATGAAAAACCCACAAGACACGGTAATAATTGTTTTTACAAAGAAAATGGTCTTTTGATGCAAATTTGGTTGATAAAAATGTGTTCATATGGATTGAGTTTTGAGTATGTCGTGCTTTGAGTTGTTTTCTAGCTGTTCATCATTTAAAAATCAGAAAAACATGTATGGGATAGCAGAAAATAGAAAATCGAGACACGAAAAACCATAAAAATGAAGGAAAATAGGGTTTTGGGCTAAAAATGATGCAATAAATTAATCCACACCTACTAAAATTTCTGTTTCTGCTGAAATGAACTAAGGGCCACAGCCCATAAACTGAACTTGATTTTTAGCAATTAAAAAATGGGAGAAAATGGGAAATTTGCAAGAAAATGATGGAAAAACCCTAGAAAATAGGGAAAATTTATATTTTGGGCTTCGGAAAATTGGGAAAATTATGAGTAATGTTCGTGAATGTATAACAAGGCTGAGGCATGAAGATTTGCTTCAGATCAGCCTTGTTTCCATGTTTTAGTTCGTTGTTTTCCGCTTTTTATATGAAAATAATGGGAAAAAACTGTAAAATGACATGCAACGAAACAATACTAAACCGGGGGAGGGCAGGGTAGTTGAGAAGTGTTTAAATACTATTGCAATTAATGATAAAGTTGCTGATTTCCATTGCATAAGCATTTAGGACGAGGAATTAATTAAAATTAAGGCCTAGTAGCACGAAGAACACTTCGGTGCTAGGTCTTGTAACGAAGCACAATCGTTAGAAAGGATCCATGAAAAGGATGTTTTGCACTTGTGCACGATACTGTTTTGCTAAATGTTTGAGGACTAGGCATCCACCAAATGCATGGAGCATGAAAAAGAATTTAAAAGTATCAGTGATCAGCTCCTGGACATGCATTGCAATTGGTTTATGAGGACATGACCTACGTTGAGAGGCAGTGAGATACCCATGCTGTAGGCTAGTCGTGGGATCCTAAAGGGGAAATCAAGTAAGGACAATGGTACATTCCTGGACACGCTTATTGGGTACCTTGAGCGACGTTTGTGCAAAATGTCTAAATGTTGAGCGACGCATCGAGGGGCCAATCCCCAAGGTGTAGGAGAGTCGCAGAGGGTTGACGGCATTCAGCCGTAGGAGGAACCCCATGTGTATGTGATTCGAGCCTTTTGGCTATGTGAAAGGGACTCCCTCTGAGGAGTAATATTGGGTTAGGATCAGTTGGACTACAACGTATTACAAACGCAATGTGTAGGAAGGCAGAGATTTTGATAGACGCTCCTGGCCACGAGGCCGAGGGGTTGTCTTGTGCATAGTGATGAGGTCCGGCTAGTGCATGAGCCAGTGCCGGCCCGTTTTTAGGTCCATCAGTGGTGCGTCTGCCGGGAGCCGCTTAAAAGTGGCGGTTCTCGAATCCTGGTTGTTTAAGGACCAACTAGCAGTTTATGCCAGAGGATACTGAGATTGATCCGTTATTTATTGATAAGCATCGTCTAGCAGAAATCCAAAAGCAAGAAAGAGACGAAAGAGCTAGGCGACGTGCTGAAATTTTTAGGAGATATTCCCCTAAGCGTAGCGGTGCTGAACCCTTACGAGGAAGTGGATCTAGTGGTCTTAGGACCACAAGCAGTAAGTCAGGAGAAGGTGGAAGCTCTAGTGCTCCCCTTCCTTCGATTAGCCAGTCCACATCAAGTACGGGAGGTGTAACTCCACCGTCCCCTATTCCTAGTGCAAATCCAATCCTCGTCATGGCGCAGCCTATTGCAATTCCAGCAGGAACGACGGATTTGCCGGCTCTAGGTTACCCGCTACCCATTTTTAATGGGCTAGTTGAGGAAGATGCAGAACTCCACATTAGGGAGTTTCAAAAGCTGATGTTTAACTGTCGCATTCAAGAGGAAGGACATTTAATGATGTTCTTCAATATGACTCTCAAAGGAAGAGCCGCTATATGGTATCATGGTTTAGAAGCCGGAACCATATTGAATATTGATTCATTTTATGGAGCTTTTCGAAGGGAGTTTTCCCCTGAAAGGGGTGGGCAATATTGGTTGCGTGTACTTAACGTGACCCGCCAAGAACCACACGAAGATATTCGTGCTTATGCGAAGAAGATAAAAGAGGTTTTCCGTAAGTTGGACACCTCTATCCCTATCCCCGCAGCTTCCCAATTGCAATATTTCCTACATGGTTTGGACTTTAATATCCAATTGCAATTGAGTAGTGTTCCCTTGGGGGATATAGATACTGCCATTACACGAGCACAAGAGGTGGAATCCCGACTACAAGCAGCCTATGCTTCTCGAGGCAATTCGAATATGGGTTTAGTGCTGGGAAACAATATGGCAATAGCTAATGGCAGTAGTGGTCAAGGGATAGCGATGGCTAACCCTAATGGGAGAGGGAACATGATGCAGAATGTGCCTTTATTACCAGCTCCCCCCGGCATGTCGATGCCTACGGGCAGTCAAATGGCTTCAAGAGGTGGAGGCCAGGCGGTCAATCCTAATACCATGCCTGTGACTCAACAACCTGTGCCTAATCGAATTGTTAGGCCGATTGAACGACATGGTAATGACCAAGGCTATGAGTCGAGTTCTTCCAATGTTCTTGGCGAGGTTAAGGACATGATGAAGCATTATACCGACATGATTACGGAACAGTATCGACAAATAGCCGTTGATGTCAATTTCCTTAAAAAACAACAAAATTTAATAGGAAGTAGATACCCAGAGGAGGGTGCACCTTCGAGGTTTAGTTGCAAATGGTGTGGTGGGTAGCACTATCCAAGGAATTGCCCAAATGTTAAGTGCGACATTTGTGGAAAATCTGGCCATTTAGCAGCTACTTGCTGGAGTAAGATCAGTTCCCTCCAGCGAGGAAGTCGGCAACCAGGGCCTGTTAATCATCGTGCCCAAGGAAATGATTCCCAGCCAGAAAATGGGCCTAAACAAATACTTCAACGACCAAATACTACAATAGAGGAGCTACCAAGTGGCAGCAGGGTTAGTTTGATTGAGGCTGTACGCGTTAAGGATGCTGAAACCTCTAATCTGCGAGCTGTCCTTACAAGAGGTCAAAAGGGAAGAGAAGCCAACAAGGATAAGCCTGTCGACGGAAACCCTAAACAAGGCGACAAAGGAACGCAAGTTCTGGATCCTGCCATGGAAGGGGGACCTTTGAAGCCCGTAGAAAGTAGAGCCGATAAGGAACCACCAAAGAAGAAGGTGAAAGTTAAGAAAGAGGCAATAAAGCCAGTTCAGCGACCTAAAGAGCGGATGGTTTGGCGTGAAAAGCGAGCTCTATCAAACTATCATGAATTCGATTTGGCGAGCTCTCTTTGCGAAGTCAAGCCGGATGTGAACCTCTTACAGCTTATTAAGCTTTCCCCAGGAGTACGCAAGGAATTTAGAAAGATCCTACGTACCGGGTATATTGTAGAACCTTTGGGTATTGCGCGAGTTGGTGATGACTGGTTTGAGCATGCTGAGAAGCATTGCCCAAGGGTTGCAGCCTATGTCGATGGGATATTAGTAGATTATACCATTGTCGACACGGGATCATCTGTTAACATTATGAGTTCTGAACTGATGGAAAGGTTGGGTCTTGCGATTCAGAAAGATACCTCCACAATTCTCAGAATGGCAGATGACAGTTTGAGACAGCCAGAAGGCTGCATTACTAAGGTCCATGTCACTGTTGCAAATGTAGAATGCATGTTGGACTTTAGGGTGATTCGTTTTGCAGGGCAGCCAAGTTACCAAGTATTACTTGGACGACCTTGGATCTTGCAAGCGGACTGCCAAGTAGATATACCCGCCGGTCGACTGATATTCGGTAGAGGTGCCCAGCGTGTGGTGGTTGATGCTTATCCTGAGTCCCCGCAAAGTGAGAGAGCTCCTCTATCTTCTACAGAATTGGAGACATTAGAAGATTTATCTGCCAGTGAGACATCATCGAGCGATGAGTCCAAAGAGGGATCCACCACGGAGGACATCTATCAGATCACTTTGAACGAGCCGATAGAGGGCCAAGATCGTATAAGAGATGCAGATGTTATTGAGCTAAACCTTGGTACGCTTGATGATTCCCGGCCAATCAAATTAGGGTCCATGCTCAGTACAACAGAAAGGGAGGACTATGTGGCCTTGATCCAGGAATTCCGTGATATCTTTGCCTGGAGTTATGATGAGTTGAGAGGCATTCCTCCTAGTCTTGCTGTTCATACAATTCCGTTGAAAGAGGGCAGTCGTCCTGTACGGCAGAAAGTAAGGCGTATGCCTTTCGAATTGAGGGACGGCCTGTTTGAAGAGTTACAGAAGCTTCGAGAAGCGGGTTTGATTTTTCCTGTGCAACACACGGAATGGTGTTCGCCAGTTGTGATTAGAAAGAAGAAGAATAATCAGATCCGTTTATGTGTAGACTTTAGGGAGCTGAATAAGCAGACAGTTAAGGACTATTACCCGTTGCCATTTATTGACCAGATTTTGGATCAATTAGCGGGTAGGGAGATATATTCGTTTATGGATTGCTTTGCAGGATATAACCAAATGGCAATTGCAGAAGAGGATAAGTTGAAAACAAATTTCATTACTGTATTTGGTACTTTTGCGTACCATGTGATGGCCTTTGGTTTATGCAATGCGCCTGGTTCGTGGCAACGAACAGCAGATAACACATTCGGTGACATATCTCCTGAAGAGTTGAAGGTGTTTATTGATGACTTAGGGGCTGCCACCGTGAGAGAAAGGCAGTTGATCATTTTGAGAAAATGCTTTGAGCGCTGTAGACAATTTTGCATCGCCCTAAACCCACGGAAGTGTGTTTTTGGAGTACCTTATGGGCTATTGTTGGGTCATGTGGTCAGTTCGGTAGGAATTGTGACAGACCCCGAGAAGGTCAAAGTTATAGTTGCCATGGGTCCACCACGCACTCCGAAAGAGGTTCATAGCTTTCTGTCTTCGGTTGGTTACTATCGTAGATTCATCAATGCCTTAGCAGAAAGAACGTTGCCGCTTACAAATTTATTGTCCTTTAGCTGTTCGTTTGTATGGGGTGACCCTTGTAAGGTAGCATTCGAGGACGTGAAACAAGAGCTAGCAAGAGCGCCCGTTTTAAAAGCCCCTAAAAGAGGTGAGGTGTTTTATGTATTTTCGGCAGCCACCATGTATAGTATCAGCTGCTGTTTAGCCCAAATTTGGGAAGAGAAGTGGTACCACCCGATTGCTTTTGCCAGCCGGAAGCTGGGGGTATCCGAAATCAATTATACTTACATGGAGAAATTATGTCTAGCGATGATCTTTGGGACCAAGAAGTTCAGGCATTACATTCTCTATGAGAAAGTCGTGCTTTATACGAAGGCGAAGGGACTTTGACTATTGATGAATAAGTTACAGCCGCCTGATCGTTTAGCGAAGTGGTTAATCACTTTGCAGGAATTTGATTATGAAATCAAGAGTAAGCCACCAAGGTTGCAAGGCATCGTGGAATGTCTTGTGGACTTTGGGGAGCCGAAAGAATCTGTGGCTGAAGGTAGTGATATGGAGTGGTTATTTAAAATAGATACGGCATCTATTCCCTCCTGGTATGCTGCAATAACGCATTATTTATCAATGGGAGAGGCGGGATCCAAATTATCTAAGGCTGAGAAAAGGAAAATTAAGCAGCAAGCGTTAAAGTTTGCCTTGATCACAGGTACATTATATCGGCAAGGGGTTGATGACATCTATCGCCGGTGTGTGATGCCTGACGAGGTGCCATTCATTTTGGAAGAGTGCCATGATTCTGCTTGCGGTGGCCATTTTGCTGGACGGCTCACAGCACAAAAGGCTTTAAGAGCAGGTTATTGGTGGCCTGCCATCTTCCAGGATGCGTTTGCGTATGTTAAGCGATGCAATATTTGCCAACGACATGATAGCCGAGAGAATAGGAAACGACCACTCACCCCTATTATGGTGATACTTCCATTTGAGAAGTGGGGAATAGACTTTGTGGGTCCTATTACTCCGTCATCGACTACGCAAAAGAGGTACATCATTGTCGCAACTGACTACTTCACAAAGTGGTCAGAAGCACGTGCAACAAGGAAAGATGATGCTAAAGAAACTGCTAGTTTCCTTTTAGAGCAGATAATATGCCGGTTTGGTCCGCCGAAAGAATTAGTGTCGGACCGCGGAACCCATTTCCTGAATAAGGTGATCAAAGGTTTGACAGAGATGTGGCAAATCAAGCATAACAAGACAACCCCATATAATCCGCAAGCCAATGGTCAAGTTGAAAGCACCAACAAGCAGCTTGTGGGCATCCTGTCTAAAATTGTGTCGGAAAAGAAACGGGATTGGGATAAAAAGTTATACGTGGCAGTGTGGGCCTATAATACGACCTTCAAACGAGCCATTGGCCATACCCCGTTCAAGTTAGTATATGGGGAGGAGTGTGTCTTGCCTTTAGAGATTGAGCTGCCGACTATTGGGTTTGCCATCAATCATTCTTTGAGTGATGAAGACGCACTTTTTGAGCGCTTGACGACACTGGCACATTTAGATGAGCTTAAGTTGCAGAGCTTATTGCACCAAGAAGTGGCGAAGCGCCGAATGAAGCAGCTACACGACCTCAAAGCCAAGAAATACACCTTCAAGAAAGGACAGCTTGTTCTATATTATGACGCACGACGTGAATTATTCCCAGGCAAGTTAGAGCCCAAATGGGATGGGCCCTATAGGATCGTTAGGATAGGAAAGAATAAATCTACAGTGTTGTTAGCTGACCTTGAGGGGATAGAATTTAAAAATAAGGTTAATCTTAATAAGATTAAACCTTATTACTTCTGATTGCACTAATGCTATGATTGCCTTGCAGGTCTAGGCAAGATCGATCAAACATCTGCAAGGAAATCGTGATAGAGGTTGATGGGTCGTCTGATCCCTTATTTAGAACACCCATATTTAGAACAGAGGTATCATCAGGGAAAGCTCATTTGGTGGAGCAAAGGATACAAGGTGATTGAGCAAGAAGGTGGGACATTTATTTGGGAGATCAAGGTCTTTTGCCATCACTGCCTACAAATATTGATGAGTATCCCTGTTGAATTCAATGATGATGGAGGGATGGAGCCTACAGTCCACCCGTTGAATATGCTGAATTTCGATTACCATAATTACGAGTAGAGTTCTGGATGGCGGGATATGTAAACCCTTTATAGACGTACACCTTGTACTTTGATGGGGCGTCCAGGGGTCCATGCAAAAAAGGAAGTGTAGGAGTTGTCATCCGAGACCCCCGACGACGCATTGTCATGAAGTTAGCTGCTTATCTCGGGGTGAATTTTACCAATAATATGGCAGAATACAAAGCCCTGATAATGGGTTTGAACATTGCAAAGAAGGGTGGTATCCGCCAGTTGTTGGTGAAAGGGGACTCTCAGTTGGTTTTAAATCAACTCAATGGGACATACATGGTACGGAATCCCATCCTTTGTATGTACCATCATACGGCCATAGCCCTGCTAGACGAATTCGATAGAGTGTCTTTTCAGCTGATTCCACGGAATTGGAATCAGTTTGCTGATTCATTGGCTAATTTTGCGTATGAAGAGGACCTCTTCTTTAATTGTGGCCCTTGTCCCGATATATCTATTGATGGTGAGACAGGACACGGTCGTTTGTGGGGTATGCTTTCTGAACATGCCCTTTTTGGCAGACGATGGTTGCTTTGGGTGATGCAAAGGGTAAGCGAGACTCATCTGCCTTTATTATCTCAGACCCACAGACTGATTCGACGACATGTGATGCGAACACCTCTTGCGATATACGCAGGAGGGATAGGTCATAATTTAATGCACCTAGTTTAGGGCTACGAGCCCTGTTCCCCTGGGAATGGTATGCTTTGATGTCTATCATGGTTGTTTCCAGGTGGATGTTATGCGTAGTCAGTGTCTGATTTCATTAGGCCAAGAGGGCCGATGCAGTTTTGTAGTGAAGTGTTTGATTTCATTAGGCCAAGAGGGCCATTTCCCTGTCTAGTGCGGGTGCGTTTTATCAGGTTTTTGTTTTAAGTGTTGTGCTAGACAGATTTTGTGGTTCGTAGACTTTGGTGAAGCTTGGAGGGAGCCTTTGTCGCGGCATCGATGGAAACTTCTTGTGGCCAATCCAGGTGATACCTCTCCTTTACGAGTATTTTTTTTTTTCCTGTTATATTTGTATTTGTACTTGTCAAGGGGGTACATTTTGTTGGGGACCGGCAACCAAGGCATGAAGTCCCAGGTTTAGGCTAAGTATGTTTGAGGGAGGTCGGAGTAGTCATTGCCTCTTGTAAAGACATTGTCAGGCATCGAAAGGCCTGTTTTAGAAGGAAGCCCTAATGGCTTTGTTCTGCTAGCTTGCTAGGCAGCCGTCCTAGGAGTTCTTGTTAGTAGTGAGGCAGTTAGAGAAGCCTGCCAGAGGATAATCATAATGATGCCAAGAAATCCTGAATATCCTAAAAGATGACTATAAATACGAAGGTGTGTAAAAAGGGGTTCTAACCCCTATCAAAGAAAAGAACAGGAATGAAAATATATAAGCAGTTGCTCATTGCCTTGCGAGGGCCTGGTAGGTTCCTGGGGACGAGTCAAACCCGGGGCCGATACCTTGTCTTCCTAGGGGTAGCTTCGTGCTGGAAAAATAATACTAAAACAAGGAAGGTTGGAGCGAAAACAAAAGTGAGCGTCAGAAAAGGATTACGTGTCGCCTCGCGAGGGCTTGGTAGGTCCTTGGGTACCGAGACAGGTCCTGAGGCCGATGCCCTGTCCTCCTTGGGTCACTACGCTCAGCTCCCTCCTTTTTACACGCCCGAGTATGGAAATAAAAAACCTAAAAGCTGAAATGTGCTAAAAAAAAATTATATATATATCTTTTGATCAGGCTATAGGGGTCCTTGTTAGAATATCAAGCTCATTTAGTGTGTGTTGACCGACATGAGCTGGACACAGCTAGTCTAGCCATAGTAGTTAGATACATTAAATAAGTCGGTGCCTTTGGTGTGAATGGTCTTATGACCGTAGGTTGTATCTTTCACTATTGAGTGTGGTATAAATAATAGAGTGTGAGAGAGGAAGCGGGTTGCTTCACTCTGTCTGTCATCTATCTGCCTCTTTGAATCTGAACATGGTATCAGAGCTTCATCCATGAGGCTGTGGGAGAATGGGCATGACAACTTGCAGTGCAAAGGAGATGGAAGTAAGGAATAAGGAAAAATCGTGGACTGCCTCCTGAAACCTGTGTTTGAAAATCGTGGACTGCCTCCTGAAATCTGTGTCCTGAAATCGTGGACTGCAACCTGTGTCTAAAAATCGTGGACTGCCTCCTGAAACCTGTGTTTGAAAATCGTGGACTGCCTCCTGAAATCTGTGTCCTGAAATCGTGGACTGCAACCTGTGTCTGAAAATCGTGGACTGCCTCCTGAATGGACAGCAACCTGTATCTAAAAATCTGCGCCTGCTGATCTGAATGGATAGCAACCTGTATCTGAAAATCTGCGCTTGCTGATCTGAGCGAATAGCAACCTGTCAATCTTCAGTGGGGCACCTGGACAAGGTTCATAGAGCATGTATGCTCACTATTGAAGGTATTTGAAGTGTGCAAGGAGTAAATGCTTGTGTGGGAGCTCTGTTATGAGCTGGAGTGACAGACAGAGACCTGTAATCATTTCTGAACTGCTATAAACATGAATGGACAGCATGCATTCAGTCATTACTGACACACAGGAGCCTTGTACTACACTCAGAAAGCATCTTTGGAGCACAAGAATGTGTCAAAGCATGTATACATTGGATCAAATGTCTTGGAGCTGAGATCTCTTGCTCAGAATACTCAGATCTGAAAATCTGAAAACTGTCATACACAGTCAATGACAGAATACTCAGATCTGAAAATCTGAAAACTGTCATACACAGTCAATGACAGAATACTCAGATCTGAAAATCAATGACAAGCTGAAAACTGTCATACACAGTCAATGACAAGTACTGTGCATTACTGAAGCAATACAGGTCATCTTGGGGGTTCCATCATCTATATGAACTGGCCTATACATGCTAATGCATGGAGAATTGAAGCAAGCAATGAGCATCATTGAAAACTGAATTTTGAAGCTGAAGTAAATGCAGTTACACTGTCCTGGCTAATTACAATTTTGGAGCTGCTTGGAGCTTGGTATGCTGAATTCTGGTTGACTGCAACCTGAAACTGAATTTGTTGACACACTCAGTTTTGGACTTGAAATTGCTGCTGGTTACTCACAGTTTACAGTTTTCAGACTGCATGTATGTACCCTGGCAGTGAGGTTACATAAGCTTAAGCTGAAGCAAACACATAGCTTATGTATTGACAGTTATATCTACAGTTGAGACCACTTGTTTGTGGGTTGTTTTGGGGTGTCAGTGGGCTGAAATACTCTGGTTTTTTTACTGCAATTAATTGCAGAAAACTGTCATAAACAGTTTCGGGCTGAAGTTGAACTGTTAAGAAAATCTTGGTTTGCAGGTAGTCAGGCAAGGTCTGCAACATGGCAAATGCTGATAGAACTGATAATGTAACCCAGATTGTGGGAGAAAAGCTTGATAGCAACAACTATGCAATATGGAAGTTCCGCATGGAGAACTTTCTGATAGGCAAAGGATACTGGGACTTAGTGACAGGTGTTGAGGCTGAACCTGAAGTTCCAGATAGGAATCCTACAGCTGATCAAAGACGAGCACATCGAGCTTGGACGGAAAGAGCTCGCAGAGTTTTACATTGGCTGTCATTATGTATATCGGATGCTATGGTGATGCAGATCATGAACTGTAAATCCCCAGCAGATGCATGGAACATATTGGTCAGGTACTATGGCACAACTATAAGTGCCAGGAAGATACAACTGAAGCAAAAATTCAACAACATAGAGAGGAAGAACAGATCCATACAGGACTATGTCACAGAGATTAAAACCTTAGCAGATCAGCTCGCATCTGTTGGCTCACAGGTAGAAGATGAGGATATGGTTGCAGTGACCTTAAATGGCTTGGGTCCGGAGTATAAGTCTTTTGACACTTCAGTATCTGTGCGGGCTGAGATGCCTGATTTTAATGAGCTGGTTGCATTATTGATTCATGAAGAGGTGAAGCTTGGCTTAGCTACAGGGTCAAGCAGCTCTAAGAATAAGGATGCAGTTTTTTATTCGAATCAGCGTGGTCGTGGTAGCCGTGGTAGAGGCTATGGATCTGGCAGAGGAGGCCAGCAGAATGCATCCTATAGTAATAGCAATCAGCAGTCATCAAATGCAAGAGGTAGTGGCAGCTTTCGAGGTAGGGGGAGATCGAACTCCCGTGGCAGAGGCTCATGGCAGCAGCAGCGTCAGTCAGACAATCCAAATAAGGACAAGGATTGTCACTACTGCGGAAAGTATGGCCATATTGCAAAGGATTGCTGGAAGAAGCAGGGAAATCAGAAGGGCAAGCAGCATGGACATTATGCTACGTCCAGTCAGGCAGATGACTCTGGTGATAGACTGTTTGCCATGCAATATGTCAAAGATAAGGCTGCTCAAAAATCATCTGATGATGTAGTGTGGTACATTGACTCGGGGGCGTCGAATCACATGACCCCTCATGGTGATTGGTTCACGGATATGGTGGCTGAAAAGCATGCCTATGTATGCACAGGTGATGACACGCAACATAGCATTGAGCATAAAGGCAAAGTGCCTCTGGTTGTACATGATGGCAGGAAGAAGAATCTTCATGATGTTTTGCATGTTCCTTCGATTACGAAGAACCTATTGTCTGTGGGTCAAATGACAGAGCAGAACTTGCAGGTTCGCTTCAATAAGCATGGCTGCTTTATTGAAGAGTTTGGCAATGGATGCAAGTTGATCGCGAAAGGCCACAGAAATGGAAGAATGTTCACTCTTGATGCTACACTGCCAGAGCTGAATTCCGCTATGTTTGCTCAGGGTTCTGGCACTATCAGGGACTTAGAGATTTGGCACAAGAGAGTGGGGCATGTCAATTTGCAGAGGCTGCAGACCATGCAGAAGAAGCAGCTGGTAACAGGGCTACCTAGATTCCAATATTCAGATATTGGTCATGTCTGCGAGGCTTGCCAGTTTGGTAAGCAGTCACGATTGCCGTTTGTCAGGCATGTAAGACAGAGTACACGACCACTGCAGTTAGTGCACTCTGATGTTTGGGGACCAGCTCATAATGCATCTATGGGGGGTTCCAGATACTATGTATCCTTCATTGATGACTACAGTCGATATACCTGGCTTTACATATTGAAAACAAAAGATGAGGTCTTTGCTGTTTTTCAGAAATTTAAGGCACAGGTTGAGAAGGAATTTGAGTGTTACATCTCTTGCTTGAGATCTGATAGCGGTGGGGAGTATGTCTCCAATGAATTTGCTGATTTTTTGGCTGAAAATGGCATTCGTAGGCAGCTAACCTGCAGCTACACTCCGCAGCAAAACGGAGTAGCTGAAAGGAAGAACAGGGTTCTAATGGAAGCTGCCAGGGCCATGATGAATGAGAAGCATATGCCGCTTTACTATTGGGCAGAGGCTGTTGTGACAGCCGCATATATTCTGAACAGGACTCCCACTGCAGGCATTCATGACATGACACCGTTTGAGAGGCTCTATGGCTATAAGCCGGATGTAAGACACATGAAGGTCTTTGGCTGTCTTGCTTATGTGCACATTCCAGATGAGAAGAGGAAAAAGCTGGATCCCAAAGCGCATAAGAGTGTGTTCATTGGATACTCGCAGGAGAAGAAGGCATACAAATGTTATGATCCCTCTACCAGGGAGACTTTGGTAAGCAGGGATGTCATCTTTGATGAGCTGGGCTCTTGGTATGTCTCACCAGTTGCAGTGCTATCCGATCTGTCTTCCACTCATGTCTCTACAGTTGATATGCAGCAGAGCACTGCTATGACAGGCCCTATCAGTCAGACAATATCCCCATGGACAGGGAGATTATTATGTGTGCAGGCTGAAAAAGGCACTGTATGGGCTGAAGCAGGCTCCGAGAGCCTGGCATGCTAGGATCAGCAGTTACTTGCAGAGTCTTGGATTTGTTGTTGGCAGGGCTGATCACAGCCTGTTTACAAAGAAGACTGACAGTGGCTTGGTAGTGCTGGTCATATATGTTGATGACTTGATAATCACTGGAAATGATGACATGGGAATTCAGCATGCTATGAAGATGCTGAAATCTGAATTTGACATGAAAGATCTGGGAGATCTGAAGTATTTCTTGGGTATTGAGGTAGTACCAGCTGAAAATGGCTTATGGCTGATGCAGAAGCACTATGCCATGGAAATGCTTAAGAAGTATGGCATGGCTGAATGCAAACCACTGGATACACCTCTGGACCAGAATGTAAAGCTAGACATGAACACTGGGGCTGAAGTAGAAGATGTGACTATGTACAGGCAGATGGTTGGCAGTCTGATTTACTTGACCATCACTAGGCCTGACTTGAGCTATGCAGTAGGGCTTATAAGCCAGTTTATGCAAAAGCCGAGAAAGCCGCACTTGGATGCAGTTAGACGCATCATGAGGTATGTTAAGTCCACTGTAGACTATGGGCTGTTCTATGTCAGAGATAAGCCCTTGATACTGATTGGATACACAGATGCAGATTGGGCAGGATGCTCAACTGACAGATGATCTACGAGTGGCTATGCCTTTGGCTTTGGTAGCGGCATGATCAGTTGGAGCAGCAAGAAGCAGCCTACGGTTGCTTTATCTAGTACTGAGGCAGAGTACAGGGGGGCTGCATTGGCAGCATGTGAGATTGCTTGGCTGCTCAAGCTTATGGCTGACTTGGATATTCAGGTTGATGCTCCAGTGAAACTGTTATGTGATAATCTGAGTAGTGTACTCCTGGCCATGAATCCAGTTTACCATGCTAGGACAAAACACATAGAGGTACACTACCACTTTATTCGTGAGATGGTCCTTGTAGGAAAGGTTGATCTTATGCATGTGAGGACTGATGAGCAGGTAGCAGATATCTTTACCAAGTCTCTGGGTAAAGATAAGTTCTGTGGTTTTAGACAGCTACTTGGAGTACATATGCTGTCTTGAGCTTGAGGGGGAGTGTTAGAATATCAAGCTCATTTAGTGTGTGTTGACCGACATGAGCTGGACACAGCTAGTCTAGCCATAGTAGTTAGATACATTAAATAAGTCGGTGCCTTTGGTGTGAATGGTCTTATGACCGTAGGTTGTATCTTTCACTATTGAGTGTGGTATAAATAATAGAGTGTGAGAGAGGAAGCGGGTTGCTTCACTCTGTCTGTCATCTATCTGCCTCTTTGAATCTGAACAGTCCTCGCCTAGGAGGAACTCCTGGTTCTGTTGTCCTTAGTTAGGTAGGCAGTTCAGACCACCACTTAGGGCAACCTCCATGATAGTTCTTTTAGTTTGGCCGTGTTGGAGCAGTGGGTCAGTGACTGGCTTCAGGCTTTCTGGCAGATTATGCTGGGCCTACTCCTCGTGGATTTCATGCCTTGGTTTTGTCAGGGGTAGGGTGAGCATTGTGCTGTGTTTTATTGCATTTTTGTTTTGTAGCAGTTTGATGCTCCTATGGTTGTTTATGTGCAGATATGTTCGTAGGTTCGACGGACTGAGTCGTCCTATCCCGTGGTCGCCAATGAAGGATGGATTTTAGGCCCCGGAACGTGCCTAAAAATAGGAGAAAAATATGGAAATGCGGGGGAAAATGCTCAACCACGAAGGCGGCAGCTCGACCTAGGACGATTTTAAGCATTAAGTGCTTGACGGGCGCCCGTGCAACACTCCGTGAATTTTCATAATTTTTCCGTGCGCCCGTGCTAGTCAGTGAAGCTGCAGGCCTGTCCGGGATGTTGAGACGAGCTCACAGGAATTTTCAGATCGAAGTTCGGAGTCCGGATGCGGAAGATGGCCCGAAACCGACCGGGGTGCCCAAGAGGGGGCCCAAAAGGGAAATCTCAAAAGGTGTAAGGGAGGGGGGGTGACCTTTGGCACCCCCCCCCTTCAAAAAATCGTGGATATGGGGGGGGGGGCGGCGGCTGAAAATAGCCGCCGAAAAAATCGCGCCCCCCCCCCTAATCGATTCCTGGCTTGCAAGCAAGCCAATGCTATGAACACTCAGGCCTGATCAAGACATCGTGCCGATCGAATCGCCGGTCTCCGCTCCCGCAATGGTGGACTGGTTGGAGAGAGAGAAAATCATTCTTTCTCTCTCCTCCCTCTCTCTCCTCTTAGCCCCCGTTCGTGCTTGAAGGAATAGGATGGAGATGGACGGCCGGATGGATGCCGATTCTTGACGGGATGAAAGAGCAAGGCAAAACCATTGTAGATTGCTGATTCCAAGAAGAATTCATGGCTGGAAATCAATCGTGGGACGTGCCAAATTTAATGAAAAACCCGCAAGACATGGTAATAATTGTTTTTACAAAGAAAATGGTCTTTTGATGCAAATTTGGTTGATAAAAATGTGTTCATATGGATTGAGTTTTGAGTATGTCGTGCTTTGAGTTGTTTTCTAGCTGTTCATCATTTAAAAATCAGAAAAACATGTATGGGATAGCAGAAAATAGAAAACCGAGACACGAAAAACCATAAAAATGAAGGAAAATAGGGTTTTGGGCTAAAAATGATGCAATAAATTAATCCACACCTACTAAAATTTCTGTTTCTGCTGAAATGAACTAAGGGCCACAGCCCATAAACTGAACTTGATTTTTAGCAATTAAAAAATGGGAGAAAATGGGAAATTTGCAAGAAAATGATGGAAAAACCCTAGAAAATAGGGAAAAATTATATTTTGGGCTTCGGAAAATTGGGAAAATTATGAGTAATGTTCGTGAATGTATAACAAGGCTGAGGCATGAAGATTTGCTTCAGATCAGCCTTGTTTCCATGTTTTAGTTTGTTGTTTTCCGCTTTTTATATAAAAATAATGGGAAAAAACTGTAAAATGACATGCAACGAAACAATACTAAACCGGGGGAGGGCAGGGTAGTTGAGAAGTGTTTAAATACTGTTGCAATTAATGATAAAGTTGCCGATTTCCATTGCATAAGCATTTAGGACGAGGAATTAATTAAAATTAAGGCCTAGTAGCACGAAGAACACTTCGGTGCTAGGTCTTGTAACGAAGCACAATCGTTAGAAAGGATCCATGAAAAGGATGTTTTGCACTTGTGCACGATACTGTTTTGCTAAATGTTTGAGGACTAGGCATCCACCAAATGCATGGAGCATGAAAAAGAATTTAAAAGTATCAGTGATCAGCTCCTGGACATGCATTGCAATTGGTTTATGAGGACATGACCTACGTTGAGAGGCAGTGAGATACCCATGCTGTAGGCTAGTCGTGGGATCCTAAAGGGGAAATCAAGTAAGGACAATGGTACATTCCTGGACACGCTTATTGGGTACCTTGAGCGACGTTTGTGCGAAATGTCTAAATGTTGAGCGACGCATCGAGGGGCCAATCCCCAAGGTGTAGGAGAGTCGCAGAGGGTTGACGGCATTCAGCCGTAGGAGGAACCCCATGTGTATGTGATTCGAGCCTTTTGGCTATGTGAAAGGGACTCCCTCTGAGGAGTAATATTGGGTTAGGATCAGTTGGACTACAACGTATTACAAACGCAATGTGTAGGAAGGCAGAGATTTTGATAGACGCTCCTGGCCACGAGGCCGAGGGGTTGTCTTGTGCATAGTGACGAGGTCCTGCTAGTGCATGAGCCAGTGCCGGCCCGTTTTTAGGTCCATCACATGTATAGAGAGAGAGAGAGAGAGAGAGAGAGAGAGAGAGAGAGAGAGAGAGAGAGAGAGAGAGAGGGAGGGAGAGAAATAGAGGTAGAGAGAATACAAATGGGGGGAGAGACAAGAATTGATTAACATAGAGAGAGAAGAGAGATGGATAGAGAAAGGTAGCTAGTGCGACAGAAAGTACTCTTCAACTCCCTCAAGAACTATTCAAACCTTCCCTAACACACCTGTTCTTGTGAGGCTATTGTTGAGAAGCTTATCAATAACCTCCCCAAAGCAAGCTCAAGTCAATTGTTGAAGATCTATTACCGGAAGATGAGAAGGAGATTTTGTACGTTGTCTCAGGGCACTGTGCACGCAATGGCTTGAAAGATGTAGGGTCTCAAGAAGAAGGTATGGTGAGGCACGAGTTGGCACGTGTGTAATTCAAGAAGAAAAATGAGAGAAACTCCATATTTTAATTTGTGTCACGTCTTATAATTGAAAATGCCATAGTGATCCTATATGCATGCGAGAGGCAAGAGAGCATATTGTCTAAGTTTTCTTGTTTGTGAGACTGATGTAGAGAGTAAAACATATTTGTGGTTGATGGTTCTATTAAGGTGATTTGAGAGTCAATTTTTTTGTCAATGGTATGGGGATGTAGAAACACATTGAATCCTAAAAGAATGGGTGACAATCTCAAGTATTTCAGATGTAAATTGGTGAGAATTCTGAGTACTTTAGATGTAAATTGTCTCTATTGATCTACAAAAATCTACTTTGGGCTTGCTAATATTCACAATGTCCGATTTGCTATAATGATGATCATGTAAAATTCTACAATGCGAAGTTCTGAATCAGGGCTACTTTCAAGTCCCTGGTAAGGTCATCTTGTTGAGTGCACTAAGTTGTTGCTACTCCCTCAAATGGGATACTAATTTGTTGTTTTGACCTTCACTCCAATGATGATAGGTTGTGACATTTAAAGTGATCTAACCAAGAGTAGATGCCTTTAGTGGGAAAATTGGTAAAGCTTTTTGGGTGGACCTTAGGGTTGGGTTGAATTTTGACATTGTCTTGCTAATGATCCAATATTGTGATTGATGTTGTCTAATTGGTGCGGTTAACATGCTGCATTAGAGTAGTAACAACCTTGCATCAATTATTCTATATGAGGGTGAATTTTCTAATTGTAGTATGAAATGCATCGCATTATCATCATGTAGAGAAGAAGTAAGGTTTCCTTGTTTGAGGTGATGGATGATGGCCCATGGTTGCATAGATGCTCTATACACGATGTGGGTATACTTCCTTGTGCTATCATGTCCACAAGTGTAATATGACCTCCTCTCCCATTGTTTTTGTAGTGAATATGTCAATACATTTTGGTTTGTCCTTGACCATCTATTTATAATGACATTACTTGTTCCTGCCACATGGTAGTGTGCCATGTGGCATACTTTAGAATATTAAGATAAACTATTACTAGCCTCCAAACAATGTAAAACACACATATTCTTACAAACATGAATTTCTTTATCTATGGCTTCATAATTATGCTATTTAGTTATTTAGAGATTGAAATATTGTTAGAATATAGAAATACTTCTTCGATATATCAATGATTCCAACTAGTCTTTTTATATAGAATTATTTTACTATATAATGCATTCTAACAAGTTTTTTTATACAAGAAATTTTCACTATAATTTCCAACTAGAAAGTTTAAAAATCTATATATAGGATCATTTTACAATATAACTAACTCGTAAAGTGTTCCACTTTTACTAGTTGAGACATTTTCTAGATACTTTGATAAGTATTTGGAAATTTTCTCTTTTTTTGCTATATGGAAAAGTGTTTAAAGTTCCTTATGAATCTATAAGCACTCTCTCAGCACTCAAATTCAATCTAGTACTCATATCTATGGTATGTAGTCTCTTTCAAAAATCGTCTACTACTATGATTAGCATCAATGATGCTCAATAGATCATGGTAGGGTTGCCCAGGAGCACCACTCTGCTCGACCATGATTACAATTCCAGTCTTAAGAAGGATTGATCTCAAGCTAGTACGTGGGTCTGTCAAGCCCCTTCCCTTACTTAACAAGAGTACTACATTAGCCCAATTTTTTGTTGATGACAACTTTGCAATTGTCATCTCACTGCAGAGAAGGATTTTTTGGATACCCGAATGGGAACCTATGAGGAGTTTTCCGAATTCTCCGCTTTGTACATCAACCAAGAGAAGATAGAGCTTGTCTTCTTATCATGGAAAGAGCTTGAAGGCTAGCTGCTACAGTATGGCTTCAAGGTGGTTCACCCCAAGGAGGTGATCAAGTATCTAGGTGCCTTGTTAAGGTAAGCTTCACTAGTGGGCACAGGTTCAAGTGGTACTACCTAGAAAATCTTGTAGCCAAAGTGAGAACGTGGATGTCTCACCCTTTGTCCTTCGTAGGTAGGTTGACAATCTTGAAGATCTTTGTAACATCTACTATAGTGTACATGGCCTCACTCTTTGCCTTCAGCAAAATTTTGTGACTTGAGGTTAAGAAGTTATTTAGAGACTTCCTATGGTTCAAGAGGGGAGCTAGGGGCCTACATTGATCACTTGGGACACTATTACCTCCCCTAAAGCAATAGGTGGTACACGGATTGAGTAAAAGATGGTAGAAATTGAGAGGAAAATAAGCAAGCAACCATGGACTATTCTTTTAGAACATTGGATGGCCTCCTCTCCCATCATAGGCAAGTAGTGAGCCAATGGGCATCACCTAACGATAAGAGCGCTTGTATTGCACCATAGGAATCAAGATACCTGATCCTTAGATTGCACAAACACTATTGACGTGTTGGCAAACTACCCTAAGGAATGCTAATTGATCCTTATTTTACTACAAATTTGCTTGATATCTTTATGAAGGCCCATGTAAGGTTGAGGAAAGATTACCCCGTTGCATCAAAACTGCCACTTGGCAGAGAAGATTCCATAGCATCTTGAGGGCCGCCCCCTCCTTCCAACTCAATGTATTTAAATGGAGGTTGATGCTTAAAGCCTTACCCCTCCACTCACCACTCACCAAAAAAGTCCTAAGCCCCATGTGCCCACACTGTAACACTACAACAAAAAGGCTCCATAGACGCGCTTGTAGATGCAATATTTGAACTGTGATAAAAAATGTCGGGCGCGTTTATTACCGCATCTACTGCTGTGTCTACAATTTCACATCTAAAAGCGCGCTTATGGTCAGAGTTACACGGCCATGTAGACGCGCATATAGACGCCCGTATTGACGCGCTACATAAATATATAATCATATTTATAAAAAAGTGGATATATTCATATTGTGCATCTACACACGCGTGTATCTACACGTCTAAAAAAGCATTTACTATGAAAGTTTTTGACGAGAATAGACGTGCATTTATCCTGCAATTTAGACGCGCTGATAGACACGCAAAACAGAGGTATGAAAAAAAAACCAGAGAGCATGTGATTTTGCAAGCCACATGCTCTCTGGTTTTTTTCTCCCCATCAACATCAAATTGTATGCTTAGGGAAAACAAAGAAAGATTAAAATGAAAATTACAAGCCAAGGGGAGGCATGCATGCATGGGGCTCCTCTACATCTCCTCAAAAGAGGCATCATCATCGCTACCACCACTGCTGCCTGTGCCGCTGCCGTTGCCGCCACCGCTACTGCTAGTCCCCCCTTCGCTATCCTCAACTGCATCAGGGTTCGCCTACACAAAGGATTAAGGTATATAAATACCATTACAAGCAATAAATTAGAGTTACCTATACTTTTCATGTAAAAAATAAAACATACCTCTTCTGGTGGTGGAATCCTCATGGCACGATTATATTGCTCCTCCCTGATGAGTCCCTCCTCATAGAAATGCTGCCAAAAGTGGACACCCGGTTATGACCTCGATGGTAGCCTACCTCTGTAGGAGCAGGCATCCTACCAACAATATGATACTACAGAACAATTTGAACATAAAAAATATTAGAACACACTACATAATGAAGTGAAACAAATTACAAAATTTAATTTTTAAAAAAATCAAATAATACTTACAAACTCAGCCTCCCATGACTCCCTGCCACCCGATCCATAATGCGACGATCCCATGGTTGCCATCTGGATACGTTACGCCTCTGCATGCTGACGACTTGACATTTCCTCTGTTGCTCTCTTATTGGCCTCTTTCCACTCCCTGCGGTGGCAATTGGGTGGTTGGCCATATCCAAGGTGCCCCTGCTCTTATCTCCGGCAGTGACTCCTTGGCGCGCGTCATAAGGTGAGACCTCTTGTTATGAAGCGCGTCTCTCACCTTTGATTGTCCCCAATCATCTGAGAATCGTAAATTCTCGAGATTAGGGTACCTTCTATGTACTACCTACAGCACCTCTTGCCACAAACTATTTTTTTGGTACTTGAAGGGAATCATGCAATCTTTGTATGTGGCATGCACGACACTCCTCAAGTAGGCTATCACTTCCCTCCCCTCAGATTCATGCAAGATACCACCAACATCAGTGACAGAGTAGTACATTTGTGGAGGCTCACCTCTCTCATTTCTCAGTGAGGGTGATCGAGAGCCACCTTCTAGGCAACCCCCACAAAGCCCTCGACCTCCTCGTCCTCCTGCATGACTCTCCCTCCTCCCTCGACGGGCACTACCCTCTACCTCACTCGATGCACGTGCTTTTGCAGATGCGCGTGCTTCGGCCAATCCATGTACCTCAACTGATCCCTGTGCATCAGCTGATCTATGTGTATGCATAGTGCATGGAGTACATGTTAGTAGAGGTGTGGCAAGGTTTGGTGTTTGTGCGGCAGTGCTAGGCAAATATGTGATAAGTGTCCCAGACATCACATTGAAAACCTCCTTTGTAGTGGAAGGGCGACCAACATAATTGGTCATCTCCCCTATGAATTGCTCCTTGTTTGGAAAACCTCCAAAAAAGCTACTAACACCTCTAGAAAACTCCGCTAAGGTGTTGTTCATGCGTTCCAACTCAGGATCACTGCTGGAGGATCCAGGATTCCACATCTCCATAAGAAAAATTATATTGCCCTATGCAGATAAAACATATTACATACTGCGTCTATATCTGCGTCTTTGTATGCATCTATCAACGCGTCTATTTTCGCGTCTATACCTGCATCTACACTGTCATCTGGATGCGCTGATAGACGCGCACAGTCGGACCATTTCTTTTCAAACTTGGTTAAAAAACGTGCAAAAAAACCTCCATAGATGACAGACTATAGCATGTAAAGAGAGAGAGAGAGAGAGAGAGAGATAAATAGACAGAGAAAGCAAACAAGATTGAGAGAGAGAAGAAGAACTAACCTTCTTTGCTTGTTCCGACGGGTGGCGGCTAGGTTGCAAGCTCTTTGTCCTCCTTCTCCCTTCCCTTGGTAAGTTGCTTGAATCTTCTTCTCTTCCTTGCTGTTTGGCTCTTCTTTTCTCCTGTCCTCTTTTTACTCTTATTTCCTTGCCTCATTGTCTTCATGAAGTGATAGATAGGCATGAGTAGTGATGTCGAGCTCGAACTGCAGAAAACGCGCAAAAAATGCAGGAAAGCACAGGTTTGAAAAGAAAGCCACAACTTTTTAATTTTTTTTTAAATATTTGCGTAGCACGTCTGTAATTGCGTGTAATTGCGTGTGTATATGCGTAGATAATACCTATTACACGCGCTGACAGACGCGCAGGAATAATTAAACTGATTAGATGCTAGCTTTTGGTTGTTTTTGGATCAACATGACATGACTTTCCTAGTCTTTCAATATCAAAATGTTTGCCTGCATGTTGTAAGTATCAATGCATGCATTTAGGGAATATGACATATATAGATTGTATGTGCATAGTGGTCCAACAAATCAAGCCTCTTTCTTATTTGCAGGCATTATATATTGTAGTTAAACTCTAACAGTTTATATTGTGCAAAAAGGTGTCATTGATTTAAGCTAAGATCTTGATCTACATTGCTATTCATACAATTTCATTTATGTTGGGTTGGCCAATCTGCTTGATTAATGCAAGATATGCTTGATATGATGTTTTTGATTGAGAATACTGGTGAAATATATAGAAAATCTTGAGATAAGAGATGGTACACTAGCAAATCAATTGACCTATGTGGTGACATATATAACAAAGCTTTAGGATAAGAGATAACACATTGGCAAGTCAATTGGCACATATGTGGTGACTTACTAGACCATCCCACTTGCAACTGCATGCAAGTATCAATAGGTGGATAAAGCACGAACGGTTTTTAGCTAGAGAGAGATATAAATGCAATGAAGGTGTATATGAAAGAGATAGAGAAAAGCATATTATCCATCAATCAATCAAAGATATGTATATGAAGTGACTTGATATAGTAATTAGAGTATCGTCGTTTTTAGGATGCTCCATTGACTTGTGCAAGTTCTCATAACCTTGAAGTAGATAGCCAACCACACTGTCCATGAAAGGAAAACTTCACCTCATCAAATTAACCAAGTTAATTTACTTATACATTTCATAGATAAGAGATTTGTAGTTGGCTTGTTGGTATTGCAAAGTATCCTTACAGTGATCTATCTTAGTCACCAACAAGTGGTCACACTGGCTAAAGATAATGAAAAGAGGACATGTGTACATTGACTACATGTGGTCCACCTTATCTAAAATTATATGTGAGCTATAAGTGCACCTTGACATGATTGGAATAGCTTGCACATGCACAAGCCAACTGATTTACATCAATCTACTCATGCTACGAATTGGCATGCATGTCTTGTGTTTGATTTGATTGTATTCATTGTGATGTATATTCCTTAAGAATAATGAGAATCAAGGGACTACCCTAAAAAGTGAGGGTACTTCCTTGAATCACCAATTAAGCTTTGATCTATAAGTTTATGCATGGCTAGGTTAAGTGCACAACAAATGAGACATGTGAGTGTATTGATCAGTTCTCTCTCTCTCTCTCTCTCTCTATATATATATATATATATATATTGCAAATTCACAAGTCAACCTTTGATCTATAAGTTTTAGCCATGGCTAGGTTAAGTGCACAATAGATGCAACATGTGCATATATCAATCACTTCTCTGATAATTATGTCGTATATACATCCAATCATCATGCCCTATCCAATCACATTTGTATAGGGCATGATTGGATGTATATAGGGCATGAAATCACATATATATAATTAGCTTTGAATGATTGGATGTATATTTGTAATACTCAGAAAGAAGTAAAGTTGGTAATGTATATCATGTCCTATACATGTATGCCCTATACATGTATATCATGTCGTATATACATGCATATCATGTCCTTATGATCCTATACATGTATATCATGTCCTTATGATCTAGGTGTAATTATGTCGTATATACATCCAACCATGCCCTATCCAATCACATTTGTATAGGGTATGATTGGATGTATATAGGGCATGAAATCACACATATATAATTAGCTTTGAATGATTGGATGATATACATGTATGTCCTATACATGTATATCATGTCCTTATGATCCAGGTGTAATTATGTCGTATATACATCCAATCATGCCCTATCCAATCACATTTGTATAGGGCATGATTGGATGTATATAGGGCATGAAATCACACATATATAATTAGCTTTGAATGATTGGATGTATATTTGTAATACTTAGAAAGAAGTAAAATTGGTAATGTATTCAAACAAATACTAGCTGTTAAGAGGTTTGGTCATATTCAGGGACTTTATGAGAAATGAAAAATATGTACGTTTATTTTCGCATCTATAGGTGCGTTTATAAACGCGGATATATAGACACGTTCTATATACTAGCTGAATAGACGCTCTGATACATGCGCTTATAAACATGCCCGCTTTTTCACGTGTACAGTGCGCGTCTATAGGGCCTTTCTCTTGTAGTGTAAGAGAGTATAATAAATGGAAAGATGCCTTGTTTTGGAATTCCCACACATAGTGGTGGTCTGGAAGAAAGTTAAGTCTTAGCTCAACATTTCCAAGCTAAGAGCAGTGACTTTAGTTCTACTCCAACCTTCTTTGTCCAACTATGTTGGCCGGGCAAGCATTCTTGGAAACTCATATCATTTGTCTCTTTGATCACTGTCCAGTTCTTATTGCTTAGGAGAAATGACAGTATCCTTGGAAAGAAACCTAGCATGCTAGTTGATTGTATTAACTTGCTTAGATCAAATCTCATAGTAGGGTTTAACTTTAGGACAAATACCTATGGATCTACAAGATCTTCTCCAGGAAGCTTTTCTCAATGAGCTACACCTTTGTTGCACCTACATGTACTATTGTATCTTTTTTACTCTATTCAATACAACCCGCATTATGAAAAAACCAAGCATGAAATATTTTACCATTTTATTTTTCTAGTCCATTTTTAGAAAGATTTCCTAGGTTTCTTTATAAAAGCAAGAGAATCACATGCAAAAGAGGAGAATAATCATCTTGTTTATTGATAATCTCTATGCAATGAGTAGTACAACAATTTTTTCTTGTCCTTCTCATATGAGAAAAAACACCAAAAAAAAAATCATCATGAGATATTGTAAGTTAAAAAGATTGAAAACTAATTTTAAGATTTTTTCATTTTTATGTTATTTATCACAAATATTTTAACATCTCTTTTTGATTTTACGAGTTTGCATGGTTGACTTGCCAAAAAGATTGATCATTACATGATGTTTCAAGCTTGTACTCTCATTGCCTAGCCTTAATTTGATTTTGTATTTTAATATGTGGGCTAGATATTCTCTTATTTTATTCAGCATTAGAGGTGATAACTTAATGAAAATGGTTTTTGAGAAAAAATAGATGAGGAGGATCACATGAAAGGAACAGAAACCCAATGTAAGAACAATTATTTAAGTATCCAAGAGACATCTCACCATGCTATAGCCACTACCTGGCATTTCTTTGAGCTATCATAGGATTTAGATCTCTAGTCATTGATATACTGGTAAAAGATGCATTCATAGATTTCGAAATATTCATAACCATTATGTTATTAAGTTTTTAAAAATTTTTAATTTGGTAATATGTAATGAAATAACATAATGGGTTTCAAGGGTAAAGTGCACAATTCTCAATGAAGTAGAATCTACTTTGGTTTTTGCCAAGTGGATCTATGATAAAAAGACTTGGCTAATAGTGTCTTGAGGGTTAATTGAAGAAGGAATAAAGCTACATATGGGGCTATTAGTCTTCCAAAAGAGTAATGTTTGAAAGCCAAGACCTCAAACAATGCTAATTGGAGTTTGCACAATCTAAATAGTGTATTAGGACCAATAAATCGGCCCGCCGACACAGGCTCTAGGGCTCTAATCGGGCCTCCCATACTCATTAAACAACCCCATGGCTTCATAACCAGGAGTATATAGACACTATGAATTGATTTATCAAACGAACACATTTGTAGATAACATCTCTAGATCTTAGTCCAACGTGATGCCCTTCTGCACTCCAAGAAAATGGCGTACCCAAATATATCATCATTATACCTCGTAGCACAAACAAAGGGAGCACCCCCCAACTTATCGCTGTGGCCCTACTACGGCTCTCCTACACCCCAAGGATTAGCCTCAAGATGCACCGTCTCAACATATAACACATACGCACAAAGTCCACTCTTCACGATATTCGTTTCAAGAGATAGTATATTTCTCACGAAATCAGTCTTCAAGGAAATGATCATACTAGACCTATAACATAGAGAGCCTCACACTTATCATGGGTCAACAGTTCAAAATCAAGTGCTATGTATCCAAGAGATAGTTATCTCTACCATATCGATGCAATGCAATGCAAAGTGAATGACTTTGAGTGCACAAATAGTTACTTAAATGAAATCAGCATTATGAATGTGGTCAAACATTATTTCCATGATTTATCTTTCCTTAACGACTTTGCTACAATGTTAAGGCAGCACTGCTCAACTACTCCCCGTGCCACTATATCTCATAATACCTAAAATTAAATCAAACCTACATGAAAATTGTAGCAAAAAAATCAAATTTTAAATTATATTGAACACATAAAAACCCATCTCTCCCTACTGTTTAGGGTTTTTCTTGCGATTGAGTAGGTTTGGAGGTGTTTCCATGTATGTTTCTTCATAAATGAAAGTAATAAATATGTCTTTTTTAATGAAAATCCCATAACTGACTAAAAAAGCAACTTGCTTTTTGCATGCCATCCTAATCTAGAAGCTTTTCTAACTTTTTCATATTTTTACAATAAATAATATCCAGCATATCTAAAATAGGCTAAATTGTCCAAAAATCTAGTATTTTTGGATAATCCATGCCACTCACACTAGCACTAATGACTCAGATCACATTGACTCTCTTGATCAATAAGAAAGTTGAATGATGATACATTCTATGCTTTTGCACACTATGTCCGCATAGCATCACGACATCCACCCCCTCTGAACCTGAAATCCTTTGTCGGGCACTACTCAAAAGCACTCTCTAAGCATTAGATCTCCTGGCGCTCTCTCATAGAACAAAAACGTGGATTAGAAATAATAGCTCCTTCTCTTCTACTCAAAACCCAAATCTAATGGCTCTGTTGGCTCCAAAAGGGGAGCAAAACACCAAACTACCTGGTAACGGATCCCCCAGATCACTTCTTCTTCCTCTTCTAGTTCAAACTGCAGTTTTTAGCCTGTGAATAGCGATCGCAACGTGCGCAATTTTGTCAATCTGTCTTCTTTTATGAAATTCCCATAACTGACTGAAAAAAAACTTTCTTTTTGTATGCCATCCTAATCTAGAAGCTTTTCTAAGTTTTTCAAATTTTTATAATAAATAATATCCAACATATCTAAAATAGGCTAAATGGTAAAAAATCTAGTATTTTTGGATAATCCATGCCACTCACACTAGCACTAATGACTCAGATCACATTGACTCTCTTGATCAATAAGAAAGTCGGATGATAATGCATTCCATGCTTTTTCACACTATGTCCGCATAGCATCATGACAATGTGTGATATCCAAGGTTTTTCTCAATTAAAACTCATTTTTTCTCTATTTTTTTACAACTATTTGTAGTTAAAATTTTGGTTTTTCTAAAAAAAATTATGTTAACCACTCAAAATACTAAGATTCATTATTACTCTCCATTTTCCTCAATGGGAACATAATTTGCCATGATGAAACTCATAAAATTGATGATTTAACATAAAACTATACTTTTGTATGTTTTATGTAAAGTGTATAAATAATTAAGACTTACTATTAATGTTCATATTTCTAATAGAATGGACCATTTTCAAACACTAGAAAGTAATTTCAACCATAAGAAACCAATATGCACCATAAAACCGAGAGGAAGCCCACTTACTCATAAAATTGCATACACATGCCTTGTAATTTGAAAACAAGAAGCCACTAACACTCATGTATAGCCGTTGACGCTTCCTTGGTACTTCACTGATCTACTCATTGCATTCCATCGAGAATCGGTACCCATTCTCCCTCATTCTTTCAGCCCATATGCACTACATTTATAGCGAGAGAGAAATATTGATTTTGGATCTTGCTGAATACGATATCATTATTCGTGAGAGTTGGAGTGATGGAGAGCAAAAAAAGGATGGAACTTAGGCCCAAGAGTAGAAAGGGAATGGTGATAGGCCCAAAATGCCATTTTTTGGAAAATCGAGGAGGCACTGAAAAAATGGCCTCCCCCCATCACGTTTCATTTCTTGCATTTCTTTCCTCTAATCAAGCTTAACACTACACTACAACTTAACGTTTTTCAGCTTTCTTTGCATCAACTCTCCATGTTGCATGTCTGTCCGTCTCTTGAATCATGAGTCAACGAACTGCATTAGACTAGATCAATGATATAGGTGTTAAAACAATCTTGGAAATTTGTGATTGGTTAAAAGATGCCTTCGTAGAGAGTTGTGTCCAAATTATATAAAAGCGCAGCTGATATGCTCTTTTGCTTCTCGGTGTTTGCGTTTCTGGTGACCAATCAAGGGGCTGGGAAGGCTTCTGAGAGCTCCACCTGGGCAACGTCTCCAAGTGGCTGAAGCGCCACTTCGTCGACTCTGACACCTGGAAAAAGCTTGATGATAAATTCACCTTCTGCTAGGCCTTCGACAACTCAGGAAGTATCGTCAATGATGACGCCTATTTGCTGCACCTCGACATCTCATCATATTCGGGAGCCAATCAGGCCACCGTCTCTTGCAATGCCTACGTCATTCTCAGTCACTTTTGAACGTCTGATATCATCTTCATATTGACACCTGAGTTTAAAACTTGTTGAATTGTCTTAGCACTATCATCGTGTGGAGGATCCAAAAGGGAGTACAAACCGTCACAACCATCGGACTTCTATTCCTTCCTTTTAGGCACTTCATATAAGGCAATGGCAAGTGATCCCAAGCCTTGCTTGGCGAACTAAAATATAGTTAAACTTTTCAAAACTGCACTAATGATGACACTCAAGACTAGCTTTTCTCAATAAGTCCATCTAACTTGAAAAGTTGCAACAATAGACTCAAGAAAAATAATGGATACATGTTGAAACCTATACCTAGCCCGTGATCAAAAGCAGCCACGTAAGCAAATTTAAGGTGAATCTTTTCCAAAGACACCAGTAGATGAGCTCCAGCAACTATGCCAAACCTAACAATAGCTCCATAATACAAGCTAGTCAGATGGTTCTTACCTCCCTTCCAAGCCTTGATTAAGTCTTTTGTCAATTCAATCAAACTGAAATTTCCTTCTTGTTGCTTCCATGCAATGTATCCTAAAAATATGCTTTGGGAAAGAATTTCGTGTCCAATGATCACTCATAATTTGAGATCAAATGCAATGCAGAATCCATGATATGCAACCAATCAAACGATGTTCACAAAAATTATGAATGCACTAAGGAGAATGTGCCTAGCCTAACTACAGGTGCTTGTGCATCATGCAAATGCAAACACAAAAGATACACACATAACAGAAAAAAAAATATTAATGACACTAACTAATATGATCAAATTCTTGGCAAAAAACTCTGCCCTCATATTTGCATTGGTGGACGCGCAGCGTCACAACATCCACCCCCTCCAAACCTACACATCCTCTGGATGGGCCACAACTACCCATCCTCATCACTGCCAAGCTCAATGGTCAATATAATCTCTTCATCTTCTGTAAAAGCATCTGCAATGTCCACATCTTCATCTTCATTATCTCTTGGCTCAAGTCCTTCATAATTCGTATCATCCAACTCCTCGACTGCATAGGCTCCATTATCTCTTCTCTTAAATAGTTTGATCCTCTCCCCTGTAATCCGAATCCGCACAGTCCTACCATCAAGCTTGGCCAAGGAATATGCAGCATTGTCATGGACATGCTGTACTAAATAGGGCCCAAACCATCATCTGGAAACCTTGCGAATAGCACTATACTGGCATATAACCTATAGTCACACTATGAGTAGTGCGATTAGCCCATAAGGCATAAGGCAACAACCTAGGGCACTCCGTGACCCATCCACTGCATGCTTTGGCCAAGGCTTTCACAATCGGCAGATGGCCTCTTTCGCTCTTCCCATTGCCTTTTGGATTATATGTCGAAGTCAAAGTGGTGCGCAGATTGGACATTGTATGCTCGCGTAGTGAATGCCGGAAGGTCCCCAAGAACAATGAACTCTACTTTTTGCACAAATTACAAGGTAAAAAGCATGAACGATAAGAGCAAGAGACCAATTGGGTGCAATGTCCCCCCATGCCTTGTGTGAGCGCTCCACAAAGCATGTATTTTATGTATTATTCATCTTCATACTCAAATAATAGCCCAAATTACAAAATAGCAAGCTTTTAGCTTTTGAGTTTGCTTTTACACAAAAATAGGAATAAAGCTAATGGACGGTGCCCAAAGAATCTGGCACGCCCAATACAATGTCCAAATAGAAATAACATAACCGTGCGTCCATGCGCATACAAAATAATAATAAATAATCGATGCCTCAATAAATAGGCATGACAAAATATAGGCGTGGCGCCTATCAAAATATAATCCATAAATCGAATACTCGCTATCCTCCAATGCTTTCCTCCGCCACTGCTGCTATCTCTACACATCAACTGAAGCATTCACAATCGTTAGTAAAATAATACAATTAAACTGACAAAAGTGAATACCTAGCAGTCTTCAGCTACATAAATAAATCAACCGGTTAGAAATAAATCCTAACCTTAATTTATTACGAGTGTGCACTCTAAACTCATAAACGTTTATTAATTTAATATGCATTTTGCGGAATCACCCGCTATGGAATCACCCATGTACACACTAAATTAATGAAACACCCGAAAAGGACAAGCGTCCCCATCAACTTCTCGCACAAAGAATCCACTTTGTGTATGAGCCCCGGTCATCAAAGTTTACGGAATCCACCGTGAAATATGCCTCCTGGCATCATACCCCCGGGGTGGGATAGCAATTGACCTCAATTGCTATTAGCTCAATGTGGAGCTAACAGAGTGGGGAAAGCATTTAAATCTCTAGCGTGCATCCATTGTGCTTCCTCTACAGGATGGTTCTTAAATTTAACTAAATATCTAGAATATCTTCGGCCAGTTTTAGTGGTCATAAAGTCAGTGTCTATGATAGCTTCTGGTTCAAGTATTTCAATCTCTTTCTCTAACAAAGGTGGGTTTTCATAAACAGGATGTACAGGTAATTGGCCTCTAAATGGTCTCAATAAACTAATGTTAAATGTGTTGTGAATTTTCCAATGAGGTGGTAATTCTAACTTGAATGCATTGTCATTAATTTTATGAATGATCCTAAATGGTCCATAGAATCTAGGGGCTAATTTGACAACTGGGTGTCTATCTACACTTTGTAGTCTACGTTTTTCTATTCTCAACCAAACATAATCATCAACTTTGAAATTCATTGCTTGTCTTTTCTTATTGGCTTGTTTGGTATATGATTGCTGGGCTTTAGCAATCATATCTTTAACCTCATAAAAAATAGTGTTATGCATACTAGCAATATCATCAGTACTCTGAATTCTATTTGACAAAGATGCAACAGGTGTAGATAATCTATATCCATAAATCACTTCAAACGGTGCTTTCTTTGTAGATGTGTGTGGTGTATTGTTATATGCAAACTATAATAAATGCAAATGTGTGTCCCATGTCTGAGGTTTAGAAATAGTATATGCACGTAAAAGATCTAGAATTGTGCTGTTAGTGGCTTCTGTTTGTCCATTAGTTTCAGGATGAAATGCAGATGAGAAATCAATCTTTGTGCCTAGGTTAGCAAATAGAGTAATCCAAAAGTTGTTACAAAATCTAGAATCACGGTCTGAAATAATAACTTTTGGCAATCCATGGTTAGTAAAAACAGTTTTCAAAAACAATTGTGCTGCTTGTGATGCTGTTAAAGTTTTCTTACATGGTATGAAATATGCTTGTTTACTAAATCTATCTACTACTGTCCAAATCATATCATGGTTAGATTTAGTATTAGGTAATCCAATAATGAAATCCATAGAAATTTGTTCCCAAGGTTTAGATGGAATAGACAAAGGTATAAGTACTCCATACTGTTTACCATGATGTCTCTTAACTCTTTGACAAATCAAACATTCAGAAACAAAGTTAGATACATCAGTGTCCGTATGCGGCCAATAAAAATCTTCAGTTAACGTACGTAAAGTAGATATGATACCTCTATGACCTTGATATGGGGGACAATGAATTTCATTCAAAACAAAAGATCGGAATGGAATTGTAACACACAATCTCTTTTCATAAAACATAAATCCATCATTATATGACAATGAATCAATAGGAATCAAGTTATTTTGAACTAATTTATTCCAATCAACATGAAAAGTAATATCCTGATGATAAGTATCTTTCATAGCAATCAAAAAATCAAAAGATATAACAGAAATGTTATGTATGGCAGGTCTTCTACTCAATGCATCAGCCACTACATTTTCTTTTCCAGGTTGGTATTGAATGATAGGATGAAAACTTTGAATAAAGGATGCCCATTTGATATGTCGGTCAGAGATTTGCTGTTGGCTAAGTAAATGTCTAATACTTTGCTGATCGATCTTAATCATAAATTCTGAACCCATTAAGTAGTGTTTCCACTGTCTTAATGCTTGTACAACTGCTAATATTTCTTTGTCATATGTGGAATATTTCAATTCAGAAGGTTTCAGCTTACAACTAGAATAGGCTATGGGATGGTTGTCTTGCATAAGTACAGCTCCTATTCCTGATCCACTAGCATCGGTCACTACTAGAAAGAATGGTCTATTAAAATCAGGCAACTGTAGAACAGGGGCATGGGTTAATGCATGTTTCAATAAGTCAAAGGATTTCTGTTGATTTTCGGACCAATGATAAACAATTCCTTTCTTCAGAAGTTTGGTTAATGGTAAAGCAAGTAATGAAAAATTACGTACAAACTTCCTATTGAAGGATGGATTTTAGGCCCCGGAACGTGCCTAAAAATAGCAGAAAAATGTGGAAATGCGGGGAAAAATACCAGATCGCGAAGGCGGCGGCTCGACCTAGGACGATTTTAAGCATTAAGTGCTTGACGGGCGCCCGTGCGACACTCCGTGAATTTTCATAATTTTTCCGTGCGCCCGTGCCAGTCAGTGAAGCTGCAAGCCTGTCCGGGATGTTGAGACGAGCTCACAGGAATTTTCAGATCGAAGTTCGGAGTCCGGATGTGGAAGATAGCCAAAAACCGCCCGGGACGCCCAAGTGAGTGGCCAAAGTTGAAATGCCAAAGGGTGTGATTAGTGGGGGGTGCCCTTTGGGAGCCCCCCACCCAAAATTGACGAAAATAGGCGAACCCATGAACTCGTCTGCAACGCGGCGGAAAAAAAAACGGCCCCCCCCCCCATAATCGATTCATGGCTTACATGTAAGCCATAGCTACGAGCACTCAGGCCCGATCAAGACATTGTGCCGATCAAATCACCAGTCTCCGCTCCCGTAATGGTGGACTGTAGAGAGAGAGAGAAAATCAGTCTTTCTCTCTCCTCCCTCTCTCTCCTCTTAGCCCCCGTTCGTGCTTGAAGGAATAGGATGGAGATGGACGGCCGGATGGATGCCGATTCTTGACGGGATGAAAGAGCAATGCAAAACCATTGTAGATTGCTGATTCCAAGCAGAATTCATGGCTGGAAATCAGTCGGGGAATGCGCCAAATTTAATGAAAAAACCCGCAAGACACGGTAATAATTGTTTTTACAAAGGAAATGGCCTTTTGATGCAAATTTGGTTGATAAAAATGTGTTCATATGGATTGAGTTTTGAGTATGTCGTGCTTTGAGTTGTTTTCTAGCTGTTCATCATTTAAAAATCAGGAAAAACATGTGTGGGATAGCAGAAAATAGAAAACCGAGACATGAAAAACCCATAAAAATGAAGGAAAATAGGGTTTTTTGGGCTAAAAATGATGCAATAAATTAATCCACACCTACTAAAATTTCTGTTTCTGCTGAAATGAACTAAGGGCCACAGCCCATAAACTGAACTTAATTTTCAGCAATTAAAAAATGGGAGAAAATGGGGAAATTTACAAGAAAATGATGGAAAAACCCTAAAAAATAGGGAAAAATTATATTTTGGGCTTCGGAAAATTGGAAAAATTATGAGTAATGTCCGTGAATGTATAGCAAGGCTGAGGCATGAAGATTTGCTTCAGATCAGTCTTGTTTCCGTGTTTTAGTTCGGTTTTGTCCGCTTTTGATATGGAAAAATAAGGGAAAAAGCCGTAAAATACCATGCAACGAAGCACAATCGTTAGAAAGGAACCATGAAAAGGATGTTTTGCACTTGTGCACGATATTGTTTTACTACATGTATGAGCACTAGGCATCCACCAAATGCATGGAGCATGAAAAGAATTTAAAAGTATCAGTGATCAGCTCCTGGACATGCATTGCAATTGGTTTATGAGGATATGACCTACGTTGAGAGGCAGTGAGATACCCATACTGTAGACTAGTCGAGGGGTCCTAAAGGGGGAAAGCAAGCAAGGAAATGGTACATTCCTGGACACGTTTATTTGGTACCTTGAGTGACTTATGTGCGATGTGTTTATATGTTGAGCGACGCACTGAGGGGCCAATCCCCAAGGTGTAGGAGAGTCGCAAAGGGTTGACGGCATTCAGCCGTAGGAGGAACCCCATGTGTATGTGATTCGAGCCTTTTGGCTATGTGAAAGGGAACTCCCTCTGAGGAGTAGTGGGTGAGAGATAGCAAGTTGGACTACAAACGATTAAAACATACAAACGCAATGTTTAGGAAGGCAAGATTTTGACAGACGCTCCTGGCCGCGAGGCCGAGGGGTTGTCTTGTGCGTAGTGACGAGGCCCGGCTAGTGCATGAGCCAGTGCCGGCCCGTTTTAGGTCCATCAGTGGTGCGTCTGCCGGGAGCCGCTTACAAGTGGCAGTTCTCGAATCCTGGTTGTTTAGGGACCAACTAGCAGTTTATGCCAAAGGATACTGAGATTAATCCGTTATGTATTGATAAGCATCGTCTAGCAGAAATCCAAAAGCAAGAAAGAGACGAAAGAGCTAGACGACGTGCTGAAATTTTTAGGAGATATTCCCCTAAGCATAGCGGTGCTGAACCCTTACGAGGGAGTGGATCTAGTGGTCTTAGGACCACAAGCAGTAAGTTAGGAGAAGGTGGAAGCTCTAGTGCTCCCCTTCCTTCTATAAGCCAGTCCACGTCAAGTACGGGAGGTGTAACCCCACCGTCCCCTATTCCTAGTGCAAATCCAATCCTTGTCATGGCGCAGCCTATTGCAATTCCAGCAGGAACGACGGATTTGCCGGCTCTAGGTTACCCGCTACCCATTTTTAATGGGTTAGTTGAGAAAGATGCGGAACTCCACATTAGGGAGTTTCAAAAGCTGATGTTTAATTGTCGCATTCAAGAGGAAGGAGATTTAATGATGTTCTTCAATATGACTCTCAAAGGAAGAGCCGCTATATGGTATCATGGTTTAGAAGCCGGAACCATATTGAATATTGATTCATTTTATGGAGCTTTTCGAAGGGAGTTTGCCCCTGAAAGGGGTGGGCAATATTGGTTGCGTGTACTTAACGTGACCCGCCAAGAACCACACGAGGATATTCGTGCTTATGCGAAGAAGATAAAAGAGGTTTTTCGTAAGTTGGACACCTCTATTCCTATCCCCCCAGCGGCCCAATTGCAATATTTCCTTCATGGTTTGGACTTTAATATCCAATTGCAGTTGAGTAGTGTTCCCTTGGGGGATATAGACACTGCCATTACACGAGCACAAGAGGTGGAATCCCGACTACAAGCGGCCTATGCTTCTCGAGGCAATTCGAATATGGGTTTAGTGTTGGGAAACAATGTGCCAATGGCCAATGGCAGTAGTGGCCAAGGGATAACGATGGCTAACCCTAATGGGAGAGGGAACATGATGCAGAATGTGCCTTTATTACCAGCTCCCCCTAGCATGTCGATGCCTACGGGCAGTCAAATGGCTTCAAGTGGTGGAGGCCAGGCGGGCAATTCTAACACCATGCCTGTGGCTCAACAACCAGTGCCTAATCGAATTGTTAGGCCGATGGAACGACATGGTAATGACCAAGGCTATGAGTCGAGTTCTTCCAATGTTCTTGGCGAGGTTAAGGACATGATGAAGCACTATACGGACATGATCAGTGAACAGTATAGACAAATAGCCATGGATGTCAACTTCCTTAAGAAGCAGCAAAATCTAATAGGGAGCCGATGCTCCGAAGAGGGTGGCCCATCTAGATTTAGCTGTAAGTGGTGTGGTGGGCAGCACTTCCCTAGGAACTGCCCTAATGTTAAATGCGACATTTGTGGAATGTCTGGCCACTTAGCCGCCACGTGCTGGAGTAAGATTAGTTCCCTCCAGCAAGGAAGTAAATAGCCGGGTCCGATTAATCATAGAGCACAAGGTAATGACCTTTCGCAGAATGATGGACCAAGGCAGATACTGCAAAGGGGAAAAGCCAATGTAGAAGAGCTACCCCAAGGCAACGGAGTTAGCCTCATTGAAGCGGTACATGTTGATGGTGCGGAGACCTCTAGCCTAAGAGCCGTGACAAGAGGCCAAAAGGCTAAAGAGGGCGATAAGGATAATGCAAAGCCGGTTGAGGGAAACCCTAAACAAGGGGACAAGGGGACGCAAGTCCTAAAGCCTGATTTGGAAGGGGGACCCTTAAAACCGGTTGACAGCAAAGTAGATCCTAAAAAGGATAAAGAAATGCCAAGGAAGAAGGCGAGAGCTAGAAAAGAGGCTCCAAAGCCGGTTCAGAAACCGAAAGAGAGGATGGTTTGGCGAGAGAAGAGAGCTTTGACCACATATCATGATTTTGATTTGGCAAGTTCTCTTTGCGAAGTCAAGCCAGACGTGAACCTCTTGCAGCTTATTAAATTATCGCCTGGAGTACGCAAGGAGTTCAAAAAGATCTTGCGGATCGGGTATATTGTAGAACCTATGGGCATAGTGAGAGTAGGAGAAGACTGGATGGATCATGCTGAAAAGAATTGCCCTAGGGTTCCAGCATATGTCGATGGGATTTTAGTAGAGCATGCTATTGTAGATACAGGCTCATCCGTCAATATCATGAGTTCAGAGTTGATGGAGAGGCTGGGTCTAGGCATTCAAAAAGATGGCTCTACCCTTCTCAGAATGGCTGATGACAGTTTAAGACAACCAGAAGGTTGTGTTACTAAAGTTCATGTGACGGTTGCAAGCGTAGAATGCTTCTTGGACTTTAGAGTGATAAGATTTGCTGGGCGTCCTAGCTATCAAATATTGCTAGGCAGGCCTTGGATCCTACGAACAGACTGTCAAGTCGATATACCCGCCGGTCGAGTGATTCTAGGGAGAGGTGCTAATCGGGTAATAGTTAATGCTTACCCTGAATCTCCGCAAAGTGAGTGGGCTCCTTTACCCTCCACTGAACTAGAAACTGCAGTTGAGGCATCTGATGGTGAGTCGTCCTCTAGTGATGAATCCAATGAGGGATCTACTACAGAGGATATCTATCAGATAACCCTAAATGAGCCAATAGAGCCGCAAGATAGGATAAGAGATGCTGATGTGATCGAGTTGGACCTTGGTACGCCGAATGATTCGCGGCCAATTAAATTGGGATCCATGCTCAGTTCAGCAGAAAGAGAGGACTATGTGTCCCTTATTCAAGAATTTCGAGATATATTTGCTTGGAGCTATGACGAGCTGCGAGGTATACCTCCCAGCCTAGCTGTCCACACTATTCCAGTTAAGGAAGGTAGTCGTCCCGTACGTCAGAAAGTAAGGCGTATGCCTTTTGAGCTGAGGGACGGACTATTTGAGGAGCTACAGAAGCTACGGAAGGCTGGTTTAATTTTTCCTGTGCAGCACACAGAGTGGTGTTCACCAATCGTCATCAGGAAGAAGAAGAATAACCAGATCCGGCTTTGTGTAGATTTTAGAGAGCTAAATAAACAGACAGTAAAAGATTACTACCCGTTGCCATTCATTGACCAGATTCTGGATCAGCTGGCAGGTAGAGAGATCTATTCGTTCATGGACTGTTTTGCAGGTTATAACCAAATGGCGATTGCAGAAGAAGACAAGCTGAAAATGACTTTCATAACTGTCTTCGGTACCTTTGCGTACCATGTGATGGCGTTTGGGTTATGCAATGCACCTGGGTCGTGGCAAAGAACAGCCGATAAAACCTTTGGTGACATATCCCAAGAGGAGCTCAAAGTATTTATTGACGATCTGGGGGCAGCCACTGTAAGGGAGAGGCAATTGATCATATTAAGGAAGTGTTTTGAGCGTTGCAGACAATTTTGCATCGCTCTGAATCCAAGGAAGTGTGTCTTTGGAGTGCCATATGGGCTGTTATTGGGCCATGTGGTTAGCTCAGTGGGGATCGCAACTGATCCTGAGAAGATCAAGGTCATCGTTGCCATGAGTCCGCCATGTACTCCAAAGGAGGTGCACAGTTTTCTGTCATCAGTAGGGTATTATCATAGATTTATCAATGCCCTGGCAGAAAGAACTTTGCCACTCACAAATCTATTATCCTATAACTGTCTATTTTCATGGAGTGATGCTTGCAAGATATCATTTGAGGATGTGAAGCAGGAGCTCACTAAAGCACCTGTGTTAAAAGCACCTAAGAGGGGCGAAATATTTTATATATTTTCAGTAGCTACAATGCACAGCATTAGCTGTTGTTTAGCACAGATCTGGGAAGAGAAATGGTATCACCCAATTGCTTTTGCTAGTCGGAAGCTAGGTATATCCGAGATCAATTATACATACATGGAGAAGTTGTGCTTGGCTATGGTCTTTGCGACCAAGAAATTCAGGCATTATATCCTGTATGAAAAGGTTGTTCTTTATACAAAGGCGGAAGGTCTACGATTGCTAATGAATAAGTTGCAACCGCTTGACCGCTTGGCAAAGTGGTTGATAATGCTACAAGAGTTTGACTATGAGGTCAAGAGCAAGCCACCCAGGTTGCAGGGCATTGTAGAGTGCCTTGTGGATTTTGGCGAGCCAAAAGAAACGCTGGTTGAAGGTAGTGACTTAGAATCGTTGTTTAGGATTGACACAGCATCCATTCCCTCTTGGTATGCAGCAATAACACATTATTTATCGACGGGGGAGACTGGAGCTGGTCTATCAGCGTCAGAAAAGCGCAAGATCAAGCAACAGGCTTTGAAATTTACCGTTATCGCAGGCACGTTGTATCGGCAAGGTGTTGATGATATTTATCGCCGATGCGTGATGCCTGACGAGGTCCCGTTTATTTTATCAGAGTGCCATGACTCCGCATGCGGAGGGCATTTTGCTGGACGCTTAACTGCCCAAAAAGCACTAAGAGCGGGATATTGGTGGCCAGCTATTTTTCAAGACGCATTTGAGTACGTCAAAAGATGCGATATTTGCCAACGGCATGATAGCCGAGAGAATAGGAAGCGACCCTTGACACCCATAATGGCAATACTTCCGTTTGAGAAGTGGGGGATCGACTTCGTTGGCCCTATTACGCCGTCGTCCACTACGCAGAAGAGATATATTATCGTGGCGACTGATTATTTTACTAAGTGGTCAGAAGCCCGCGCAACACGACAGGACAATGCAAAGGAGACCGCTAGTTTCTTGTTGGAGCAAATAATATGCCGATTCGGTCCACCAAAGGAGATAGTATCGGACCGAGGGACGCATTTCCTGAACAAAGTGATAAAAAGTCTTACTGAGACTTGGCAAATTAAACATAACAAGACAACCCCATATAATCCGCAAGCGAATGGGCAAGTAGAAAGCAGCAACAAGCAGCTTGTGGGCATCCTGTCCAAAATTGTGTCGGAAAAGAAACGAGATTGGGATAAAAAGTTATATGTGGCAGTGTGGGCCTATAACACGACCTTCAAACGAGCCACTGGTCATACCTCGTTCAAGTTAGTATATGGGGAGGAGTGTGTCTTACCTTTAGAGATTGAGCTGCCGACTATTCCGTTTGCCATCAATCATTCTTTGAGTGATGAAGACGCACTTTTTGAGCGCTTGACGACGCTGGCACATTTAGATGAGCTTAAGCTGCAGAGCTTATTGCACCAAGAAGTGGCGAAGCGCCGAATGAAGCAGCTACACGACCTCAAAGCCAAGAAATACACCTTCAAGAAAGGACAGCTTGTTCTGTATTATGACTCACGACGAGAATTATTTCCAGGCAAGCTAGAGCCCAAATGGGATGGGCCCTATAGGATCGTTAGAATAGGAAAGAATAAATACACAGTTTTGTTAGCTGACCTTGAGGGGATAGAATTTAAAAATAAGGTTAATCTTAATAAGATTAAACCTTATTATTTCTGACTGCACTAATGCTATGACTGCCTTGCAGGTCTAGGAGAGATTGATCAAACATCTGCAAGGAAATATTGATAGAGGTTGATGGGTCGCCTGATCCCTTATTTAGAGCACCCGTATTTAGAACAGAGGTTCCATCAGGGAAAGCTCATTTGGTGGAGCAAAGGTTACAAGGTGACTGAGCAAGAAGACGGCACATTCATTTGGGAGATCAAGGTCTTCTGCCATCACTGCCTACAAATTTTGACGAGCATCCCTGCTGAATTCAATGATGATGGAGGGATGGAACCTTCAGTCCACCCGTTGAATATGCTGAATTTCGATTACCATAATTACGATTAGAGTTCAGGATGGCAGGATATGTAAACCCTTTATGGACGTACACTTTGTACTTTGATGGGGCGTCCAGGGGTCCATGCAAAAAAGGAAGTGTAGGAGTTGTCATCCGAGACCCCCGACGACGCATTGTCATGAAGTTAGTTGCTTATCTCGGGGTGAATTTTACCAATAACATGGCCGAATACAAAGCCCTGATTATAGGTTTGAATATTGCAAAGAAGGGTGGTATCCGCCAGTTGTTGGTGAAAGGGGACTCTCAGTTGGTTTTAAATCAACTCAACGGGACGTACATGGTACAAAACCCCATCCTTTGTATGTACCATCATACTGCCATGACCCTGCTAGGTGAATTTGACAGAGTGTCTTTTCAGTTGATTCCACGGAATTGGAATCAGTTTGCCGATTCATTGGCTAATTTTGCGTATGAAGAAGACCTCTTCTTTAATTGTGGTCTTAGTCCCGATATATCTATTGACGATGAGACAGGACCCGGTCGTTTGTGGGGTATGCTTTCTGAACATGCCCTTTTTGGCAGACGATGGTTGCTTTGGGTGATGCAAAGGGTAAGTGAGACTCATCTGCCTTTATTATCTCGGACCCACAGACTGATTAGACGGCATGTGATGCGAACACCTCTTGCGATATACGCAGGAGGGATGGGTCATAATTTAATACACCTAGCTTAGGGCTACGAGCCCTATCCCCCTGGGAATGTTATGCTTTGATGTCTATCATAGATCGTTTCCAGGAGGATGTTATGCGTATTATTGTTTGATTTCATTAGGCCAAGAGGGCCAATCCGTTAGCAAAGTCATGTTGATTTCATTAGGCCAAGAGGGCCATTCCCCTGTCTAGTGCGGGTGCGTTTAATCGGTTGTTATTTTAAGTGTTGTGCTGGACAGGTTTCGTGGTTCGCGGAATGTGGTGGAGCCTGGAGGAGCCTTTGCTACGATGGAAGCTTCTTGTGGCCAATCCAGGTGATACCTCTCCTTGATGAGTACCTTTCTTTCCTGTTATATGTGTATTTGTACTTGTCGAGGGGATATATTTTTGTTGGGGACCGGCAACCAAGGCATGAAGTCCCAGGTTTAGGTTCGGTATATCTGAAGGAGGTCTGACTATTGTTGCCTCCTGTGAAGGCATTGCCAGACATTGAAAGATCTGTCCTAGAAGGCAGTTCTAGTGACCCTGTTCTGCTGACTTGCTAGGCAGCCGTTCTAGGAGTCCCTGTTAGTTGTGAGGCCGATAGAGAAGCCTGCCAGAGGAAAAATGATAATGATAAAAGGGACAAAACCCTGAATCCCTAAAGGGAAAAAAACCATAAATACGGAGGTGTGTAAAAAGGGGTTCTAACCCCTAAAAGAAGAAAAGAAAAGAAAAATCTTAGAAGCAGTTGATCATCGCCTTGCGAAGGCCTGGTAGGTTCCTGGGGACGAATCAGACCCGGGGCCGATGCCTTGCCCTTCCTTGGGGAGACATCTTGCCAGGAAAAAAAAAAGAAAAAAAAAAAGGTTGGAGCGAAAACAAAAGTGAGCGTCAGAAAAGGATTACGTGTCGCCTCGCGAGGGCTTGGTAGGTCCTTGGGTACCGAGACAGGACCCGAGGCCGATGCCCTGTCCTCCTTGGGTCAGTACGCTCAGCTCCCTCCTTTGTACACGCCCGAGTATGGAAATAAAAACCTAAAAGCTGAAATGTGCTAAAAAATTATATATATATCTTTTGATCAGGCTATAGGAGTCCTCGCCTAGGAGGAACTCCTGGTTCTGTTGTCCTTAGTTAGGTAGGCAGTTCAGACCACCACTTAGGGCAACCTCTATGATAGTTCTTTTAGTCTGGCCGTGTTGGAGCAGTCGGTTAGTGACTGGCTTCAGGCTTTCTGGCAGATTATGCTGGGCCTACTCCTCGTGGATTTCATGCCTTGGTTTTGTCAGGGGTAGGGTGAGCATTGTGCTGTGTTTTATTGCATTTTTGTTTTGTAGCAGTTTGATGCTCCTTTGGTTGTTTATGTGCAGATATGTTCGTGGGTTCGACGGACTGAGTCGTCCTATCCCGTGGTCGCCAATGAAGGATGGATTTTAGGCCCCGAAACGTGCCTAAAAATAGCAGAAAAATGTGGAAATGCGGGGAAAAATACCAGATCGCGAAGGCTGCGGCTCGACCTAGGACGATTTTAAGCATTAAGTGCTTGACGAGCGCCCGTGCGACACTCTGTGAATTTTCATAATTTTTCCGTGCGCCCGTGCCAGTCAGTGAAGCTGCAGGCCTGTCCGAGATGTTGAGACGAGCTCACAGGAATTTTCAGATCGAAGTTCGGAGTCTGGATGTGGAAGATAGCCAAAAACCGGCCGGGACGCCCAAGTGAGTGGCCAAAGTTGAAATGCCAAAGGGTGTGATTAGTGGGGGGTGCCCTTTGGGAGCCCCCCACCCAAAATTGACGAAAATAGGCGAACCCATGAACTCGTCTGCAACGGGGCGGAAAAAAAAACGCCCCCCCCCCCCATAATCGATTCATGGCTTACATGTAAGCCATAGCTACGAGCACTCAGGCCCGATCAAGACATTGTGCCGATCAAATCGCCGGTCTCTGCTCCCGCAATGGTGGACTGTAGAGAGAGAGAGAAAATCAGTCTTTCTCTCTCCTCCCTCTCTCTCCTCTTAGCCCCCGTTCGTGCTTGAAGGAATAGGATAGAGATGGACGGCCGGATGGATGCCGATTCTTGACGGGATGAAAGAGCAATGCAAAACAATTGTAGATTGCTGATTCCAAGCAGAATTCATGGCTGGAAATCAGTCGGGGAATGCGCCAAATTTAATGAAAAAACCTGCAAGACACGGTAATAATTGTTTTTACAAAGGAAATGGCCTTTTGACGCAAATTTGGTTGATAAAAATGTGTTCATATGGATTGAGTTTTGAGTATGTCGTGCTTTGAGTTGTTTTCTAGCTGTTCATTATTTAAAAATTAGGAAAAACATGTGTGGGATAGCAGAAAATAGAAAATCGAGACACAAAAAACCCATAAAAATTAAGGAAAATAGGGTTTTTTGGGCTAAAAATGATGCAATAAATTAATCCACACCTACTAAAATTTCTGTTTCTGCTTAAATGAACTAAGGGCCACAGCCCATAAACTGAAATTAATTTTTAGCAATTAAAAAAGGGAGAAAATGGGGAAATTTACAAGAAAATGATGGAAAAACCCTAAAAAATAGGGAAAAATTATATTTTGGGCTTCGGAAAATTGGGAAAATTATGAGTAATGTCTTTGAATGTATAGCAAGGCTGAGGCATGAAGATTTGCTTCAGATCAGCCTTGTTTCCGTGTTTTAGTTCGGTTTTGTCCGCTTTTGATATGGAAAAATAAGGGAAAAAGCCGTAAAATACCATGCAATGAAGCACAATCGTTAGAAAGGAACCATGAAAAGGATGTTTTGCACTTGTGCACGATACTGTTTTACTACATGTATGAGCACTAGGCATCCACCAAATGCATGGAGCATGAAAAGAATTTAAAAGTATCAGTGATCAGCTCCTAGACATGCATTGCAATTGGTTTATGAGGATATGACCTACGTTGAGAGGCAGTGAGATACCCATACTGTAGACTAGTCGTGGGGTCCTAAAGGGGGAAAGCAAGCAAGGAAATGGTACATTCCTGGACACGTTTATTTGGTACCTTGAGTGACTTATGTGCGATGTGTTTATATGTTGAGCGACGCACTGAGGGGCCAATCCCCAAGGTGTAGGAGAGTCACAGAGGGTTGACGGCATTCAGCCGTAGGAGGAACCCCATGTGTATGTGATTCGAGCCTTTTGGCTATGTGAAAGGGAACTCCCTCTGAGGAGTAATGGGTGAGAGATAGCAAGTTGGACTACAAATGATTAAAACATACAAACGCAATGTTTAGGAAGGCAAGATTTTGACAGACGCTCCTGGCCGCGAGGCCGAGGGGTTGTCTTGTGCGTAGTGACGAGGCCCGGCTAGTGCATGAGCCAGTGCCGGCCCGTTTTAGGTCCATCACCTATAGAAACTAGCAAGACCAAGGAATGAGCGTAACTCATGCACGTTTTTAGGTACAGGCCAATTCAATATTGCATCTATTTTCTTAGGGTCAACTTTAATTCCATCAGATGATACAATATGACCTAAATACTCAATTTCTGTTTTAAAGAATTCACTCTTTTCAGGGTTTGCATACAGTTGATTTTCTTTCAATAACTGAAAAACCAATGACAAATGCTCATAATTTTCTTTCTCATTTTGGCTAAACACCAAAATATCATCAAAGAAGACAATTACACAATACTGATATTTCAAAAATATACGGTTCATCATTCTACTAAACGTAGCAGGTGCATTAGTCAATCCAAATGGCATCACTAAAAATTCGTAATGACCAAACTGTAAACTAAATGCAGTCTTGAATATGTCTGACGTATCTAGTCTCACCTGATGATAACCAGACTTAAGGTCTATTTTACTAAATATAGCTGATCCTTGTAGTTTGTCCATAAGGTCATCAACTCTATGAATGGGATACCTATTCTTTACAGTGATCTTATTTAAATCTCGATAGTCAATGCACATACGATAGGTATTATTCTTTTTCTTGACTAATAGAACAGGTGCACCAAATGGAGAACTACTAGGTCTAATCAATCCTCTATTTAGTAATTCCTCAACTTGACTCTGAATTTCTTTTCGCTCTATCTGGTTATGCCTATACGGTGCTTTGCAAGGTGGTTGTGTGCCAGGGATCAAATCTATCTTATGGTCTTCTGGACGTGAAGGAGGTAAACCAGGTGGTAGGTCTTCTGCAAAACAGTCCTTAAAATGTGCAAGAAATTATTTATGCCTAGGATGCATATGATTATCTTTTACTTGCAGTTCATTCACCCAAATGAGATAGGATTTACTACTCTTGCGTAATGCACGTTTAGCTTGAGTATGCGAAAGCAGTGGAAAAACATTAGATGCATGCATACCATATAATGTAATAAATTTTCCTTGAAATTTAATATTCATTGAGTGTGTGGAATAGTCTATATTTGGGTTGTGCTGATCAGGCCAAGGCATACCTAAAATAATGTCACTGGACTGTAATGGAACAACTAGGAAATTTCTTCTTTCAGTGTATTGACCAATTTGAATCTTTAAGTCATGCACTTCCTGTGTACCATTATACCTAGTGCCTAAGAATGCAGCTTTGATGCGATAATGCGTAGGTACAGTCTGTAACTTCAATTCTTTTACTAATTTTGCTGAAATAAAATCATGAGTGCTACCGTCATCATGCAAAATAATCTTTTCCTTTCCATGCACCAAACATTTCACAGTCAATAAAGAATGTGGAGTTGGCATACTTGGCAAAGTATCCGAAGTAGTAGTAGTGCCGTCCTCATCTTCAGTGAAATCAGGCATATCTTCATGTTCGTCTTCGTCCATTGCTCCAAGGTAGTTGATATGGGCAGGTGGCTTCTTTGAATGACAATTTGCTGCTAGATGTCCAGGCTGGTGGCATTTATAGCATATTATTGGCTTGGCTTTGGTTACATTGTTTGCAATGGTGGGAAGTCTAGGGACATTAAGGTTTGGCTGTGGAATAGGCTTGGAATTTTGATTGACATTGGATGGTAAAGCAAGTGGTTTTGCCCAATTTTTACGGAAAGATGATGAAGAGAAACGACCTGGATTAAATCTTCTAAAATTGGAATTGAATTGCTTAGATCCATAATTACCATTGGCTTAGAATTACTGTGGATGTCTGTCTCTACCTCGTAGCTTATCTTCAGTGTTGTGAGCTAGTGAAATGGCATCTTCAAGAGTAGCAGGCTTGAACATGTTAACTTCAGCGTAGTAATGCCCAAGGAGTCTAGACATATACTTGCGCTTATGTGTCGCTTTAGGTACGTCTTCAAGCATGCGTAGCTAGAGTAATGCATTCCAAAAATTCTCTGTATACTGAGGAATAGGCTCACGATCCCGTTGCTGAAGAAGATCCCATTGCTTAATAGCTTTCTCATAAAATTGTGGAGGAAGGAAATTTTGCATGAACTTCTTCTTGAAATCCTCCCAAGTAGCAGGACAATCTATACTCTTGTGTACTACAGTCCACCAAAGAGATGCTCTGTCTACTAAATGATTAGTGACACACTTGATTTTATATTTTTCTGCATAGATTTCCTCATGGAAATAGTCTTCAAACTGACTAATGAATGCTAGAACAGTTTTTCCTTCTCGTATGCCATTGAAAGTACAGAATTTGAAACTTCTTTTACTTATCTTTGATTCCTTGCAGATGGTTTGAGCTTCGAGAGTTGCATCGATGGTACGTCGAATAAGATCTTCAGCTTGAGGTTCTTCTTTGTCGGTAGACGCTCTTTGTAAATTTGCCAGTTGAGCTTGCAATGCTTGTCTAGCCCTTCGTTCTTCATCCAATTGCATCATGATTAAGTCCAGCTTTTGCTCCATCGTGGGTTCAGGTAAGTCACCTTCAGCATAAGATCATCCATATGTGGTTCCGTCATCTTGCAAAACTCAAAAGACCTTTCTCACTCAAAATCAAGTTCGCGGGATGAGCGTAGCTCAAGTTCGGGAATACAAGGCTTATGTGTTTTTGGGTATGGCTTTCTCAATCTTCGGAAAATCTGCGTTTTATCCTTCTTCATATGCTGAAAATGCTTCAGCAAACCTGCGTATGGGTAGAGTACCTTCCAATGAACAACTTTGCAATTCGGAGTTTCTGCGCAGGAACAGTCCTTCTATGAGTTTTGAGCACAAGTCAGTTCTGACTCCAGTTGACTAGTCTGACTTGCAGAGTTGCAGACTTATGTGACTTGCAGAGTTGCAAACTTGCAGAACTTAGTCGATTTATCTGACTTGCAAAATTTGACTTGAAGATACTTGCCGAACTTGACTATTTGGGTGTGACCTGGAGTTAGTTGTGACTTGCAGGATTGAAGAGCTTTATGTGACTATAGCTTAATTGATTAAGCTTGAGGCTTCATGGACAGAAAACGGCGCAAAATGTGGGGGGGGGCCATTTTTTCAGCCACGGCGGAAAAATCGGAGGTGCTTTGATACCTCGTGTTGATAATTTGAAGCTTAAAGCTTCTCTTAAGCTTTCTAAGCTTTAAAGCTTAAAGCTTGGAAGGTATGAAATTGATGACTTATCTCTGTGTAACCACGACTTGATGTAGGACAGTTGGAAGTGATCCTCCATCGCTGTAGCCCGGTCCTTCACGATCCAATGATGGAAACAGGGGTTCTTGATCACCAGAAGTCTGCCTGTATCGACGGTTCGCGACGAGATTGACCGTAGAGCCGGATCGTTCCAGGAGCTCCGCCTTCGCACGAGATGGGTAGCGATTGGAAGCTCTTGATCTCAGCTCCGCTCTGATACCACTGGTGCGCAGATCGGACGCTGTATGCTCGCGTAGTAAATGCCGAAAGGTCCCCAAGAACAATGAACTCTACTTTTTGCACAAATTACAAGGTAAAAAGCATGAACGACAAGAGCAAGAGACCAATTGGGTGCAATCTCCCCCCATGCCTTGTGTGAGCGCTCCACAAAGCATGTATTTTATGTATTATTCATCTTCATGCTCAAATAATAGCCCAAATTACAAAATAGCAAGCTTTTAGCTTTTGAGTTTGCTTTTACACAAAAATAGGAATAAAGCTAATGGATGGTGCCCAAAGAATCTGGCACGCCCAATACAATGTTCAAACAAAACTAACATAACGTGCGCCCATGCGCATACAAAATAATAATAAATAATCGATGCCTCAATAAATAGGCATGACAAAATATAGGTGTGGCGCCTATCAAAATATAATCCATAAATCGAATACTCGCTATCCTCAAATGCTTTCCTCCGCCACTGCTGTTATCTCTACACATCAACTGAAGCATTCACAATCATTAGTAAAATAATACAATTAAACCGACAAAAGTGAATACCTAGCAGTCTTCAGCTATATAAATAAATCAACTGGTTAGAAATAAATCCTAACCTTAATTTATTACAAGTGCGCACTCTAAACTCATAAACGTTTATTAATTTAATATGCATTTTGCGGAATCACCCGCTATGGAATCACCCATGTGCACACTAAATTAATGAAACGCCCGAAAAGAATAGGCGTCCCCATCAACTTCTCGCACAAAGAATCCACTTTGTGTATGAGCCCCGGTCATCAAAGTTTACAGAATCCACCGTGGCATGGAATCCACCATGAAATATGCCTCCTAGCATCACAAAGCAAGTTTAATGCCAAGGCAAGAGAAAAACTCCCTAGCCTCATTAGCATCCAACTCACCTCTATCTGCAATAACTTTTCCAATACATCCATACCTGCAAATAACATACTCCAATAGAAACTTACAAACCATTGAAGTAGACATCGTCCGTAATGCTCTTCCTTCTACTTGATTTGTGAGATCTTCGCGTGCCAAAACAATATAGCGCATCTGTCATAAATCAACATGCATAGTAATCAAATGAAGAACCCACTTGTAATGAATACATAGCGGGTAGGTAGGATGAAGCTCATCTCTATGCCTCATTGAAGAGAACACTAGAGAATCAGGGCATATCTCAAGATACTGTGAGATATCTCTATACATGCCTCTCCACCAATAGCACTCTTTGATTTTCTCATAGGTCGCCCAAACAGCTCAATGGCCATCCCAAAGACTTTCATGGAATTCTTTCATGATCTGCACATGTGAAGCTTTATCACAGACAACTCTCAATGGATTTCCTCCTTACTTTTATGGATACTTCCAAAGTAGCCCACTTCATAAGAAGAAACCATAAGCTTTTCTCCTAATCTTGTTGAAGTCTGCATCAGTCCATCCTACTTGTCTAGACATGGTACTCAAATAACATCCAATTTGTAAATACTCTCTTGTATACAAAGTGTCATCAAAGCTTTCCAAAGCAGACACATGACATATATGATCAGCATTGCATGGTTGAAAGATCAGCCCCATCATCAACATCATCAATGCAAGAAAAATCCATATCATCATATCTTGCTCATGAAAGCATATCGGCTACTGGGTTGTCTTTACCCTCTATGTGTCTGAACTCAAGATTCATGGATTTTATATACCCAATCCACCTAAGCATGGCAATATCTGGAGTAGAGAAACTTGTGATCATACCTAGAAGAGGCAAACAATTAGTCTCAACCACCACATCAACACCAATGAAGTACTCTCTATCATTCTGGAGAGTCGTGACAACTCCCAAGAGCTCTCTCTTAACCTGTGAATACCTATGTTGCCGCTCGTTTATGATGCCAGGAGGCATATTCCACGGTGGATTCCGTGAGGTTTTGCGGTGGATTCCGTAAAATTTTATTACTGGGGCTTATACACAAGGTGGATTCGTTGTGCGAAAAGTCGATGGGGACACCTATCCTTTTCGAGTGTTTTGATAATTTAATGTGTAAGTGGGTGATTTCACAAAATACATATTTAAATTAATAAACATTTATGAGTTTAGAGTGCGCACTCGTAATAAATTAAGGTTAGGGTTGGTTTCTAACCAATTTATTTTTGTAGCTGAAGACTGCTAGGTATTCACTTTTGTCGCTTTAATTGTATTATTTTTCTAGCAATTAGAGCAAGCAGCGGTGGCATTGGGAAGCATTGGAGGATATCATGTATTCAAATTATCATCAATTTTTTATGGGCGCGTATCTTAGGCATGGCGTCCATATTTTGTCGCGCTTATTTACTAAAGTGCTTGATATTTATTTTTGTATGCGCATAGGTGCACGATTTAAATATTTGTATTGGACACTATATTTGGGTACCGCCTAACTTCTTGGGCGCCCAATAGCTTTAATTCTTCAGTGGCACAAAAGCAAAAGCGTGTTAATTGTAAATCGGGCTATTTCTTGAGCTTGAAGATGAATAATATATAAAATACATGCTTTGTGGAGCACTCACACGGCATGGGGGGAGATTGCACCCAATTGGTCTCTTGTTCATGTCGTGCAAGCTTTCTTCATTGTTTTTTTGTGCAAAAAGTAGAGTTCTTTTGTTCTTGGGGACCTTCTGACGCTCACTACGCACACATACGACATCCGATCTGTGCACCAATGGTATCAGAGCGAAGCTGAGATCAAGAGCTTCCAATCGCTTACCATCTCCCATAAAGGCGGAGCTCCTGGAATGATCAAGCTCTACAGTCAATCTCGTGGAAAACGGTCAATACTTGCATGTTTCTGGCAGTCAAGAACCCCCTATTGTACACTCAGATCGCGAGGGACCGGCCTCTGCAAGTGGAGGACTATGCGCGAAGATCCTTCAAGAAGTTGTGAAGAAAAGATAAGAAATCTCAGCCATAGCTTTTCAAGATTTAGTAATAAGCTTATTAAGCTTTAAAAGAAGCTTATTAAAAGCTTCATAATCGAATTTATCCCCCTATGGCGGCAGTAGGTACTGGCCGTCGACGTCAAATCTGGCGAAAATGTCCTCTGGTCCTCAAAATCAAAGCTAAGTTATAAAGCTTAAAGCTCCAAGTCCTCTAAGTTCCTCAAGTCACTAAGGTCATCAAAGTCATCTTCACCAACTACCATAGAGGCATTTCATACTCAACAACTCACGAATTAGTCTACTACTCTCTGGAAGCCCTGTTCACACCTATGAACTTACAGAAGCAGATTACAGCAAACAATTATCAACACACAGACTATATGCAGTCTATACGCAGACCATACACAAAATTACTTTCTTGGAAAACGATTGTGACATCGAATTTTGCAATCGTAAAGGAGAAATACTACAAAAGCCAAACTAAAAATATATATATACAAGCCTTGTAAACCCGCCTTTGAGCTACGCTCATCCCGCTAACAAGGTTTCGAGTGTGTGAGGTCTTTTGGAATTTTGCAGGATGACTGATCAAACCATGGAAGATTTTATGGCTGAAGGTGATCTACCCGAACCAACAATGGAGCAAAACTTAGATTTGATTATGATGCAGCTTCAAGAGAAACGAAGAGCATGACAAGCTTTACAAGTTCAATTGGCTAATCTGCAACAATCTACCACCGACCAAGATGGATCGCAACCTGAAGATCTTATACGATGTACCATCGATGCAACACTTGAAGCCCAATCTATTCGGAAAGAAACAAAGATAAGTAAAAGAAACTTTAAATTTTGTACTTTCAATGGATCACGCGATGGAAGGACTGTACTTGCTTTTATCAGTCAATTTGATGATTATTTCCATGAAGAAACATATGCTGAGAAAGAAAAAATTAAATGTGTCACTAACCGTTTAGTTGACTGAGCATCCTTATGGTGGACTGTGGTCCACAAAAGCGTTGATTGTCCCACTACTTGGGAGACTTTCCAAAAGAAATTTTTGTAGAATTTCCTTCCTCCCCAATTCCACGAAAAAGCCATCAAGCAATGGGATCTTCTACAACAAAGGGATCGCGGACCTATTTTACAATATACCGAACGTTTCTGGAATGCTCTATTGCAACTACGAATGCTCAAAGATGTACCTGAAGCAACTCATAAACGCAAGTTTATGTCTGGCCTACTTGGACATTTTTATGCGGAAGTCAATATGTTCAAGGCCAACAACCCTTGAAGATGCAATTTCCTTGGCCCATGACACTGAAGACAAAATTCGCGGACGAGACAAGCGACCACAACAATTCCCAACTAATGGTAACTTTGGTTCCAAACAATTCAATTCAAATTTTCGAAGATTCAATCAAAGTCGTTTTCTTCCATCTTCATTCTGTAAATCTTGGACATGACCACCTGCCTTGCCATCAAACAAAAGTCCAAGCCCTAAGCCATCTCTACAGTCAAATCCCAACATTCCTAAACTTCCTGCCATTACCAATAATGTATCTAAAGCAAAACCCATAGTTTGTTACAAATGTCATCAACTTGGACATCTAGCAGCAAATTGTCAATCCAAAAAGCCATTTGTCCATATCAATTATATGGAAGCAATAGAAGATGAAGAATGTGAAGAGATGCCGGAATTTACGAAAGATGATGACGACATTGATACTACTTCTAATACTTTGCCAGGTATGCCAACTCTCCATTCCTTATTAACAATGAAATGTTTTGTGCATGGTAAAGAAAACACTATTTTACATGATGATGGGAGCACACATGACTTTATTTCTGCAAATTTGATCAAAGAATTGAATTTACAAACTGTTTCTACACATTATCGCATCAAGGCTGCATTCCTAGGTACGAGATATAATGGAACACAAGAGGTGCATAATTTAGCAATTAAAATTGGTGATTATATTGAATAAAGAAATTTCTTAGTTGTACCTTTGCAGTCTAGTGACATTATCTTAGAAATGCCTTGGCATCATCAATACAATCCTGATATAGATTATTCTGCGCATTCCATTAAAATTTATTTTCAAGGAAAACAAATTATACTGCATGGTATGTATGCTTCCAATCATTTTCCATTGCTTACTCATACTCAGGCTAAACGTGCATTACGTAAAAGTAACAAATCCTATTTAATATGGGTGAATGAAATTCACACTAAGGAAAAACAGATGCATCCTCGGCATGCACAATTTCTTACCCAATTCCAAGATTGTTTTGCTGCTGATTTACCACCTAGATTATCACCTTCACGTCCTGAAGATCATAAGATAGATTTAATTCCTGGAACACAACCACCATGTAAAGCACCCTATAGACATAACCAAATTGAACAGAAAGAAATTCAAAACCAAATAGAAGAATTGCTTAACAGAGGATTAATTAGACCTAGTGGTTCTCCATTTGGTGCACCTGTTTTATTAGTGAAAAATAAAAATAATACTTATCACATGTGGATTGATTATCGTGCCCTAAATAAAATTACTCTTAAGAATAGATACCCGATTCCTAGGGTAGATGATCTTATGGATAAGCTACAAGGATCTGCCATATTCAGTAAGATAGATCTTAAATCCGGATATCATCAAGTAAGATTGGACAAATCTAATATATTCAAAACTGCATTTAGAACACAATTTGGACACTATGAATTTCTGGTTATACCTTTTGGTTTAACTAATGCACCAGTCACATTCAGTTGTATGATGAATCACATATTTTTGAAACATCAGCATTGTGTCATTGTTTTCTTTGGTGACATATTTGTTTTCAATAAAATGAGAATGAGCATTATGAACATTTGTCTTTAGTTTTTAAGTTATTAAAAGACAATCAATTATATGCTAATCCAGAAAAGAGTGAATTCTTCCAAACAGAAATTGAGTATCTAGGACATATTATTTCATCAGAAGGTATTAAAGTCGACCCTAAAAAAATAGAAGCAATTTTAAATTGGCCCATACCCAAAAATGTGCATGAATTATGTTCTTTTCTAGGTCTTGCTGGCTTTTACAGAAAATTTGTGAGGATTTTTTTATTACTTGCGTTACCTTTGACCAAACTCTTAAAGAAGGGTACTGTGTATAATTGGTCTAACAATCAACAAAAGTCCTTTTATTTGTTGAAACATGCTCTAACTCATGCTTCTATATTACAATTATCTGACTTCAATAGACCATTTTTCTTAGTAGTTATTGACGCAAGTGGATCTAGAATAAGAGCAGTCCTTATGCAAGATTCTCATCCCATAGCTTACTCTAGTTGCAAACTCAAACCATCTGAACTTAAATATTCTACCTATGACAAAGAATTGCTAGCCATAGTACAAGCCTTAGGTCAATGGAAACATTACTTAATGGGATCTAAATTCATGATCAAAACTGACCAACAAAGCATTAGACATCTCCTTAGTCAACTACAAATATCTGACTGACACATTAAATGGACCGCTTTTATTCAAAGTTTTCATCCCATTATACAATATCAACCTAGAAAAGAGAATGTTGTTGTTGATGCTTTGAGTAGAAGACCGACCAATCAAAATATTTCTGTGATATCATTTGATTCCCTTATTCCTATGAAAGATACTTATCATCAGGATCCTACTTTTCAAGCTAACTGGAATAAACTAGTTGCAAATAATTGGATTCCTATTGATTCACTATCTTACACTAATGGATTTATGTTTTCTGAAAAAAAATCATGTGTGATTGTTCCATTTCGATCATTTGTTTTGCATGAAATTCATTGTCCCCCATATCAAGATCATAGAGGAATTATATCTACTTTGCATACATTGATTGAAGATTTTTATTGGCCACACATGGACACTGATGTATCTAACTTTGTATCTGAATGCTTAATTTTTCAATGAGTTAAAAGACACCATGGTAAACAATATGGTTTATTAATGCCATTATCCATTCCATCAAGACCATGGGAACAGATTTCAATGGATTTTATCACTGGTCTACCTAACACTAAAGCTAATCATGATATGATTTGGACTGTTGAAGATAGGTTCAGCAAACAAGCATATTTTATTCCATGCAAGAAAACTTTAACTACATCTCAAGCTGCTCAATTGTTTTTGAAAACTGTTTTCACTAACCATGGTTTACCAAAAGTCATTATTTTTTATCGTGATTCTAGATTCTGCAATAATTTTTGAATTACTTTGTTTGCTAACTTAGGAACAAAGATTGATTTTTCATTTGCATTTCATTCTGAAACAAATGGTGAAACAGAAGCTACTAACAGTACCATTTTAGATCTTTTGCGTGATTACACCATTTCAAAACCACATACATGGGATACATATTTACACTACTTCAGTTTGCATATAATAACACACCATATACAGCTACAAAGAAAGCACCATTTGAAATTATTTATGGATATCGATTGCCTACACCTGTTACATCATTATTAAAAAAAATTCAAATTGCTAATGATATTGTTAATATGCATGCTACTATTTTTGATGAAGTTAAAGATATGATTGCCAAAGCCCAGCAATCATATACAAAATAAGCAAACAAGAAAAGACAGGCTATGAATTTTAAAGTTGATGATTATGTTTGGTTAAGAATTGAAAAACGAAGATTACAAAGTGTAGATAAACACCCCGTTGTCAAATTAGCACCTAGATTTTATGGCCCATTCAAGATCATACACAAAATCAATGACAATGCATTTAAACTAGAATTACCACAACATTGGAAAATCCGCAACAACTTCCATATCAGTTTATTACGACCTTTTAGAGGACAACTACCTGTATACCCTGTCTATGAAAACCCTCCTTTGCTAGATGATGAAACTGAAATCCTTGAGCCTGAAACTATTATAGATACTGATTTTATGACCACTAGAACTGGCCGTAGATATTCTAGATATTTGGTCAAGTTTAAAAACCATCCTGTTGAAGAGGCCCAATGGATGCACGCTAGAGACATGCATATACTCAAACTCCAAAAACATATTATGATGAATGGGAGTATATAGAATAAACACAGAAAGAGGGAATTCAAGCTATTCAATGTGCGCTTTATGGTGATCAATAAAAGTGACCCATGATCCAATGTCGCAATTGCAACATATATGCTACTACAAGTTTTCAAAATATCAAATGTGGGGGACATGTAAGTAACCATCATTGCTGCATCTCTAAGGCTATTCATCAGGTCATCGAGTCTAGAGAGAGAGAGAGAGAGAGAGAGAGAGAGAGAGAGAGAGAGAGAGCATGTGCCTCTCAGTCTCATTTGCTCGGAGCATGCAAATAGCGTGCACACTAGTCTCGCTCCCTCATGATCATAAACCTTCATCATGGATGATGAGATGATTATAGTCCTATTTAACATAACATGATTATAAATATGCCATATGGCATATGGTTCTCTTGAATGGACAGTCTTCACCATGGGATGATGATGGTCATGTTTAGCATAACATAATTAATGGTGCTCTTGAATGCCCAATCTTGTAAGACACTTGAACTTTCAACTTGAAGTTACAAACCTTGCACAAAGAGTTGTGCCACACAATATGACTTTGACCAACAAATCTCAAAGTCACAAGAGGTGCCACACACCATTCTGCATACTTGACTTCACTTGGACAACTAGTCACTCCACAAGAAAACTTGAACTGTTAGTGGTAATATAGTCCAATTTGATCTTCTTGATCATGAATCGCCACATGAAGAGTAAGGTAACTAGCAAATGTCTAGTGAGTGCATGCATCAATGGACTAAGTTCAAAATCTTGGCAATGCATGTCTTTTACTTTAAAATACATGAACTTTGAGAGTTTCAACATCATAGTGAAACGTGCCAAGTCATCACATCACCATCCATGCCCTCAATCTTGACACCATTGCATTTGATTACTTTTACTTGCTTCTTCTGAACTAATACATTATGAATTTACACTTTCCAGTAAGACATCTAGTTTTTTAATCTCAAATAATGTAGTGCATGATATACATTTTTTTACATATAGAAGGTTGTCATATAAAGGGGTTACTTACAGATTGAATAGAAAAGGGTTGTGTTTTATTCAAGAAAAGTTCATAGATTAGGATATTTATAAATAGGCCATGAACGCACGTTATATAGAGGATATATATATAGTGAACCCCTCGAGTGCATGAAGAAGGCATAATAGTTGCAATAGGTCTTACACACTACAAATCCAAGATATGCCCATTTGGAAGCTTAAAAGAGACTCATCGACGATAATATGAGTAAGGGGATATTCACAACAAAGTGTAATTGAATTGCATGATAGCTCTCAAAATTAAAAAATTGATTTCAAAATATTAGGTATTCACTTGATCAAATAACTTCACTTATTTTGATATATCACAAATAGTTTCTATTGTTTTGTCCCCCCTTTCTAAAAAGAATTAAATAGCATGAATGTCTAAATGGGTTTGTTCCTTCTATAGATCACACAAAGCCAAACAATGGCTAAAAATAGTATGAAGAGCCCAAAATCAAGACAAATGCACACCCAATCTTGAATGCTCAATCTTACTAATTGCTCCCTTGTGAGGCCTTCCTATTCAAGTTTTTGGGCCACGTCGTCTCGAGTGGGCTCATATTCTAGTAGCTGTGGAAGTGGCGCCAAGGTGTTCTATAGGCCTTTCTTAGCCAACTGGAGCTCTCTCTTCAATTACTCCATCAAGTCCTCTCTTGGGTTGATGACCTTAGTGAGGGTCTTCACAAAGATCTTCTGCTGGATTCTCATTATTTTCTCGATGAGTTGGGCTCTATCCTTTGCCATATTTCTATCATGTTTTTCCTTCGCCAGTTTACAAGTAAGGTTCTGCATAGTTCCCAAGCTTTCTGTTTCCCAATGATCAATCTTTTTCCTAGCTTATTCTATCCCAATGATCAATTTTTTTCCTAGCTTGCTCTATCCCTCACTCTTGCCACTTTGTTAGAGCTTCTATAATGGAAACATGCTCTTCCTTGATTGGAAGCTATTCCTTCTCATGGATGAGTGTGGCTATGATCTTCTTAAGGTCCTCCTGCACTTTGCTGGCTTTGTCCCACTGTTCTACAAGCTTTAGTGCCCTCTCTTTTAGGTTTTTTACTTCTTCCTCATCTGGTTGCAATTGCACAATTCGTTGATCTTGCTCTATTCAATTCATCTAGGCTTTTAGTGGTTTTGTCTTATCGTGCTTTAGCTTTCTCCCTACTTTCCTTCTCTTGTTTATGAAGTGCTATCATTTCCTCATGCTTGTCATCATTCATAGCTCTCCTAGCCAAGTTGGCTAGCTTTGTTCTAAGGCTATAGATGTCCCCAGTGTACTGTAGCTACAATGTTGCATACACCTCCTTCTCCTTCTCTAGGGCAAGTATTTCTTGCTTCCTTTCTTCCTCTTTCCTATCCCTTTGTTCTTCCAATGTCTTGAGGAGGTCATCAAAGTCTTGTCATGTGCCTTGAGTGATGAGGGAAATCTAGGACGATGTTTTCCCTAAACACAGTAGCTTCTCTATTCTTCTTTCATGTTCTACTTCTTCTGTTGTAGGCCTTCTTGATCCAATGAGGGAAAATCCTAGTGACGGACTTCTTGACAAGATTGAGTAGAGTGTTTGTACCCATTGCCAGCCTTCATTTGAGATTTGCTTGCCCCCCCCTCCACTCTAGGAAGTGGTGTTAATGGTAATGGTGCAATTGATAGTTGGGTTCTCTCTTTTACTTGAATAGGTTGTGGTGGTGGTGGCAAAAGAATGGATAGGTGCCTTCCCCTTACCTTCTACTGACTTGTACCGTTCTCCACTTTTGCTATACTTTTAGCCTTGCTTAGACTAATGCCTCATTGGATAATTTTGGGTGGAAATTCCGTTGGTGTCTCTTCTCTTCTGTGTGTCTCTTCTACTGAGTTTCACATGGCTAGGCGATATTCCTCTTCACCTTTCTTCTATTTGTCTTGTTGTTCTACCTCATTCTTTTTAGACTCCTCCATGGCAATCTTTAGTGCATCTTGTTCTTCTAATGGAGTCTTCTCTTGATCACCCTGCTTCTTATTGGCATATTTCTTCTTTCTCCCTTTTCCTTGCTCTTCTCTTGATCATCCTTTTTTGGCTCCTCTTCGATTCTAGCTTTCTCTTCTTTTTTCTTTTTTATGGCTTCCAACTCCACTTGCTAGGCCTCTTGTGCTCTTCTTCTCCTCTCTTCCTCTATCCTCCTTTCTCTTTGGGTTTGTATCCTCTACTTTTTCTTACTGGGAGTGGACTAGGGTCTTCCCTCTTCCTGTGTCTACTCCTATTGTCCCTACTCACTGGATCCTCTCTTGCTCATGGTGCCATGTGCTTTGGATATGGTCATATCCTCTTGGGCATCTATCACTACTTCTTTGAGGGTGTTCGGATCATTCAGTGCTTCTTTAATAATGGCCATTAGTATTCCTCCAAAGGCAACCATAGCTATCTCCTAGTGGCCTTTCCCTTAGCAAGTTATGGGTTCCCATTATGACTTCTTTACAGCCTGCAGGTTCAGTGAGTAGTATAGTTGATGCATGGATGGTGCTCCTTGTATAAGTGTTCATGTCTACATCCTTCATGTATCCTGACACCAAATCCTTAAATATGGTGAGGTGGTTCCTATTCATGATAGCATTGTACCAAGCACCTAAGAACATCGTATGGAGAATGAACATGGATTGTAGCTACATGGTAGGGTCTAGTATAGCCTCGAACTTGATTCAATCATTTCCCATCTGTTGCTTTGTGAAATTGAACTAGGCCACCACATCTTTCTTTGTCTTTGGTTTGAAAGCACGTTGTGGCAATCCTAGGACCCTGTGCACAAAACTTGATGAAAGTGCCATTGGAATCTTCACCTTTTGCAACCCTTCAGCAGTATGCACTGTGATGGTCCCTTTTTTTTAAACCCATCATAATTTGTAAGAAACTCGCTGCACTTCATGTGGTTGACCATGCCTCCAAATTTTTAGACATACTTTGTTAGGGAGCACAGTTCCACCAATTCCTTCGCCTTTTGTTCATCGTCCACCACCTGTTTGAGATTTTGTGTCTCCGTGTACCTCAAGTCTCTGTTTTGCAAGATGCTTGCATTCATATTATATTTTTCCTGTTCTGCATCTATGAAAAGGATTTGGGGCTTTCCATGTCTCTCATGGACCACCTTTTTGTTGACTCCTACCATTTTTGGTATGCCTATAAGAAATGGAAAATTTTGTGGTTAAGAGAGATTTGAACTATTATACATAACCTTACATCTTTTGCTTGTCAGAATTTAAGAATTTTCAATAGAATTATGGAATGACTAAATATGAAATGACTATATTTTCATTTCAACACTCCCTCCCCTCCCAGGAAAATTAGCAATGCTTCCTAGCTTGCAAGGGTGACTCGTATTGGCCCTCACTAGTGCAACTTAGTTTTGTCATTACTAGTCCCTGTGATGCTATTAGCCCTTTATTTAAGATATTCAGCTCTTGTTTTGATTAGAAAGAGAATTGCTTTCATGTGGCTTCCTCAAAAGAGTTTCCCCCTCATCTTGAGATATCTCCACTTCTTTGATAGGCTTGTTAAATTCATGCTCACTAGAAAGTTTTGAAGGTTTACAAAACCGTTGTTTCTAATCCAAGATCTATTTTCAAACTCTTTTTTATTATATTATGTAAATTAACTTCTCTTTGTGTGTGTGTGTGCACATGTAGAGGCATGCATGTATGTATGGATGTACATGTGTGTAGATGTATATATATGTACATATATAAAAAAAAGTGCATACATGTATATGTACATGTATATGTATATGTATGTACATGCATGAATTAGAAAGTGCATGTTATGTTAAAGATAAAGACAAAACATAAGGTTTTTACAATAGTTATTATTAGGAAGCTTAACCTATGCCTTATGATAGTAGGGTAATATCACTTTTGAAGGCATGTGTTACAAAATCCTGTCATTACTGACTTACATAGCTACTTGCTAGTTATGTGTCCCTTGCATCTTAAATTGGAGTGTTCTCAAAATTACTCTTTTATACCTCCTAAGAAGAGCAAAGAATGCCATCAATTGTTCATGGTCATACTCCTTTGAGCCTAGTTTTATATATGCATATATATATATATATATATATATATATATATATATACACACACATATATATATATATATATATACAGGAGATATAAAGGAATAAGAAAAAGAAGACAAATCAAACCGTCACACTACATGCATAATATATCTATCAATAATAAAAGAAGTATAAACAATATTGATAGTTGCCTTCGGAGAATACTTTAATCCCGAATGTGTATGTTGCTTTTGATTAACTTCTAATAGAAGAAGGAAGATTCATTCCATCTTTTTCACATCCTTGTGTGAGACAGAGAGCATGAAGCGCTCATGCAGCTCCACAAAATAATGTAACAATCACTCCTTCTCTTCTTTTGGGTTGGCTTTACAAAATCCAAGTCCAAGTGTTTGACCACTTTAGAGAATGTATCTTCAATGTTAGGTCTTTTCACTCATCATCTACCTCTTGTACACAAGAGAGAGAGAGAGAGAGAGAGAGAGAGGGGGGAAGTCGTAATACCCTAAAGATTAGGGGTGCTATGTTTACTTGTTGAGGTTCATCATACCATTTTGTTAAAGATCCTGGACAGTTTTATGATTTAATAATACCCTTTTGTAAAAACTTTACATATTCAATATAAAGACCCCTTTGTGAATAGATTTATTGCTTTTAAAATATTGCCTTCTGTAAATGTACATATGTAAGCCTATGTATTTTTATATTCCCTTTTTTTGAACTCATGTTACACACATTTTTATACATAGTGACCCCCCTAATATTGAAGGTCACAACATGAGTGTCATTTGCATGAGTCTTCTTGGGATATTTATGTTCATGATCAATGCCCACACACCAAAATTAGCCTATGGTTTGTATTCTTTATTCTTATCTTTATTGTTTTGGATTCTTATAGTTGGCTATATCAATAATGCAAATAAAACTTGATAGGTAGGGATAGGCATCTATAATTGACGGTGATGAGGATGTCATCTATGGTTAAGATGATTTTCATTCTCACACATGACATCGTTAGGCAATCAAACTCCAAGTAGATGTCTTGCAATAGCCTTTGCCTCCCGACCTTGAGAGTGAGACTCATGGTGATTAAGTATTGTCTGTGTGATCTCTATTATACACATTGCCGACACTACAAAGGATAGGAAGGATGATCACTTCCTAGAGATGGAGAGGTTTTTAGCTTTTGGGGAGCTTGATACATGATGGTTCCATCTAGTATTCTACAAAAAGGACATGGCCTATTCATTGCAAGGGATGTCCATGTTCCACCTAATTTAGAGGTGACCCTTATGTGCTTCTATAGACCCATATACGGGTGCCGTCCTTGGCATTAGCTCACATGCTACATCCCTAGCATGAGCACCTATGGTTTGTGTCTCAATGCAACCTCTCTTTCAAATAGAGACATTACTTAGATAGAGGACCAAGGACTTTATGTAGATGGCAAGCCATATACATAAGGAAACATAGCACATCTAGTTAATAGAAGTCGAGAAAGGAGTGCAAAAAGTAATTGTGCATTTATGGACTGATAAAATGGCCATGAACTAGGATCCATGAGAAAAGATCTCCCAATATATATTCTTGTAAATGCTAGTGATAAGCTAGTGAACTATGGATTTCATAAGCTTGAAAGAGCACCTCCACCTCTAGACAGAAATTTAGATGGTTTTTCTCTCCCATGATGGTTTTATTTTCATGGGTTGTCCATGTCTATAAATAGTTTTTCAATTTTCTTGCACCACATAGCAAAGTTTATAAACAATAAAGATTTTCCTATGATGTCTTTATACTATGATTGCATATTCATGCATGCTTATATTACATTAATCAAGTTAACATCACTCTAGAATTTTCCATCAATTACATACATGGCTAATTTGAGTAACTAAACTAACAAGTTGAATAAAAACTAGAACTCCATTGCTTTGAGAATGTTAGTCTATCCATTACATTTGTGTTAGCTTGAAGCAAAATAATGCGGATGAAGCTCCCTTAGATGAATATATTACAACTAATTTAGCTTGTCGAAATATTACTTTCAATTGTAAAAAAAAAGTGAGTGATGTTTTAAAAAATAATGCCCAATATAGAACAAGATTTTATACTCATGTTTTGAGATGTCTTTTATATATCTAATTGTCTAATCATGCACATCTAATAAAAACTATGATACCATGGAGATTCTCTCTCACTTGTATGTATTGTGTTTATGTCTAAATGATGAGAGGATATATGAGGCTAGTGTGTGTATACTTGTTTAATGAATAAGCAATTTTTATAAAATATCAATGGTCTTTCTTCCATGTTAAATGCTCATAATCATCCAATATGATAGGTTTTGGATTATGATCTTGAGAGGGATGTACATCTGCCCTCTCATGGCATCTCTCATATGTCAATTGAGTGCATGAAACTCCTTCGCAGGAGTGATCCAAGCATTTATGCCAAATTAAAGAAACTATATGACTCACAAATTGATGACAAGGATGATCTCATTGATGATGATGTCATGGATGACTTTATTAATGGTTGGTATGGTGAAAGTGGCATGCTTGACAAATAAACTTTCTTTAGCACTAAAATGCTTGATCAAATCTATGAAGGCTCAAAATTGTCACCACTAAGTGCAAGTTTTCTTATTCTTAACCTCCAAAATTGTTATTCTTGGAGTATGTATTTGTTTTAGCACTATTAAAGTACATGACTTCTTGATTGTTAATGTTAATTGCATTATTGTATATTGTTTTAATACTTAAATCTAAACTTAGTCTTTGTTTGAAACATTACAAGTTACTATCTCAAAAGCTTATACTTGCAAATAATGTCCTTCCTACATCAAGAGATAAGGTGAAGAAGATGTTGACCAAGCTTGGACTCTAATACAACATGATACATAGACATCCCCAAGATTGTGTTTTGTATAGAGGTGGATATGAGTGAGGAGAGATGCCCAAAACATGAAACACCTCATTATAAATATATGAGCAGAAAGGCTCCTCATAAAGTACTTTAGCATTTTCTATTGGCTGCTAGTATACAACATATATTTCAGACCCTACACTTAGCAAGACTAATGGATTGGGGAGCAAAGAATGCAAATACAAATGGGATTATGCAAACTCCCTTGGATTGTCTTGCCTTCAAGCACATCAGAATTTGAATAAGAGCCACGACACAAAGATGGGTGTAAATCCACTCTCTATGTGTTCAACCAGATAGTGTACTTGGCTTATATTCTAGCTTTGAGGAGCATTACTTCCTCTTTCTCCTCCCTTGGTGTCCACATTAACTATGGAAATTGTGCTAAATTTGAGTTTATCTAGGAAAGTGACCTCTCAATCTCTATGCACCACCTAGCAACACACCCTTTGCCCCTATAAACCTTGGGCAACAATGGGGGGTTATGAGTGTATGGAATGGAAGGTTTATTGTCTTAAAGTTCACATGAGGGAGAGTGTGTGTGAGATGTATGGATGATTCCCAACTCTTTTTCTTGTTTAATATTGTGCATACAAAGACAATCACACCATCTCTTTGTAAGGTATCTTTTGTTTTTTTAACTTGCACGCTCTCGTGCCACTACGCACACATAGTGTAAAAAACTCTAGAGTGTGGCTTACTTATGGATCTAGAGAATCAATACCATTTTAGTCATTAATGTTAGTGTCCATAGTGTGAATGCTCCAAACATATTAGATTTTTGGACAAGTTTAGCTAATTTATGATATTCTAGATATTATCTCTTGTAAAAAAAAATCCAAGAACTATAGACAACTTCTAGAACAGGATGACATGTAAAAGAAAGCATATAGCTTTCAGCCATTTTGAGAGGATTTTATGTAAAAAGAAGGATTGGCGAAATCATGTTAAGTGCGATCGCAGTTTTCGGGCAATGAACAGCACTCCAAAGTGAGAGATGAAGAAGGAGTGATGTGATAGGAAAATTATGCTGGTCCCCTATCAAGAATCTTACCCATAGCTTAAACCCTACATCTTATCACTTTGGGTTTACTCTTCAAGCACTAGGTGTGCTACATTGCTTCTCGGTTATGATAACTCTAGCAAGTGGGAAAACAAGTTCTTAGGAGAGATGTCAATGTAAAGGGTAAAAGGGATGGGTTATCTTAGTGAAGATGGAAATGGATTACACCTAGGGGTTGATTGAGTGCATAGACTTTTTCAAAGGACTGGCTTCCAACTACACTTGGGTTCCACCTGCATCACCAAGATTTGGGATCTATCACCATCATTAGAGGACACCTCACCCTTGTACACAAGTCAGTGTCCACATCACGATGTCATTTGGATCTTACACAAAAGCTGAAAAGCATGGACCCCCTCTATCACATGCTTATATGTATATATATATATATATACATATACATATATATATATATATATACATATACATATATATATATATATACATATATATATATATATACATATACATATATATATATATATATACATATATATACATATATATACATATATATACATATATATACATATATATACATATATATATATACATATATATACATATATACATATATATATATATATATATAAGGAATGAAAGTCAAAGAAACTTTTGGAAGCCATTTTTTATAGCCACCACAACCACTGATCGAGTAAGACATCCCTAAGCCTCCCTCTATGGCTAGCCTAGAGTATCAACTCCAACTACTAGAGATCGATGCATCAAAGTGTGTCGAGGTAGAATGTGCTAAATGCCTAGACAATAACTAGGATAGATCCTGATCTATATATCTCTAAAGTGTACCATTTGATTCGGAGACATATGCGTGGTGATCTCCTATAGCTCCTCCTTTGTCATCTGTCAACTCATCCTACTCTCTAGATCATCTACAATGATGTGTAGAGCCAAATCAAAGATATTAGCACAATCAATATAAGGGTGAATGGGATCTATGATAATATAAATTTGCAAAGAAGTATGTGAATTTAAAAATATGTAATAAAATATCAATTAAAAATATTCAATAAACTTGATAAGTAAACGTAAATATGATCTGTCCTATGGCTCCATGACAAGCTCTTGGCATAGCTCAACATACACTAGAAGATCTATGCATAGGTCCCCATAGAAAGAGGAGTCTACTTCATTCTCGAAATATTTTTGTGTTCCTCCAAACTCTTCATCTAGATTGACCATGGTTGTCTCATCTGTACGCTTCACGCCATCCATCTCCTCCACCCCTTGTAATAAAAACTTCTCTACCTACATACTCTCATCACTAACACTAGGGACATTGCTTTCATCATATGCTCAAGCACTCTAAGGTGTTGATAGCACAACCACCAATGAGAGAGTTGTGGGTTTGGGTAGAAGAGTACATATTAAATAGTATGCCATGAGAGCTTGCCATAAAGAATGAGGTTGTTGTGACTTTGGATAGAAGATTACCTATTCAGAGTGATTTGGCAAGACAAATGTGTCATGCAGATTATTGCATCTTTTCCCGAAGTCTATCTCCAAGAATCCAGAGGGTCCTCATCAAATAGTTGCCCATGTTTATTTCAATACTACTTTAAACCATTTTACATCAAATATCATCATAGAGAAGCTATGGTAATCTACTAAAAGAATAATTTGGAGGTTATCAAAATACTCCATTTCATCCACTATAATGTTCAGATCCATAACATGCCATCGATTTTCTTTCTCAAACTTTGCCATGATCCCATAGTCGGTCATGGATCACATTTTGTCAATGCACTCAGCTCGAAAATATTGCCCACGTCTCTCTCTATTTCTATTTTTCTCTCTCCCCCTACTACTGACATAGTACCCTACTAAAGGACCAACTTAGTTGATTGTAAAAGCCTTGTTGAGATCCATATTAATAAGGAAAAAGTCAATCTTCAAAGTCAAGGCATGATCCATTGAGAAGATTAGGTATAAGATCATGTCCTGAATCCTTTTTCCAAAGACAAACCCAAATTGCTCTTGATGCACCATCCAAAGAGAAAAAACAATAAATAGAATATTTTCTAGAAGATTCCTTGGCTGACTAGGGAAGATTCATAATTTGGTGAGACATGCTGACTAGACTATCTTCTTGGGCTATAAAAGGAAGATCCCTCCAAAGTCACTGTCAACCTATCTTTAATGGAGTTAGAGTTATTTCAGCTACCCTCACGCTTTTCACCTATCATTTGTCAGTATCACCATCTAAGCTTCACAATGAAAGTACACAAGTGAAAAAAGCCATCTTGTATAAATTCATTTCAAATTAAAGCAATTCTATTCTTCTTATATTGTTGTGTGTTCTCTACTTGCTCAAATTCTAGCTATTGCACCATGTAATTTCTACATGGTATCAAAGCCCAAGGGGCTCTAAGGAGTGAAGAGTATACGAGAGGCAAGGGATCTAATAGAAAAGAGGATAAATATTGTATATGCATTAGGTAGTAGTACTGGGGTACGAGATGGTGGTGTTGTTGTATCAACAACTCAAACCCTAAAGATTCGTCCACTAACCTTCAACGAAGGTAAGTTAGATGGTGCAAACTATACTTTGTGGAAGTTTGAAATTACAACCATCGTAGATTTTTATGAGCTTTTCGAGATGATGCTCAACCAGAGCCAAAACCCACCCCCGACCAATCAAATTTGACTGTTATTATTTCTCAAAATACAGATCTTGTAGAAGCTTGGAAACGAAGGAGCATAGATGCACTATGTGCCCTAGTTACTCAGGGAGTCCACCTTATAAAACATGTAAGATATCATGTTAGTTCAAAAGAATGATAATACATTTAGTAAAAATTAAAGGATTATATTTATAAAAGGGATTTTTAAATTATAATTTGAAAAAAATTCGTGATATTAATAAAGTAAAAGGGTCATTTCAAGTCCTGATAGTGTGTAACAATAGAGTATTTCTTAATATCCTTTGAATGCACATTATATAGATGATTTCTTATAGGTGGACTCCCTCGCTTAGTTACAAGCTATTCAGATAATGTTTTGACTTGATTTAGTATACATGCATGGCATCAATTGGCTTAGTTATAAGCTATTTAGAGAATGTTTTTAGCATACAACCAAGGCATCAAAATCTTAGAACGTACTAAAGAGTTAGTAAAAAACAAAAAATTAAACAAGGATTTAGACTAGTAGTAGAGAATTTTGCTGAAGGAGAAATAACTACTAAGGACACATGTACTATTGCCTTTGTTACTACACATGGTGAACTATTAAAAAAATATTTCAAAATTGTTGTATGGAAATACATGGCATCGTCTGCTTACCTATCTTCATAAGACTTTCAATTGTAGCTCTTGCCTAGTGCATACGAGAGTATTAGCTATAAGGAAAAAGGTGAGCATCTTCTTCCTCATGAACCTTCTACTACACAACCCCCCTGTATGCAATACTATCCAACATAACATTTTTATTATAATGTCATTCTTTCCACTCTTATACATTCCATTTTTTGAGATTAATAGAAATCTACTATCAATTGTTTTTATATTTGATCTTGGCCATGAGGGCAGGTTTACTGAGCCAAGTGTGGAAATTAATGATACTCTTGGAAAAGTTATTCAACAAAGAGGAAATAAGAAACAATCTATATGAGCATACATGAGATGCCTCACTAATCTGCCTATTTTCCTTGTTTGATACATACATGAGGTGCCTCACCAATCTTCTCTTCTTAAGATACCTTAAGATTATGTGGCTAGGTTCACCATAATTTCAACATGTAATAACTCTTTGCAATAATCAAGAGATAAAGTGCACCTCTCTAGTGGTCTAGAAATTAACATAGGTTTTATTAACACTATCTTAATATACGTACCTATCTCTCCCAACTATCTATCATATTGTATATGAGGCTACCCACCTAGTTGTGGTATATCTACCTCAATGTTTCTAGGCTATCCAAGCCTTGCATCATGTGGGACATGCCATACATGTTGCTCATATGACGACTATCCATCCTCTTGGAATATCACCTTGCATATCTCAACTATCTATATCTTGTTGAAGATTATATCACATGGCTATAAACTATTTTCTTAGCTTTAGGATCCGAGAGACGATACCCCACTTACCTAAATTTCCATATCTAAGAAAAAGTATCATTCTTGGACTTACGATCAAGCTTATTCCACTTGTCCTTCATTTGAGATATGCATAGAAGTCCCACAATGAAACACCGACAAGTGATCATAAGAGGGTTTCTTACCAAGCCACACCTCTTTCAAAATCTTGCCATCGAATGGCTTGCTGGTGATTGATTGATCAAGGAAACAATTGTCTGAATACCCTCAATCAAAATTTTATTAGTTAAGGCCATCTTGACATCATACTTTTAACCCTATCATGTATGTTCCTATTCATTTTTTTAGCCACCCCATTTTGAGGTGGATTTTCAAGAGCAATCAATTCCCTTTTGATACCACACATCTTACAAAAGTTTTGGAATACACAAATTATACTTCCACTATTATTAGCTCATAGTTAAGGTTCTTACCTAATTGTTTTTGGCATAGGCAAATAACTTTTGAAATGTATCAAGCACACCATTCTTCTTACAAATAGGATAAGACCATAATTTTCTAGTAGCATCACCAACGAATGTAATGGAATAAGCTATTTCTCCCAATAATATTGTCAGCATAAATCCATGTATATCACTATGTATCAACTCCAATACCAGCATCCTATAATGTGACACTTTAGTTTGTTTCTTCTACATGTAGTGCTCACATATCTCAAAGTTAGAGAAATTGAAAGATATAAGATACTGCATAAAAGAAATGAGGATCATTCTAGTGACTAACATATGGCTAAGATGGTGATCCTAAAGAGATGTAGATGGCTATATAAAGAGTGCAAAGTGCTAGACTTTGGCCCTATAGCAACAACAAGTGACCCTTCACATAACTTCCAAGCGTGATTACCAAATACAACATGGTAACCACAATTATCTAGTTGTCTAGTGCATATCAAGTTTTTTCTAAGTTCGTGGACATTCAAAAGTACAAAAGAGGAACCATTGGAAAATGACACATGTACATCTCCCACTCTAACAATATTGCATGCAAAGTCATTTCCCACTGGACACATCCTTTTCTACCTACAAATCATTAGCAACAACAAAGAATGCATCCCTGAGAGTAGAAACATAAAGTACATAACATCATCATTATTACTGCATATAATGTTTACCTCTTTAATCTTTATCTTTAGTTTTATCTCTTTCTTATCATCATCCCCACTTTTTATTTGTCTTTGTTCTTGTTCTTCCACTTAAAGTAGTCATTCTTAATGTAATTAAGGAATTCTACATCTTTCATTGTGCAACTTATTTCTTGCATTACTCTATCATGGAATTTCCCCCTTTCATTTGACCTTCCTCTAATCGTTACTGCACTAAAGCTATTTGAACCTATATTATTCTTTATATTCACCACTTACAACATAAGCAAACTGCTATTCACATTACCACTAGCCAATCCACCAACAAGTATGTTGAGCTCTTGCATTAGGGCCAAAAACGCTTCAAAAAATGCACTTTTGTTAATCACGGGATTAAGGAAAGGGCCAAAGAGAGTTCGCCACGTGTGCAAGAATATGGTATTCTTGTCTCCTCTTTTTTAGAGATAGTGGAGTCTCTCTTCTTTTTTAGCCAAAACCCCTAAAGTCTGACATGTTTTGGAGTCCCAAAGACGTTATTTACTTACAAATCTGACAAAATACGTGACAGAGATGTGATGAAATTAATAATGAGTTTTTTGAAAGTCGGGAGATCTTTCAATATTGTTTTTGGCGCCCAATACATACTCATTTGGGTTCTTGGCGCTACTTTTTAGTTCATTCACCCCTCTTTGAGCTTCTTTCTCTGCGCTTTCTTTCTTTTCATGGCTTCCTCCAGGCGCCCTTCTCGTTTAATACAATCTTGCACAGTCTATAGCCAGGGAGTAGATGGAAATTTTGAGCCCAAAACCTTTGCTGCAAACGATTGGGTTACCATGCTGCCTTCTTGCAAGGGCTCTCATAAGGTGAAAAGAAGAAAACGAGAAGATATAAAACATCACTGGAAGGGGCGTATCATTGCCTTCAAAATTATGCCCGAAGGCTGGTTTGTCAAGGTGCAACATGTTTACATGGCCAAGGATATGCACCTGCCTCCAAACGAACGTGTTCCCCAACAAACACATTGTAAGTTATAAGTTGAATAACGTATATAATTCTTTTCCATTTATGCAAGTTCTAACAAACGGTTCATCATTGTAGATATCTTTCCGTCAACAAGTATTGAATGGCAACCTGTGGAAAGCCTAAGTGGGACTTTCCATGCCATTCATAAGGTATTGGCAGACATTATTTATGCCGATCAAACTGTGTCTTTTTATAGTGAATGCAAGGTTTTTATATATTATGCACAGTATGTGGTTCCCTCTAAAGCGGATAGGTATGGGAATATCGAAGATTTGCCATTGCCAAGTCTTTCATCTCTAAACTGGGAGATTCCTGACAAGGTAACAGTGCAGAGTTTCAAATTCAAAATATCTCAGGATATTAAAAAGTCCATGACAGCTGGAAGGATCTCAAGAAGAATACGTTTATCATGGTTTGTATCCCTCCATATCTTCGTGGCTTGCTTCAAAACAACAAATTTACAAAGAACGAAGGTATCCTGGCTAAGTAGAAACTTTTCGGAAGAGGATTTGGACAACACTATAGGGACGCATTGGAAATCTAGAGAGTGCGATCATAAGGGTGATATCTTGAGGTGCAATGCATGCCCTCAATCCTTGGCTTTGGCTTATAGTATCCCTCGCCAAAATCTTACTTTGGGCTTTGATTACAGGAGATACAAACTAAGATTGGGTATTTGGGTTCCCTTGGATTCCGATATAGACTACACACCATATAAACTTGCGGTGCACGTTTTGCCGCATGAAGAAGTAAAGAAGGTGAATGTTACTTCCAATTGGAGTCTGAAAGATGTGATGGATACCTTGGAATTGCTAGACAATACATCCCCTAGATATAAGTTCAAAGTGAATGGTGTAACAATTGGTAAAAGAGCCGAGCGCTCTTTCTTTTGTACGAGTTGTTTGTCTCCCACAATTGTGAGTTTTGAGCCTTGAGAATGAAAACTTGGTAGGAATTTATCTTAATAGACTGTCCTCAAGATATTTTTTAATGGGAACTCATAAGGAAGCAAGTTGCCTTTCGAATGTGTATAAATAAAATGTACATTGCATTCGATTTACAAGTGAAAATTTTCATTACACAATGAGGTACAAAAATTGCATAAAAATGTACAAAGCCAAAATAATAAGGCTCGTGTATGCTTATGTTTGCTATTTTCATTCTTTATCGATTTCTTCAAAGATATTTTTTCTCATAGGGCCTTTCTTTGATTGTTGAAAAAATTTCACCTTTACAGGTAGTCTCTTTTCTTGGGGCTTAAGAGGGGATGGATCAAATTTAAGAGGAGAGAGCATTGGCATTCCTTTTTTCTTAGACTCTACAGCAGTGGTCCCATTGCCTTTGCCCTTGCCTTTACCATTGCCATTGTCCTTAGCCTTTCCCTTGACCTTTCCCTTGCTTGTGCCCTTGGCTATTGAAGTTTTGGGAGGAAGAGGGGAGTCAGGATCATACGGTGTGATTGGCTTGTCCAGAATCAGCTCGATGCATCTCTCCCTTATCCACCAAACATATGATTCGGGATAGTCCTTACACTGTAAGAATAAATGTTATAAGTTAGTGAAAAGAAATCATGATAAGGGTTGCACAAACATCAAATGAAATTAACTTACATTCACTCCTTCTATTTGTAACAACTTTGAATCCACTGTTCTGCAAATGTTTGAGATTACTCTCCATCCACAAGAATGCGCATCGCTTTGCAATGGAACTTCTTGTAGAAGAAAAGTATAGGGCCTTTGAGGATCAGCAAGATCCTCGTATGTTGTATCCAAAAATGTAGAAATGAGTCTACCAGCACTGCAAAAGGAAGCTTTGTAAGTTCAAAATATTCTTTATAAATAAAATCAGAGTAAGTAATTTTCTTTCAACATACATTCGTGCTTGACCATGAACACCGCTGAGAGAATTCATAAAGATAATTTCCCTTGAAAGACAATTAATGTAGATGAGACTCCAATGCCCTCTGCAAATTCATAAAAGAGGTGAGTAGAAGGGTGAAAGCAAATGAATATAAATTTTCCTCTACAGAAAAAGAAAAATACCTTTCTACATAAGGGAAAAAGATGTGGTAATTTGTCACACTATCGAAGCTACGAAAAAATGGTGAAATATTAGAACCAGATTTTGCAAAAAGTTCCACAGAGAGAAGTGGATCAACAATGTATATGGTTCTTCGGATATCGAGAGTGAGCGAGGAGACCAATGCCCTACAGGCAATAGCAAAAGCTATTCAATACAAATTTCATCCAAAATATACTTGAACCTAAAAGACTTAACTTACGCAAAAAAAAAAAAAACCTTACCTTATGCAACAAAAAACCACGGAGTCAGATAGTTGGACATCCCTTTTTTCCAACATGGGCTTGTCCTCGGGAGATATACTAAGATATTCCTCCTCAGGTTCCGCAGAGACATTCACAAGAATCTGCCCATACACTTTGCCCATCCTCTCGTTGTTGACGGGAGCAAGTAATGCGGCTTTCCTCTTGTAAACATCGTCTTCAGTTTCAAGCACCTCCTGATTTTTTTCACTCAAGAAAGCCTCCTGCTGGGTGGCACCCCTTGTAGGGTAAAGGTGAGTAACATCCTCAACATTTAGCTTTTTCTCTTTCCTGGACAATTTTGGGGGAATGTTAAGGATTTCAAAGGCTTTTTGATCATTGGAAGGCAAGGGCCTCAGCACTTTGTCAAACCTATACCTGACTCTGCTGATGATGCTGAAATCTTTATTCATAAGGGTGATCCTATGAGCATGGGCGGCAGCAATGTAAACGTCGTTCATGAAATCAATAACAAAATCTTCTGCGGCCTCTTGCAGGGCAAGAATGGCTGAGAGTTGCCACTTCTTATTTAGACCAGAGACAGTTGCCACTTGAGACAATCTATCAGAGATCTCTTTAACGACCCTTATAAAAGCAGCTTTTGGAATGACATGCTGTGTAGCTCTCTGGGCTTTCCTTATCTCACTGAAGCATCTCTGCATATAGAAGAACCTGGACTTCCTCTTTCTCTTTTGTGGCTTGGGAGGTTCAGTGGCTTCAGCAGATGTAGCCTCAGGTGCCATTGTAGGGAATGAGTCTTTCACAGGGCAAGAATCACCCTTTGCTTCCTCAACTTCAGGAGAAGAAACATTTATAGAATATGTAAGGCCAACACCAGGTGTAGGGGGGATTTCTATTGTAAAATGCTCTGGGGCCTGTGATGGACTAGCTTCAGTAAACTTGGAAGAGGGCTCCTCCTCAGATTCATCAAATTTTAACTTTCTTTTACCCCCACTGTCCTTCCCATCCAGATACACTCTTCTTGCAGTTTGCTTTGTCCTTGCCATCCAGAAATGCAAAAATAACAACCAGAAGGACAATTCCAGAAATAGTAAATCAAACAGGCTAATTGGCGCGAAAAGGGACGAAATGAGCAATTCCGATACGACGTGATATGAACAAAACGAGCACAATGGAACAGCGCCCTCGCTCCGTATTGGACACCAGAATACCGATACGGCGCGATATGGAGGAAACCAAGACTGCGTATGGACGCCCTCGCTCCGTATTGGCAATGCAACAAGGGTGAGACCGAAATGCTGATACGGCGCGATATGGAGCAAACGATCACAGCGTATGGACGCCCTCGCTTCGTATTGGCAATGACCAAAGCGGAATGGCAAGGGTGAGACCAAACTGCTGATACGGCGCGATATGGAGGAAACGAGAACAGCGTTCGGACGCCCTCGCTCCGTATCGGCACACCTCTTTTTTACTAGCGAATAAAGAACCGAGCCGAAAGACCACCGATACAGCGCGAGAGTTAAGAAACGGAGAAGACGCAAGTCTTGTATCGCACCGTATCAGCAAGCAAGGCGGGAAGAGCTCGAGAAATGAAAAGTGTACACGTAGGAAAGATCACCGCTTATATACCCACGTCAATCATGATACGTGTCGGACATGTGTCCGACGCTGATTGTGCCACGTATCTGCATTTATGGTCCGTGTGCTACGTGTCAAGTAACGACCGGTCCACTTCTTTGCCACGTGGTTATCGGCCACGTGTTGGCCAACGGCTACTGCCACGTGTCGGAAACCAACGGATACTGCCAGGTGGCATAATTCCGCGCCTACATAAGGGTGTGTTCCTTATCCGTACGTTTTTTTTCGGTTTTTCGGGAGCAACATTTGTATTGCTAATACGGCGCGAGGGCGACTGTTTGCCTTCTTTGCTTTTCTCTCTTCGCGTCGTTTTGGAGGTTCTGCAGAGTCTTCTTTTAGCTCTCCTCTCAAGCTCATTCTGCCCAAGCTCATGTGACCACCGTTGTGGCGTTCGCGCTTCTTACTGGAATCACCGATACGGCGCGAGGGGGCCTATCCATCTGATTCGTTTCTCTCTTATCGCGCCGTAACGGCAGAAGTTGTAAACATATCTGAACCCATAGAATTCCTAGGATCCAAGGTTTCTCCAGGAACTGGTAAAAGAAGAAGGCTTTCAAAAGGCTCAAGGGCATCAACATGTGATTCTTTTTCCTCTCCATCCTCTGCCACCAGTGTGAGAAGGCCAAGTACATCTCCAGGGAAGCGAACGTCGGTAGTGAGAGGTCAAGGAGTATCAGAGCTCACTGATATCACTCCATCAGAGAGGCTACTTGATTTTATGCTTCAGAATGGAATGGATCTCTCATTCTATGGAGTTGTGAAAAATGTGTTTAATCTTGATTGGGAACTTGACAAAGTTCTGAAATCTTGTGAAAAATATATTGTGGAGGACTTTTTTGAGTTTGAAAATCTTGCAGGTCCTTCTGTTGAAGTTGGCACAATTGAATATGTCCATGTTCCCATTGGGTCAACAGGAAATGAAAAGTCAGTATTTACTAAAAAGTGCAGGGCCCACTCTCTGGAGAGGTTTTATTCAAGAGACATATTTTGCTGCACTCATTCCAAAAACTGCAAGATGATGAGAAAATCTGCTGCTTTTATTGTTTTCAGCCTTGTCAAATACCCTGTGAAAGCTGAGGAGCAACAGTTGGAAGGAGCAAAGTCTGCCAGCTTTTGCATGTTAGATGATCTGGTAGATGAAAAGGAAACAGAGGAGGTTGTAGATACAGATTTTGAGGCTTCTATTGCTGAGAATTTGGATGTTGCTCACTTCAAAGCTGAGACTATCATTGAGGAGAGCCAAGGAGATACAAACCCTCAACCTGATGAGAGTTCTCACCATATTGTTCCTTCCCTACCATGTATACCTTTCAAGGACAAGGAGTACATTTTACTGTCAGATATTCAAAAACTTTTTAATCTCAGGGAAGATTATTGTCTTGCAATTATTGCAGAGGCTTCTGATGCTGCAAATGGGATAATTGACACAGAAAATGAATCAAAGGAAGAGATTCTGAAACTTGATAAAGAAACTCTAGATGATAAGTTTATTGATGCTGGTGAGGCCCTCTCTCTTTGTTTTGAAAAGGCCAAAGAAGCTGAGAAAGAGTTGAGTATTACTGATGAGGACTTCGATCGCATTCAAAGCGAACTCGGGATTTCCAATTTTGGAAGAGAGGAGCCTGAATATGTTAAAGAATTGACTAATACCAATGAGACAGCATCATCAATTAATTTATGGAATCCATTTAAATTGGAGTACGATGAAAATCAAGTGGTAAGATAATTTTGAATTTGCTTTTACACATTGGTAGGTTTACATTTCATTCTCATTCAGTATGGGTTTTATTTGCAGTTCGAGATTGCTGATACAGATAACTTCTTGGGGCGTGGCAAAGGATCGAGAGCTGCTAGTAACACCACCAAAGACATTGCACTCGGCCACTACTTGGCTAGGATTGACCCTGATTCCTTTTTTGTACTTCATAGTAGTTTCTCAGAGGATGCAGCATGGCTGATACTTTGTATTAAAGCTATTACAAGGCTTCTAGGTTTCTCAGGATTACAATATAATGCCCACAAAGTAATGTTTTTGGAAAAGACTGCAGCAATTAGGATTTTTGGCTACGGTCCAGGTTACTCTGCTTCTAGAGCAGGATACTTTTTGGCGTTTTCATCCTACGCCTTAGCTGCAGACAGAACTGATGTAAAATCTATAGCTGGCTACAAGAGAAAAAAATTTCTACGATATAGAGAAAAGATTCCTGAGGAGGAAGAGAATGTGAGAGTTTTGGAAAACTAGCTTTGTATATATTCTTTCTTATATATAAAAGTGCGATTGCTCATGTGTCATTGTCGTCTTTTATTTGCATTCTTTGAAGTTGTCGTCGAAAAAACCAGTTGAATAGCTCCTCCAAAGCATTACTTTTTGTAACTCCTCCCCCATGCCTTGTGCTTCGAAAATAACTTGTGCGTGCTTGATAGTGGGATTTTTCCATGCCTTGGTTGCTATAAGTTGCTAAGGGGCCATGCTCCTCCACAAAGAAAGGTCCATGAATATGAAGAATATGCTGCAATACAAAGTAACACAAATTTTATACCAATTGAAAAACCTATCAAAATAAGCCCATATTAAATAAGTATTACTTTACCAGATAAAAAGTGATATCTTTTTCTCCCCATGCCTCTTTTATCGCCTGAACAAGCTTTGTGATTGATCTTTTGAACTCTTCCGCATATGTATATGTTGTCTTATGTTGCCTGAGGAGTTTCAGAAAAACATCAAGGTGTATCCAGACCTCCATTCTAAGAAACGCAAGCCTCGGCGTGCTTGCAACATTTGTTGTGATCTCACATAGCTCTCTCCAACACTCCCAAGCCGCATTCACCTGCCTTCTTGAATGGTTTCCTAAGAATCGTCTAGCTTTTGAGCCTCCCATAGAGACATCGGCCAAGATATCTCTTGTTTTTCCTGAAAGTATTGGATCCTTTCTCAAGTGAACTTGGCCCCCATGAAATCCCATTTTCGATAGCAATGCCTCGCATTTATCAATACACTCATCTAATAAAGATAATGGCTTAATGGAATATGCGTAGTCAAGATGCAACCTAAGAAGCTTATCGATTAATCTAATCTCTGCATGCAAAGTACAAATATGAACATTCTTAAGAGAGATGGAAAGAATGGGATCCCAGATGTCTTCTATGTTTTTAAATTTACTCAAATCTATAGAGTCTCTATTTGGGGCTCTTCTTACTGGTCGCAAACTACTCCAATCTTTGGATCCAATACTTTCCATGCAATAAATGCAAGGATATTTTGTATTTGCACCATTACATATTCCAAGCATACATTTGATAGTTTTCAAATCAGCACTCATATGCCATTCCACATTAAATTTACCAACCCCATCAACTACCAACATTTCGCCTTCACTTTGAGACTTAATGATATTTGGAATACCTGTATGATTGAACAACCATTTCAACGTTTGATGATTTTCAATTGGTACCTGGGCTGCACCAATCCACCAAATCTCCATCTCGGATTGGATCTTATGCAATGGAGCTTTGCCCTTGCCATTGCCATGGTCTAATGGCATGTTCATGAGGCAAATGCTAATTCTTTCCATCTTCTGTCCCTTTTGAATCTGTGCTTTATCCAACTTCAAGGCAAACTTTAGAACACCATAACTTTCTTCTACTGTGATTTTATACATGTGAACCATTGCAATTTACACCTTTTTTAGATCAACCCATATATTGTTAAACTCATTGTAATAAAAAATTGCCTGTTTTTTTTGTTTTTCATAGGACATAGACCTTTCAATGTGAATGTAATGTCCAAAAACATGTGGAATCTTGCAATTCATGGAAATTCTTGCAGTCGAAACTGCAAGGGCTCGGGGCAATCCAAATATAGTTACCCTATTGCGTTTAAGATTTTTAAACCATAATCCAGAGATAGCACGATAACCTTTTCGACTTATACCCACACTATCACATGTCTCTACGATTTCATTTGCTTTCACTGTGCCTTTTAAATCCTTCACTAACTCTCTCAGAGTTGGACCTCTCAAATCCACATTTTCTGGTGACTTAAGAATCCTCAAAATGTCTTTCTTATTCATGGTTTTCTTCAAAAGTTTGATTCTTTCCTCATTCTCTCGAATATTTATGCCTAGTATGTTAGAGACATATTTCTTTGTAAGATTTAGTCTCCTTTTCTTTGCTCTCTCACACAAGCTGGTTATATTTTTTAATGGTCTCTTCCTCTCTCTAAATCCTACTGGAGTTTCTCTCAAGCGTGTTAGCTTATCCTGCAATGAGTTGTTAACATTTTTCAAAATATCAATCTGGCTTGTCAACTCTAAAATATTTGTTTGTGTAGTTTCTAGTGCTTTTTTCATTTCATGCACTTGAGCTATATATGTGTAAGATGCAGAGTATAACCTCATACAGTAGCCAAGCATTCCATTGTAACCTTCTCCAGCATATCTTATATAGCCATGGACATTCAAAAAAGGAGGTGGTTTACCTGTAGAAGGATGCCTGGGATAGATATTTCCATCCACCCACAAATCTATATGCTTCATTCCTTGTGTTCGCAACCTGTTGGCTTCAATCTCATCTATCAATACTCGATGATGTATACTTCTCCAAGATGTGCAAGTCGGATCTAGCTGAATAGATAGCTTGTATTTATGTGTGCTTGCGCCTGTGTTATTTGAAGTAGTATTGCTAGACATTCTAGCAAATGAATCGAGCAAGAATCTCACAGTGGTAGAAAGCAAGTGCAACAAAAGGAATGGTAAAAGAGAATAGTGTATAGAAAGAAAACGCGGGAGCAAACAAATGCGAAGTTCGTACGAAAATCTCGAAAATACAAAATCTCTCGAGTTCCAAGACAATAAACGGCCGAAAAGGTGACCCCTGACCTGGATTAAAAGATGAGGGCAATTAATGGCCGACCTCTTCAATGAGCCAAATATTCTCTCATTAATCACATCTAGACAACCAAATTTAAAGGTTTTATTCTTCCTAAACCTCAACTAATTAGCAACTTAATCACTTTCCTACAAGTGCCATTTTTGAAGCGTTTTTGGCCCTAATGGATTGGAGTCCTAAAAGTATCCCAACTTTTAGACAAGGTCATAAGCAAAAGCAGAGCCTCAAAGGCAATATTTGTATAGACAACTAGCTATTGATAGTATTGAACCCATTCAAATGGTTGCACATGGATGTTCCCTCCTAGATACAAAGGTCTATGAGTTTCTTTAGCTAATAAACCTATGATATAGCAGTTTTCTTCTAATAAAAGGTTATATAACTTAAAATCCAAAGACATCACTATCTATGTTCTTTACATTGAACTAAAATGATTTTGAGAGACTCAAAATAATGGTACTATGTGCAAGCTCATCCATCTCATCCCATGCATCTCTTTTCATTTTTATAGAATTTTCCATTTGCATTCGATAGGTTTAATTTCCCTCTTTTGGACCAAAACATTGCATATTTATTATTTCCAATCTGAGAACTTTATGACATCCAACTTCCCAACATTAAACAATACATTTTTTGTAGCCATGACTTATGCAAACCAAGAAGCAATTGAAATGGTATCGATTTTATAACTCAAAAGACCAATAAATTTTAAAATTGAGTGCTCACCACAATGGACAACCTATGGTAAAAGAAATGTCAAAATAGCCAAAGCATTCCAACACATATGAGTATTTTTACAGAGCTTTTGGTAATTTTTGGCTATTTATCTCAAGAAAAATAACCTTCAAAGCACCAATATCTCATCTTTATGCTGTGGAAGTGGTTTTAACTTGTTTGTCTTCATCCAGAGATTTATAGAGAGGGTCTTTAAATCAACTAATAGTCTTGGAGTCTTTTGGCCTAGCAAGCATGTAGAAACATGACCCAAACAGTCCAACTTTAAAAATGCATTATTTTATTTAATGGCAGACTCTTGCAACACTTTGATGAGCAGTAGAGCTTTTAGTTGTCACAATCTTAGCAAAATATCAACTCTCTCCCTCTCATTAATAAACACAAGCATGTGCTTACTTCAAGAAAACAAGTAGGTCCCCTACTTTCCCACTTAAGCTAACCTTTTGCTTTCGTGTGCTCAAGTAGCCCCCATGGTCACATATATCAATACATGTACGTAAAGCACTTATTGAGAAATCCAACACTAACTAGACTACCTTGAATCTAGCCATTATTGTCTATGCAAACACTTTGATATCAGGCTATGGAAGCCCCAAAATGTCGGGGAAGTTACTATATGTATAGTCTCTACATCACGTGTTCAAGGCCTATTTATAAATATCCTTATCTATAAATTTTTCTTGAATAAAACATAACCCTTTTCTATTCAATCTATAAATAACCCTTTCATATTACACCCTTCTTTATGTAAAAAATGTATTAAAATTGTATTTAAAAAATAACTTATTTTGAACCCACGTGATGCACACATATATTTATGAGTAACTTACCCAAGCCCAAAACTAAGTCTCAAGTGCTCCCTTGGTTGAAAATTGAGAGCTCAGTGTTATAGGATTTTTACCTTTTTCTAATCTATATAGCAAGCATAAACATGACAATGAAGCTTGAGTCCTTGAACTTGTAGCAAAGCTTGACTCCTCAAGCTCCTCAATCCAACCACGATCTCCCATAGATATAGCTTTTATATGAGGAAGAAATGGTGGAATTCAAGGCAATGTGTGCAAGAGAGAGAGAGAGAATATACAATGAGATTTTGGTTGGTACTAAGACACCCTTATCCTTCATTATCTTCGCTATATATAACTATATAGTGTATTGTGTAAGGGGTGACCACCCTACCTTTGACCATTGGCATTTACCCCTACAAATCTCTTTTTTGACATACTACTAGCCCAATCAACATCCATGTAATCTACAAGCCGAAAAATACACATGTAGCATAAACCAAAGCATACTTGGGTGTAGATCTGGCATAGCACAATGTGTGCTACACAACATTCAAATGTGGCTTCTATGCAAGTTGCAAGAATTCACTCTCCAAACCAATTGTGGTTTTTTTTGGGATTATAATTGTCAATTAGATAAGTCTATCCATAATCTTTCTATATATAATGACATCCTCAGTCACACCAATGTTATGTACATTAAGCTTAGCATTGATATCATCTAGAGGGATAGAGATTGGCTTAGCCATACCATACTTTTAAGCATACCCAAAAAATATTATCTTTGTGAGTCTAGCCATATCCCCTCTAAAGTCATTATTATCTCAATGCCAAGAAAATAATGCAACTCTCTTAAATCCTTTATTTCAAACTTGACCTTGAGAAGACCCTTCACATGATCAATCTTTGGCTCACTATTAGCCATAATAATCAAGTCATCTACATATGTAGTAATGATCACAATACCTATATGACTCTCACATAAATAGAGTGAGTGATTAGTGTGAACTTTAGGTAATCAAGTATTCCACAATGTGTCATGCCATATCCTAGGTATTTTCTTCAGCCCATACAAGCCCTTTATGAGCCATGCATACATAATCATGATAACTCTTATCTACATAATGGGGTGGCTACTCCACATAATCTTCTTCTTACAACTCCTCATGTATGAAGGCCTTTTAGAATATTTCTAATACATAATCCAATTCTTTTATGTAACCACTACTACAATAACCCCCATAGTTTTAACCATTAGAGTAAAATTCTTCTCATAACTAATGCCATAATTGCGTGCATATCCTTTAGCAAACTCTTATTGTATTCAATAAATCTATCTATTTAACTTCACTTTACAGCCAATACATTTCTTGCCTTCAGGTAAAGGAACTAAATCTCACATGTGATTTGCCTCAAATTTATCCATTTCTTCATCCATATCATGATCACAATGCTCATTACAACTGTACCTTTAAAACAAGTGGGCATTATATATTACATAACCTTATCACTCTATGCATAACGATGAGGTATATAGTTATTATATGTTATTTGTTGCATTGGCTTTGTAACATGGGTTGACCTACATAGACATAGATCACTACTTGCTACCTTAGCATCCTCTTGTGCCTTCTGTTAGCTATATATAGTCTGTCTATATATAGCGCCCTAGGTCCCCTCTATATATTCCTATCATGTGTGCTCAGTTGACACACTTATGGAAGTGGACACTTATGGGGTTCCACTTCCACTGTCTCATTTCTCTCTTCTCTCCTCTCTTCCTTTCATCTCTCGTCTTCCTTGCAGTTTCCAACATGGTATCAAAGCGAGGTTCTACAACATCACAAAGTGATGCATGCATGTTGGATGAGGAGGCGGCCTCGAGCTGCACTGGAGAGGCCTATGTCGACGATGATGTCTGTGTCGAGGTCGATGTTGACATTGGTGTTTCTGCAGATGCCTTCAACATTGCCATCGATGAGCGTGCGACTGCTCTCAAAAGGCAGGTTCTTGATTCGAAGGTCGCGGCCTTTGATGGTGCCCCCCACTCACTGCCCTTCCGTGGATCTGTGGAGTCCTGCCAGGCTGCGGTGGAAGATGCCATGGAAATAATGCACCGTGCTCGAAGAGATCCCCTGATGGAGGATCACAACAATCGATACAGCGATGGATCGTCGGTCCAAAACCCTAGGACACCCAAATGTCGATGGGTGCCGATGGCCAGATGGGATGCGATGCCCCGATGGTACGACGCAGGCAAGGAATGCATTTCCAAGGGGTTTTGTATCACTAAGGGGTTTTGCGTCACTTGCAGTACTCAGTTTGATTGAGCTTTGCTTCAAGGATCAGCAGCAATCTCTTTTGGGGCTATTTGTTTATGATTCATAAGAAAATCCATTTTTCTTAGACACTCTTGCCTCTGTTGTCATTGGTGCATAGTGGCACATGATCATCATATCATTGTCGTCTTCCTCCTGCGTAAAGTAGGTTTGGCAGCAGTGCAAGAGGTCTTATTATCTGTTATCTCAAATGCAGGCTTTGGAAACTGCAGAGAGCAGAATCCTCACTTGATTGTTGCTCTGTCCCTTTTGTTGTGACAATTCAAAGGCAGAGCGTCAAAGCAACATACCATTGTCTGCAGTAATATTCATCTAAGATTTTAGCTGCTTATGTTGCCCTTTGGCAATCTCTGAACCTACAAGCATCACCGTCAGAGGAGCTTCATGTTAGAAGCATTGCAGCAGTGCGGTCAAGCTACTTTGTCTGACGTTCTCGTTGAGAGGTCTCGACACATTTGTTGTGGTATATGGGGCTAAAAGGTCTAGAAAGATTCACTTGTACCCTCTCTGTGGGTTAGTATTGTCTCGTTCCTCTTGAATCGGAGAATTATCCTGCAGCAAGGGCTATGGAATACTGCCATCCAGAGGAACATGTTATACTGCATGATTCTCTAGAGCTAGTTCCAACTTGGCTGGAGACAGAAGCAAACAATACCAGCAAAATCGTCTCTGGCATAGATTGGCATTGCATTCCCAGGGAAGTTTCCAGTCCCGTAGACATTTTGGGTAAAGAAATCTGGAGTGGGGTGTGTGGAAGTCAAATGTGGCAAAATGCTTTGCTTCTTGACAAGGGGTATGCCAATAATTGGAATTACAGCTGCCAAGGCATACTGGAATCAAGTATCATTGCAGAGTGGATGTCTAAAGAGGTCACTTTGCAAGAGCTCATGTATAGTGAGGGATCCAATAGGGGGTTTTCCAGGAAGCAGTAGTTTTGCCCTCTAGGAGATTTGTGGATTGGGAGGAGTAGTTTATCTCCCATGACCGTGGGAGCAGAGTTGTCAATTATTGGCTAAAGTACAGGAATGGTGCATCATGCCTTGCTGTTGTTGGTACTGAGCGTAGTCTCAGACACATGGTTTACGTAGTAACCGATGAGTTCTTATTACAACGAAGCAGTAGTTTTGCCGTCTAGGAGATTTCTGGATTGGGAGCACATGGTTTATGTAGTAACCGATGAGTTCTTTTTACTAGGAAGCAGTAGTTTTGCCCTCTAGGAGATTTGTGGATTGGGAGGAGTAGTTTATCTCCCATGACCGTGGGAGCAGAGTTGTCAATTATTGGCTCACCAAAGTAGCCTGTGAGGTTCTTCAATTTTATTTCAGCTTTGAGGAAAACTTCCACGTTGTCGTCAACAACATACACAGTCGGAAGCACTTACTAGATTGCTTGTATGGCATTGCCACTCAAGGCTTATATTCTTTCCAGTTGATGAGGGTCTATATTCCAGCTGATGACACATTATTTCATTTATATTCTTTCCAGCTGATGAGCATCTATATTCCAGCTAATGACACATTATTTCATTTATATTCTTTCCAGTTGATGAGCGTCTATATTCCAGCTGATGACAAATTGTTTTATTTATATTCTGTTCATGGGGCCCCACATGTGTTATGTTGTCTATAGAGCGGCGTCACGAACTGTCTCTATAGACCTTGTGTTATTTTAATGTCACTGTAACATTTTTCTTTAAGTTTTGATGTGACAGATATACTGCTTACATCCCAAGTTCAATTGAAGGAATTTCTTGGAGATTTTATGAAGGAATTTCTTGGAGATTTTATCTTTTGCAGTGATGTCGCTTATCCTTCTTTTACATGTATATTTAGGAGTGATAAAGCTCTTTTGATGCCTTTGAATAGGCTATTGTAATTCAGGAGTGATGTAGCTCCTGAATGATGTAGATCCTTCTCCGTTGATGTTGTAATTCACGAGTGATGTAGCTCCTTTGATGCCTATGAATAGGCTCTTGTAAGTTCAACTTTGTAATTTTATATTTTGAATATTAATATAACGGTAGGCCTATATAGAGCTGTGGGTTTTTCCCTTGAGCCCCCAAGGGTTTTTTTCATCCATAGTAAGGGACCTTTATTTGAGCCGAGGTGTTAGCTATATATAGTCTGTCTATATATAGCGCCCTAGGTCCCCTCTATATATTCCTATCATGTGTGCTCAGTTGACACACTTATGGGGTTCCACTTCCAGTGTCTCATTTCTCTCTTCTCTCCTCTCTTCCTTTCATCTCTCGTCTTCCTTGCAGTTTCCAACACCTTCCTCACACTATCTTAGTAGTTGGAATCCAAACCTCTTCATCCAAGGTTTATTCAGAGCGATCTGAATTTGCATCAACATGAGAAAAGCCTTATGATACATTAGTTATAAAGGGCAATTCTTGAACCTTATCCTTATCTTTTCTCTACATTTGTGATGTAATTGATAGAGTGACCTATGATCACAATCTACCACTCCAAGCTATATCAATAGACCCATAAATGAGAGGCTCACATGGCACACTTAGTGTCGATATACTTCTCCTTAATTGAAACACCATGCACAATAATTGTGTGTGTTGGTCATAATGTATACAATAGCAGTTTCAATGCAATCATAATGTGGCAAGTCTCTTTCAAACATTAGTGCATGAGCCATGGATGCAATATTTCATTTTTTAAAACAATTTCAATTTTTTGGTGGAGTACATCTATATAAAAACTAGCTTCATATGCCATTTTTCTACAAAAATTTAGAAAACTCATTAGAAAAGTATTCTCCCCTCTATTTGAAATAAGACATTTTCTACAAAAAATTAGAAAACTCATTAGAGAAGTATTCTCTTGTCTATCTGAAGTTAGGCATTTTATTTGCAAACTTCTCTTCTAAATCGAATCTTTAATGCTTTTAAAGTGATTGAACACCTAACTATTTTAATGAAAAAACCCCAAAGGTTTTTAGCATGATCAATAATGAATGAGACATAATACTTGCATCCATACATAGTTACAGTCTCCAAATATTAAAGTATTTTGTGTACATTTATTTCATGCAAAAATGAATATATTATTTGCTTTCTAAATTGGCATGTTGCACATACTTTATGCATCCCATCAACTTTAAAATTTGCCAATCCATCCATAATTTGTTTCTCTTGCATATTTTTCAAATGTCGCATATTTACATTACTAATATTTTTATGCTAAATTTCACTATCACCTATGATACTTGAACTTTAATAAACATAGTAGCATTAATTTCAAGCACACAATCGAACCTATAATCCTTGTTCTACCATTTGACTAATAACAACGAAGTTCTTGGTTATGTTTGAATAATTTTATTCTACAATATTATATACTCAAAAGAACCTTATTAGTATAAGCTATATCATCCCTTGTCTCCACATTGCTTGGAGAATCTAGACTCTCCATGAGATGTCATGTGCTCAAAGATACCTAAATCTTGGTACCATATATTATTCTTAGATGAACCTTCACCAATCATAGTATTGATGAAATGCTACTGACAAATAATAGCTCACTCTATCATCATTGTGTCTACCAATAGAAGCATAATTGCCTTGCTACCTTTCTCTATATCTAATGTGAATAATTGTTGGCAAATGTGATCTTTTTTACCGTAATACTAGCATTCCTTGTTATCACTAGAATTCTATTTTTTATTAGAACCTATAGCTTGCCATCTTTGGCTCCCCCTGTCTTGGAGTTGTCCTCTTTTATATTGTCATGTGTCATAACCTTGACCACAAACACTATCTTGGCCTTATCAAAGATCTCTACTTCTACTTATAGATTACAATACTTGTTCAGAGTAGTTATTGCTTTCCAAGCTATGATTTTTCTTCTCAACTATGAACATAGAAATTAAATATGCAAAGCCATGGATATCTATTCATAGATGACTTGAGGCTCATATATTTTTCTCCAAGTACGTCTAAACTTGTATGAAAAACAACATTATTATCAATTGTTATATTGATAGATCTAAGATCATCCACAATACACTTGATCTTTATTAGATATCATTGATAGACAGATTTCCTCTTTTAATCTAAGTTAGCTTTGACTTGAGTTCTAACTTTTTGTCATTTGTACTTGCCTCAAATAGCCTTGCTAGATTCTTTTATACAATGGGAAGGGGGAAAGGAGGGGGGAGGGGGGTTTCAAATTCTAGCAAATGGCCCATCATGCTATTTGTGACACGCATAGATAGTAAATACATTAGTTTACTCTGTGGTTGCTTCTAATCTTTATTAGTCTTTCTTTGTTTTATAGTAGTATTTCTCAAAGAAACTTTGGGTAGCATTACATTACCTCCTTCTATGTAGTTCCATACACCTTTTTTCTTCAAGATATTTGCTATCTAAAATTCCATACAAGATAGTTGTTTTTATCATGCATCCTAGTGACAATCTAGTTGAAATTGTCAAATATACTAAAAATCCAAATAAACATATAAAAATTATAATCTAGAATCAAGATGATATAACAAGCTTAGAGTAGGTACATTGTAATGAAGCACATAGGCTTTTCCACTGATTGGACAATAAATAATAGCTACAACATGTAATTTGTATATAGATGCCTTTTATGGCTACAAACCATTAAACACTTGAAGCCATACAAATCCAAAATTTATAACCTTTGCACCATTGAATAACTAGTATAATTGAAACTACATTATACTAAAACTACTATTGATCCCCTTGTAGGGCCAAAACAGAGGCCAAAATGATTTGAAATGATAGAAATCACAATTGAAAAACCTTGAAAAGCACATTCATAGTCTATCCACCATTGTTTGTGCTTAATAAGTTTCATTACAATTGGAAACTATAGCCTGGCCATGGGATTTATTCAATATAAATTTATAAACAAGGGATTTAAAATTAGACCTTTAATATATGTGAAATTAAGGGTTTATATATAGTGAACCCTTCGAGTTGTGGCTATATTGTAAAGTAATTTGAACAAGATAAAAAGATTCAATACTATGAAGATAAAGATGAAGACTCCAATACTATGAAGATAAATATGAAAGAAGAGAAGTAATAGAATCATAAATGAGTCCCCGCGTGCACACACACACACACACACAAATAACAAAGATGAAAGAAGTGTGCCATGAAGTGGAAGCATGGAGCGGAAGCAAGAGCTATGGTGGAAGGAGTAAGAGCAAGAGAATGTGGGAACTCCAATAGTCACAATGTGTGATCAGCCTTCCCTTTATTCAAATCTCACTGATAGAATAAAGAATGAAGTGACAGTGATGGATGCCCACCACCTGTAGTGTATATATGTGCACGTCTGCAGGTATTGTTAATGTAACTAATACATAAGCAACTAGGCATTGGTGTCTTTATACCCAACAATCTCCTACTTAACGGGGTGAATGTGCCCCTAGCGAGGAGAGAACAAGAAAAACATGACAAAGTACAAATGCACATAAGTAAAACAAGATGAGGAAAGACATCATCTCATCCAACACCCATCAACTTCCTAAGAAAGGCATAATGCTCTGCTGAGAGACTTTTAGTGAGTAGAATTGCAAGATTTCGATTAGTTGAGACCTTGACAAGGTTAAGAGACATGTCCTCAATGGCCTTGACAATGTTAAGAGACATGTGTTTTGTCTTCACATGGAAGACCAAACTCTTAGCCAACTGAATAACTATCATAGAATTTGAATGTAGTGGAGAGACCACATTAGTAATGTTGCCAAGGTCTTCCACTAAACGGCCTAGCCAGAGAGCCTCCTTGCAAGCATCAATGGTTGCAACATACTCTGCCTCCATAGTAAATAGAGCTATGCATTTCTACAAACTGGACATCCAAAAAACAACACCTCTAGAAAAAGTAAAGACATAGCCAAAGGTAGACTTACTACTATTTGCATGTCCTGCATAATCAGAGTTAGTGTACACCATGACTCTTGTATCCTGGCCACCATAACATATGCACATAACACTTGTGCCCTTTAGGTACCTCATGATACCCTTGACGGCATCCCAATGCCATTTTCCAAGTGTAGCCATATAGCATGCCAAAACTTCCACATCAAATGCTATGTTAGGAAGAGTGGCTATCATGGCATATATCAAAGTGCCCACCATAGATGCATAAGGGATATGGCCACCTCGGCCTTCTGCTCACATTAGAATGTAGACAATCAACCTGACTAACCCTCATATGTGAAGGTAGAGGACAAGCACACAATAGGCATAACGTTCTGCATATGAAATCACTCAAGGACCTTCTGAATGCACTCCTTATATAACAAGTAAATGAGCCCCTTAGAGTGAGTGTGTATAATGAATTCCAAGATATGTGAGGCATGTCCCATGTCCTTCACTTCAAAGCTCTTCTTGAGTTGACCTTTCAAGGCATCTAGCTCATCATGAGCACTCCTAGTAATTAACATATCATGCACATAGAGGATCAAAATCATAAGCTTGCCATCGTGAGCCTACTTCATGTATAAACATAGATCCATATCATTACCGGAATATCCTCGTGAATGCATAAAAGCATCAAGTTTATGGTACCATTCCCTAGGTACTAGCTTGAGGATAAAGGCTCTTTCTCAATCTACAGACTAGGTGGTCCTTGCCATGGTTTGCAAAGCCCTTAGGCTACTCCATGTAAATCTCATTATGCAAGTCCCCATGAAGAAAAGACATATTGAAATCCATTTGATAAAGATCCAAGTCAAGATAAGCAACCAAAGTCAATACCAAATGTAGGGTAGTCATCTTCACAATAGGAGAAAAGACTTCATCAAAGTCCATACCATGCTTTTGTTTGAAACCCTTAGCAAACAATCTAGTCTTGTATGTCAACTTAGGGTATTGAGGGGTAATTTTCAACTTGTGCATCCACTTGCATGGCAAAGCACGCCTTCCACTAGGCGAAGGAACCAAATTCCATGTATGATTTTTTCATAGTAAGTCATACTCTGACTATATGGCCCTCTCCCAAGAGTGACTATCACCTCTGCACATGGCCTCATTATAAGTAAGAGACTCACCAATATCTGTCACCATAACATAATCCATAGAGGGCTTAAACTACACATGATGTCATCTATCTCTAGTAGATTGCCTCAAGATAGGATGTGAGACCTGTACATCCTGTAGAGCATTAGGAACATGGGCTGCTAGAGTATTAGCCACTGCTATAGGCTGTCTAGTTGGCTATACAATAGCAAGAGGCTCCTCCTGAAATATCACCATGTGTACCTCAATGACATGCTTAGGCTGCTTATGCATTTTCTCCTCATGGAAAACAAAATCATGGCTATTGATTACCTTTTGAGCATGTGGATCCCATAGGCAATAACCCATCTCACTTGTATCGCCATAACCAAGAAAGATGCATTTACTAGACTTAGGATCGAGTTTATTGTGCTTGTCCTTGTGAAAATGGCAGAAAGCCTCACAACCAAAGATACACAAATGAGCATATGAGGGGGGTTTCCTAGGCCATACCTTCTGCAACTTGATAGTCAAGAGCAATACATGGGGACTGATTTATCAAGTGGACGTTAGTAGAAATCACCTTAATCCAAAAATGTTGTGGTAATCCTACCTAGCTAAGCATACTATGCACTCGCTCTTAAATGTTCCTATTCATACTCTCAACCATACCATTTTAGGGTGGGGTGCACGGGGTAGTCAATTGATGCTTAATTAATACTCCTCTTGTCACAAAACTACTCAAAGGATTTAGAGACATACCCACCACCATTATCTAACCCTGGGAATTTTAGCCCATACCCAAACTGGTTCTCAACCAAAGCAAGCCAACACTAAAATTAGCCAAGACCTCCAATTTTTGCTTAATAGGATATCCCTAGACCTTATGCGTATAGTCATCAATGAAGGTAACAAAATACTTCCTGCCACCTAATGACTTGTCGGGCATGGAACCACATGTATTCGAATGAAAATGAGAGCCAATGGCTCACCGATGCATATCATACCAAACTTTTTATGCATATTACATGTTTGCCTACCATATAAAAAATTATTACAAGACTCAAAGCACTTATAGTCAAGGGACAGAAGATATTGCAAATGAGTAAGAATTTTGATTCCTTGGAAAATCAGTGTGGCTCACCTTCATATGAGAAAGCAAAGGATAGCCAATATGCTTAACATCTTGCATATGAAACTACTCAAGGACCTTCTAGATATACTCCTTCTGTGTTGATGAGTAAAAGAGCTGCTGAGAGCAATCACGTATAATTCACATCCCAAGAATATGTGAGGCATGTCCCATATCTTTCATCTCAAAGCTCTTCTTGGGAGTAGACTTTTCAGAGCATCATGCACATAAGTAGGCTACTGCATATAAATCTCCTCATGGAAGTCCCCATATAAGAAAGTTGTCTTAACATGGACTTGATAAAGGTCAAGACTTAACTGAGCAACCAATGCTAGTACTAGGAATATGATAGTCATCTTGACTATAATAGAAAAGGCTTCCTTGAAATCAACACTATGCTCCTATTTAAAACCCTTAGCAAGGAATCTGGCATTATATAGGCACGCTTGGGATGTCCAGGGGAGCTCTTCAACTTGTAGACCCACTTGCATGGGAATGCACACTTTCTACTAGGCAGAGGAACCCACTAGCACGTATGATTTTTCTGTAAAGAGTCAAACTCTAACTATATGGCCCTCTCCCAAGAGTGACTATCACCATAGTGCATGGCCTCATCATAAGTGAGAAGCTCACCTACATCTGACACTATCAATAATCAATGGAGGGCTTAAATTGGGTAGAGCATCACACAACCGCACAAAGGAAATACCAATAATTCGAAAACAACCCAAGAGAAATATATTCTCATACCTTAACAACCTTGAGCTGACGCTTGGCGCTTTGACACCCAAAAGCTTCGACTTCCAAATTGGCATGACAAGATCTCACTCTAGCATGCGACCCTCCACTCTCCTCTCTCACAAAATACAATTGTAATCAAGGGGGAAGGCCCTTAACTCTCCATTCTCATCTCCTTATATGGTTTTCTATCCACACTCACACACATTAGGCTTTTTGCTTTCAGCTTTTGGCTTTTGCTTTTCTACTACTTTTCACTATTCTCATTTTTTCTACCCTATGCCTGTTTGCAACTTGTTTGAATCATAATTTCGTCATTTGAACTTTGAATATAGTTTTTTTGGTGCTCAAAACAATTGAAACGCATTTGGTCGACAAGTCAACGCGGGCAGAATTACGAAAATCTATAAAAAAAGGAAAAAAATACTGATTTTTGTAAATCGCATCATTTTTCTCCATCTTTTATCTTGGACGACTTATTCCCTTCCTTGGCCTATTGTTCTTGTAATTGCACACACTTTCACCACACATGTCCTCTTTTCCTTCAAGAAATACTCGTTGAGGATGTAAACCATATGCTCTTTTCCTTTGATCCTTGAGTCTTCAAAATAAACAATCTATGGATATGAACCTGTTTTTTATACAATGTACCCTAGCAGGAATATGATTTTTTGAAATGAACTCCGTGCCCAATCATTCATGATTTGGAAAAATATGCAATGTTGGATCCATGATATGCAACCAATCAATCGATGTTACACACAAAAATAATGTATGCATTTAAAAAATTGTGCCTAGTCTATCTACATGTGATCATGTGTCATGCAAAATGCAAACAAAAATTCTTGATTAATTTAAAACTCCTTATCCTCACCTCTCAACTCTCATCAATAAAATATCAATCTCGGCTCCACCCATCCAAAATCTCACAATCACTCTAGAAAATGATGGTCCTCAAGATGTTGACCAGATAAGAACAACCCATCTCACAATTGGTGGCGTCCTTCACGACCCTCTAACTCACCCAACTTCCTTACACACTCAACGAGAGGTTCCTAACTTTGTGATAAGAATCCTAAATATCGTGCGTGTAAGAAATGTGCGTTCTCAATGACAGGTGCTCTCTCATGTGCGCGTGCATCTAAAACTTACTGCATATAACTGCAGCGGACCTCATGCCATGCTAGTGCTCAATGATGATGCAAAACATGATTCATCCCAACCCATGGCATGGACATATTTGATAAGAACAGGAGATGACCCCCGAGTGCAGTGCATCAACAAGTGCAACGTGAAATGCTCGTAAACCCATAATCCCTGTGATGTGCAAAAGTCTCGACAAGAAAACATACCTAGCTCCTCAATGTTCAGTAGCTATTAGCAAACACAAGCTTCATCCTGTCCAAAAAAATACCAAGCTTGATCAAGGCTATCAAGTTTCACACTCAACAAATCAAATAAAATGATAGAAACAAATCCTAAGCTAGACAAACACAAGAAATCCAACTATGAAATAACAAAACAAACTGCCATGCAAACAACTAACCTAGAAAAAATCAAACCTAACTACAGTTTGACTAGGGCTTTTCAGTTTTCAGAAAAATACTTGACACCGTGAGTGCATTGCAGTTGAAACTTTACAAAAGCTAAAAATTGGTGATACAAGCTTTCTTTTACCCTGCAGAAAGAGCTTGTTTCTTGCAGATGTTGGCAAGGCATGGGAAAGCCTTTGAATTTGAGGCAGATGAAATTAGATGTGTTGATTCACCCGACCATAGTTGCACCTATGGTGATCTTTACATTACCTCATGTGCCATGGAATTTGAAGCCTATTCCAGTACCTCGAGCATATTTGCCTAAGTTGCTGGAGCTTTTGAACGAGACGATCAGGATGCGGATTTTGGAGCCCTCTTCACCTCCATATTTGAATCTGTGGTTTACTATTCCAAAGAAGAATGGTTCTTTGAGGTTTATACAGGACTTACAGCCAGTTAATAAGGTCACCATAAGGAATGTTGGATTAGGCCCGATAGTGGATGAATTTGCAGAAGCATTTGCAGGAAAGGAAATTTACTCTATGGGAGATTTATATTCAAGATATCATCAGTTCTAGCTTGCATTAGAATTTCGGATATCACTATCATGAAGACACCACTTGGATTGGTTAGGATGTGCACACTTCCACAAGGAGCAATCAATTTAGTGGCGCATATGATGAATGCTATGCATAAAGTTTTGAGGGAGTATGTTCCTCAGTTGACCTTATCCTTTCTTAATGATGTGCCGATCAGAGGATATGATATCCATAAGAAGAATGAAGAGTTGAATGAGTAGGGATGCAAAAGATTTGTGGCTGATCATATTGCCGATTGTGATAGGATTTTGAGCCATCTTGAAGAAGTGCACTTAAATTTTTTAGGAGAAAATTTAATTTTTGGAGTTGAGAAAGTATTAGATGTTGGGCACATGTGTGGACCATAGGAAGAAAACCCTCACCAGTAAAGATTGATGCCATAACCAGCATGCGGGAGACATGTTCGAATATATCTGAGGTAAGAAGATTTCTGGGTGCATGTGTCTTTTACTTGATATGGATTTCGCATTTTACTCATGTGATTGAATGTTTATATCAACTCTTGAGAAAATGGAAACAGTTTTGGTGGGGAAAACAACATACGAAGGCAGTTCAGAAGTTAAAGATCTTATTGATTTCAGCCCAAAAACTAAAGATAGCAAATTAGGAGAATGCGCAGCCTATTATTCTCACCGTGGATACAAGCCCAATTGGCATTGGTTGGTGGACAATGGGTCAGGATGATGCTAATGGGAATAGGTATGCCATTTGGTTTGGAGTTGCAAAGGTCCTCAATGAACAGCAACGACAGTATTCTCAATTCAAAAGAGAGCTTTAGGGTGTAGTGACAGCCCTTAAGTGTGATAGGGAGTATTTTATGGGAGTTCATGTAGTGGTAGAGACTGATTGACTACCTCTATTGGGCATGATAGTAAATTGCTCAACTCATGATATTGCCATGTTACGGTGGATTGCATATATAAAGTCACTTAACCCTGATTTTCAGCATATTGCAGGTAGAGAAAACCCCGTGCCTGACATGCTTTCAGGAGCAAGGTTTGAAGATGAAGAGGAGCTCATGGAAGATGAAGAGGATGATATGATAGGTGCTGAAAACAACTTTGTAACAGCAGGGAATGAATATGCTAGTACTGTAGGTACAACTATTGTAATAGGGATTTCAGTAGTAACAAAAGAACTTACTGGCATGAAGAAGAGATGGGCAATAGAGAGAAAGCATCATCAGTGTTATGATTCAGTGAAAACACAAATTTTGGAAGAGTTGTATGAGGATGATTGGCTAAAAGTAGGCTAATATCTCAGCCTCATGACAAAGAAGGCTGAATGGTCTGAAGCTAAATTCAAAAGGATTAAAAGAAAATCTTATAGGCTTTTCTTAAAAGATGGATATTTATGGAAGCATGCAAATAAAAAGAGAGGAGCTCTAGTACGTGTTTTGGGAGATAGGTCTTCTCAACAACAAGCGATGCAAGAGTTTCATGAAAGCTTATGGGCTGGACATAGAGGAGTTTGGGGCATATTTGCCAAGATCAAAGAGAAGTATTGGTAGAAGAACATGTACAAAGATGTGGAGCATCATGTGGAATTTGTTCGATGTATTCCATGGTAAAGCATAGAGATGGGTTGCAACTGACCTATCCATTGTCTATGCATTACAAATGGGTAGTTGATTTGGTTACCATGCCTACAGGTTTATGGAAGTTTGCAGGTTCTTATTGGAAGAAGTCTTTTACAGGGTATGGTTGTGTTGGTAAAGTGGTTGCTGATAGAGGATAAATTGGATGTGGATGAGGCTTGTGACTTCTTTTCATGATTGGGTATCAAGCTGGCTTTAACTTCAGCCTACAATCCTGAAGAAAATGGAAAAAGTGAAAGAGGTCATCGGCCTATCATTAAGGCATTAGCAAAGTCATGCAAGGGCTGGATGAAAGAATGGCTAAGAATGTTACCTTTTGCTTTGTGGGCTGATAGGACCACTCATAGTGCAGTACATGGTGTAAGCCTACTGAATTAATGTTTAGACAACAACCAATCATGCCTATTGAGGAGAATGTTGCTACTTGGAGTGTTCTACCATGGGAAGAGGGTTTGAATAGAGAAGAGTTGCTGGTCCCACGCATTAGACAATTAGAAAGAAGGCCTGAAGACATTGAGACAGCCATGAAAAAGCTGAAGACTGCAAGGATCAAGAACAAGAAGAGGTTTGACAGGTGACATAGACTTCGACAATGAGCTATACAAGAAGGGGATTGGGTGCTGGTTCATGATAGCAGCTTGGAAAATTAGTATAGTGCCAGTCGAAAGATGGAAAAGCGATGGTTTGGTCCATATGTGGTTAGGTTTGTTTATGACAATGCTACCTATGCATTAAATGGGATGGATGGGATAGCTCTAAAGATTCCAGTGTGACTGCAAAACGTATCGAGCTCTTTAAATGAAGGGAGTCTTCAGCATATGAGTTGAAGGAGCTGGATACTTAGCATGAACATGAGAATATGGTAGAAGAAGAGGTAGAAGATGAAGACATTGACATGGCAGAGTTGACACTGCAGATCCATAAGACTTTGGCACATGCCAGAAGATGTGTAGATTAGGAGAGGGTGGATGTCATGCCACTAGACTCACACAATGTAAAAAACTCTAGAGTGAGGCTTGAGAATCAATACCATTTTAGTCATTAATGTTAGTGTCTGTAGTGTGGATGGTTCAAACATATTAGATTTTTGGACAAGTTTAGCCAATTTATGATATTTTAGATTTATCTCTTGTAAAAAAAAATCCAAGAACTATAGACAACTTCTAGAATAAGATGACATGTAAAAGAAAGCATGTAGCTTTCGACCATTTTGAGAGAATTTTATGTAAAAAGAGGGATTGGCGAAATCAGCGATGCGCGATTGTTGTTTTCAGGCAATCAATAGCATTGTGTAGTGGGAGATGAAGAATGAGTGATCTGGCAGAATTTTGGCCAGGTGTCCCGGTATTTTACCTCCCTTTCAAAGCGAATGGAAGCATTAGATTGGCGGTCTAAGTAGCATAGAGGAAGGTATTGTTTTATGTACCTTTTTGTCTACAAGAGATTTATATTCTCATAATGCAGAAATAAACTCACAGGCTTTATCTCTGTGAGTTTTTTATCTACGTCTCCTATTTCTTTGAACCCCCTTCTCTTCTGTCCACTCCTCTCCTTAAATCTCCTCTCCTTGAATCGAAGATATGCTTGATTTGTAGAAAAAATCATTCCTAAGAAAAACATATTAGATTTTTGAACAAGTTTAGCCAATTTATGATCTTTTAGATATTCTCTTGTAAAAAAAAGCCAACAACTATAGACAACTTCTAGAATAGGATAACATGTAAAAGAAAGCATGTAGCTTTCAGCCATTTTGAGAGGATTTTATGTAAAAAGAGGGACTGGCAAAATCGTGCGACACGCGATTGCTGTTTTTAGGTAGTGAACATCACTCTAAAGTGGGAGTGATCTGGCAGAATTTTGGCCAAGTGTCCTATTATTTTACCCCCCTTTCAAAGCCAATGGAAGCATCAGATTGGTGGTCTGAGGAGCATAGAGGAAGGTATTGTTTTATGTACCTTTTTGTCTACAAGAGATTTATCTTCTTATCATGCAGAAATAAACTGACAGGCTTCATCTCTGTAAGTTTTTTTTCTATGTCTCTTATTTCTTTGAACCCCCTTCTCTTTTTTCTACTCGTCTCCTTGAATCTCCCTTCATCCTGCTATCTCTTACCCCCATGGTAGACTTTTGATCCCAAATGCTCCGACAACGTAGACTCATTGCTAGGTACACTAATTGAGTGTGTTTAGGGTTCAACTCCCCTAGAGTTTATCAAAAATCTTTCATATGTATATCTCGATGTAGACATATAATGTTTCTAGCTGCATTATAGACTATCTTATGACTTTTTTACACTATAAAACAAAATTTAACACTTTCTTAAACTTGATATCAAAGGCTTAAACCTACATGGATCTTTCTCAATCCAACAACTATATATGTTTATATGGAAGATGACTATATATATGTTAGTTTTCCATATACTTACTATATAATATCTTTAGAGATGGGATACAATGTGTTTTCATGGTTGAATAAGAGAGTATAAGAAAGAGGAATAACACAAAATAATACTTACTATATTTTCATATATGGATTTGTGCAAGCATGGTTGATGAGAGAGAGGATGTGTATGTAAAAACATGTGTGGACTTCAAATCAGAAACATCAGCCATTTCCCTTTGGACCCAGCAAGTCGGGTCCTTTGGACCCAAACAACCCATGTCATGGAACTCTAGTATCTTTCATGAAAACAAGAGCTTTAAAAATTCCATCTTTGACGGAAAGAACACATATATACCTATCTTTGTTGGAACAAAATGTATACGTAAAGAAGTCAAAGATATGCTTGATTTGTAGAAAAAAGCCTTCCTAAGAAAAACATTGACTTCGACTGGCTACACACCAAATGGCAAATGCCCAACCTTTACCCAGAGTGTGAGCATGCAATTTTTGAAACTAAGTGCAAACATGGGCACAAAGCCTTTACACACCAAAAGTATACATTTTACAAAAAGTAAAAATAATCATATTTATAATTTTTTTGATTGGTTGCAAATACAGAAAGTGTACCCTTGTTTATTACTTTACAAACTGCCCAAGGGAGACTCCCTGTCCAAAAGTGGGCAGGGAGTTCACCTATTTAATAGGTAAACCATAAATCAAGTCCTCTACATTGTGTAAAATACTGCAAATCCCAACCCCTAAAGAAGTATTTGGATTGGTTAATACTTGCAAAGTGGGTATCTGTCATTTGGTGTGTAACCCCCGACCTTGGTCTTACCGCATCTTAATTGGAATATGCCGTACATAAAGAAGCATGTGATCCAAAACATTACATGTTCTAGGAGAAAGTTTCTTTCAAGAACTAGCTTATATTGATCATAATTTCTCCTTGGAGATGAGCGTAGCAGAGTGAGCTCACCTTGCAGAGATCTCAGATATTACTCCTCGTAACGAGGTGCATGGTTTGGAAGAATTAGCAGCTTGATAGATGGGGGTGAGAGCCTTGTCAATCCTAGTTTGCAAGAGGTTGGGGGATGGCATCCGAAGAGCAAAATGGAGGGCTTGAAAGAGGTCTGCCAAATCCAGATCTTCCAATTCGGGAACATGGCCTTTCAACATGCCAACAACTGTCTCTATAGAGGGCCTTGGATCAGGATCCTCCAGAACACACAAGAATGAAGTATTCAATAGCAGGCGTGCTTCCCTTATCTCCTCTATAGAGTCCACTTTTGTGATATTCTTGAGCAATAGTTGGTCATCTACTTGGTGTTGCGTCATGTGAAGGTAGAGCCAAGACGGCAAGTAAACTTCATCTGCCTCACCCATGGAGGGATCAAAGTTTTTCCTTCCACCAAGTATCTCCATGAGCACTTTTCTAAAACTCAAAACATTCGATTTGGCATAGATCTCTACCCGCTCATGGAGCCACTCAGAAGCTAAGTAACCTGGTGTGCCTCTCATGGTCGTTACCACATGTGTTTCCTCCCAGGGCATGAGGGTAGAAAGCCCAAAAGCTGAGACCTTGGCTACAAAATCCTCATCCAAGAGGATGTTTTGAGGCTTGATGTCGAGTTGGATTGTAATATTTCCATGCAATAAAAGTTAGTTGGTTAGTTCGAAAGTTAATTAGTCAATTAATAAGTTAGTAAGATTATTAAGTAAAGACTAACTAAGGTAAAAATTAACTAGCATTAATAGCTAATAATTTTCATTCAATTAAAAATATATTTAAAAAATTCAAGAGTCATAAATCTGAAATTTTTCTCGGATTGATAAGGACCCTAGCCACACTTCATGAAAAGTACAATGTGAACGGGACTTATGAGCTATATTAATCACTAGTATTAATGTGTATAGTTTGAATGCTCCAAAAATATTAGATTCTTGGGAAAAAAACACTATTATATTTTAGATATTATCCTAAAAAGATAGAACTAAAATTTATTTAAAAGAAAAGACAACTGATGTTTTAGTTAGTTTTGGAGATTTTATAAAAAGAGAAATAAAGAAAAGTGACTGGCAAAATCGTGCGCGCCACAATCGCAGTCTACAAGCAGTAGACAGCACTTCGAACAAAGAAAAGGAGTGAACTAAGAGCTTTCTAAGCAAGTGTCTTGGGGTTTTACCCCCCTTTTGGAGCCAATGCAACCATCGGATTTGTGATTTGAGCATCAGATCATTGAGTCTTCTAAGAGCCCCTCCACTCTTATTCTCAGACTTATCCCCTCCTCTCTAATTCATTATAAATATGAGGCATGGGGAGGCACAAGGGAGCATAAGGAGACCCCGAAAGGCTGCAAGAGTGTAATATTTTCGTTGAAAATATTTCTAACCTGCAAGGGAATGCTGCCATTGTATAAACGAACAGTTCGATCTCTATTGGCATAAACAAAGGAACCGAATATCCTCGTATGAACCTCCAACAACCCAATATTAGCGAGTTTGGGAATCTCCCAATTCCCATTTTTTGAATACTAAAAAGGTGGCACCCGGATAACATGCCCATAAGTTTCTCAAAACCATATTATGTGACCTATCATTGGAAAGCGCTTGAAAAATGGAATCTATTGAGCTATAGAGTGCTTGATTTGGAGTTATATTGTTCAAGTTATGACAAATCCAAAGATTTAACCATGTGTCCCAAACTTATGGAAATTTTCCATTTTTTCCAATATGGTGTTCAACACAATATTAGGGAGTTTGGGAATCTCTAAATTCTCATTTTTTGAATACTAAAAAGGTGGCACCCGGATAACATGCCCATAAGCTTCTTAAAACCATATGATGTGACCTATCATTGGAAAGCACTTGACAAATGGAATCTATTGAGCTACATAGCACTCGATTTGGAGTTGTAGTGTTCAAGTTATGACAAATCCAAAGATTTGACCACGTGTCCCAAAATATGGTGTTCTCCTCTTAGGAGGAGGTCAAGAGGATAAGGATTGGAATTATGGCAAATTTTTTTAAATTATCCCCACTTTCCCCCAGCTGACAGTCATGCTGGAGGAGAGGGAGAGAGGTGCTTATGATAAGCAGCTAGCTGGAGCCATGGGGGGGTTAATGCTCATGCATCTGGCCACGTGGAGGGAGGGAGGTACCTCTACCTCTTGCTATAAAAACCATGGCTATGAGAAGGAGAGGGGGAGCTGGAAGAGAAAGCGTAACACTATGACTGAGAAGGAGAGAGGAAGGAGAATCGACGCCGACAGGCTGAAGGGAGAGAGAGAGCTAGAAGGGTCGTCGTTGTGTGTCGCACCATGAGGGAAGAGCTGCCACCGATTGGACAGGCCGTCGAATGAAGACCGAGCCACTGTTGCCAACCATCGGAAGCCTTAGAAGCTTCTAAGCTTCTTAGAAGCTTCTAAGGGGGGGCCTTTAAGCCCCCTTTCCCCCCCTTGCATTCTTACACAAAGTGAGTCTCACCCTAGGTTTTAAGCCTTCACAAGCACCCCCTTTTCCCACCCTTTTTCATTCCATCCAAGCCCTTTAAAAGCTCATTAAGCCCCCTTTTCCCCCTTGGGTTCCCCACATTCTCCCATTAGCCCGATTTTCTAAACCCCTTCCCGTGGGCCTTCCCTATTGCCCTCTCAAGTGGGTTCTTATTACCCCAGGATTGAAGCACCCATTCCCTTGCAATTTCCACCTAACCCCCTTTCCTATTGCCATTTAACCCCCGTGATCTTTTAAAATCACCTTCTATTTTCCTTCCTAAAGCAATATTTTTACACCCCTTTTCCCTTGGATTTTAAGGCCTTTTTCTTCCCTTATATCCCTCGGAAATTAAAACCTTTCAGCCCTTGGTTTCCCCAAAAGACACCATAGTCGTGTTCTCTTTTTCCCTTCTTGTGGATCAGAAATAGCCAAGATTAGAACCCCATTTTTTATTGGCCCTACAAAGCGGTCTTTACACCCTCGGAATTAAGGCCTTTCCCTTGCATCCTCGGGAATTAACCTTTTTCCCCTTGCATCCCCCATAAGCCCACTAGCCGGGTTTTAAAGGCCTTTCCCTAGCAATTCCATAAAGTTTTTTTTTTTCAACCCCGGTTTCCTTTTAAAAGCCTTCCATTTCAAGTCTTTTAAATACATTCCCTACTTTGAGGAGGCATCTTTAAAGCCTTCTAAAGCTCGATTCTCAAAGATGGTGGAATCGATCAAGGAAGTCGAATCACAAAGGGAGTTTACCGTGGAAAGGAGACAACCAAGATCATAAATCTACGTCCAAGGCGAAAAGGCCGAATTCGTGATGGGCCCTAAGAAGGCACAAGGCGCAACCACAAGAGGATCATCTCCTAACATCCATGTAGACATTTCACCACAAGTTCAAGTTTTTCTTCCTAAATTTTAATTTACGTCATAATATTTCAAATTGTGCATAGATCATTTATGGAAATAGGATGCACTTTTCGATTGAAATACTTGGCTAAATTAAAGAAAATAACTTATGATCAAAGAATCTGTCATTTGTATTAAACGAATGAAAAAGAAGAGCATAAGATCTCTATGCATTCCTAGCAAGTGGCTTTTATGCATTACAAAGTAACGAATTTAGATTAACTAATGCCCATCTTTACAAGTCGAAATAATGATAGTACACTTCGATTATGCATGGAAAGAATAAATCGCATGTTGCATTATTGGACATCTTTTCTTCGAAATGATTGTTCAGCAGAAAATAGGGCCTTTTCTTGAGTGTGTGCGGAAAATTTCCGCCTCCAAAACAGGCCCCAAAATGGCCTCGAATCAAAAAAACAGGGCCCTTTCCCGCAGTATATAGTGCCCTCTTGCTACACCGCGAAGGGCGTCTCAATCTGAGACAATGCACTCTTGCAGTTTCCGGCTGTGCTACCTGCTGAGACTTGCTCCCAAACTCGAAAAATGAAAGCAACACTGGTCCTCTTACCAAAAAACCACGAACTTGGTTTGCTTTCTTGAGCTCCTTACCACGAACCAGGCTTTGATACCATGTCAAGATTGTGGGAGAGAAGGAAGGAGTCTCACTTGTACCTTTCTCACTTACACAATGGGGGAATTCACACAAAGGTGGAGGCTTAAAATAGTTTTCCTCTTCTTAGTTGTGTAAGCCAAAAAAGAACTCTAGTACAGAGAAATAGAAAAACCCTTTATATGGGTCTCAAACCAAACTCAACTAACTAAGGTAGCATACTACCTCAGCCACGAACTAGAGTAGATAAGGATAGCTGTCATCTAGCTATTATTCATGGGTGTTGTACCAACTGCATCTGCAGAAGCCAACAAGTCGGTGACATAAATGCACGACGGTCACCCTGGCATATCACGAGTGGAGCTCGATATCTCAACATCAACTCTGTTTTAGTACAGCTTATCATCCCCAAACCGATGGCCAAACAGAGAGAGTCAATCAAGTCATTGAGGATATGCTTAGGGCATATTGCTGTCGTGAACCAAAAAGGTGGATTCAATACTTGCCTTTGGTGGAATTTGCCTACAATGCTTCTTACCAACAAAGCATTCAGATTACCCCTTTCCAAGCATTGTATGGTCATGATTGTCGAAGTCCCCCAAACTTCTTAGATCCAACCTTGAGGGTTGAAGCTTCAAGGCAGATGTTGGAAGAGATGGATGACCAAGTAAAGTCAATAAGACAGGACATCCAAGCTTCCAAGGATAGACAGAAGGCATACGTGGATTTGAAGCGTCAAGATAGAACCTTCGAGGATATTGATTGTTGTTGGGCCATGTGGTTAGCTCAACTGGTATTGTGATCGATCTTGAAAAGATAAAAGTTATCGTTGCTATGAGTTTGTCATGTGATCCTAAAGAAGTGGATAGATTTCTATCATCAGATGGATACTATCGATAATTTGTTAATACACTGGTTTGGAGGAGGTGCCATTTATCTTGGAAGAGTGTCAATGACTCCGCTTATGGAGGGCACTTTGCTAAATGGTTGACTGCACAAAAAGCTTTGAGAGCTTGATATTGGTGGTGGTTCATTTTCCAAGATGTATTTGCATATGTAAAGAGATGTGATACATATGAGAGACATGACAATAGGGAGAATAGGAAGCACCCACTTACTCCTATCATGGCTATACTACCATTTGAGAAGTGGGACATTGTTTTCATTGGACCTATACATCCTTCGTCAACTACACAAAAGCATTATATCATTGTGGTGACAAACTATTTCACAAAGTGATCTCAAGCTTGTGCTGCAATGAAGGATAATGCCAAGAAAACGACTAGTTTTATTCTAGAACAGATTGTTTTCCGTTTTGGTCCACCTAAGGATCTTGTATCTGATCGTGGGACACATTTTTTTAAATAAAGTGATTGAGGCTTTGACAAAGGATGCAAAGATTAAATATAATAAGACCACACCTTACAACCCCCAAGCTAATGGGCAAGTAGAGAGTACTAATAAGCAACTCTTAGGGATTTTATCTAAGACGGTATCTTAAGGTAAATGTGATTGGAATAAGAAGTTGTATGTGACTATTTAGGCTTATAATATGATATTTAAGAGAGATACATTCCACAACCCAAATTAGTATATGGAAGGAGTGGATTTGATATTTGAAAATTGAGTTGCCTCTCCTGCAGTAAGGTTTTCTCAAAACCATTCTTTGGGTGAAGAGGAAGTGTTACAAGAAAGGTTCACTTTCCTTGCACATCTTGACAAGATTCGATTACAAGCCTTGTTAGATCAGGAAGTAAGGAAGAAGCAAATGAAAATACTTCATGACCTTTTGGGCTAAGAAATATAAGTTTGCTAAGGGTCAATTGGTCCTATATTATGATACCTGTCATGAGCTCTTCCTAGGCAAGTTGACACTCAAATGGGATGGTCCTCTATAAGATTGTTTGTATAAAAAATAATGGCTCTATATCCCTTTTAGAAAATTTGCAAGGGGTAGAGTTTAAAATTAAAGTGATTTTCAATAAACCAAAACCCTATTATCTATAGGGACTGATGTCTAACTTGATGCCTTTGCAAATCCTTTGAGATCCAGCTTAAACTTACAAAGGGTACCAAGACTGTTGGATGGGGAAAGTCATTCCTTATCTTGAGCATCCATATTTAGAGCAATGTTACCACCAAGACAAAGTGACGTGGTGGAGTAATGGTTATCACATTACTGAGTGGTAAGATGGATTTTTTAAGTGGGATATTAGGGTCTATTCCCACCACTGTGATACTGTTCTTACTAGCATCTCTATTGAGTTCAATGAAGAAGGAGGGACTATACTTGGGTCTAGTTACATCCCCTCTCTCAATTAGATTTTGACTATCATAAGTATGAGTAGGTTGATCATTATGGCAAGTTACATCAATGAAGCCTTGGCTTATGCATTACATTTTGATGGAGCTTCTCGAGGATCTGCTAAGCATGCAAGTGTTGGGGTTATCATTCATTAAATATCTCCATCATCAAGTAGTTTTAAAAATGGGAGTGTATTTAGGCACTACATTTACAAATAATATAGTATAATACAAGGCTTTGCTTACGGGATTAAATCTAGCCAAACGTGGTGGTATTTGCCAATTATTGGTGAAAGGTGACTCGAAGTTGGTGATCAACCAATTTAATGGGATTTATAGTGTGAGGGATCCCATTCTAAGGATGTACCATGGTGCAACCTTGGACACCCTTGAGATCTTTGAGACATTGACTTGCCAATCGATTCCCTAATAGTGAAACTGCTTTGCAAACTCCTTGGCTAATTATGCCTTTTTTGAAGATATCTTTCTTAATTGTGGTACTCAGGGACTTTTACAATTTCCTCTTGATGTTAGTCCAGGGCTACTATGGGGACTACTTTTTGCTGACATGTCCTATTTTGGCTGTCGATTATTACTATGGGTTATGAGCCAAGTAGCGATTGACCATCTTTCTATTCTATCATGGAATCATCATATTGTTCAATGGCATATTCGTCAAACACCCCTTCCCATTTATGCATAGGGATTAGCTAACAATTTGATGCATCTAGTGTAGGGCCTGAATAGCCATCCCCTTTGTCTAGTTTGGTGCTTCAGTAATGTTTATGTATGGTCCAAGGATTTTCTTTCAGCAGATAGAATACTAAATGGTGTGCTTTATAGCTATATTTTTGTTAGGCTAAGAGGGCCATTTTTGTTGGATTTAATATTTGATTTTGTTAGGCTAAGTGGGCCCTTTATTTTGTAGTGAAACTTTTTATCTCATTTGGCCAAGAGGGCCATTTGTTTGTTTGGTGCAGATGTAGTTAATGGTTGTTTATTTTAGTGTTGCACTAAAAAGATTTGACGGAGCGCCTGGAGGGAACATGTTGTTGTGCAGAAGCTTCTTGTGGCCAAGTCTAAGTGATATCCTTCCTTTATGAGCTCTTTTCCTTTATGTTGTATGTGTATATGTATGTGGGATACTTTTCTTTTGTTAGGGACCAGCATTCAAGGCATGAAGCTCCAAGGTTAGGCTAGGTGTGTATAGCGAGGTTTGAGCAATTTTTTATCTCTTATAAAGACATTGTTGGGCTCTCTAAGAGCTATTTTGAGGGTAGTCATGGTTACCATGTTCCACTAGCCTACTAGATAGTTTTTTCTAGGAGTCCCTGCTAGTTATAAGGCAATAGGCCGTAGGTGCCCATTACTGTCACTTCATTCTTTATTCTTTCAGTGACATTTGAATAAGGAAAGGTCGGTCACACATTGTGATTGTTGGATTTCCCACATATTGAGTATTTCTTTCTTGCTTTCTTTCTCCATCCACCATAACTTACACCTCTCTTGCTTCCGCTTACTCGTACTTCCACTTGGGCTTCTCCCTTCAACTAGTATCATAACCTTCTTCTGTGTGAGCTCAAGCTCAATTTGGCATTGCTTTAGCCCTCATTCGAGTTACTTACAACAGGGTTTCACCATTGGCAGTCATAGCTCCACATCTTGAAGTTCCTATTAAGCTCTCAGTACTCTACGACTTCTCATGACCTATTGGGGCTATATCAAGGCATTCTTGAGCCTGCATTGAGCTTATTTCAGTGAATATTGAGCTCATTATTCAGGGCTAGAAATAAAAAATGTTTTTTTTTTGCTATAGCTATTTTCAAGCACTTGTGCTTGGTCAACCACTCCCTGGCATTGAACAAAGGCTTTGGCATCATTTACCACTCCCCCCTAGCATTGATCATTAACATTGAGCATTGGTTTTGAGTCATTGGGCTTCAGCTATCAGCTATGAAATAAGGATAACATGCTGTCATAAAATAGGGATAGCTATATCTTCAATGTTTGGAGCTCCTATATGCTTCTCGAGATGCCCATATACTTATGTTTTGTTGCCAAATACTTGGGGGCTTATATGTCATTGGCTGTTTGAGATACTATTGGATTAATTTGATCACTCTTTTAGCTCATCTTTCTCATAGATATCATTGCTATCATAATGGGACTAAATGCTATTTTTTTGAAAAATATCATGCTCTTGGCTTATGTGATGCTCCTAGGATGCTCATTTGATGCTACACTTGGGAAATGTTTGGTTCGATATATTGGAATACTTTTGGAGTTATTTGAGACCATATTTGGCTTAGTTTTACTATCATTTTTACTACGATAATAAACAAGGATGAATGTTATTTTATCAATGAAAACATATACCTATTGTTTGTCGGTGCTTCCAAACTCCTTGAGATGATACACTGATGTCTATGGTTGATGCCACATGCTTGGTCATGCTCCCAAAATGCATTTAGGCTTCAATTGAGCTCACTTTTTTTTCAAGCCTGACTATCGTTTTACTACTATACATACAATGGACAACAAGCTTTTAATAGGGATAGTCTATATCTAATGCTCTTTCATGTTATTCAGACATTCTATCGAATATATTGATGCATGACATTGAAGCTCTATCCTTGGTTATACTATTGAATACATTTGAGCTTTGATTTGAGCTTAGGACATTTCACATTAGTTGTCTATTACTCTATTGGATGCTTTAGAGGTCTATGACCTTATGGCTTGAAGCTTTAATTGGGTCTTATGCTCCCAAATAATATGTACTTGATGTATCTTGGATGCTTGGATGCCACTCACATGAGGATTTGAGCTTTCTTTGCTCATCTAACATCTCACTTTTTTTCTTGTGGGAGCCTCTTACTTAACACTTGTTACATTGAGCTTTGAATTTTATTTCCAATTGAGTTTGAACTACTTCAACTTCTACTCCTGTGTGTTGCAGGTTGTTTTATATCACTAATTGCCCCTCTTTGGCATTGATTTCTTATTGTTGTGCCTCATTTTTAGCATGTTATAATTGCATGTTGTTGTATTATTTTCAACAAGCAAGTTTATTTTAGTGTTGTCACAGATGGGTAGTCTACATGGGATATTTTGAAGAAAAGCTGTAATCTCTATGACAAGCAGATCCCTCCCTCTTAGATATATTGGCTAGAGCAACTTATGGACCTTTATATGAAGGAAGATACCATTGTTTCTCAACATTTGAGCGAGTTTCATGCTATCATTGGCCATCTGCACAAGGTATTGACTTTAGGAACAATCTTCTACCTTTGTTCTTGTTGGTCATACTACCTGAGACTTGGGACACATTTCATCTTGCTATGTGTGTAAAGATGCCCAAGAATGGGCTAAAATTGTCTGATGCAAAGGGTGCACTCCTGGGAGAGGAGATAAGTAGGAAAAACATGGATGCTTCTTTTACTTCTCATGCTTTAATTGTTTGGGGTCTGGATGATGGCAAGAGCGGGAATGACCACCATGGTAGATACTCGCAAAAGCCTCATTCCAAGTCCCTTGGACAGTCTCACAGTAAGTCCCATGGATATAAGTCTGATTGGACATAGCATCATTGTGGGAAAGCAAGACATATCAAGCCACACTTCCATAAAATGCACAATGACAAGCACAAGGAAAAGGGCAAAGGAAAAGTGTAGGACAAGTCTGATGATTGCAGCATTGTCCTTACTAAGTCTAGTGTTAAGATCAAAGAGATCAATGCAGTGCAACAACCTGACTCTGATGATGATTACATACTTGCAACTTCTTCTTTAGGTGAGTCACAATTGGCTGGTGCCTCACTTGGTTTTACTCAGTCTTGGTTTTGATGGATTCAAGGGCTTCCTTTCATGTGACCCCTAATAAAGAGTGGTTCCACTCCTATCACAGTATGACTAGATGTGTCCATTTGGAAAATGACTTGGCATTGCAGATATTTGATATTGGTGATATTCGAATGCAGTTGGTCCAGACTGTATATTTACTTTGCATAATGTTCAACATATACCACTCTCCTGAAGAGTCTTATCTCTACTCTCATACACTACATGATGAGGGTTACTTTGTTTTCTTTGGGGATTCTTCTTGGAAGATCACTTGTGGAAACCTTATTCATGGCATTAATAAGGTTCATTATGTATAAATCCTATATATGACGTGCATTCATGGCATGTCTTATATATCCCTATGTAACATTTTTTGTGATTATATTTTTACCCTTCTGTAAATTCTTATCGTAATTTATAAATCCCTTATTGTAAATTTATTTATTTAAGAAAAGAATTTTACAAATCCTCATGTTGTATGGCATCTTTGATTTTATAGAGAATAGTGGATGGGACAAGTCCCCACCTTGGTCATCATGCAAGAAGCCAAGGGTGGTGGTAGACAAGCTACCGAAGAGAAGCTAGATTATAAGAGGTGGGTGCCCAAAGCACATTATTATAATATATTTACAATATGGATAAAATGGAAAGTTGATGTGATAAGGGTGAAAGAGAGAAGAAAATTTCTTGCAGCCACCAGCAAACTTCCTCTTCTTCTCATTATAAGGGTGGCTTTGAGGGGTGTGGTGGAGATACAAATGTTGTGATTCTGCACTTGGTTGGTACTCCATCCCTCGATGGAATGGATGCTTATTACCTCTAATATTTACTACATCCATAGGGATGTCTACTCCCTTGACTCTAAGTTTCACTTAGTCGTCTATAGGTGGCATCCCTATGGGTGCTACATCGAGAGGTACCACCCCTACAAGTACACTAGACAGATAGGGGTCTCTTAGTTATTCCCAGGAGTATGGTCGGAGATGGAAGAGAGTACATCTTAGACCCACCTCACTAGGGTATGGGTACTTAGTGGATGAGAAAATTTGTGTCGTAATCATGAATATTGAAGGGAGGAGGGTGATGTCATGCATGAGGGAGTTGTGCAAATATATATTTAAGCACAATGTTCTAGACCACTAGAAAACCATACTAGAGGGAGACAAGGTGTATGTAATCACATCATTGCATGAGGAATTCTCGATACTTACAACGGTTGATCAATTATCTAGTGGATTGATGATGGACTATATACGTGCACATATGTCTCATAGATAGTCAGATGCAAGTAGTCAAGAGTGGCTCTCCAAAGCTTGAGTGGTTAGATGCAAAGGATCAGTGGAGACTTAGGGAGGATGCCAAAAATTCTCTAGGACAATGGTAGCAGTAGTGTGAGGCAACAAGGGCATGGTTAGAGGGAAGGCTCATGCATCATCTTGGTAGTAATAGACATAGAAGTTATTTGGAAGATTTCATAAATTTTCTTTTGGTTATGTTCACTTTGTTAATTTAGTGTAGTACTTGTATTAATAATCTTATTTCTTACAATGCTACTTTGTTTTCCTTGTAGCACTTGATCACAAACCACAATGCCACATGATCGAAGACTCAATATACAGACAAGCATGATCTCATTTCTCTTATCGATCGATTGTATGCATGTGGCAGTCCAATAAGTTATGCTTTTTCTTGTCTTTTTAGTTTCTAGTTTTTTTGTGATACATTGTGTTATATAGATTAATCTTTGGTTGTTTTATATTGTAGAGTCCATTTGACAACCCATTACATTGGGATGAGCTATTAGATGGAGAGGACTTGGAGCAATTGCTTAGATTTGTGGAGCATCCATCCCTTTCTTTTTTGGCTCTAAAGTTCATGCAGAATCTTTTTATGTAGGCTTTCTTCAATATATTTCTCATCTTTTGTATGGACTTGCATTTTGTGATATTTATTGATACATCTATCTATTTTTCAGTTATGCTACCTATTAGTCCATGTAGTTTTATGAGATGTCATTTGCGGATGCTATATCTATTTAGAAATTAAATCAATGAACGTTTTATTCTACTATCTTACAATGAATCTTTCGATAACAATTGTATACTCAAGCTATACATGATTTATGGAACTTTTCTTAGCACATGTGGTTGGAAGGGAGACATGGTATAAAACCTTTTTTTTCCCTCTAGAACCGTCGCTATCAGCAATGCAAATAAACATTGCACATGTCGCTTTTAGTGTCATAAATAAATTGCGCACATCACAATATGTGTTGTAATATACGTTTCTATTTGTATCATAAAATACAAAAAGCAGCACATATTGCGATGCAAATAGCAACGTATATTGCCACGATTGTGTAAAGACATGTATACTGAGGGTTTTAGCAATGATGGGGGTATTTTTTAATTAATAACTCTATTTCTTTACACGTGGTATATGGCTCGTATCTTGTGGTGGGTACAAGAGAGTAGAAGAAACTCATAGGTACATCTTTTGGGAATGCCCACACTTAGTGGTGGTTTGAAAGAAATTTAACTCAATGTTGCCTAGCTAAGAATCGACTTCAGCTATACTATGGCCTTCTTTGCTAAATTATGTTAGCTAGATGAGCATTCTTAGAAAACTCATCAGCTATGGCTTAGGACGAATGTCACTATCTTTGGAAAGAAACCTGGCATGCCAACTAATTGTATTGACTTGCTTAGATCAGATCTCATTGCCACATTTAGTTTTGAGGATCAACATCTACGGTTATATAAGCTCTTATCTAGGAAGCTTTTGTTAATGAGCCAGATCCTTACTATACCCATGTGTATTGTTGTTTCTTTTTTACTCTATTCAATACAAGCCACATTATTAAAAAAATTAAACATGTAATGTTTTGCCATTTTCTTTATGTGCTCCATTTTTAGAAAGATTTCCTAGGTTTCTTTATAAAAGAAAGAGGATCATGTGCAAAAGAGGAGAAGATGATAAGCACTTAGTTTTGTTATTTCTCACTCATAAGCTTATGGAGTCATAATTTTTGGGATTTCGTAATGTATTAGATGCGATGATGATGTCAAACTATCATGATTTGGAGCACAAAACTCTCTACAACTACTACATCAAGCTATATGAAGCCTCTTGACACACAAAACTTTGTATTTTTATTGACGTGTATTTTCTTTGTAATCAGATATATGATGTGATTGCAAATAGCATTTTTCTTTTGTATTATTGAAATTATTTTATGCTTAACAAAATTATCTATATCTAAGACTTGAGATGCTAGATTATTCACATGGTCTACTTCACAAGAATAAGAACCCATTCATCGTATTGCTCACGTATTCATTGGCCATTCTAATCTTGTTTATTGATAATCTCTATGCAATGAATACTATTTAAAAAAAAGTTATTCCCATATAAGTAAAATGACAAAAAAACAAATCAATGAATAGATTTTTAAAGTTAAAAGGATTGGCACCTAATTTTGATGTTTTGATGTTGTTTTGTTATTTATCACAAATATTTTCTATAGATTCAGAATTCTCTCATACACAATTGCTTCCATATTTCAGCCATGGAGGTCATGCTACTATGATAGGACATGGAGAAGAGATCCTTGGAACTCTAGAGAGTACCAACTCATGTGGATTCAAACCTTCATCTTACTATGATTGGATTCCATTTTGGTCTGATAGATGCCAAGGATTACATTGAAGGCTCATCGAAGGTCACAACATGAGTGTCGTTTGCATAAGTTTTCTTGTGATATTTATGTTCATGACCAATGCCCGCACACCAAAATTATCCTATGGTTTGTATTATTTATTCTTATCTTTATTGTATTGGATTCTTATAGTTGGTTATATCAATAATGCAAATAATAGTTGATAGGTATATGCATCTATAATTGACAGTGATGAGGATATCATCTATGGTTAAGATGATTTTCATTCTCACACATGACATCATCAAGCAATTACCTAGATAGAGGACCAAGGACTTTATGTAGATGGCAAGCCATATACATAAGGAAACATAGCACATCTAGTTAATAGAAGCCAAGAAAGGAGTGCAAAAAGTAATTGTGCATTTATGGATTGATAAAATGGCCATGAACTAGGATCCATGAGCAAAGATGTTCCAATATATATTCTTGTAAATGCTAGTGATAAGCTAGTGAACTATGGATTTCATAGGCTTGAAAGAGCACCTCCACCTCTAGACTGAAATTTAGATGGTTTTTCTCTCCCATGGTGGTCTTATTTTCTTGGCTTGTCCATGTCTATAAATAGTTTTTCAATTTTCTTGCATCACTCTAGAATTTCCCACCAATTATGTACATGGTTAATCTGAGTAACTAAACTAACAATTTGAATAAAAACTAGAACTCCATTGCTTTGAGAATGTTAGACTATCAGTTACATTTGTGTTAGCCTGAAGCAAAATAATGCGGATGAAGCTCCCCTAGATGAATATAGTACAACTAATTTAGCTTGTCGAAATATTACTTTTAGTTGTTGTAAAATAAAAAGTGAGTGATGTTTTTAAACATAATGTCCAATATAGAACAAGATTTCATACTCTTTTCTTGAGATGTCTTTTATATATCTAATTGTCTAATCATGCACATCTAATACAAACTATGATACCATGGAGATTCTCTCTCACTTGTATGTATTGTGTTTATTCAGGCTAGTGTGTATATACTTGTTTAATGAATAAGCAATTTTTATAAAATATCAAAGGTCTTTCTTCCATGTTAAATGCTCATAATCATGCTAATATGATAGGTTTTGGATTATGATGTTGAGAGGGATGTACATCTATCCTCTCATGGCATCTTTCATATGTCAATTGAGTGCATGTAACTCCTTCGCAGGAGTGATCCAAGCATTTATTCCAAATTAAAGAAACTATATGACTCACAACTTGATGACAAGGATGATCTCATTGATGATGATGATGTAATGGATGACTTTATTAATGGCTGGTATGGTGAAAGTGGCATGCTTGACAAAAAAACTTTCCTTAGCACTAAAATGCTTGATCAAATCTATGAAGGCTCAGAATTGTCACCACTAAGTGCAATTTTTCTTATTCTTAACCTCCAAAATTGTTATGCTTGGAGTAATTAATGTATTTGTTTGAGCACTATTAAAGTACGTGACTTCTTGGTTGTTAATGTTAATTGCATTATTTTATATTTTTTTAATACTTAAATCTAAACCTATGTAATGAAGCATTCAACCAGGAAAAGAAATCTAACTAAAACTGAAATAGACATGAAATAACAAAAGAAATATTGCACTAAGACATCTTGCCATGTATTAATGATGAGAGTTCCAAAAATACATGACAGCCACGGCTGATGCTTCATCTAGTAAGAAGGAAGCAGAAAGTGAACAGTAAAATTTAGTGAATGAGCCAAAAGATGTCTTCTCTTAGCCTCTTGCCTTCTTTATCCTAACTTCTCCTCTCCAAAGTTAAGGGTACATTTACATAGGCAAGGGCTGAATTTACAAGGGCCGGAAATTACAAGGTATGGAATTAGCATGATTCCAAAGTACAAAAAGATCAAGGTATTTTCTTTCATGACAAACCATCCCATCCTAAGATGGTTTTGTCCTCAAAACCAAGGATAAATGGACCAAATACAAGCCAATGAGGATAGTAATCATGTCCATGTAGCTCCGATATGATAGAAAAGCACTTTCCATATAAGAGAGACCTTTATGTATACCAAACTGTGAGTAAACTGGCTGCTGTCCAAACAGGGCTGATTTACAAAGCCTATCATAAATTTTGATAGAGTGGTCCAATGAAGTATAGAAATGAAGTATACAATCCCTAGTATCACCCCATAACATCAAAATCAATTTTTGATCAAGTCAGGACAATTTTATTACCAATAGTAATATCTCACAGCAAGTTGTCCCTACATAGTCTGTCATGTATCATCCTAGAATAACCAAGGAAAATCATTCACATAAGTGGATGGTTGCCAAGAAGATTCCTCTATAGGTAAGCTCTTCCACTTAATTAGGTTCTCAGTAAGAGTACGATTTGTGAGCATTTTTTCTCTCTTTCCAATAATACTTTCAGGTTCATATATGATAAGTCTTGCTTCATCCATTGGTGGCAACTCTTCCAATACCTACACATCAGGTCCAACATACTTCTTAAGCTGTGAAACATGAAATACGCCATGTATTCTAGTGGAAGAAGGTAGTTGGAGCTTATAAGCAAGCTTTCCAACTTTTTCCACTACCAAATATGGTCCATAAAACCTGTGAGCTATCTACTTCAAGGTTATGAGAACTTGCACAAGTCAATGGAGCATCCTAAAAACGACGATACTCTAATTACTATATCAAGTCACTTCATATACATATCTTTGATTGATTGATGGATAATATGCTTTTCTCTATCTCTTTCATATACACCTTCATTGCATTATCTCTCTCTAGCTAAAAACCATTCGTGCTTTATCCACCTATTGATACTTGCATGCAATTGCAAGTGGGATGGTCTAGTAAGTCACCACATATGTGCCAATTGACTTGCCAATGTGTTATCTCTTATCCTCAAGCTTTGTTATATATGTCACCACATAGGTCAATTGATTTGCTAGTGTACCATCTCTTATCTCAAGATTTTCTATATATTTCACCAGTATTCTCAATCAAAAACATCATATCAAGCATATCTTGCATTAATCAAGCACATTGGCCAACCCAACATAAATGAAATTGTATGAATAGCAATGTAGATCAAGATCTTAGCTTTAATCAATGACACCTTTTTGCACAATATAAACTGTTAGAGTTTAACTACAATATATAATGCCTGCAAATAAGAAAGAGGCTTGATTTGTTGGACCACTATGCATATTGCTCCCACCCTTCAATGAAGCATAGTGTTCCCACCCTTCAATGAAGCATAGTGTGTCTTGGGCACTTTAAGAAACACCCAATCTCCAACTTTGAAGTCCAAATGTCTTCTCTTCTCATTGGCATAGGCTTTCATTACTTCTTATGCTTTCCTTATGCTGTCCTTGCATTGTTTAATGAGCGTCTCCATCCTTTCCAAATCTTCCTTTGCTTGGGGGTTGATATCTTCATGAAACAAAACTGATGGGATTTGGACTTTGTACCCATAAAGTGCTTCAAATGGGGACATACCTATGCTCATGTGATACATGTTGTTATAGAAAAATTCAGCAAGGTGGATCCAACGATCCCGTAAAACTTGTGTGTCATGACAATAATGCCTAAGGTACACTTCCACCCAGTGATTGACTCTCTCCATTTGCCCATCGGTTTCAGGGTGATAGGCTGTACTAGGAGTGAGAAAAGTATCCATAGAAGAGAATAGACTTCTCCAAAAGTTTCCCATGAATTTTGCATCTCTATCCGATACTATTGTCATTGGCATACCATGCAGCTTGAACACACCTTCCATAAATTGCTCAGCCACTTGCCTTGTTGAATATTGTATTTTGGTTGGAATAAAATGGGCTGATTTAGTCAATCTATAAACAACCACATAGATAGTATTCCATCCATGACTAGTAGTAGGTAATCTTATTGTAAAGTCTGTGGAAATGTCGGTCCATTTGCCCATAGGAATAGGTAAAGGATAACGGAGTCTGGCTAGTAATAAAGTGGAGTCCTTATTTTCTTGGCAATCTAAACACTTGGATACATTCTCCTTGACATCCTTCTATAAACCCTTCCAATAAAAACTTTTATGGACCTTGTCAAAGGTCTTGAAAAGACCTAATTGACCAATCATTGGTGATGAGTGCATCTCATGGAGTACTTTTAGCTTGAATTTACTGTTAGAAACCAAGTACACTTTACCCTTAAACCATAAGAGTCCATTATGCACTTTGAAATTTGGAAATACTTCATCATGTCCTTGCTGTAATTTCTGTAAGATCTGGACAACATGCTCCTCCAGCACATATTCTTCTTGGATGTCGTTTATCCAATCCTTATAAATTGTAGACACTATAGATAAACTGCATGCCCACATTCTAGATAACACATCATCAACAATGATATCCTTTCCAGCCATGTATGCTATTTCAAAATCATATGACTGCAAGGTAGCCAACCATCTCATTTGCTTGGGAGAAAGGTTGGGCTGTGAGAGAAAATACATCAACACCCTATGATTGCTTTTGACTTTAAAATGTGTTCCATAGAGATAATGATGCCATTTCTTGATCGCATGTAGAATAGCAAGCATCTCTTGCTCATACACATGCATCTCCCTCTCTTTATCATCGAAATTTCTGCTCTCAAATGCAATGACACCATGCTCTTGAACCAAAATAGCCCCTAAACCTCTACCACTAGCATCCGCATAAGGGTAAACTAGTATTGGTGCTAAGACAAGCAATTGCTTCAGCTCATTAAAGCTCTTGTCGGCGATTTCATCCCAAAAGAAGGCCTCTTTTTTTAGCGGATTGGTAAAAGGAGCTGCAACATGAGCATAATTCTTCATAAACCTACAGTAAAAGGATGATAGCCCAAGAAAACCTCTTAAAGAAGTAGCATTAGTTGGGGTAGGCCAGTATTTGACGCATTGCACCTTCTTAGGATCCACTTTGTTTCCATCTTCTCCCACTATATGACCCAAAATATTCAACTTCCTTTGTCCTGAATGAACACTTAGTTGCATTGGCAAATAGTTTGTGCTTCCTCAATATATCAAAGACTTCTTTTACATGCTGTAAATGGTCCTCTTTGCTCTTGCTATAGATCAAAATGTCATCAAAGAACACCAAAACTGTTCGAAATAGCAAGGGCTGAAGTATCTTATTCATAAGAGATTGGAATGTGGCTAGAGCATTGGATATACCAAAAGGCATAACCATGAATTGATAGAGGCCTCTTTCCATCCTAAAGGCTATTTTAAACTCATCCCCTTCCTTCATGCGTATTTGATGATACCCCGATCTCAAGTCAATCTTGGAGAACGCCTTAGCATCCTTCAATTCATCTAGGAGGTCATCTATTCTAGGTATTGGATACCTATTCTTGATAGTGACCTTGTTAAGATCGTGGTAGTCGATACACATGCGAAAAGAGCCATCTTTCTTCTTTACAAGAAGGACTGTAGAGGCAAAAGGCGATTGGCTTGCCTTGATGAGATCCATTTATAATAGTTCTTTCACTTGGCGCTCTATCTCTTTCCTTTCCACTTTGGAGAGGCGATATGGTGGTTTGTTAATAGGCTTGGTGTTGGGCAGAAAGTCTACAGGATGATCCACTTCTCTTTTGGGAGGAAGAGAAGTAGGTGGTTGAAAAATATCATCATAATCCTTCACCAACTTGCAAAGACATGAATCTATGTCATTGGTAGGAGGAGAGGGATGATCCTCATCAATCTTTGAGAGAAGAATAGTGAACATGCATGCCTTTGCATTTATCTCTTTTTTAATCTTCTTGGGACGGATCACCTCCATTTTCTTCTTCTCAACACCATGTAAAGTTACTTGTTGTCCACACCATTGAAATTCCATTTCGAGCTTGTTAAGATGCATAGTAAATCTGCCCAAAGATTTCAGCCAATTGCAGCCAAGTATAATGTCAATGGGACCCATTACTAATGCGATCAAACTCACTGATGTAGTACACAATGGAGATAGAGTAATAGGAACATTTGGGCATCATTGATTGCTATTTTCAAAGTCTCCATTTGCCACTTGGATTTTGAGGAAAGAAGGCATATCATGTGTACTCAATTTCAGCCCATTGAGTGATTTGGAATTGATGAAGCTATGTGTGCTACTCGTATCAATGAGTATGTCAACAGTCCTTCCCTTGATTTGGCCTTTGAGGTGTAGGGTATTGTCCCCTCTTGAACCACTCCATGCATCATTTGATATGGAACATAGCGAAGGATGTAAATCAGTCCAAGAATCATCCATGTAATGACCATCCAAATCAAAAGGAAAGCCATCCATTGGGTCATAAAACTCATCATGGATACTCTCTTTATTTTCATGCATCTCTTCTTGAGTAGTAGAGCCTTCAAGCTGTGCAAGACTCCCCTCAATAGGTTCAACATTAGAATCATCATCATAAATCATGCTAACCTTCAAATTCTTAGCCTTGCACCTGGACTTATGGTTGGGTGTGTCAAGATTGTGGGAGAGAAGGAAGGAGTCTCACTTGTAGCTTTCTTGCTTGCACAATGGGGGAATACACACAAGGGTGGAGGCTGAAAACAGTTTTCCTCTTCTTAGTTGTGTAAGCCAAAAGAACTCTAATACAAAGAAATAGAAGAACCCTATATATGGGTCTCAAACCAAACTCAACTAACTAAGGTGGCATACTAAAACTGAGCCACGAACTAGAGTAGATAAGGATAGCTATCATGTAGCTATTATTCATGGGCGGTGTACCAACCGCGTCTGCAACTGACAAGTCGGTGACATAAATACACAACGGTCACCCTGGCGTATCACGAGTGGAGCTCGATATCTCAACACTCCCCCTCGAGCTCAATCCCAATTCCTGCACACCAAGCAGGTCTCTGAACTTGCGCAGCTTCTCTGCGCCCAATGCCTTCGTGAATATGTCAGCTACCTGATCCTCTGTGCTGACATAAACTAGATCAATAAGACCTAGTAAAACCCTCTCTCGCACATAGTGATAATGCACCTCAATGTGCTTTGTTCTAGCATGATAGACTGGGTTATTTACCAAGTGTATACTGCTCATGTTGTCACAATAAATGACAACTGGTCCATCTGTAGACTGATGCATATCATAAAGTAGCTTATGCAACCAAGCTACCTCACATGCAGCCATTGCTGCATCCCTGTACTCGGCCTCTGTGCTCGACAAGGCAACTCTAGGCTGTTTCTTGCTGCTCCAAGTGACTGCAGCACTCCCAAAAGAGAACACATAACCACTGGTAGATCATCTATCAGAAATACTACCAGCCCAATCAGCATCAGTGTATCCATGCAACTGTATCTGAACCCCAGTCTCATAAAATAGTCCATACTGCAATGTGGACTTCACATACCTGAGTATGCGTCTAGCCGCATCCAAATGCGATTTCCTTGGAGCCTGCATAAACTGACTTACCAATCCAACAGCATAGCTCAAATCTGGCCTGGTAATAGTCATATAAATCAAGCTTCCTACTATGCGTGTGTACATAGTAGGGTCTTCCAGAAGCTCACCTGCATCTGCGCTCAGCTTCACATTCTGCTCCAAAGGAACTGAAATAGGCTTACAGCCTGTCATCCCATATTTGGACAGCATGTCCAATCCATACTGCCTCTACAAGAGCTGTATCCCACTTGGTGATCTAATCATCTCAATGCCCAAGAAATAACGGAGCTCTCCCAAATCCTTCATCTCAAACTTCTGCTTCAATAGCATTTTCACATGAAGGATATCTTCATCACTGTCACCTGTCATAATCAAATCATCAACATAAATGACAAGCAGCAGAACCTTTCTCTGTTTTTCTCACATAAAGTGAGAAATCTGCCTTGGAAATCTGAAAGCCAATAGTGACAAGATACTGTCCTATCTTGTCAGACCATGCTCTAGGTGCTTGCTTCAAGCCATACAAAGCTTTCTTCAACCTGCAAACAAACTCAGGATGAACAGCATGCACATAACCTAATCTGTGAGAGAGAATCAGACGCCATTACAGAACACTGCAAAAAATTCTGTCACTGCAAACAACACAGCTTCAGCCTCACAAAGGCAAATCTGCAAAACTGACGAAAGTGGTATTTGACCACACAGTCACTTCCTAGTGACGATTTTGCATCAACAGGTAACAGGGATGATTCTGTAACTCCCAATGTCTCTGCGCAGAAGCATACGATGCAATTTCTACAGAAACTTTTCACCGACCTGTAGAACAGTGCTGCACAGCATAAAACTGGGCCTTTTCCTGAGTGCGTGCAGAAAACTTCCGCCTCCAAAACAGGCCCCGAAATGGCCTCAAATAAAAAAAACAAGGTCGCGAAGGGCGTCTCAACCTGAGACAATGCACTCCTGCAATTTCCGGCTGTGCTACCTGCAGAGATTTGCTCCCAAAACAGAAAGTGAAAGCAACACTGCTCCTCTTACCAGACCGCCGCGAGCTTGGCTTGCTTTCTTGAGCTCCTTACCACGAACAAGGCTTTGATACCATGTCAAGATTGTGGGAGAGAAGGAAGGAGTCTCACTTGTAGCTTTCTTGCTTGCACAATGGGGGAATACACACAAGGGTGGAGGCTGAAAACAGTTTTCCTCTTCTTAGTTGTGTAAGCCAAAAGAACTCTAATACAAAGAAATAGAAGAACCCTATATATGGGTCTCAAACCAAACTCAACTAACTAAGGTGGCATACTAACTGAGCCACGAACTAGAGTAGATAACAATAGCTATCATGTAGCTATTATTCATGGGCAGTGTACCAACCGCGTCTGCAACTGACAAGTCGGTGACATAAATACACAACGGTCACCCTGGCGTATCACGAGTGGAGCTCGATATCTCAACAGGGTGACCATTTCTCCCTGCACTTGAAGCATAGTCATTTGGCATACATTTCTTTGAGCTTATCATTAGACACATGCTTGCCTTGGATAGGGGCTAAAATTTTTGCACTAATATGATTCCTTTTTCCATCAAACTTATTTTCAGCATTAGATCTCAAATTGCTCCCTTGCTTTGGTCCATAAACAATGGGGAAAGTTGGTATCTTGTTGTAGGTATTGCTTTGGTCCATAAATTGAAATTCATGTTAACTATATATAGTCAGCTATATTCCAACTGATGACAAATTATTTTATTTATATTCTATTGATGGGGACCCACGTGTGTTATGTTGTCTATAGAGCGGCGTCGCGAACCGTCTCTTTAGACCTTGTGTTGTTCTAATGTCACTGTAACGTTTTTCTTTAAGTTTTGATGTGACAGATATACTGCTTACATCCCAAGTTCAGTTGAAGGAATTTCTTGGAGATTTTATCTTTCGCAGTGATGTCGCTTATCCTTATTTTACATGTATATTTAGGAGTGATAAATCTCTTTTGATGCCTCTGAATAGGCTGTTGTAATTCAGAAGTGATGTAGCTCCTAAGTGATGTAGCTCCTTTGATGCCTATGAATAGGCTCTTATAAGTTCAACTTTGTAATTTTATATTTTGAATATTAATATAGCGGTAGGCCTATATAGAGCTATGGGTTTTTCCCTTGAACCCCCAAGGGTTTTTTCATCCATAGTAAGGGACCTTTATTTGAGCGAGGGTGTTAGCTATATATAGTCTGTCTATATATAGCGCCCTAGGTCCTCTCTATATATTCCTATCATGTGCGCTCAATTGACACACTTCTGGGGTTCCAATTTTGGTGTCTCGTGTCTCTCTTCGCCTCTCTCTTCCTCCGTTCCTTGTCTCCCTCATGCAGCACTGTTCAACAATTCCAACAAGACATCAGGCCATTATGGGCATGTAAGGACTGAAATCAGTCCTTACATGCCCATAATGGCCTGATGTCTTTGGAAATTGTGTAGGCTAAAATAAATGCCTTGTTTTTTGCTAGAAAATCTTGTATTTCTGTCCGTAACGCTCAGCCAATTGAATGGCAGCTTGCAAAGATGTAGGCTTTATGGCTCCAGCTTTGGATGACAAGGTAGACTCCAACCAAATATATACTTTTTCAATTTGGCACTATCGAAAACTCCATGAACATACATTGAGAGGTTTAAAAACTAATTTGAATACTCTCTAACCAAGAGACCACGTTGCTCAAGGGTGTACCATTTCTTTTCTAAGCACTCTTTTTCAATGGGAGAGACAAAGACTTCAATCATAGCATTCTTTAGTGCTTCCCAAGATAAGAAGTCATGCCTAATTCTTGTCATATATCTCCACCAAGTATGTGCATTGCCTTCTAAATTAAGGGACGCAAACTTCACTTTGGCATTTTTGGACCTTGGATATAAGGAAAAGTACATCTCCAATTTGTTAAACCACTCCTCCAACTCCGTGGGTGAAGGATTGTCTCCTTTGAAATTTGAGATGACAATTTTCTCTTTATATTCTCTCTCATATTGAGATGGCTGCCCATTGTGCTGTTGCTGTCCATTATGGTGTTGCTATCCGAAAGAGTTACCAAATGAGCCTTGCCTAGTAAATTCATTATTCCAAGTTCCTTGTGCATATGGGGTTTGCTGTCCATACTGCACACCATAACCTTGTGGCTGGAAATAATGTTCTTGAGGCTGAAAATGAGTGTTGCCCATATTGGAAGGTTGTCCATGGTACCCTTGATGTTGTTGATGCATAGGAGTATTAAATGGTGACTGCTGCCCAATGTTTTGTTGAGGCCAGCCATGATTGGATAAAGGGCTTGGCCTATGAGGCTGAACTTGAGTATGAGGATTGTGTTGTTGTTGTCCATAAGAGTTTGGGGCTAAATTCATATGACCTTGTTCATACCCACCAATATTTGGATGAGGATAAAATTGTTTATAAAATGGATTGCAACCGTGGATGTCCTCTTCATGCTGTCTAGAGCTTGCTTGAGCCCTATCGTGTGGATCTTGCCCACGTGGCTAAGAATAGGCCTTTGATTGATGGGGCTGAGGCTGAAATGAAGTGGGCTGAGTAAAATCTTTAGCCTTTGATGATTCCCCAATCTCAAATTGTCCTACCACCTTTGGAGTAGAGGGTTTGGGTTGCTCTTCAGCCAAAGGAGGGTTTGGAAAATTGGGACCAGCTGTAGGCAACATCTTTTCACTAAAGATGGCCACTAACTTGTCAATACCCATACTCATACCATCAAAGCCTGATTTCATCTCTTTAATATCATTTGAGAGTTGTTATAGGTTGTTAGAGTTCATGGAAGCATGGGACATCTCGACTCCATTCATTGGTTGATTGATAGGAGAATGAATGGAGCTTACATCAACCTCTTCATTCTCATAATGCATGTGGCATATAGCTTCTTGAGGGGTTTCATGTTCATGCTCATGTTTTGTATTCTCTCAGCTCTTCATTGATGGTCTCCAAAATAGGATCCTTTTTCTTATTCCTTGCCATGAGTAACTTCATGTCCTGTATATATAGCAGAAGAAAAACTCAAATATCTTGAGTTTAATGCTCTGAATAACAAACTCTTTGGCTCTGCTTGAAGCTTGAGAAGTCCCCTTTCTAGTGAACTATCAAGTGTTGAAATTTGTTGAATATAGAAAATTCTATAAACAATTTACTGTAGCTATCTGGAAATTCTTGAAACCTGTGAATGCTCTGTTTTGATCATTTAATGACTTGTACCTTAAATTTTCATGCATGTACCAACCGTGTAGACCTACAAGGGAACTCAACACATCTTCTAAAGCTGAAAATACCCTCTGCAATAACCAAAATGTTTGAATAATCCACTGTGGACTGCAAGATTAATGGGACCCTATTTCTATACCCTATCCCGAAACCTCAATGCTGATCCAATGCCAAAAATACCATGCTAAAAACTGAATTCTTGTTCCCTTGAGTTGTACCTGCACCTAAACTTTAAATGCATGGGATCCGAGACTTGAGGGATGTGAAAATTTCCCTCTCAAGCCGGCTTGTGCTCCCCTTTGGGGTCGTTATCAGTAGGGGAGGGTCACCTCTCTTTTGTCCTACCAACTCGCCTGGCATCCACTTTTCCTCGTGGGTATATACATGGCAGCTCAATGCTAGGCTCTAAAAATCAACATGAAATGCATGGAATGAAAAGAATTTTATTGCCCCTTTTATGATATGCAAGAACTTGAATGGAATAGGTTGAAATTGAAATGGGGATAGGTAAGGGATAACCTCAGCTGTGACTCACTACTTAACAATTTTTATTCCACTTACCATTGGGTAAAATTTTACTCATATCAATGAAAAAAAAAGAGCAAACAATTCAATATCAGGATTAGGTAAATGAAATGAGAATTTGAGGCACTTGGAAGTGATTATTTCAGTAAATGAGAGTGATTATGCAATGATCAATCACTAAAATAGCTCTAGGATGAGGAAGTACCAAGAAAGAAGGCAAGAGTTAAGAAAGAAGCACCAAAACCGGTCCAAAGACCAAAAGAGAGAATGGTTTGGTGAGAAAAGAGAGCTTTGGCTACTTATCATGACTTTGATTTAGCAAGTTCTCTTTGTGAAGTAAAACCAGACATAAACCTTCTACAGTTGATCAAATTATCTCCAGGAGTATGCAAGGAATTCAAGAAGATCTTGCGTATTGGGTATATTGTAGAACCTATGGGCATAGCACGAGTAGGGGAAGATTGGTTTGATCATGCTGAAAAGAATTGCCCTAGGGTTCCAGCATACATGGATGGAATATTAGTGGAACATGCCATTGTAGACACTGGATCCTCCGTTAATATAATGAGTTCAAAATTGATGGAGAGGCTAGGTCTAGGCATCCAAAAAGAGAGCTCCACCCTTCTTAGAATGGCTGATGATAGTCTAAGAAAACCAGAAGGTTGCGTTACTAAAGTCCACGTTACGGTTGTGAGTGTAGAATGCTTCTTGGACTTTAGGGTGATAAGATCTGTACGACGTCCTAGCTATCTAGTTTTGCTAGGTAGTCCTTGGATCTTATGAATAGACTATCAAGTCAATATACCCATCGGTTGAGTGGTTCTAGGTAGAGGTGCTAATCGAGTGATGGTCGATGCTTACCCTAAGTCTCCTCAAAGTGAGAGAGCTCCTTTATCTTCTATTGAATTAGACACAGCAGACGATCCATCTGGTAGTGAGACATCATCCAGTGATGAATCTAAAGAGGGGTCCACTACAGAGGATATCTACCAGATAACTCTAAATGAGCCGATAGAGCCGCAAGATAGGATAAGAGATGCGGATGTGATTGAGTTGGATCTTGGCACGCCGAATGAATCGTGGCCAATTAAATTAGGTTCCATGCTCAGTTCAGCAGAAAGGAACTTCCGTGACATCTTTGCTTGGAGTTATGATGAGCTGAGAGGCATTTCTCCCAGCCTAGCTGTTCATACTATTCCTGTAAAAGAAGGCAGTCGTCTTGTGCGTCAGAAGGTAAGGCGTATGCCTTTTGAATTGAGCGACGGGCTGTTTGAGGAGTTACAGAAGTTACGAAAAGCTGGTTTGATCTTCTCTATTCAACACACAGAATGGTGTTCACCAGTTGTCATCAGGAAGAAGAAAAACAACCAGATTCGACTATGTGTAGATTTTAGAGAGCTGAATAAGCAGACAGTTAAGGATTGGTACACGTTGCCATTTATTGACCAAATTTTGGATCAATTAGCGGGTAGGGAAATATATTCATTCATGGATTTCTTTGTGGGATATAACCAGATGGAAATTGAAGACGAGGACAAGTTGAAAATGACTTTCATTACTGTCTTTGGTACTTTTGCTTACCATGTGATGGCCTTTGGTTTGTGCAATGCACCTGGATCATGGCAACGAACAGCAGGCAAGACCTTTGGTGACATCTCCCTAGACGAGCTGAAAGTATTTATTGATGACCTGGGGTTAGCCACTATAAGAGAAAGGATGTTGATTATTTTAAGAAAGTGCTCTGAGCGCTGTAGACAATTTTGTATCGCTCTTAACCCACGGAAGTATGTCTTTGGAGTACCTTATGGGCTATTACTAGGCCATGTGGTCAGTTCAGTAGGAATAGCAACTGACCCTGAAAAGATCAAGGTTATAGTTGCTATGAGTCCACCACACACTCCAAAAGAGGTTCATAGCTTTCTGTTATTGATAGGGTACTATCGGAGGTTTATAAATGCCTTGGCAGAAAGGACGTTGCCATTAACGAACTTATTATCCTTTAGCTGTCTATTTGAATGGAGTGACCCTTGTAAGGTAGCTTTCAAGGATGTGAAATAGGAGTTAGTAAAAACACCCGTTTTAAAAGCACCTAAAAGAGGCGAGGTTTTCTATATATTTTCAGCAGCCACCATGCATAGTATCAGCTCTGCTGTTTAGCCCAAATTTGGGAGGACAAGTGGTATCATCCGATAGCTTTTGCTAGTCAAAAATGGCATTTTAGAGATCAATTATACCTACATGGAGAAGTTGTGTCTTGCGATGGTCTTTGGGACTAAGAAATTCAGGCACTACATCCTCTATGAAAAGGTAGTTATCTATACGAAGGCAGAAGGGCTTAGATTGCTTATGAACAAGCTACAGCCGCTTGATCGTTTGGCAAAGTGGTTAATCACTTTGCAGGAGTTCGATTATTATATTAAGAGTAAGCCACCGAGGTTGCAAGGTATTGTGGAATGCCTTGTAGATTTCGAGGAGCCGAAAGAGACTTTGGCTAAAGGAACTGATACTGCAAAAATGTTTAAAATTGATACAGCTTTTATCCCATCTTGGTATGCTGCTATTACACATTATCTATTAACAAGAGAGACAGGAGCTAGTTTATCAAAAGTTAAAAAGAGGAAAATCAAACAACAAGCTTTGAAGTTTTCCTTGATCGTAGGAACACTATATCGGCAGGGTGTTGATGATATCTATCACCGATGTGTGATGCTTGACGAGGTTCCTTTCATCTTGGAAGAGTTCCATGACTCTGTATGTGGAGGGCACTTCGCTGAACGGTTGATGGCGCATAAAGCTTTAAGAGCTAGATATTGGTGGCCGTTCATCTTCCAAGATTCCTTTCAGTATGTTAAGAGATGCGATACCTGTCAAAGACATGACAACAGAGAGAATAGGAAACGCCCACTTACGCTTATCATGGCTATCCTTTCATTTGAGAAGTGGGGCATTGACTTTGTGGATCCTATCATCCCATCGTCTACTACCCAAAAGAGGTACATTATAGTAGCAACTGATTATTTTACAAAATGGTCAGAAGCGCGGGCGACGAGACAAGACAATGCTAAAGAGACTGCAAATTTCCTTTTAGAGCAGATTATCTGTCATTTCGGTCCACCGAAAGAATTAGTGTCGGTCCGTGGAACCCATTTTTTGAACAAAGTGATCAAGAGCTTAACTGATGCTTGGAAAATCAAGCATAATAAAATGACCCCTTATAATCCGCAAGCAAATGGGCAAGTTGAAAGTACTAATAAGCAGCTTGTGGGTATCTTGTCTAAAATAGTCTCTGAGAAGAAACGAGACTGGGACAGGAAGTTGTATGTGGCAGTATGGGCGTACAATACAATGTTCAAGCGAGCTACCGGCCATACCCCATTTAAATTAGTTTATGGGGAAGAGTGTGAATTACCCCTTGAAATCGAATTGCCAACCATACGGTTTGCAATTAACCACTCTTTGGGAGATGAGGATTCACTCTTTGAACGTTTCACGACCATAGCCCACCTGGATGAACTGAAGTTGCAGAGCTTATTATACCAGGAGGTAGCTAAACGTCAGATGAAGCAGTTGCATGACCTTAGAGCGAAGAAGTATACCTTTAAAAAAGGGCAATTAGTTCTATATGATGATGCACGTAGGGAGCTGTTTCCAGGAAAGCTGGAACCTAAATGGGATGGCCCCTACAAGATTGTTAGGCTGGGGAAAAATAGGTCTATGGCTCTATTAGCTAATCTACAAGGAGTAGAGTTTAAAAATAAGGTTAATCTTAATAAGATTAAACCTTATTATTTCTAAGTATGCTAATACAAAAGAAATGCATTGCAGGTCCATGCTGGGAATGATTTGAGACCTGCAAAAGAGCTTAAAAGCTGGTTGATGGGGTGGTTAATTCCTTATTTGTAGCACCCATATTTGGAGCAGAGATACCATCAGGGAAAACTCATCTGGTGGAGCAAAGGATACAATGTGATTGAGCAAGAAGACGGGACCTTTGTGTGGGAGATCAAGGTCTTCTGCCATCACTGCTTACGATTGTTGACAAGTATCCCTGTTGAGTTTAACGAAGAAGGTGGGATGGAGCTGTCAATTCACCCTCTAAACATGTTGAATTTTGACTACCATAATTACGAATAGAGGAGTTCGTGATGGCAGGCTATGTAAACCCATTGTGGACGTATATATTATATTTTGACGGAGCGTCCAGGGGCCCTAATAAAAAAGGGAGTGTTGGAGTAGTAATCCGAGATCCCCGACGTAGAGTTACGATGAAGCTAGCTGCTTATCTCATGGTAGGATTCACTAACAATATGGCGGAGTATAAAGCCTCGATTATGGGACTGCATATTGCCAAACAAGGTGGTATTCGGCAGTTGTTAGTGAAAGGGGATTCCCAGTTGATCCTGAATCAGCTAGATGGGACATACACAGTGCGGAATCCCATTCCTTGTATGTATCATCGAACTGCCATGACCCTGCTTGAGGAGTTTGAGAGAGTGTCTTTTCAACTAATTCCACGTTACTGGAATCAGTTTGCGGATTCACTGGCAAATCTTGCTTATGAAGAAGACCTTTTCTCTAATTGTGGTCCTAGTTTGGATATTGTTATCAATGATGAAACAGGACCTGGTCGCTCGTGGGGAATTTTATTAGAGCATGCAATATATGGCAAACGATGGTTGATATGGGTGATGCAAAGAGTATCCGAGACCAATCTACCGTTATTATCCTGGACCCATAGGTTAATTTGACAACATGTTATGCGTACGCCTCTTGCTATATATGCAGGAGGGATGGGTCATAACCTTATGCATTTAGTTTAGGGCTGGGAGCTCTGGTTTTTCCTCCTTGGAAAGGGGCATATTATTGTATATCGGTATTATTCCAGGGAAGGATGTGTAGGTGTTATTCTATTTGATCTCGTTAGGCCAAGAGGGCCAATTTTGCGAGGTTTTGAATGTTTTATTTCATTAGGCCAAGAGGGCCGATCAAGTTTTGTAGTGAAGTGCTTTATTTTATTAGGTCGAGAGGGCCAGTTGTCTGTTTAGTACAGGTGCGGTTAATGGTTTCTTGTTTTAGTTTTGTGCTACACAGGTTCGAAGAAGAGCTTGGAAGGAGCCTTTTGTTGCGTGGAAGCTTCTCATGGCCCTATCCAGGTGATATTTCTCCTTTATGAGTACCGTATTTTATGCTATATATGACTGTGTACTTGTAGGGGATTTTCTTTTCTTGTTGGGGACCGGCAACCAAGGCATGAAGTCCCAGGTTTAGGTTAGGTATGGCTGAGGGAGGTCTGAGTAGTCATTGCCTCCTGTAAAGACATTATCAAGCATTGAAAGACCTGTTTTAGAAGGGGGTCCTAGTGACCCTGTTCTGCTAGCCTGCTAGGCAGTCGTTCTAGGAGTTCTTGTTAGTTGTGAAATAGTTAGAGAAGCCTGTCAGAAGAAAAATAATGATAATAAAGGAAAAGAAACCCTAAATATCTCAAAGAAAATAAATATATACAAAGGTGTGTAAAAAGGCTTCTAAGCCCCTATAAAAATCAAAAAGAAAAGAAATGAAAATTTATGAGCAGTTGATCATCGCCTTGCGAAGGTCAGGTAGGTTCTTGGGGATGAGTTAGACCCGGGGCCGATGCCTTGTCTTCCTAGGGGTGGCATCTTACTGGAAAAGAAGAAAGTAAGGAAGGTTGGAGCGAAAATAAAAGTGAGCGTCAAAAAAGGATTAAGTGTTGCCTTGCGAGGGCTTGGTAGGTTCTTGGATACCAAGACAGAACCTGAGGCCGATGCCCTGTTCTCCTTGGGTCACTGCGCTCAGCTCCCTCCTTTTTACATGCCCGCGTCTGACACATAAAACCCTAAAAGAAGCAATGTCTGAAAGAAAATACTTCTTAGTCAGGCTATAGGAGTCCTTGCCTAGTAGGAGCTCTTGGTTGTGCTGTCCTTAGTTAGGTAAGTAGTTCAGACCATCACTTAGGGCAACCTCTTTGATAGTTCTTTTTAGTTTGGCCGTGTTGGAGCAGTTGGTTAGTGACTAGCTTCGGACCTTCTATCAGATAAATGCTAGGCCTACTCCTTGTGGATGTCATGCCTTGGTTTTGTGAGGGGGTAGGGTGAGCATTGTGCTGTGTTTAAGTATGTATCTATTTTGTATCATCTTGATGCTTTCTTTGGTTGTTTTGTGCAGATCTATTGTGGGATTCGACGGGCCGAGTCGCCCTATCCCATGGTCGCCAATGAGAGCAGAGTTTTGAGCTCGAGATGTACCTAAAATTTGCCAAAAAATGCAGAATTTAGGGGAAAAATATTCAACGACGAAGGCGGCGGCTCCAGCTAGGACGATTTTAAGCGTCAAGTAAAATACGACTCTTAAAAGGCGCCCAAGTGACACTTGTTGATTTTTGATAATTTTTCAGACTGCCGTGTGGGTTTTCAGGAGTTGCCAACCAATGCGGGATGTCAAGCCAAACGCTGAGAAATTTACAGCACTCAAATCGGATCCCGGACGGGGGAAATGGCTGGGAAATGGCCAACAAATGGGCAAGATTTGAAAAGGTGGACTTATTTTTGGCCAAGTGGGAAGTGACCTTTGGGGGAGTTGGAGCATTTCATGCAACATGAAATGTGGAAAAAAACGTGTTGAGAGAAAGGAGAAGAGAGCGTGAGAAAATGGTACCGATTTTTGCACCCAATTCTTGGAGATGGAGGATGCAGCCTGTAAACAACCCACTCAAGTGATCATGGGCCTTGATTCCCTCCTGTATGCTGATCATTTTGCTGTCCTTCGCTTGCATAATGATGGCCTGGATGAAGAACTCTGATTTTAGTCTTTCTCTCTCCTCTTTCTCTCTCCCCTAAGGGGCTGTTCTTGTATGGAAGATGAAAATGAAGAATGGTGGAGGAAAGCTTGTCCGGATGAGAGCGGATTGCTTCCAGATCAATGAGGACATGAAGATTGCTAATCTTGAAGATGCTGGACATTGAATGAGGGCTGACATGTAGTCCCATAGCAAAACCGAGATCCCGAGACACAAAGCCTAAGTAGTAATTCAATTTTATGAAGAAAAAATGGTTTTTTATGCTATTTGGTTGATGAAATAGTGTTCCCATGGGCTGATTATGCATCATAATGTTGTTTTCTATGAGTTTGATCAGTTTATGCTCTGAAAATCAGAAAATCATAAGTGATATGGCTGAAATTAATGGTATAAAACCCGTAAAACACGCATTTAAGGGGTACAATGGGGGTTTTTTTGCAAAATGAAGGGGAACTATGAAATTACCATAACCTCTTGAAGAGGATCTAGCACATCCCCTTTCTAAACTTGAGTAAAAGGTTTAGACATATTCACCACTTATTTTAGATTGATTCACCATGTATGTTAATGTCTTCAATGATCCATGAGAGAGACTAACTTGACAAAATACGAGAAGGCTTATGTACATACACAGACGGAATTTTTTTGTCAAGAAACCTAAGGGCCATAGCCCAAAATCAATCTTAATTTCTAGTCTTTTTTTATTGAAGAAAATAGAGGAAAAATACCAAAAAATGGTAAAAAATAGGTTTTAAATGGGAGAAAAGTAGGAAATGATAAAAAGAAAATTCCAAAAAATTACATAAGTGTTTGTGCAATGTATAATGAAGGTAGAGCACGAGGTTGGCCTCGGTTTACCCTCATTTCTATGTTTTTGTCCGTGTTTATCGCTTTCTCTACAAAGAAATACACATAAAACGACTCTTTCACCTATCAACAGTTGCAAAACATTAAACGGTAGGGTGACAGGGGAGGTTGAGCGTCAAAATATAAATTAAAATCTGATTTATGTGTTGCATCATGGCTATAGGACATTGTTTTAAAATAAAGGAAAAGGCAGCATGAGCGTAAGGCTCGGTGTCTCTCCTCGTTTCAATACATAAACGTTAGCATGGAAATCATGGAAAGATTGGTTTTGCACGATGCACAATGCTAATTTTCTTTTGTTTGTGCACTAAAACATTCACATTATGCACTATGCATGGTTCATGGTATCAAAGGAAAATCTCCTGGACTGCATGGCAATTGTTTTCTTAGGACTTTGACCCACGATTGAGAGTGTAAGGTTATCCCTTGCCGTAGGATAGAGGGGCGGTTTCCTAAGGGACTGTTTGGTGAGGAAGCATGGTATATCTCCTGGAAATACGAGAAATATAAAAGAGAGGGGTTTGTGTTCGTTTGTATTATATGTTTAGTGGCGCATCAAAGGGCCAATCCGTGCGATGTAGGAGAGCTACAGTGGGGCTCCGATTATTAGTCGGTGGAGTGCCTCCATATGTGTGTGATCGTGGCATTGCCAATGTGTAAGGGTTCTGCCTCTGAGGAGTTTAAGGGAAACGTTGGAATATAAACTATAAACGCAGGAATTAAGCTTTAGGGTAGTTTGTCCTTTAGCATTGGATTGACGCTCCTGGTCCGCGAGGCCGTGAGGGTGTTTGTGTGTCATGAGCATGAGATCCTGCTAGTGCCATAGCCAGTGCCGACCCATTTCAGGTCCCATCATGAAGCTCCTGGCACTAGCTTGATCTCACGATCCACTTCTCTTTGACGCAGGAGTTCTATCAGCTCATCAGGAAATACGTCTGCGTACTCCTTTAGCCATGAAGGTCCTTCACTAAACTCTTGCTTCTGATCTAACTTATTGAGCTTAATCAAGTAGACAGGTAGCCCCTTTCTAACTCCCTTTATAATCTGAGATGCTTTGGCCAATTGAATTTTCGGCTTTCCAGCCTCACCTTGAGTTGTGACCAATTCCCCTTCAGAGTTCCGAAAGGAAATTTGGCCCTTTCTACAATGAATGTGGGCGTCATTAGGTTTAAGCCAATCCATTCCGAGTAGACACTCATGGATACCTAGGTTCATGACTCTGAATTTGACCGAAGTCGTCTTTCCTCCCATAAAGAATTTCACCTTAGCAGTTTGCCTAGTACAAGTGACCTCACAACCATTTGCTAATACCACAAGCAAGGTAGGTGCTTCTACTGTGGCTATTCCTAATCTTCTTGCACAAGCTGGTGAGATAAAGGAATGTGTACTGCCACAATCAATCAAGGTCCTGAAGCTGTTACCTTGATAGTCTGATGGTGTTTGAATCACCGAAAACTGGCAATTTGGGCCTTTCTTGTGAAGAGCGACATGGACTGTCGCCCTTTCAAACTCTACTTCCATGGTCGGATCTTCTTCTTCGCACATTTTCCTATTGGCAATATAGGCAATTCTTCCTCTGCCTTGGGTAGTGGCTCCCTGGCCATGGCCAGTTCCTTGGAAAGGTGCTTGGCGATGTCCTCCTCCAAGCTTGGAACATTGCCTCTTGAAATGACCAGGCTCGTTGCAAGGGAAACAAGGGAGATTTTGGCCATTGCTTTGGGTAGGGACAAAGTTGTTGAGATTATTAGTCCTTGATTTCTTTCTTTGTCCCCAATTCTGACCTTGAACTCTCTTCATTTGAGGCCTATATGCTCCTCTATTCGGGTCATTATAAGACCAAGTTTTGTTACTTCTTGGCCTAGCTTGTACCTCCTGAATTATAGGCGTAGCTCGAATGAGTGCGTCCTGTAAATCCATTGGGCACATAGATTCGAGACGGGCAATTCACTGGTGGGTTTAAACCATCACAAAATTTTGACACCTGCTGTGTCATGTCCATCTGTGGCGCATACTTAAGAAGTGAGACGAATTTTGAGTAGTATGCGTGAAGAGTGAGTCCCAACTGTTTCAGCTTGTAGAACTCATTCATTTTCTGCGGGCAATACGCAGGTGGTAACTATCTTCCTTGCACAACTTTCTTTAGCTTTTCCCACGTAATGAATTCTTCTGCAATCCCTTGATCTCTGCACCATTGCTTCCACCAAAGCTTGGCTTCACCGGTGAGCTTCAGCTTGGCGAGCATAGCTTGGTTGGTGGGTGCAGTACCGGCTACTTCAAAGTAATCTTCCATGGACTCTATCCAAATCTCTGCATCAGCTTGGACAGTCCTACCTTTCCCCTCAAATTCTGGCAGCTTGATCTACTTGAGAAGAAACTTCTTCTCCTGGATCACGGTAGTACTTGATGTAGGAGGCGAACAGGGAATCTGTACCTGGGGTTGTGCCTGGATAGAGGTTTCTTAACGTTATAACTCACTAATCGCTATGACTTTATATTTCATACCCAATTCAGCTATATCAACCAAGAAATCTAGCCACTTTACTTTTTATCAATTCTAATAGATAAAACAAACATTGATAAAAAGAAGTCTTATTCCATTTATATGGGTCTAGTCCTTTCGGAGTACAATATTTCTTGGGATGGCAAAGTAATTGTTACATTTAGCTTGGGGAGAATAATGTTGTATTACATTTATCTACGGAAACTGGATAATAGTATGGTTTCGGGTCATGGATCTTCAGGAATTGGTAAGTCATCGGAAGATTAGGATACCCCTTCCTTTGGAACCCATTCTTCTCATAGCGCCCCGACACCTTGATCCTGTCAGCGGGGTTCCTTCACGTAATCATAGCACTTGACATAGAAAAGCAGTGTCAAACAAGTTCCTTTTCAACATGTTATCATATTTATCTTTGAAATACATTTATAAAGTTCAGCCCGTAGGCTCATCCATAATCCGCCCAGAGGCTGTCCAGCAATCCACAGGGATTACTAATCCAAGATTCCGCCCATAGACTAGTATGTGGGCCTCGAGATCCAATCTCGAGTCATGTTGGCCTCTTGTGTAGGGACCGGAAGGCGAGGGATTTACAACCAAAGCCCCCTAGCACCCAAGCATCCTCCTGCTCCAAGTAGCACTCAACGGAGAGACCTCTCGCGGTGGGTTCGGTCCACCTTCCCGGCGTGGCTAACAACCCCCTTGGTTAGGGTCAAGCATATAGTCAGGGGTAACTGAGGCTGCCTCTCCCTTCAGGCCTTCAACTTGAAGCATTAGATATCTTTTCATCCTTTAGTTCATTGAGCAAACAAAGCAAACAGTGCTCTTTAAATTGTTATAAGCACAATCATTTCCACTGGTCGTTATTTGGCCAACTGCTAAGGAGTAAATCCTTCTCTCTGAATGCATCCAGCATTCGATCCTAATCAATTGCAACTCGGCAAGATCCCCAGGGGTTTGTTTGTTAACCCTTATGTCCTTGGGTTAGGGCCATACCCTATTAACCTAACTTAACCAATACCTTAAGTTCTATTAACAAAAAATATGTTGCTCCAAATTATTGATTGGTCTTTTGCTTCCAAGAAAATATCTAATCCCCTTATCTTGGTCACTTTTCCCAAGAAACATGCTTTATCAGGGCGACTACTCATCCTCTTGCAAGATAATCTTGCACAAGGATCTTCCAATCTCATTCTGAGGAATTGGCCATTCTTTTGTGATCAAACCACAAGATCATGCGACTCTGCAACTTGTTGCATAAGTGTCGCATCTAATCCATGGGACTATTTTACCCATCGAACGGTGTCTTCTAATCACGAAATCATGATTAGATAGGAAACAGGGTTTAGGGTGTCTTCATATCCAATCCATTTCCAATTGCACTAGGCCGATATCGTTGGTCCTAGGGTTCCAACTCAATCCGAGTTTCATCTTTTTAACGAGTGATCCTTAGGGTAGAAACCCTTGATCGTTTCTTGCAAGTACGTCCTATTGTCCCTACATTTCATGAATGTGGGCAGGACTTAGGGTATGAGAGTTTTGACTTGGCAATAAGTGCGACTAGGTCAAGTCCTTAATGAGCTAAACCCTAGTTAGCACTTGGAGTATATTGTATCGATTTAACTATCCTAAACGAGTCCTTTGTGGTTTAGGTGTTTAGGGTAAAACAATTTACTTGTCTATTCCTAAAGATATTGTCTTGATCAAAGAGGGGAAAAACTAGTTGCATTACGATACCATTCTTGTAAACACACGATTTATTGCCTCTACGTATGATTAGAATTACAAATCCTAACTTTTCTTGTTAAGATCAAAGCACATATTAAAATTTGCATAAAATTCATGCCACTAAGCTTTTAGGGTTTTAGGTTACAACAAACCATGCAGTCTTTCCTAACTACTACGCAGTTGAACGAGATTTATGCCAATTGACTAGAGTTAATCCTACTTTATGCAACCTAGAATCATTTCCATGCCTTGCAATTTCCTACAATTGTTAGCAACTTTCTTAATGAATCATTACAGAGAAATATTTGTCTAATAATGCGACATGCAATTTTAATCTTTCCCATTCCCAATCGAAGGTGTACAACAATAATCTCGACTTTTGTAATGATAGTCATTAGTTATTCTAGATTCGTTACTTTTTAATGTACAGAAGCAACTTGCTAAAATTGTATGGATATCTTTCGTTCATTCCGTTGAAAAAATACAAAAGACCAATCTTCAATCGTGAGTTATTTCTTTTTGAAATAGCCAATGTAATTCATTCTCTTCAAACTAGGTGGATTTTACAAGCAAAGTGCAACCTAATTCCATGCATTAACCATGCATTTTTGTAATACTTCGACGTAAATCAAGAATTAGGAAGAAAATCTGGACTTGTGGGTTCGGTGAAATGTCCACATGAATGTTAGGAGATGATCCTCCTGCGGTTGTGCCTTGTGCCTTTTTAAGAGCCATTGTGAATTCGACCTTCTTGCCTTGGCCATAGTCTTATGATCTTGGCCCGTCTCCCTCATGCGCGCAATTCCCTTTGAGGTACGACTTCCTTGACCGAAGTATTGACTTGCAGAATTGGGCTTTGGAAGGCCTTAGGGTTTGGCTTGGGCCTTCTTTCTTTCGGAAAAGAGGGATTTGTGAGAGGGTTCTTGCGAAAACCTTGCGGAAATGGAGGCTTGAGAGATTCTTTTCCTTGAAATTCTGCCTAGGAATGGGTTTATGGGCTTTGCAAAAATGGGGGCTTATGAACTTCTCCTTCCTTTCATAGAAGTTCCAGGGATAAAGATCTTTGTGGAGAGGGAGTGTGGGGGAAAAATTAGAGATGGGTTTATGGGGGAATTCGAGTGGAAAGGGGCTTAGAGAAACCCCTCTTCTTCAAAGCCATGATGGGCTTATTTGAGGATCTAATGGGGAAGCCTTATAGGCTTCCTCCTCGAAGCTCGGAGGGAAGAAAAGTTATCTTTAGGAGGTTTCAATGGGAAAGCCCTTAGACCCGGCAAGGAGATTGGGCTTGTGATAGATGCAATGGAAGGGAACTTAAATCCCGAGGTACAAAGGTCTTATGGAGATCCAATAGGAAGGGACTTAAAGAAAAACTCGGGCCTAATAGGGCTTTATGGAAATCCGCGGGAAGGGGCTTTAAAAACCCGAGGTAAGGTGGTCTTTATAGGGACTTGGGGGGAGAAACCACGGGAAGGGGTTTAAAAGAAAACCGGTGGGTAAAAAGGCTTGTGGGAGTTGCAATGGAAAGGGGGCCTTAGAGAGCCCCCTTAGAAGCTTCTTAGAAGGAGCTTCTGGACTGTAGCCCCCACGTGGAAGAAAGTGAAGGTAATTTGTGGATGAGGGAAGGGCGGCGTTAGCAACAGCCCGCCGTGGCGTAATGCACGAAAAGCTGGCAGATTGGCGGCCTAACGAGCTTCAGCACTGGCTCTTCTTCATCAACTCCTCCCTCCTCACGGCGCAGCACGACACAATGGTAGCAACGTAGCTTTGCCTCCTTCCCCCTTAGAGGGTGTTTATATAAGACAAGGGGGGAGAGGGTTCCCTCCCCTACATGGCCCCCTGCATGCTATCCTCCCTTCCACCTCCTCAATTTCCCATTATATCCCCATCCCCTTCCCTCAGCCACGCTTCGGCTGGGGGAAGGTAATTAAAAAAATTTGCAATAAACCTATTATTATCCTCATGACCTCCTCCTAAGAGTATGTTCACCTGCGGTTATGCGTGTTTTTAAACTTCGGTTCCGTTTTGCCAGTGGAGAGTCATGATACCTTGTGTACAGCTTAAAGATTGCACCGTCGGTAACTTCAATGCAGGAATTGTCATTTTATGAGTCTCACGTGGGATAGTAATATTTTTCAACATAAATATTACATTATATAACCTTTTATTAGAAGAAAACTGCTATATCATAGGCTTGTTAGCTAAAGAAACTCATAGACCTTTGTATCTAGGAGGGAACATCCATGTGCAACCATTTGAATGGGTTCAATACTATCTTTAGCCAGTTTTCTATACAAATATTGCCTTTGAGGCTGAGATACTTTTAGGACTCCAATCAAGAGCTCAACATACTTGTTGGTGGATTGACTAATGCTAATGTGAAAGTAGTTTGCTTATGATGTAAGTGGTGAATATAAAGAATAATATAGGTTCAAATAGCTCTAGTGGAGTAATGTTTAGAGGAAGGTCAAATCAAAGGGGAAATTTCCATGATAGAGTAATGCAAGAAATAAGTTGCACAAGGAAAGATGCAGAATTATTTTATTACATTAAGAAATATAACATTAAGAATGACTACTTTAAGTGGATGAACAAGAACAAAGACAAATAAAAAGTGAGGATGATGATAAGAAAGAGATAAAACTAAAGATAAAGATTAAAGAGGTAAACATTATATGCAGCAATAATGATGATGTGATGTACTTTATGTTTCTACTCTCAGGGATGCATTCTTTGTTGTTGCTAATGATTTGTAGGTAGAAAGGGATGTGTCCAGTTGGGAAATGACTTTGCATGCAATATTGTTAGAGTGGGAGATGTACATGTGGCATTTTCCAATGGTTCCCCTTTTGTACTTTTGAATGTCCACGAACTTAGGAAAAACTTGATAAGCACTAGACAACTAGATAATTGTGGTTACCATGTTGTATTTGGTAATCACGCTGGGAAGTTATGTGAAGGGTCACTTGTTGTTTCTATAGGGCCAAAGTCTAGCACTTTGCACTCTTTACATATCCATCTACATCTCTTCAGGATTACCATTTTAGCCATATGTTAGTCACTAGAATGATCCTCATTTCTTTCATGTAGTATCTTATATCTTTCAATTTCTCTAACTTTGAGATATGTGAGCACTACATGTACAAGAAACAAACTAAAGTGTCACATAAGAGGATTCTGGTATTGGAGTTGATACATAGTGATATACATGGATCTATGCTTACAATATTATTGGGAGGAGCAACTTATTCCATTACATTCGTTGGTGATACTACTAGAAAATTATGGTCTTATCCTATTTGTAAGAAGAGCGGTGTGCTTGATACATTTCAAAAGTTATTTGCCTATGCAAAAAACAATTAGGTAAGAACCTTAACTATGAGCTAATAAAAGTGGAAGTATACTTCTTGTGTATTCCAAATTTTTTTTGAGATGTGTGGTATCAAAAGGGAATTGATTGCTCTTGAAAATCCACCTCAAAATGGGGTGGCTAAAAAAATGAATAATAACATACATGATAGGGTTAAAAGTACGATGTCAAGATGGCCTTAACTAATAAACTTTTGATTGAGGGTATTCAGATAATTGTTTCCTTGATCAATCGATCACTAGCAAGCCATTGGATGGCAAGATTCTGAAAGAGGTGTGGCTTGGTAAGAAACCCTCTTATGATCACTTGTCCGTGTTTCGTTGTGGGGCTTCTATGCATATCTCAAAGGAAGGACAAGTGGAACAAGCTTGATCCTAAGTCCAAGAATGATACTTTTTCTTAGATATGGATATTTAGGTAAGTGGAGTATCGTCTTTGGGATCCTAAAGCTAAGAAAATAGTTTATAGCCATGTGATATAATCTTCAACAAGATATAGATAGTTGAGATATACAAGGTGATATTCCAAGAGGATGGATAGTCGTCATATGAGCAACATGTATGGCATGTACCACATGATGCAAGGCTTGGATAGCCAAGAAACATTGAGGTAGATATACGACAACTAGGTGGGTAACCTCACATACAATATGATAGATAGCTGGGAGAGGTAGGTGCTTATATTAAGATAGTGTTAATAAAACCTAGTTGAATCTCTAGACCACTAAAGAGGTGCACTTTATCTCTTAAATATTGCAAAGAGATATTACATGTTGAAATTATGGTGAACCTAGCCACATAATCTTAAGGTATCTTAAGAAGACAAGATTGGTGAGGCATCTCATGTATGTATCAAACAAGGAAAATAGGTAGATTAGTGAGGCATCTCATGTATGTATCTAAACATCCCCAAGCAAAAAGTTTCCACGATAAATATTAGGGTTTAAAGGTTGCTTGTCCCTAGCCAAGTATATTTATCTTATACTTAGTACCCACACACTTATACATTGCAAATGGCAACTACCCATCACTATCATGTTTATTATTTATTATTTACTATGGAATAATAAAAGGAAGGTCGGTCACGCATTGTGATTGCTAGAGTTCCCACATACTGATCTTGCTCTCTTGAGTTCACACCACCATAGCCATTGCTGTGTTACTTCCACTTGAGCTTTTCTATCACTCACACTCATACTCACCCTTTCTATTGGTATCAAAGTGGGCATTCTAGAAGCTTCATCCTTTCTTCTTCATCTTGAGAAAGAGAGCTTTAACTGAGCTTCCATGGTAGCCACATCTTCTTCCAATTGAGTATATAGCAACTCCCCTCCTTCTCTAACTTGTTTTCCAACATCTGGGGCACCTTCAATCAGTAACATGTGACCTTGGAAGGTCACCCACAATAAGAACAAGCCCAAAAGAATAGCTCACAATTTACAACACATTTTTAGGGGTTGTCCTTGTCTTGCTTGAAAATAAACAAGAGGGAAGAGAGGTGAAGAATCCAAGAATGCACACACACAAAAGCAATGGAGACCTGAGAACACAAAGAGATAGGGTTGAAATCTTCTTCTTCTTCCATAATAAAGAACCAAGTCTATAATATGATAAAAGACCAATGTGAAAGTACCACAACGTATGTACATGCGATCACCAAGTGTGAACCCACTAAGGAAAGAAGAGGTGGCACAATAAATGTGCCAAAACCAAGAGTGGACTATGTGGATGTAGTCCAACTATAGAATCACTTGTGGATCCTCATTTTTGTCACCTAATATATCCATGAGTAATATCAAACCACATCACTAATGCATGCAATGGATGCTAGCTCATGTAGAGCTTGACTTCTCAACACTCCCTGTGGAGCTCAATATGATCTCGTGAACTCCAAGTATAGTCTTGAAGAATTGAAGCTTCTCAACTTCCAAAGACTTGGTGAAAATGGTAGAAGCTTGATCCTCTGTGCTAATATAAACCAAGTTAAGATCACCTACTAGAACCCACTCCCAAATAAAATAATAATAGACCTCTATGTGTTTAGTTGATTCATGATACATGGGTTCCTAGCCAATTCAATGCTACTAAGGTTATCATGGTAGATGATAGTCTTCTTGTCCACCAAAATCTCCAAATCACTAAGTAGCTTACGTAACCAAGCTACCTCAGATGTTGTAATTGCACCACCTCTAGACTTTGCCTCTATACTAGATGAGGTAACTATCTGATGTTTCTTGTTGCTCCAAATAACAATAGCACTACCAAAGGAAAACATAAAACCAATGATAGATCTCCTTTCTCAAATACTACCAACTCAATCTACATCTGTGTAACCATGCAAGTCCAATGGTATGCTTGTATCATATAATAATTCATAGTCCCATGTAGAGTTGACATAGTGCAATGTGTGTTGCACTATATTTAAATGTGGCTCTCCAAACCAATTGTGTAGTCTAGGCTTGGCCTAGTGATCATCAAATAGATAAGGTTTCCCACAATCTTTGAATACATATTGACATCCTTAATCAAGTCACCCTCATGTGTACTAAGCTTAGCATTAACATCAAAAAGTATAGAAATAGGCTTGTAATCAACCATACCATACTTCTTCAACATATCCAATGCATATTGCCTTTGTAGCAATCATATAACCTTTGGAGTCTTGATTATCTCTATGCTGAGAAAATAGTGTAGCTCTCCCACATCCTTCATCTCAAATTCATTCTGGAGAAGACCCTTCACATTATCAATCTCTGTCTCATTATCATCCACAATGATCAAAGCATCCATATATATAGTAATGACCACAATATATGTATTACCTAGAGTGAGTGATTAGCTTTTGCTCTATGAAATCCAATGCTGGCAAGGTATTCTGAAATCCTATCACGCCATGCCTTGGGTGCTTCCTTGAGCCCATACAAGGACTTATGAAGTCTACATATATAATTTGGATGAGTCTCATCTACATAACCAGGTGGTTGCTTCACATAAACTTCCACTTACAACCCCCCCTATAAGAAGGCATTCTTTACATCCATTTGATGTGTGATCCAACCCTTTGATGCACCCACTGTTTTGACAATCCTTAGAGTGGTCATTTAAGCCACTAGAGAAAAAATCTTCTCATAATTAATACCATGGGTCTATGTATACCCTTTAGCCTTAGATTCATCTGAATTATACTTGACCTTGCAAACCAATTTGCAGCCCCAATAGCTTTCTTGATTTCAAGTAAAGGTGCCAACTCCCATGTATCATGATCCTTAAGTGCAACCATTTCTTTATCCATAGCATGATCCCAATTTTGATTACCCACGGTATCCTCAAAATAAGTGGATTCCACATCCTCCACAACCTTAGCCATGTATGCATAGTGATGAGCTACATAGCTATCATATGTCAATTGTTGCATTAGCTTTCTTACTCTACTTAACATGTGTGGACCTAGATTGCTACTAGGTGCTTTAGCATTCTTTTGTGCTTTCGGCACACTAGGTGTTCAAAGAAATTTCAAACTCCTCATCCAAGCTCTGATCTAAGCCATCTCAATCAACATCAATATGAGAGAAAACTGATGATATATCTATCATAATAGGTGAGTCTCCAACTTTCTCTTTATCTTTTCTTGATTTCTATGATGTACTTGATAGAGTAACATGTGACCTCAATCTACCACTCTAAGGTCTATCAATAGAACCATGACGAGGAGGCTCTTGTGGTCCACTCATTATCTATGGATTGTTGACCTATGTTTTGCACAACCACACTCACATGTTCATCAGTCCCAATGGCATTCCACACATTACTATACTAGTTACTCATTTCATAAAAAACAACATCCTTGCTAACTCTTGCTCACATGTAATAGGGTTATAACATCCATATCCTATCTCTTCAAGAGAATATCCCATAAGCACATATTTTTTTGCTTTGGGATCCAATTTACTACACAACTCATGAGGAACATGCACATAAGAAATACATCCAAATATTTTTAGATGGGATAGATTTGGCTTTTTACTTGTAAACTTCTCTTTAGATAGCATACCATGTACAACAACTGTGGGTATCTTGTTCATAATATATACATCAATAGTAATTACCTCAGCCCAATAGTAATAAGACAAGTTTGTTTTTTATATCAATGCACGAGTCACCTTTGCAATATGCATTTTTTTGCTTAGCAATTCTATTTTGCTACAGAGTGTATGTACATGTATACAATCTTTTTTGCAAAAAATAAAAAAACTCATTGGAGAGATATTCGTCCCCTCCATCCAACGTTAGGTATTTAATATGCAATTATGTCTCCTTCTAAACCAAAGCCTTAAAGCTTTTAAAGTGAGTGAACACCTCACTTTTCTCATGCATAAAGTAAACCTATACTTTGTGAGTATGATCATCAATGAAGGAAACATAATATCTACAACCACTCAAAGTTAGAGTCATTACAGCATCCCACACATCAAAATGTGTCAATTCAAGTGGCTTCTTGCATACGTGCTTTTCATGTGAAAACGCATGTCTTAGTTGCTTTTGAAATTGACATGCTTCACATACTTTATACATCCCATCAACTTTAAACTTGGACAAATCATCTACAATCTATTTTGATTTCATGTCTTTCACTTGCCGCACATTCACATGACCAATTCTCTTGCCAAATTTTTGTATTAACCACAAAACCTAAACCTTGTTCAAATATGGTAGCATCCATTTCAAGAAAACTTATATCAATGTAAACAATTTTCCAACATGTTTCCCTTTTGCAATCAACCTGTAATCATTATTAGGATCTTCTATATAATAACCATTAGATGTGAACCGAATATGCAATCCTTATTCTACCATTTAACCAACAAAAACCAATTTTTTGTAATATTAATTGAATTCAACACATCAGTAAAGTACTTAATTTTACCATCCTACATACTCAAAATAATATTTCCAACTTGAGTAATGGGGTGAGCTATATCATCACCTATTTCCACATAGCTTGGAGATTTTGGACTATGCATCTCTCTACACCACTCTTCGTAAGAAGTCACGTGATTAAATACACTTGAGTCAACATACCATACATCATTATTTCATAATATTCATAAAGTGTTGCATAACAAATAACCATCCACTTTTATCATTGTGGTTTCTGTTATTCGATATGTAATTACCTTGCTACTTTTTTCCATTTCTAAGTTTAGCTTTTTTTTTAAAGCAAGTTTTAGAAATGTGGACTTTTTTACCACAATTCCAACACTCCCTACTATCATTAGAATTCGATTGCCTTTTAGAATTTGCGACTTGGACTCTTTGACTCCCCCTTCATTGGGATTGTCTTCCTCTATTTTGTTTTGCATTATAACTTTGAAAAAGACTACCACCTTGGCCTTTGCCACGATCTCTACCTTTGCTAGTAGAGTAAAACACATGTTCAGACTTGTTCTTGATTTGAGAAGAAGAGGAATCCAAGCCAAGCTTCTTCTCCTCAAGTATCAACATAGAAATCAAATTTGCATAATCAGGGATATCATCTCTCCTATACATATATGACTTGAAGCTTTTATATTCATCTCCAAGTCCATCTAAGCATGCACACACAACAACATCATCATCAACTACCACATTGATAGATCCAAGAGCTTCCACAATACTCTTGACCTTCAATGCATAATCATTAATGGATAAATTCCCTCTTTTCACTTGGTTTAGCTCTAGCTTGAGTTGTAGCTTTCTGGCTTTTGTGTTTACTTTGAATAGCCTTGCCAGATTTGTAACGTGTCCACCTGTTATCTTCAGGACACATCTTAGCAGTCCATCGAAAAGGATATCTAGAAGGTTCTGCTTGGCACTCCCATGGAATGTTACGGGGTTTGTGCTCTAGGACTTTCCGCCCCTGCCACGTAGCGGAAGTATTTTGGCCGTTCCCACTTAGGACCGACCTGAATTAGGGTTTTTTCCTATTGATCATTTCCTAACGGAAACTAGCGTCGAACCCAAGTGAACTACTTTATGCAAAAATGCCAGGTTTGAAAGCTGCACTTGGTTCAAGGAGAATGGGAAATGAGAGAGATACGAAGCTCAACCTCTCTGCCATAAGGCATAGTCCCATTTCGTTCCCCTAAAATAGAGTAAATCGTGATCATCTGTATCTTAGACTCTAGGTCAATGCTCTTACTGTTCGTATTCTCTGAACGATCTTCTGGCTATCCATTGTGATTTGAGAAAAGTTCATTAACCAGGACCACCCATCCATAGGACGGACCTATGGCCACATCCACTGCACTTTCCTCAAGTTGTTTTAGTTATTTAATTACCTAACACATTTAGTTGGATGTGTATCAGTCAGCTTCTTTAATTAGCCCGTTAGGCACTAGTTCCTTCACGTAATCATAGCACTTGACATAGAAAAGCAATGCCAAACAAGTTCCTTTTTAACAGGTTATCATATTTATCTTTGAAATACATAAAGTCCAGCCCGTAGGCTTATCCACAATCTGCTCGAAGGCTATCCAGCAATCCACAGGGATCACTAATCTGAGTTTTTGCCCATAGACTACTATGCGGGCCTCGAGATCCAATCCCGTGTCACGTTAGCCTCTTGTGCAGGGCCCGGAAGGCAAGATATTTACGGCCAGAGCCCCCCTTGGCACCCAAGCATCCTCCTGCTCAAGTAGCGCTCAAGAGAGAGACCTCACATGGCGGGTTCGGTCCACCTTCCCGACGCGGTTAACAACCCCCTTGGTTAGGGTCAAGCAGGCAATCGGGGGTAACTGAAGCTGCCTCTCCCTTGAGGCCTTCAACCTGAAGCATTAGATATCCATTTATCCTTTAATTCATTGATCAAACAAAGCAAAACAGTGCTCTTAAATCTGTAACAAGCACAATCATTTCCATTGGTTGTTATTGTTGGCCAACTGCTAAGGAGTGAATCCTTCTTCCCGAATGCATCCAACACTTGATCCGGGATCAATTGCGGTTTGGCAAGTTCCCCTATATCCTGGGTTAGGGCGTACCCTATTAACCCGACTTGGTCAAAACCTTAAGTTCGTATGTTATTCCAATTTATCGGCTGGTCTTTTGCTTCCAAGAAATTATCTTTACTCAAGAAAGATACTATATTAGGACGACTATTCATCCTCTTGCAAGATAACTTGCGTAAGAATCTGCCAATCTCATTCCGAGGAATTGGCCATTCCCTTGTGATCAAATCACAAGATCATGCGACTCTACCACTTGTTGCACAAGTGTTGCATCAATTATGGGACTATTTACCCATCGAATGGAGTCACGAAATAGTCTGTTCTTGATGGCATTAGGGCGATTTGTCAGTCCTAGGGTTTCGAGTTTCATCATTTTAGCGAGAGGTTCTTAGGAAAACCCTAGATCACTTCTCACAAGTAGGTCCTACTGTCCCTACATTTCGTGAATGTGGGCAAGTATTTAGGGTTTACGAGTTTCAGTTTTTTGGCAATACATGCGACTAGGTAAATGTCTCCACTGAGCTAACCCTCGTCAGTTGGGATACATCGCATTGAATTAACCCTTTTCTAAACGAGTACTCCGCGGTTTTTAGGTGTTTAGGTTTATGCCAATTTAACCTATCTATTCTTGAAGATAATTACGCTATTATTTCCATAACCACATGACTCATTGTCTACGCATAAGTTGATTTTCAACCCTAACTTTTCGATTTAAGATCAAGCATAGGTTAGGTTATAACCTAATTCTAATTAATCATCCTATAACTTGCGAACAAGAAAGCAGTCTTTTTCTAATTATTATGTAGTTGAAAAATGATAATTGACTAGAGTTATGCAACGTAAGAATCATTTCATGGCTTGCAATTTTCTATGGGTTATTAGCACTTTCCATAATGACTCATTTTCGAAGAAGATATGTCCTAATAACACGACATGCAATTTATACTTCCATGCTTAAACGGAGTGCATTATCTTAATTTTGTTTTGTAAATATGGACAATAATCTAAGTTTAGTTCATTGAAATGCACAAAAGCTATTGCTAGGAACGCATATCAATATTATGCTCACTTTATTTTTTTCATTTTATTAAAAATACTAATGACTGAATTCCTTCATCGTGAGCTAATTTTTCTAAAGCATTTAAGACGAAGAATGCATCCTATTTCCAAAAATTATCCTCGCACGATTGAATGATAACAACATAAAATAAAAATTAGGAAGGAAAACCTGGACTTGTGGTGAGATGTCCACGTGGATGCTAGGAGACGATCCTCCTGCGATTGCGCCTTGGGTGCGGAGTTACGATCTTGTTCGTATCCTTCGTATGCAAACACGGAAAGGGATTTAGGTGGAATTCACGCGAAATTGGGTGGAAGAATCCCGAGGGAAAAACAAAGGTATGAAAGGGCCACACGAGGGGCTTTGGATTCTCAGGGTAGGGGGTGTTTTAGTAAGCCCACATGACCAGGGCTAGGAGGCTTTTCTTGAATCTCAAGGGGGGGGAGGAAATACCAACCCTCGTAGTTAAGGTTTCCAAAAGCACCTCGAAAAGGGGGAAAATGGGTGTAGAAGACCCTTAAGAGTGGATTTTCGTGTGGGGGACAAAGGGTATGAAGGAGCTTTAAGGACTTTTTGTATGGGGGGAAAAAAAATCTTAAGGGCCACATGAAGGCCCTTCAAGACGAATTTCAGGGGGGGGGGGGAGGGGCTTATGGATCATGTGAGGGCCCTTCAATGGCAAATGGGGGGGGGGGGGGGAAAGGGGCCTAAGGGAGCCCGTAGGAGGTAATTTTGAGAGGGTGGGAAAAAGGCTTAAGGGTCATATGAAGGCCCTTTAAGGTAAAACTTTTTTTTTGGGGGGGAAAAGCGGCTTTAATAGTCCATATGAGGGGGGGACTTCTTAGGGGTTATAGAAGCTTCCTAAGAAGCTTCTGAGCTTCCTGGTGGAGTCGTGAGACCTCCACATGGCGAAAGGGAAGGCGACGGTGATGGATTCACCAACACATCCATTCTCAGCTCTACTGATGGTGATGTGGGCAGGGGGATCAGATTGCAGCGGCAGCTACAATTGGTGATTGGCAGCATCTCATCTCGCTTTACGGAAGCCCTCCCTTGCTCTATGGCATCAGTGAGCGTCTTGGCTCTTCCTCTCTCTTCAACCACCCAGCAGCATCAATCTACTCCTCCTCGAGCTTTCTGGCAGCCCTCTTTCCTATGGCAGCAGCCACGCTCCCTCATCGTCCCACCATCCCCGATTTAAATAGGGGAGGGGAGGGGATCCTCCCTCCCTTGCGTGGCTTCACGCATGCACCCATAGCCTCAGCAAGCTCCAGCAAGGAGCTTGCTTATACATGCTATTCCCCTCCCCTCCAACACGACTGTTGGCTAGGGGGTAAGGGGAATAAAAAAATTTGCCATTATCCAAATCAAAAAATTATCCTTACTACTTATAAAGGGGGTTCACGCGTGCTATTGGAAGTTCGGTATGTTACAAGATTCTTCCATTCAATGGCATGGGTATCAAATTCATGCAAATAGCCCATCATGCTATTTATGACACTAACAGACAAACTATACATGTCATTACTTTGTGTTTGCTCCCAATATCTTCTAGCCTTTACCTATTGTGCAATAACATTTTGTGCAAGAACTTTGAGTGCTATAGCCATGTCTCCTTTAATGTAATTCCAAACACCTTTGCCCTTCAAGAAACTTGTCATCTTAAACTTCTATGTAGGATAATTATTCTTATCAAGATTGTCATTGACAATCTGGTTGAAGTTATCATATATTTTGACAAAATAGATAACCTTGCAAAAAGCTGCAACCTACGAGAAAGCTAATAACAGGTATACCATACCAAAACACACAGGCTTTTTTACTAATTGTGCAATAATAACCATAATCTACAATCTATATGCAAATTCTTCTATTTTTGCAACCTAGCAAATACCTCAAATCTTATAGATTCGAAATTCGTAACATATGCACCTATTAATTGTCAATGTAGCCGAAATTGCAGTATACCCAAAAACTATTGTCAAGATCACTTGCAGGTCCAAAAGAAGGCCAAAAAGACCTTAGATGCCAAAAATCACTACACAAACTATATTATATATGCAAGTTTTCCTACTCACCAAGTTTCATCACAATTGGAGATTGTAGCCCTACCAGCCTCAAAAGCCTCTTATAGCGTAAATCGGGCAAGGTAGAAGAGCTTCTTACTCGTTGCTTGCTTGCTTTTGTGCTTCAACGCCTTCACGTCAACCTTAATCAAGCTCTATGCAATTGTGGGATGGCTTTGATACCACCAAAACATATAAGAGGGGAGAGAGGTGAAGAATCCAAGAGCTCTTACACACAAAAGCAAAGGAGACTTGAGAATATAGAGAGATAGCCAAAACTTTAAACTACTCCAATATATTTTGTTTTGTTTTTTTCAAGTTTATAAAAAATAAAGTAAAATAAAAAGTGTGAAAATAGATGATTCTAGCTAACCAAAAATTCCAATCTTTTTATACCAACAAAATTTTATCCCTACATTACGAACATAAAATCCTAACTAAGCACTTGCATTTTGAAGTTGGCACTTCCACACCCCTCCTATTCTACACTTGAAATGTACGAGTCACTTTCATGGTCCACGTGTTCTTTTAGGCCTGGAAATATAACTAAAATGTTGTGCTACACAAGCTCAACATAGTGGGATTTTGGACACACTCTTATTCCTTCAAGAGCTTCAACACATGAGAATAGAATGACTACCGCTCACATAGTCTCTGAGACACAAATGCAAGCATTAATTAGTAGTGAGTGGCATGGCATTCCTTCAATTCCATGAAGGATACACTTTGCACACTCCACGATCCAAGTGAGTGCTCCTTTGACTCTTAACCCTCTATGACTTCCACATGCAAAAGAGAAGCATGGGCACAGCAAGAGAGAGTGCTTGGAGAAAAGATGAATAGAGCTTCAACCCTCTTAGTCCCTCACCCTCACTCTCTCACTCTCTTGCTCTGAATCTCTCACTCTCACTCTCATTCAATCTCTCACAATGAAAGTAAGAGAATAAGTGCATAAATTTTGAACACACATGAATAGCTTGTTCTATTCAATCTTCATCCTTTTATATATGGTTTCTAGGGGTAGGATTTCACCATCACTCTTGGGCATCCAACCCACTTTTAGGACCTTAATATTAGTCATTTCTCATTGCATGCTTTTCCTATGGTGAGAATAAACTAGAACATTTGTGGTCTTCCATGAGAGCCTATGCTATCATTATAACTTGCACAAGATCATGCCGTTGACTTGCAGTTAGATCAATACAACTGTTGCAACCATTTAACAAATTGAATGTACATGTCCTTCATGCACATTATATTATGGTTAATAATCTGAAGACTATTTCCAAAAAATTAGGCTCCTTCTCATGCTTGCTTGCACCTTGCATGTAGAGAGAGAGAGAGAGAGAGAGAGAGAGAGAGAGAGAGAGAGAGACAGAGAGAGAGAGAGAGAGAGGGGGGAGGGAGAGAAATAGAGGTAGAGAGAATACAAATGGGGGGAGAGACAAGAATTGATTAACATAGAGAGAGAAGAGAGATGGATAGAGAAAGGTAGCTAGTGCGACAGAAAGTACTCTTCAACTCCCTCAAGAACTATTCAAACCTTCCCTAACACACCTGTTCTTGTGAGGCTATTGTTGAGAAGCTTATCAATAACCTCCCCAAAGCAAGCTCAAGTCGATTGTTGAAGATCTATTACCGGAAGATGAGAAGGAGATTTTGTACGTTGTCTCAGGGCACTGTGCACGCAATGGCTTGAAAGATGTAGGGTCTCAAGAAGAAGGTATGGTGAGGCACGAGTTGGCACCTGTGTAATTCAAGAAGAAAAATGAGAGAAACTCCATATTGTAATTTGTGTCAGGTCTTATAATTGAAAATGCCATAGTGATCCTATATGCATGCGAGAGGCAAGAGAGCATATTGTCTAAGTTTTCTTGTTTGTGAGACAGATGTAGAGAGTAAAACATATTTGTGGTTGATGGTTCTATTAAGGTGATTTGAGAGTCAATTTTTTTGTCAATGGTATGGGGATGTAGAAACACATTGAATCCTAAAAGAATGGGTGACAATCTCAAGTATTTCAGATGTAAATTGGTGAGAATCCTGAGTACTTTAGATGTAAATTGTCTCTATTGATCTAAAAAAATCTACTTTGGGCTTGCTAATATTCACAATGTCTGATTTGCTATAATGATGATCATGTAAAATTCTACAATGCGAAGTTCTGAATCAGGGCTACTTTCAAGTCCCTGGTAAGGTCATCTTGTTGAGTGCACTAAGTTGTTGCTACTCCCTCAAATGGGATACTAATTTGTTGTTTTGACCTTCACTCCAATGATGATAGGTTGTGACATTTAAAGTGATCTAACCAAGAGTAGATGCCTTTAGTTGGAAAATTGGTAAAGCTTTTTGGGTGGACCTTAGGGTTGGGTTGAATTTTGACATTGTTTTGCTAATGATCCAATATTGTGATTGATGTTGTCTAATTGGTGCGGTTAACATGCTGCATTAGAGTGGTAACAACCTTGCATCAATTATTCTATATGAGGGTGAATTTTCTAATTGTAGTATGAAATGCATCGCATTATCATCATGTAGAGAAGAAGTAAGGTTTCCTTGTTTGAGGTGATGGATGATGGCCCATGGTTGCATAGATGCTCTATACACGATGTGGGTATACTTCCTTGTGCTATCATGTCCACAAGTGTAATATGACCTCCTCTCCCATTGTTTTTGTAGTGAATATGTCAATATATTTTGGTTTGTCCTTGACCATCTATTTATAATGACATTACTTGTTCTTGCCACATGGTAGTGTGCCATGTGGCATCCTTTAGAATATTAAGATAAACTATTACTAGCCTCCATACAATGTAAAACACACATATTCTTACAAACATGAATTTCTTTATCTATGGCTTCATAATTATGCTATTTAGTTATTTAGAGATTGAAATATTGTTAGAATATAGAAATACTTCTTCGATATATCAATGATTCCAACTAGTCTTTTTATATGGAATTATTTTACTATATAATGCATTCTAACAAGTTTTTTTATACAAGAAATTTTCACTATAATTTCCAATTAGAAAGTTTAAAAATCTATATATAGGATCATTTTACAATATAACTAACTCGTAAAGTGTTCCACTTTTACTAGTTGAGACATTTTCTAGATACTTTAATAAGTATTTGAAAATTTCCTCTTTTTTTGCTATATGGAAAAGTGTTTAAAGTTCCTTATGAATCTATAAGCACTCTCTCAGCACTCAAATTCAGTCTAGTACTCATATCTATGGTATGTAGTCTCTTTCAAAAATCGTCTACTACTATGATTAGCATCAATGATGCTCAATAGATCATGGTAGGGTTGCCCAGGAGCACCACTCTGCTCGACCATGATTACAATTCCAGTCTTAAGAAGGATTGATCTCAAACTAGTACGTGGGTCCGTCAAGCCCCTTCCCTTACTTAACAAGAGTACTACATTAGCCCAATTTTTTGTTGATGACAACTTTGCAATTGTCATCTCACTGCAGAGAAGGATTTTTTTGATACCCAAATGGGAACCTATGAGGAGTTTTCCGAATTCTCCGCTTTGTACATCAACCAAGAGAAGATAGAGCTTGTCATTTGGAGCTTGACACTAGCTACTTCCTAGAGACTTTGCTGATAGGAAAGAAACCCTAACTTCAGGTCGGTCCTAAGTGGGAACAGCCGGATACTTTCGCTCGGGGCAGACTCGGGAAGACCTAGATCGCAAACCTTGTGACATTCCTTGTGAGTGCCAGGTGGCGCTTTCTAGACTCTCTTCCCGATGGGTTGCTAAGACGTGTCCCACAAGTGGATGAGCGGGCACATCACAAAGTTATTGCATTTGAAAGTCACAAGCTTATAGATAAGGAGATGACTATGAATGTATATATCCAAGAGATGTTGACTATTCTATAGGTGATAAAAAATTGGTACCATTATTTGCATGCAGCTGATTCAGAGTTCACAGTGATCATACAGTCCTCAAGTATTATCTTACTAAGTATCTAGGTGCCTTGTTAAGGTAAGCTTCACTAGTGGGCAGAGGTTCAAGTGGTACTACCTAGAAAATCTTGTAGCCAAAGTGAGCACGTGGATGTCTCACCCTTTGTCCTTCGTAGGTAGGTTGAAAATCTTGAAGATCTTTGTAACATCTACTATAGTGTACATGGCCTCACTCTTTGCCTTCAGCAAAAGTTTGTGACTTGAGGTTAAGAAGCTATTTAGAGACTTCCTATGGTTCAAGAGGGGAGCTAGGGGCCTACATTGATCACTTGGGACACTATTACCTCCCCTAAAGCAATAGGTGATACACGGATTGAGTAAAAGATGGTAGAAATTGAGAGGAAAATAAGCAAGCAACCATGGACTATTCTTTTAGAACATTGGATGGCCTCCTCTCCCATCATAGGCAAGTAGTGAGCCAATGGGCATCACCTAACGATAAGAGCGCTTGTATTGCACCATAGGAATCAAGATACCTGATCCTTAGATTGCACAAATACTATTGACGTGTTGGCAAACTACCCTAAGGAATGCTAATTGATCCTTATTTTACTACAAATTTGCTCGATATCTTTATGAAGGCCCATGTAAGGTTGAGGAAAGATTACCGCGTTGCATCAAAACTGCCACTTGGCAGAGAAGATTCCATAGCATCTTGAGGGCCGCCCCCTCCTTCCAACTCAATGTATTTAAATGGAGGTTGATGCTTAAAGCCTTACCCCTCCACTCACCACTCACCAAAAAAGTCCTAAGCCCCATGTGCCCACACTGTAACACTACAACAAAAAGGCTCCATAGACGCACTTGTAGACGCAATATTTGAACTGTGATAAAAAATGTCGGGCGCGTTTATTACCGCGTCTACTGCTGTGTCTACAATTTCACATCTAAAAGCGCGCTTATGGTCAGAGTTACACGCCCATGTAGACGGGCATATAGACGCCCGTATTGACGCGCTACATAAATATATAATCATATTTATAAAAAAGTGGATATATTCATATTGTGTGTCTACACACGTGTGTATCTACACGTCTAAAAAAGCATTTACTCTGAAAGTTTTTGACGAGAATAGACGTGCATTTATCCTGCAATTTAGACGCGCTGATAGACACGCAAAACAGAGGTATGAAAAAAAAACCAGAGAGCATGTGATTTTGCAAGCCACATGCTCTCTGGTTTTTTCCCCCCCCATCAACATCAAATTGTATGCTTAGGGAAAACAAAGAAAGATTAAAATGAAAATTACAAGCCAAGGGGAGGCATGCATGCATGGGGCTCCTCTACATCTCCTCAGAAGAGGCATCATCATCGCTACCACCACCGCTGCCTGTGCTGCTGCCGTTGCCGCCACCGCTACTGCTAGTCCCCCCTTCGCTATCCTCAACTGCATCAGGGTTCGCCTACACAAAGGATTAAGGTATATAAATACCATTACAAGCAATAAATTAGAGTTACCTATACTTTTCATGTAAAAAATAAAACATACCTCTTCTGGTGGTGGAATCCTCATGGCACGATTATATTGCTCCTCCCTGATGAGTCCCTCCTCGTAGAAATGCTGCCAAGTGGATGCCGGGTTATGACCTCGATGGTAGCCTACCTCTTTAGGAGTAGGCATCCTACCAACGATATGATACTACAAAACAATTTGAACATACAATATATTAGAACACACTACATAATGAAGTGAAACAAATTACAAAATTTAATTTTTTAAAAAATCAAATAATACTTACAAACTCAGCCTCCCATGACTCCCTGCCACCTGATCCATAATGCGACGATCCCATGGTTGCCATCTGGATACGTTGCACCTCTGCATGCTGACGACTTGACATTTCCTCTGCTGCTCTCTTCTTGGCCTCTTTCCACTCCCTGCGGTGGCAATTGGGTGGTTGGCCATATCCAAGGTGCCCCTGCTCTTGTCTCCGGCAGTGACTCCTTGGCGCGCGTCATAAGGTGAGACCTCTTGTTATGAAGCGCATCTCTCACCTTTGACCATCCCCAATCATCTGAGAATCGTAAATTCTCGAGATTAGGGTACCTTCTATGTACTACCTGCAGCACCTCTTGCCACAAACTATTTTTTTTGTGCTTGAAGGGAATCATGCAATCTTTGTATGTGGCATGCACGACACTCCTCAAGTAGGCTATCACTTCTCTCCCCTCAGATTCATGCAAGATACCACCAATATCGGTGACAGAGTAGTACATTTGTGGAGGCTCACCTCTCTCATTTCTCGGTGAGGGTGATCGAGAGCCACCTTCTAGGCAACCCCCACAAAGCCCTCGACCTCCTCGTCCTCCCGCATGACTCTCCCTCCTCCCTCGACGGGCACTACCCTCTACCTCACTCGATGCACGTGCTTTTGCAGATGCACGTGCTTCGGCCAATCCATGTACCTCAACTGATCCTTGTGCATCAGTTGATCTATGTGTATGCATAGTGCATGGAGTACATGTTAGTAGAGGTGTGGCAAGGTTTAGTGTTTATGCGGCAGTGCTAGGCAAATATGTGATAGGTGTCCTAGACATCACACTGAAAACCTCCTCTGTAGTGGGAGGGCGACCAACATAATTGGTCATCTCCCCTATGAATTGCTCCTTGTTTGGAAAACCTCCCAAAAAGCTACTAACACCTCTAGAAAACTCCGCTAAGGTGTTGTTCATGCGTTCCAACTCAGGATCACTGCTGGAGGATCCAGGATTCCACATCTCCACAAGAAAAATTATATTACCCTATGCAGATAAAACATATTACATGTTGCATCTATATCTGTGTCTTTGTATGCATCTGTCAACGCGTCTATTTTCGCGTCTATACCTGCATCTACACTGTCATCTGGACGCGCTGATAGACGCGCACAGTCGGACCATTTCTTTTCAAACTTGGTTAAAAAACATGCAAAAAAACCTCCATAGATGACAGACTATAGCATGTAAAGAGAGAGAGAGAGAGAGAGACAAATAGACAGAGAAAGAAAACAAGATTGAGAGAGAGAAGAAGAACTAACCTTCTTACCTTGTTCCGACGGGTGGCGGCTAGGTTGCAAGCTCTTTGTCCTCCTTCTCCCTTCCCTTGGTAAGTTGCTTGAATCTTCTTCTCTTCCTTGCTGTTTGGCTCTTGTTCTTTACTCTTTGGCTCTTCTTTCCTCCTGTCCTCTTTTTACTCTTATTTCCTTGCCTCATTGTCTTCATGAAGTGATAGATAGGCATGAGTAGTGATGTCGAGCTCGAACTGCAGAAGACGCGCAAAAAATGCAAGAAAGCATAGGTTTGAAAAGAAAGCCACAACTTTTTAATTTTTTTTAAAATATTTGCATAGCACGTCTGTAAGCGCGTGTAATTGCATGTGTATATGCGTAGATAATACCTATTATGCGCACTGACAGACGCGCAGGAACAATTAAACTGATTAGATGCTAGCTTTTGGTTGTTTTTGGATCAACATGACATGACTTTCCTAGTCTTTCAATATCAAAATGTTTGCCTCCATGTTGTAAGTATCAATGCATGCATTTAGGGAATATGACATATATAGATTGTATGATGAGATATTGTAAGTTAAAAAGATTGACAACTAATTTTAAGATTTTTTCATTGTTATGTTATTTATCATAAATATTTTAACATCTCTTTTTGATTTTACGAGTTTGCATGGTTGACTTGCCAAAAAGATTGATCATTACATGATGTTTCAAGCTTGTACTCTCATTGCCTAGCCTTAATTTGATTTTGTATTTTAATATGTGGGCTAGATATTCTCTTATTTTATTCAGTATTAGAGGCGATAACTTAATGAAAATGGTTTTTGAGAAAAAATAGATGAGGAGGATCACATGAAAGGAACAGAAACCCAATGTAAGAACAATTATTTAAGTATCCAAGAGACATCTCACCATGCTATAGCGACTACCTGGCATTTCTTTGAGCTATCATAGGATTTAGATCTCTAGTCATTGATATACTGGTAAAAGATGCATTCATAGATTTCGAAATATTCATAACCATTATGTTATTAAGTTTTTAAATTTTTTTAATTTGGTAATATGTAATGAAATAATATAATGGGTTTCAAGGGTAAAGTACACAATTCTCAATGAAGTAGAATCTACTTTGGTTTTTGCCAAGTGGATCTATGATAAAAAGACTTGGCTAATAGTGTCTTGAGGGTTAATTGAAGAAGGAATAAAGCTACATATGGGGCTATTAGTCTTCCACAAGAGTAATGTTTGAAAGCCAAGACCTCAAACAATGCTAATTGGAGTTTGCACAATCTAAATAGTGTATTAGGACCAATAAATCGGCCCGTCGACACAGGCTCTAGGGCTCTAATCGGGCCTCCCATACTCATTAAACAACCCCATGGCTTCATAACCAGGAGTATATAGACACTATGAATTGATTTATCAAACGAACACATTTGTAGATAACATCTCTAGATCTTAGTCCAACGTGATGCCCTTCTGCACTCCAAGAAAATGGCGTACCCAAATATATCATCATTATACCTCGTAGCACAAACAAAGGGAGCACCCCCCAACTTATCGCTATGGCCCTACTACGGCTCTCCTACACCCCAAGGATTAGCCCCAAGATGCACCGTCTCAACATATAACACATACGCACAAAGTCCACTCTTCACGATATTCGTTTCAAGAGATAGTATATTTCTCACGAAATCAGTCTTCAAGGAAATGATCATACTAGACCTATAACATAGAGAGCCTCACACTTATCATGGGTCAACAATTCAAAATCAAGTGCTATGTATCCAAGAGATAGTTATCTCTACCATATCGATGCAATGCAATGCAAACTGAATGACTTTGAGTGCACAAATAGTTACTTAAATGAAATCAGCATTATGAATGTGGTCAAACATTATTTCCATGATTTATCTTTCCTTAACGACTTTGCTACAATGTTAAGGCAGCACTGCTCGACTACTCCCTGTGCCACTATATCTCATAATACCTAAAATTAAATCAAACCTACACAAAAATTGTAGCAAAAAAATCAAATTTTAAATTATATTGAACACATAAAACCCCATCTCTCCCTACTGTTTAGGGTTTTGCTTGCGATTGGGTAGGTTTGGAGGTGTTTCCATGTATGTTTCTTCATAAATGAAAGTAATAAATATGTCTTTTTTTATGAAAATCCCATAACTGACTAAAAAAGCAACTTGCTTTTTGCATGCCATCCCAATCTAGAAGCTTTTCTAACTTTTTCATATTTTTACAATAAATAATATCCAGCATATCTGAAATAGGCTAAATTGTCCAAAAATCTAGTATTTTTGGATAATCCATGCCACTCACACTAGCACTAATGACTCAGATCATATTGACTCTCTTGATCAATAAGAAAGTCGAATGATGATACATTCTATGCTTTTGCACACTATGTCCGCATAGCATCACGACATCCCCCCCCTCTGAACTTGAAATCCTTTGTCAGGCACTACTCAAAAGCACTCTCTAAGCATTAGATCTCCTGGCGCTCCCTCATAGAACAAAAACGTGGATTAGAAATAATAGCTCCTTCTCTTCTGCTCAAAACTCAAATCTAATGGCTCTGTTGGCTCCAAAAGGGGAGCAAAACACCAAACCACCTGGTCACGGATCCCCCAAATCACTTCTTCTTCCTCTTCTAGTTCAAACTGCAGTTTTTAGCCTGTGAACAGCGATCGCGACGTGCGCAATTTTGTCAATCTGTCTTCTTTTATGAAATTCCCATAACTGACTGAAAAAAAAACTTTCTTTTTGTACGCCATCCTAATCTAGAAGCTTTTCTAAGTTTTTCAAAATTTTATAATAAATAATATCCAACATATCTAAAATAGGCTAAATGGTCAAAAATCTAGTATTTTTGGATAATCCATGCCACTCACACTGGCACTAATGACTCAGATCACATTGACTCTCTTTATCAATAAGAAAGTCGGATGATAATGCATTCCATACTTTTTCACACTATGTCCACATAGCATCATGACAATGTGTGATATCCAAGGTTTTTCTCAATTAAAACTCATTTTTTCTCTATTTTTTTACAACTATTTGTAGTTAAAATTTTGGTTTTTCTAAAAAAATTTATGTTAACCACTCAAGAATACTAAGATTCATTATTACTCTCCATTTTCCTCAATGGGAACATAATTTGCCATGATGAAACTCATAAAATTGATGATTTAACATAAAACTATACTTTTGTATGTTTTATGTAAAGTGTATAAATAATTAAGACTTACTATTAATGTTCATATTTCTAATAGAATGGACCATTTTCAAACACTAGAAAGTAATTTCAACCATAAGAAACCAATATGCACCATAAAACCGAGAGGAAGCCCACTTACTAATAAAATTGCATACACATGCCTTGTAATTTGAAAACAAGAAGCCGTTGACGCTTCCTTGGTACTTCACTGATCTATTCATTGCATTCCATCGAGAATCGGTACCCATTCTCCCTCATTCTTTCAGCCCATATGCACTACATTTATAGCGAGAGAGAAATATTGATTTTGGATCTTGCTGAATGCGATATCATTATTCGTGAGAGTTGGAGTGATGGAGAGCAAAAAAAGGATGGAACTTAGGCCCAAGAGTAGAAAGGGAATGGTGATAGGCCCAAAATGCCATTTTTTGGAAAATCGAGGAGGCACTAAAAAAATGGCCTCCCCCCATCACGTTTCATTTCTTGCATTTCTTTCCTCTAATCAAGCTTAACACTACACTACAACTTAACGTTTTTCGGCTTTCTTTGCATCAACTCTCCATGTTGCATGTCTGTCCGTCTCTTGAATCATGAGTCGACGAACTGCATTAGACTAGATCAATGATATAGGTGTTAAAACAATCTTGGAAATTTGTGATTGGTTAAAAGATGCCTTCGTAGAGAGTTGTGTCCAAATTATATAAAAGCGCAGCTGATATGCTCTTTTTCTTCTCGGTGTTTGCGTTTGTGGTGACCAATCAAGGGGCTGGGAAGGCTTCCGAGAGCTCCACCTGGGCAACTTCTCCAAGTGGCTGAAGCGCCACTTCGTCGACTCTGACACCTAGAAAAAGCTTGATGATAAATTCACCTTCTGCTAGGCCTTCGACAACTCTTAGTCTTCTTCACCCTCAGCACGTCTTCTACAGACTTATCTCCTCTTCTTTATCTGTTGGACCATTGAGAGGGTTCTCACCTTTGTCAGAGAGTGGGTTCTTCTTGGCACCAACCTTCTTCGCACCTCAGTCTGTCGTCTTCTACTGCGCCACCTTCCATCCCTTCCTCACTTTGTCGTACTTCGTCTCTGTTTTCTTCGTTCGCTGTAACTTGACCATCGTAGAGCTCACACTCTTCATCGTTATTACTGCCGGTCGGCTTGTGTCTCTTCGACTTCTCCTTCGTCTCACCTTCTAAAGAGCTCGTTGATCATCGTCAGCTTTGGTTCTTGTCTTTGACTTCCAATACATCCATACCTGCAAATAACATCCTCCAATAGAGACTTACAAACCATTGAAGTAGACATCGTCTGTAATGCTCTTCCTTCTACTTGATTTGTGAGATCTCCGCGTGTCAAAACAATATAATGCATCTGTCATAAATCAACATGCATAGTAATCAAATGAAGAACCCACTTGTAATGAATACATAGTGGGTAGGTAGGACGAAGCTCATCTCTATGCCTCATTGAAGAGAACACAAGACAATTAGGGCATATCTCAAGATACTGTGAGATATCTCTATACATGCCTCTCCACCAATAGCACTCTTTGATTTTCTCATAGGTCGCCCAAACAGCTCAATACCCATCCCAAAGACTTTCATGGAATTCTTTCATGATCTGCACATGTGAAGCTTTTTATAGACTACTCTCAATGGCTTTCCTCCTTACTTTTATGGATACTTCCAAAGTAGCTCACTTCGTAAGAAGAAACCATAAGCTTTTCTCCTAATCTTCTTAAAGTCTGCATCAATCCATCCATCTTGTCTAGACATGGTACTCAAATAACATCCAATTTGTAAATACTCTCTTGTATACAAAGTCTCATCAAAGCTTTCCAAAGCAGACACATGACATATATGATCAGCATGCATGGCTGAAAGATTAGCCCTATCATCAACATCATCAATGCAAGAAAAATCCATATCATCATACCTTGCTCATGAAAGCATATCGGCTACTGGGTTGTCTTTACCCTCTATGTGTTTGAACTCAGGATTCATGGATTTTATATACCCAATCCACCTAAGCATGGCAATATCTGAAGTAGAGCAACTCGTGATCATACCTAGAAGAGGCAAACAATCAGTCTCAACCATCACATCAGCACCAACAAAGTACCCTCTATCATTCTGGAGAGTCGTGACAACTCCAAAGAGCTCTCTCTTAACCTGTGAATACCTATGTTGCCACTCGTTTATGATACCAAGAGGCATATTCCATGGTGGATTCCGTGAGGTTTTGCGGTGGATTCTGTAAAATTTTATTATCGGGGCTTATACACAAGGTGGATTCTTTATGCGAAAAGTCAATGGGGACACCTATCCTTTTCGAGTGTTTTGTTAATTTAATGTGTAAGTGGGTGATTTCGCAAAATAGATATTTAAATTTATAAACCTTTATGAGTTTAGAGTGTCACTTTTATCGCTTTAATTGTATTATTTTTCTAACAATTGTGAATGCTTCAGTTGATGTGTAGAGCAAGCAGCGGTGGCATTGGGAAGCATTGGAGGATAGCGTGTATTCAAATTATCATCAATTTTTTATGGGTGCGTATCTTAGGCATGGCGTCCATATTTTATCGCGCTTATTTACTAAAGCGCTTGATATTTATTTATTATTTTTGTATGCGCATGGGCACACGATCTAAATATTTGTATTGGACACTATATTTGGGTACCGCTTGACTTCTTGGGCGCCCAATAGCTTTAATTCTTTAGTGGCACAAAAGCAAACACAAAAGCTAAAGCGTGTTAATTATAAATTGGGCTATTTCTTGAGCTTGAAGATGAATAATATATAAAATACATGCTTTATGGAGCGCTCACACAAGGCATGGGGGGAGATTGCACCCAATTGGTCTCTTGTTCATGTCGTGCAAGCTTTCTTCATTGTTTTTTTGTGCAAAAAGTAGAGTTCTTTGCTGATGCTTTGAGTAGAAGACCGACAATTCAAAATATTTCTATGATATCATTTGATTCCCTTATTCCTATGAAAGATACTTATCATCAGGATCCTACTTTTCAAGCTGACTGGAATAAACTAGTTGCAAATAATTGGATTCCTGTTGATTCACTGTCTTACACTAATGGATTTATGTTTTTTGAAAAAAGATTATGTGTGACTATTCCATTTCGATCATTTGTTTTGCATGAAATTCATTGTCCCCCATATCAAGATCATAGAGGAATTATATCTACTTTGCATACATTGATTGAAGAATTTTATTGGCCACACATGGACACTGATGTATCTAACTTTGTATCTAAATGCTTAATTTTTCAATGAGTTAAAAGAGACCATGGTAAACAATATGGTTTATTAATGCCATTATCCATTCCATCACGACCATGGGAATAGATTTCAATGGATTTTATCACTGGTCTACCTAACACTAAAGCTAATCATGATATGATTTGGATTGTTGTAGATAGGTTCAACAAACAAGCATATTTTATTCCATGTAAGAAAACTTTAACTACATCTCAAGGTGCTCAATTGTTTTTGAAAACTGTTTTCACTAACCATGGTTTACCAAAAGTCATTATTTCTGATCGTGATTCTAGATTCTGCAATAATTTTTGAATTACTTTGTTTGCTAACTTAGGAACAAAGATTGATTTTTCATCTGCATTTCATCCTGAAACAAATGGTCAAACAAAAGCTACTAACAATACCATTTTAGATCTTTTGTGTGCTTATACCATTTCAAAACCACATACATGGGATACATATTTACATTTACTTCAGTTTGCATATAATAACACACCACATACAGCTACAAAGAAAGCACTATTTGAAATTATTTATGGATATCGATTGCCTACACCTGTTACATCATTATCAAACAAAATTCAAATTGCTGATGATATTGCTAATATGCATGCTACTATTTTTTATGAAGTTAAAGATATGATTGCCAAAGCCCAGCAATCATACACAAAACAAGCAAACAAGAAAAGACAGGCTATGAATTTTAAAGTTGATGATTATGTTTGGTTAAGAATTGAAGAACGAAGATTACAAAGTGTAGATAAACACCCCATTGTCAAATTAGCACCTAGATTTTATGGTCCATTCAAGATCATACACAAAATCAATGACAATGCATTTAAACTAGAATTACCACAACATTGGAAAATCTACAACACCTTCCATATCAGTTTATTACGACCTTTTAGAGGACAACTACCTATACACCCTGTCTATGAAAACCCTCCTTTGCTAGATGATGAAACTGAAATCCTTGAGCCTGAAACTATTATTGTCAAGATTGTGGGAGAGAAGGAAGGAGTCTCGCTTGAAGCTTTCTTGCTTGCACAATGGGGGAAGACACACAAGGGTGGAGGCTGAAAACAGTTTTCCTCTTCTTAGTTGTGTAAGCCAAAAAGAACTCTCATACAAAGAAATAGAAGAACCCTATATATGGGTCTCAAACCAAACTCAACTAACTAAGGTGGCATACTAACTGAGCCACGAACTAGAGTAGATAAGGATAGCTATCATGTAGCTATTATTCATGGGCGGTGTACCAACCGCGTCTGCAACTGACAAGTCGGTGACATAAATACACAACGGTCACCCTGGCGTATCACGAGTGGAGCTCGATATCTCCACACTCCCCCTCGAGCTCAATCCCAATTCCTGCACACCAAGCAGGTCTCTGAACTTGCGCAGCTTCTCTGCGCCCAATGCCTTCGTAAATATGTCAGCTATCTGATCCTCTGTGCTGACATAAACTAGATCAATAAGACCTAGTAAAACCCTCTCTCGCACATAGTGATAATGCACCTCAATGTGCTTTGTTCTAGCATGATAGACTGGGTTATTTGCCAAGTGTATACTACTCATGTTGTCACAATAAATGACAACTGGCCCATTTGTAGACTGATGCATATCATAAAGTAGCTTATGCAACCAAGCTACCTCAGATGCAGCCATTGCTGCACCCCTGTACTCAGCCTCTGTGCTCGACAAGGCAACTGTAGGCTGTTTCTTGCTGCTCCAAGTGACTGCAGCACTCCCAAAAGAGAACACATATCCACTGGTAGATCGTCTATCAGAAATGCTACCAGCCCAATCAGCATCAGTGTATCCATGCAGGTGTATCTGAACCCCAGTCTCATAAAATAGTCCATACTGCAATGTGGACTTCACATACCTGAGTATGCGTCTAGCCGCATCCAAATGTGGTTTCCTTGGAGCCTGCATAAACTGACTTACCAATCCAACAGCATAGCTAAAATCTGGCCTGGTAATAGTCATATAAATCAAGCTTCCTACTATGCGTCTGTACATAGTAGGGTCTTCCAGAAGCTCACCTGCATCTGCGCTCAGCTTCACATTCTGCTCCAAAGGAACTGAAATAGGCTTACAGCCTGTCATCCCATATTTGGACAGCATGTCCAATCCATACTGCCTCTGCAAGAGCTGTATCCCACTTGGTGATCTAATCACCTCAATGCCCAAGAAATAACGCAGCTCTCCCAAATCCTTCATCTCAAACTTCTGCTTCAATAGCATTTTCACATGAAGGATATCTTCATCACTGTCACCTGTCATAATCAAATCATCAACATAAATGACAAGTAGCATAATACATTTCTCTGTTTTTCTCACATAAAGTGAGAAATCTGCCTTGGAAATCTGAAAGCCAATAGTGACAAGATACTGTCCTATCTTGTCAGACCATGCTCTAGGTGCTTGCTTCAAGCCATACAAAGCTTTCTTCAACCTGCAAACAAACTCAGGATGAACAGCATGCACATAACCTGGTGGCTGCTCCATATAGACCTCTTCTTGCAAATCACCATGCAAGAAGGCATTCTTTACATCCATCTGATGTAAAGACCATCCCTTTGATGCAGCCATAGCAATGACTGCTCTTACGGTTGCCATCCTTGCAGCCGGACTGAATGTTTCTTCATAGTCAATGCCATATGTTTGTGCATACCCCTTGACTACTAATCTTGCCTTGTATCTGTTCACAGAACCATCAGCATTGTGCTTCACCTTATAAACCCACTTACAGCCAATTGCATTCTTACCTTTAGGCAAAGGTACCAATTCCCATGTAGCATTTGCTTCCAAGGCATCCATTTCTTCATCCATGGCTTTCACCCATTTTTCTTTTCCCATGGCTTGCTCAAAAGAAGTGGGTTCTGGTTCCTGTATCACCTTGACCATATATGCATAGTGAATGGCTGTAAATCCATCATATTTCAGCCTATCCACAGGATACCTAACTCTGGTAGACCTGCGCAAAGTGGGTTCACTCCCAGGTGCTCTCAAAACATCCCTGGTCTTCCTTACTCCAGGTGTAACAATAGAGGGAATACCCAACTCATCATCAATGCTCTGTTCTGAGCCACTGGATTCACCATCCACATAAGAGTGACCTGCATTCACATCAAACATGGGCTGATTAACCTTCTCTTTTCCTTTTCGTGATACCTGCATACCACTATCTGCATTACTTTGAGAAGATTCTCCTGATCTCAATCTGCCTGTCCATGGCGAAGAATGTGAACCACTGCTAGAGGACGCTCCAGGTCCACTGATATTTTGTGACTGCTGCTGTGAATTCTGTGCAGCATTACCATTTTGTGCATCTACATCATCAATCACATTTACTGGTTTATACCAGCTACTCATCTCATCAAAAACAACATCTCTGCTCACTGTAAACTTACGAGTAGAAGGGTTATAGCATCTATACCCTTTTTGCTGCAGAGAGTAACCAATAAAGATGCACTTCTCAGCTTTTGGATCCAACTTGGATCTCAGCTCATCTGGCACATGTACATAGGCAATGCAACCAAAAATTTTCAAATGAGAAATATCTGGTTTCCTACCAGTATACCTCTCCTCTGGAGTCATCCCATGTATTGCTGCAGTGGGAGTCCTGTTCATTATGTAGACTGCTGTAGAAACTGCTTCAGCCCAATAAAAATCTGGCAAGTCTTTTTCATTGAGCATGGCACGAGATACCTCTCCAATATGCCTGTTTTTTCTTTCTGCAATTCCATTTTGCTGTGGGGTATGACTGCATGAATATTGCTGCTTTATGCCATGCTCCTGCAAGAACCTTGCAAACTCATTTGAGAGGTACTCTCCCCCTCCATCTGACCTTAGACATTTTACTTGCAGGCCTGTTTCTTTTTCAACCATAGCTTTAAGAGTTTTGAAATGCCCAAAAACTTCACTTTTCTTTTTCATAAAATACACCCAAACTTTTCTGCTATAGTCATCAATAAAAGTGACAAAATAATGACAGCCTCCAAGAGATGCAGCTTTAGTAGTCCACACATCAGAGTGGATTAATTCCAATGGCTTCTCACTCTCTTGAACATGTCTAGGAAATGGTTTCCTTGCCTGTTTTCCAAACTGACAGGCTTCACATACCTTATGCATTTCTGCAACCTTGAATTTTGGCAATCCTGCAACAATATTTTGGGCCTGCATTGATTTAAGTCGCTGTACATTAACATGACCAATGTGTTTATGCCAGATATCAATATCTGCAACTACACCGGTCCCATGTGCAAACATTGCTGCACTCAATTCAGACATGTCTGCATCCAACGTAAACATTCTGCCCTTCTTCTTTCCTTTTGCTATCAAGCGACCTTTATTTTTCATATCCTCAACAAAGCATCCATGAGGATTAAATCTGACCTGCAAGCCGTGTTCAACCATTTGACCAACAGAAACCAGATTCTTGGTGATATTGGGGACATGAAATACATCGGACAGGTATTTCTTTTTCCCATCCTGCATAGACAAAGGAATTTTTCCAATCTGCACAATCGGATGTGCAGTATCATCACCAGTCTCCACAAATCCTGGTTTTTCCATTTTCCTTGCATCCTCCATCCATTCTGCATGACCTGTTTCTTTGAGCAAACAAAGCAGACAATGCTCTATACAACTGTTACAAGCATAATCATTTCCAGTGGTCGTTCTTTTTGGCCAACTGCTAAGGAGTGAATCCTTCTTTCCGAATGCATCCAACACTTGATCCGGGATCAATTGCAACTTGGCAAGATTCCCAAGGGTTTTTTTGTTAACCCTTATATCCTTGGGTTAGGACCGTACCCTATTAACCCAACTTAACCAATACCTTAAGTTCTATTAGCAATAAATATGTTATTCCAATTTATTGATTGGTCTTTTGCTTCCAAGAAACTATCTAATTCCCTTATCTTGGTCACTTTTCCCAAGAAAAGTATTATGTCAGGATGACTACTCATCCTCTTGCAAGATAAACTTACGCAAGAATCTGCCAATCTTATTCCGAGGAATTGGGCCATTCCCTTGTGATCAAATCACAAGATCATGCGACTCTGCAACTTGTTGCAGAAGTGTCGCATAAAAAACTATGGAACTGTTTTACCCATGGAATGGAGTCTTCTAATCACGGAATTATGATTAGATAGGAAAAAGGGTTAGGGTGTCTTCATAACAATCCGTTCCTGATTGTACTAGGCCGACATTGTCTGTCCTAGGGTTCCAAATTCAAATCGAGTTTCATCCTTTTAGCGAGCGATCCTTAGGGTAAAAACCCTAGATCGTTTCTCACAAGTATGTCCTATTGTGCCCACATTCCGTGAATGTGGGCAAGTCTTTAGGATATAAGAATTTCAGCTTTGGCAATAGGAGCGATTAGGTCACGTCCTCAACGTGCTAAATCTGAGTTAGCACTTGGGATATGTTGCATCGATTTAACCATTCCTAAATGAGTCCCTTGCGGTTTAGGTGTTTAGGTTAAACCAATTTACTTGTCTATTCTTGAAGATATTTACGATACCAATCCAGGTGATATCTTTCCTTTATGAGTACTGTGGTTGTTTGTTCTATGTGGTTGAGTACTTGTTAAGGGGGGTTTTTTGTTTCTTGTTGAGGACCGGCGTCCAAGGCATGAAGTCCCGAGGTTTAGGTTCAGTATGTTTGAGGGAGGTTTGAGTAGTCGTTGCCTCCTGTAAAGACATTGTCAGGCATCGAAAGATTTGTTTTAGAAGGGAGTTCTAGTGACCCTGTTCTGCTAGCCTGTAGGCAGCCGTTCTAGGCGCTCTTGTTAGTTGTGAGGCCGTTAGAGAAGCCTGCCAAAAGAAAAATAATGATGATAAAGGGAAAAAAACCCTGAATATCTGACAAGATAATAAATATATACGAAGGTGTGTAAAAAGGGGTTCTAACCCCTGTAAAAATAGAAAAGAAAAGAACGGAAAATTTATAAGCAGTTGATCATCGCCTTGCGAAGGCCTGGTAGGTTCCTGGGGACGAGTCAGACCCAGGGCCGATGCCTTGTCTTCCTAGGGGTGGCATCTTGCTGGAAAAGAAGAAAGTAAGGAAGGTTGGAGCGAAAATAAAAGTGAGCGTCAGAAAAGGATTCAATGTCACCTTGCGAGGGCTTGGTAGGTTCTTAGGTACCGAGATAGGTCCTGAGGAGGCCGATGCCATGTTCTCCTTGGGTCACTACGCTCAGCTCCCTCCTTTTTACATACCCGAGTATCGGAAAATGAAACCCTACAAGAAGAAATGTACAAAAAAAAATACTTCTTGATTTGGTTATAGGATTCCTCGCCTAGTAGGAGCTCCTGGTTGTGTTGTCCTTAGTTAGGTAGGCAGTCAGACCACCACTTAGGGCAACCTCTTTGACAGTTCTTTTTAGTTTGGCTGTGTTGGAGCAGTTGGTTAGTGACTAGCTTTGGACCTTCTATCAGATTATGCTAGGCCTACTCCTTGTGGATGTCATGCCTTGGTTTAGTCAGGGGGTAGGGTGAGCATTGTGCTGAGTTTTATTATATATTTATTTTGTATCCGCTTGATGCTTTCTTTTGTTGTTTATGTGCAGATATGTTCGTGGATTCGACGGGCTGAATCACCCTATCCCGTGGTTGCCAATGAGAGCGGAATTTTGGTGCCGAGAAGTGCTTAAAAATAGCTAAAAATTATGAATATCAAGTGAAAAATATTCAACGTCGAAGGCCGCGGCTCGATCTAGGACGATTTTAAGCGCCAAAGTGCTTTAAAGGCGCTCGAGCAACACTTGTTGATTTTTCATAATTTTTTAGACAGTCGTGCGGGTTGGCAAGAGTTACTGGCCAATGCGGGATGCCAAGCCGGATGCCCAGGATTTTTCAGAGCTCAATTTCGAGTCCGGACGGGGAAATGGCCAAGAATTGGTCAAGATTTGAAAAGGTGGACATGAGTTGGGCCAAATGGTAAGTGACCCTTGGGGTCTTGGGAGGCATTTTATGCCACAAAAAATTGTGGCATGAAAGAGAAGGCAAAAAGCATGAAGAGAGGGAGAGAAGACTGCGCCCGAAAATCACGCCATGTGGGAGGATGAGGGTGATGGGGGGCTGCAAGCAACCCACCCAACTGATCATAAGTCTTGTCTTCCTTCTCCCTGCTGGTCATATTACCGCATCTCGCCCGTCAAATGGTGGCCTGAATGCTGAGATAGAAATCTAGTCTTTCTCTCTCCTCTCTCTCTCTCCCCTAAAGGCAGATTCATGTGGTGAAGAAGAAGAAGAAGAATGGATGATGGATGCTTGTCCAATGAAGACCGGATTGCTCCATGGTGTAAGAAGATTAAAGATTGTTGATTGTGGACTGTCATGAGCATTAATGGTGGCTGGAAATCAGTCCCGAGATATGGCAAAATAAAAACCTGCAACCCGCAAAGAACGGTAATCTCATTTTTACAAAGGAAAATGGTGTTTTTATGCAATTTGCTTCATGAATTCTTGTTCCCATGAGATGATTATGCATTATAATGTTGTTTGCAATGTCTTTCAACAGTTTATGCTCAGAAAATCAGAAAATCATAAGTGTTGTGGATGAAATTAGTAGTGAAAAAATCCGTAAATATGCAAAATATGGGGAAATTGGGTGTTTTTGAGATATCAATGGAAAATATCATAAGACACACCAACTAAACGTTTCTTTTTGCTACAAATGAACCTAAGGGCCACAGCCCACAACTTATTTTGTATTTTCAGTCATTAATTATTGCAAAAAATAAGGGAAAAATAGGAAAAATATAAGAAAAATAGGGAAAAATGGATTTTGAGTGCCGAAAATTAAGGAAAAATAAGATTCATGTTTGTGGATGTATGGGGGGGGTCTGAAGTATGAGGTTTAGCCTTAGTTTAGCCCTACCTTTATGTTCTAGTGAGTTTTTATGGTTTTTTATGCAATAAAAATGTGGAAAATGAACCCTAAACCTATGCAATATGCACAACCTAAACGGGTGAGGGGTTGGAGTGTATAAAAAGCGTGTAAATGTTGAATGAAATGATGAAAAGCTTGCTGGTTTTTTATGCATACCATATAGATTGGACGATATTTAAAGATTAAGGACCTAGTAGCACGAGGGTTTCTCGGTGCTAGGTTCATGCAATGCCGCATACGAGTGATAGAGAAATCCATTGAAAGAAATGTTTTTCACATGTGCACCAATGCTGATTTTATTAATTGTTTGAGCACGTGGACATTCAAAATTTGCATGAAGCATGAAATTTAAAATGTATCAGATAATACCTCCTGGATGCATAGCAATTGCTTTTTAGACGAATATGACCAATGTTGAGTGAGTAAGGTTTTCAAAGCTGAAGGCTAGGCATTGGGTCTAAGGGAAAGTAAAGTGAGGACGCATGGTATATCTCCTGGAAATATGCGAATCATAAAAGAGAGAAGTTTGTGTGCGTATGTGTTATATATGTTCAGCGATGCATCGAGGGGCCAATCCCCAAGGTGTAGGAGAGTCGCAGTGAGGTAGCGGCATTCAGCCGTTGGAGGACCTCCTATGTTTGTGCTCCGTGCTATTTGGCAATGTGATGGGACTTCCTTTGAGGAGTGTTAATTGGGTTAGAGTTGGACTATAAAACGTAGTACAAATGCAATATGTTTAGGAAGATGATGTATGTGCCATCCACGCTCCTGGCCACGAGGCCGTGGGGTTGTTGAGCGCATGATAGAGGTCCGGCTAGTGCATGAGCCAGTGCCGGCCCGGTTTAGGTCCCATCAAATATTGAAGGGAGGAGTGTGATGTCATGCATGAGAGAGTTATGCAAATAGATATTTAAGCACAATGTTCTAGACCACTAGAAAACCATACTAGAGGGAGCCAATGTGTATGTAATCACATCATTGCATGAGGAATTCTCGATACTTACAACAGTTGATCAATTATCTATTGGATTGATGATGGACTATGTACGTGCACATATGTCTCATAGATAGTCAAATGCAAGTAGTCAAGAGTGGCTCTCCAAAGCTTGAGTGGTTAGATGCAAAGGATCAGTGGAGACTTAGGGAGGAGGCCACAAATTCTCTAGGACAATGGTAGCAGTAGTGTGAGGCAACAAGGGCATGGTTAGAGGAAAGGCTCATGCATCATCTTGGTAGTAATAGACATAGAAGTTATTTGGAACATTTCATAAATTTTCTTTTGGTTATGTTCACTTTGTTAATTTAGTGTAGTACTTGTATTAATAATCTTATTTCTTACAATGCTACTTTGTTTTCCTTGTAGCACTTGATCACAAACCACAATGCCACATGATCGGAGACTCAATGTATAGACAAGCACGATCTCATTTCTCTTATCGATCGATTGTATGCATGTGGCAATCCAATAAGTTATGCTTTTTGTTGTCTTTTTAGTTTCTAGTTTTTTTGTGATACATTGTGTTATATAGATTAATCTTTGGTTGTTTTATATTGTAGAGTCCATTTGACAACCCATTACGTTGGGATGAGCTATCAGATGGAGAGGGCTTGGAGCAATTGCTTAGATTTTTGGAGCATCCATCCCTTTCTTTTTTGGCTCTAAAGTTCATGCATAATCTTTTTATGTAGGCTTTCTTCAATATATTTCTCATCTTTTGTATGGACTTGCATTTTGTGATATTTAGTGATACATCTATCTATTTTTCAATTATGCTACCTATTAGTCCATGTAGTTTTATGAGATGTCATTTGCGGATGCTATATCTATTTAGAAATTAAATCAAAGAACATTTTCTTCTACTATCTTACAATGCATCTTTCGATAACAATTGTATACTCAAGCTATACATGATTTATGGAACTTTTCTTAGCACATGTGGTTGGAAGGGAGACATGGTATAAAACCTTTTTTTTCCCTCTAGAACCGTCGCTATTAGCAATGCAAATAAACATTGCACATGTCGCTTTTAGTGTCATAAATAAATTGTGCACATCACAATATGTGTTGTAATATACGTTGCTATTTGTATCATAAAATACAAAAAGCAACACATATTGCGATGCAAATAGCAACGTATATTGCCACGATTGTGTAAAGACATGTATACTGGGGGTTTTAGCAATGATGGGGGTAGTTTTTAATTAATAACTCTATTTCTTTAAATGTGATATATGGCTCCTATCTTGTGGTGGGTACAAGAGAGTAGAAGAAACTCAAAGGTACATCTTTTGGGAATGCCCACACTTAGTGGTGGTTTGAAAGAAATTTAACTCAATGTTGCCTAGCTAAGAACCGACTTCAGCTAACTATGGCCTTCTTTGCTAAATTATGTTAGCTGGATGAGCATTCTTAGAAAACTCATCACCTATGGCTTAGGAGGAATGTCACTATCTTTGGAAAGAAATCTGGCATGCCAACTAATTGTATTGACTTGCTTAGATCAGATCTCATTGCCACATTTAGTTTTGAGGATCAACATCTATGGTTATATAAGCTCTTATCTAGGAAGCTTTTGTTAATGAGCCAGATCCTTACTATACCCATGTGTATTGTTGTGTATTTTTTACTCTATTCAATACAAGCCACATTATTAAAAAATTAAACATGGAATGTTTTGCCATTTTCTTTATGTGGTCCATTTTTAGAAAGCTTTCCTAGGTTTCTTTATAAAAGAAAGAGGATCATGTGCAAAAGAGGAGAAGATGATAAGCACTTAGTTTTGTTATTTCTCACTCATAAGCTTATGGAGTCATAATTTTTGGGATTTCGTAATGTATTAGATGCGATGATGATGTCAAACTATCATGATTTGGAGCACAAAACTCTCTACAACTACTACATCAAGCTATATGAAGCCTCTTGACACACAAAACTTTGTATTTTTATTGGCATGTATTTTCTTTGTAATTAGATATATGATGTGATTGCAAATAGCATTTTTCTTTTGTATTATTGAAATTATTTTATGCTTAACAAAATTATCTATACTTAAGACTTGAGATGCTAGATTATTCACATGGTCTACTTCACAACAACAAGAACCCATTCATCGTATTGCTCACGTATTCATTGGCCATTCTGATCTTGTTTATTGATAATCTCTATGCAATGAATACTATTTAAAAAAATGTTCTTCTCATATAATTAAAATGATAAAAAAACAAATTAGTGAATAGATTTTTAAAGTTAAAAGGATTGGCACCTAATTTTGATGTTTTGATGTTGTTTTGTTATTTATCACAAATATTTTCTATAGATTTAGAATTCTCTCATACACAATTGCTTCCATATTTCAGCCATGGAGGTCATGCTACTATGATAGGACATGGAGAAGAGTTTCTTGGAACTCCAGAGAGTACCAACTCATGTGGATGCAAGCCTTCATCTTACTATGAATGGATTCCATTTTGGTCTGATAGATGCCAAGGATTACATTGAAGGCTCATCGAAGGTCACAACATGAGTGTCGTTTGCATAAGTTTTCTTGTGATATTTATGTTCATGACCAATGCCCACACACCAAAATTAGCCTATGGTTTGTATTATTTATTCTTATCTTTATTGTATTGGATTCTTATAGTTGGTTATATCAATAATGCAAATAATAGTTGATAGGTATATGCATCTATAATTGACAGTGATGAGGATATCATCTATGGTTAAGATGATTTTCATTCTCACACGTGACATCGTCAAGCAATTACTTAGATAGAGGACCAAGGACTTTATGTAGATGGCAAGCCATATACATAAGGAAACATAGCACATCTAGTTAATAGAAGCCAAGAAAGGAGTGCAAAAAGTAATTGTGCATTTATGGAGTGATAAAATGGCCATAAACTAGGATCCATGAGCAAAGATGTTTCAATATATATTCTTGTAAATGCTAGTGATAAGCTAGTGAACTATGGATTTCATAGGCTTGAAAGAGCACCTCCACCTCTAGACTAAAATTTAGATGGTTTTTCTCTCCCATGGTGGTGTTATTTTCTTGGGTTGTCCATGTCTATAAATAGTTTTTCAATTTTCTTACATCACTCTAGAATTTCCCACCAAATACGTACATGGTTAATCTGAGTAACTAAACTAACAATTTGAATAAAAACTAGAACTCCATTGCTTTGAGAATATTAGTCTATCAGTTACATTTGTGTTAGCCTGAAGCAAAATAATGTGGATGAAGCTCCCCTAGATGAATATAGTACAACTAATTTAGCTTGTCGAAATATATCCAAGCCAATGAGGATAGTAATCATGTCCATGTAGCTCCGATATGATAGAAAAGCACTTTCCATATAAGAGAGACCTTTATGTATACCAAACTGTGAGTAAACTGGCTGTTGTCCAAACAGGGCTGATTTACAAAGCCTATCATAAATTTTGATAGAGTGGTCCAATGAAGTATAGAAATGAAGTATACAATCCCTAGTATCACCCCATAACATCAAAATCAATTTTTGATCAAGTCAGGACAATTTTATTACCAACAGTAATATCTCACAGCAAGTTGTCCCTGCACAGTCTGTCATGTATCATTCGAGAATAACCAAGGAAAATCATTCACATAAGTGGATGGTTGCCAAGAAGATTCCTCTATAGGTAAGATCTTCCACTTAATTAGGTTCTGAGTAAGAGTACGATTTCTGAGCACTTTTTCTCTCTTTCCAATAATACTTTCAGGTTCATATATGACAAGTCTTGCTTCATCCATTGGTGGCAACTCTTCCAATACCTGCACATCAGGTCCAACATACTTGTTAAGCTGTGAAACATGAAATATGTCATGTATTCTAGTGGAAAAAGGTAGTTGGAGCTTATAAGCAAGCTCTCCAACTTTTTCCACTACCAAATATGGTCCATAAAATCTGTGAGCAAGCTTATTGTTCCCACCCTTCAATGAACCATAGTGTTCCCACCCTTCAATGAAGCATAGTGTGTCTTGGGCACTTTAAGAAACACCCAATCTCCAACTTTGAAGTCCAAATGTCTTCTCTTCTCATTGGCATAGGCTTTCATTACTTCTTCTGCTTTCCTTATGCTGTCCTTGCATTGTTTAATGAGCGTCTCCATCCTTTCCAACTCTTCCTTTCCTTAGGGTTCATATCTTCATGAAACAAAACTGATGGGATTTGGACTTTGTACCCATAAAGTGCTTCAAATGGGGACATACCTATGCTCATGTGATACATGTTGTTATAGAAAAATTCAACAAGGTGGATCCAACTATCCCGTAAAACTTGTGTGTCATGACAATAATGCCTAAGGTACACTTCCACCCAGTGATTGACTCTCTCCATTTGCCCATTGGTTTGGGGGTGATAGGCTGTACTAGGAGTGAGAAAAGTACCCGTAGAAGAGAATAGACTTCTCCAAAAGTTTCCCATGAATTTTGTATCTCTATCCGATACTATTCTCATTGGCATACCATGCATCTTGAACACACCTTCCATAAATTGCTCAGCCACTTGCCTTGCTGAATATTGTATTTTGGTTGGAATAAGATGGGCTAATTTAGTCAATATATAAACAACCACATAGATAGTATTTCATTGACTAGTAGTAGCTAATCTCATTGTAAAGTCCGTGGAAATGTCAGTCCATTTGCCCATAGGAATAGGTAAAGGATAACAGAGTCCGGCTGGTAATAAAGTGGAGTCCTTATTTTCTTGGCATTCTAAACACTTGGATACATTCTTCTTGACATCCTTCTATAAACCCTTCCAATAAAAACTTTTATGGACTTTCTCAAAGGTCTTGAAAAGACCTAATTTACCAATCATTGGTGATGAGTGCATCTCATGGAGTACTTTCAACTTGAATTTACTGTTAGAAACCAAGTGCACTTTACCCTTAAACCATGAGAATCCATTATGCACTTTGAAATTTGGAAATTCTTCATCATGTCCTTGCTGTAATTTTTGTAAGATCTAGATAGCATGCTCCTCCAGCACATATTCTTCTTGGATATCGTTTATCCAATCTTTATAAATTGTAGACACTATAGATAAACTACATGCCCACATTCTAGATAACACATCAGCAACAACCATATCCTTCCATCCATGTATGCTATTTCAAAATCATATGACTGCAAGGTAGCCAACCATGTCATTTGCTTGGGAGAAAGGTTGGGCTGTGAGAGAAAATACATCAACACCCTATGATTGATTTTGAATTTAAAATGTGTTCCATAGAGATAATGATGCCATTTCTTGATCGCATGTAGAATAGCAAGCATCTCTTGCTCATACACATGCATCTCCCTCTCTTTATCATCAAATTTTCTGCTCTCAAATGTAATGACACCATGCTCTTGAACCAAAACAGCCCCTAAACCTCTACCACTAGGATCCGCGTAGATGGTAAAAGTCTTGGAAAAATCAGGGTAAACTAGTATTGGTGCTGAAACAAGCAATTGCTTCAACTCATTAAAGCTCTTGTCGATGATTTCATCCCAAAAGAAGGCCTCTTTTTTTAGCGGATTGGTAAGAGGAGCTGCAACATGAGCATAATTCTTCATAAACCTACGGTAAAAGGATGATAGCCCAAGAAAACCTCTTAAAGAAGTAGCATTAGTTGGGGTAGGCTAGTATTTGATGCATTGCACCTTCTTAGGATCCACTTTGTTTCCATCTTCTCCCACTATATGACCCAAATATTCAACTTCCTTTGTCCTGAATGAACACTTAGTTGCATTGGCAAATAGTTTGTGCTTCCTCAGTATATTGAAGACTTCTTTTACATGCTGTAAATGGTCCTCTTTGCTCTTGCTATAGATCAAAATGTCATCAAAGAACACCAAAACTGTCCGAAATAGCAAGGGCTGAAGTATCTTATTCATAAGAGATTGGAATGTGGCTAGAGCATTGGATATACCAAAAGGCATAACCATGAATTGATAGAGGCCTCTTTCCATCCTAAAGGCTGTTTTAAACTCATCCCCTTCCTTCATGCGTATTTGATGATACCCGGATCTCAAGTCAATCTTGGAGAATGCCTTAGCATCCTTCAATTCATCTAGGAGGTCATCTATTCTAGGTATTGGATACCTATTCTTGATAGTGACCTTGTTAAGATCACGGTAGTCGATACACATGCGAAAAGAGCCATCTTTCTTCTTTACAAGAAGGACTGTAGAGGCAAAAGGAGATTGGTTTGCCTTGATGAGACCCATTTATAATAGTTCTTTCACTTTGCGCTCTACCTCTTTCCTTTCCACTTTGGAGAGGCGATATGGTGGTTTGTTAATAGGCTTGGTGTTGGGCAGCAAGTCTATAGGATGATCCACTTCTCTTTTGGGAGGAAGAGAAGTAGGTGGCTGAAAAATATCATCATAATCCTTCACCAACTTGCAAAGACATGGATCTATGTCATTGGTAGGAGGAGAGGGATGATCCTCATCAATCTTTGAGAGAAGAATAGTGAACATGCATGCCTTTGCATTTATCTCTTTTTTAATCTTCTTGGGACGCATCACCTCCATTTTCTTCTTCTCAACACCATGTAAAGTTACTTGCTGTCCACACCATTGAAATTCCATTTCCAGCTTGTTAAGATCCATAGTAAATCTGCCCAAAGATTTTAGCCAATTGCAGCCAAGTATAATGTCAATGGGACCCATTCCTAATGCGATCAAACTCACTGATGTAGTACACAATGGAGATAGAGCAATAGGAACATTTGGGCATCATTGATTGCTATTTTCAAAGTCTCCATTTGCCACTTGGATTTTGAGGAAAGAAGGCATATCATGTGTACTCAATTTCAGCCCATTGAGTGATTTAGAATTGATGAAGCTATGTGTGCTGCTCGTATCAATGAGTATGTTAGTAGTCCTTCCCTTGATTTGGCCTTTGAGGTGTAGGGTATTGTCCCCTCTTGAACCACTCCATGCATCATTTGATATGGAACATAGCAAAGGATGTAAATCAGTCCAAGAATCATCCATGTAATGACCATCCGAATCAAAAGGAAAGCCATCCATTGGGTCATAGAACTCATCATGGATACTCTCTTTATTTTCATGCATCTCTTCTTGAGTAGTAGAGCCTTCAAGCTGTGCAAGACTCCCCTCAATAGGTTCAACATCAGAATCATCGTCATAAATCATGCTAACCTTCAAATTCTTAGCCTTGCACTTGGACTTATGGTTGGGTGACCATTTCTCCCTGGACTTGAAGCATAGTCATTTTGCATACATTTCTTTGAGCTTATCATTAGACACATGCTTGCCTTGGATAGGGGCTCAAATTTTGGCACTAACATCATTCCTTTTTCCATCAAACTTATTTTCAGCATTAGATCTGAAATTGCTGCCTTGCTTTGGCCCATAAACAGAAAGTTGGTATCTTGTTGTAGGTATTGCTTTGGTCCATAAATTGAGATTCCAACAAGACATCAGGCCATTATGGGCATGTAAGGACTGAAATCAGTCCTTACATGCCCATAATGGCCTAATGTCTTTGGGAATTGTGTAGGCTAAAATAAATGCCTTGTTTTTTGCTAGAAAATCTTGTATTTCTGTCTGTAACGCTCAGCCAATTGAATGGCAGCTTGCAAAGATGTAGGCTTCATGGCTCCAACTTTGGATGACAAGGTAGACTCCAACCAAATATATACTTTTTCAATTTGGCACTATCGAAAACTCCATGAACATACATTGAGAGGTTTAAAAACTAATTTGAATACTCTCTAACCAAGAGACCACGTTGCTCAAGGGTGTACCATTTCTTTTCCAAACACTCTTTTTCAATGGGAGAGATGAAGACTTCAATCATAGCATTCTTTAGTGCTTCCCAAGATAAGAAGGAATGCCCAATTATTGTCATATATCTCCACCAAGTATGTGCATAGCCTTCTAAATTAAGGGTTGCAAACTTCACTTTGGCATTTTCGGGCCTTGGTTACAAGGAAAAGTACATCTCCAATTTGTTAAACCACTCCTCCAACTCCGTGGGTGAAGGATTGTCTCCTTTGAAAATTGAGATGACAATTTTCTCTTTATACTCTCTCTCATATTGAGATGGCTGCCCATTGTGCTGCTGATGTCCAGTATGGTGTTGCTGTCCAAAAGAGTTACCAAATGAGCCTTGCCTAGGGAATTCATTATTCCAAGTTCCTTGTGCATATGGGGTTTGCTGTCCATACTGCACACCATAACCTTGTGGCTGGAAATAATGTTCTTGAGGCTGAAAATGAGTGTTGCCCATATTGGAAGGTTGTCCATGGTACCCTTGATGTTGTCCATGCATAGGAGTATTAAATGGTGGTTGTTGTCCACTGTTTTGTTGAGGCCAACCATGATTGGATAAAGGGCTTGGCCTATGCGGCTGAACTTGAGTATGAGGATTGTGTTGTTGTTGTCCATAAGAGTTTGGGGCTAAATTCATATGCCCTTGTTCATGCCCACCAATATTTAGATGAGGATAAAATTGTTTATAAAATGGATTGCAACCATGGATGTCCTCTTCATGCTGCCTAGAGCTTGCTTGAGCCCTATCGTGTGGATCTTGCCCATGTGGCTAAGAATAGGCCTTTGATTGATGGGGCTGAGGCTGAAATGAAGTGGGCTGAATAAAATCTTTAGCCTTTGATGATTTCCCAATCTCAAATTGTCCTACCACCTTTGGAGTAGAGGGTTTGGGTTGCTCTTCAGCCAAAGGAGGGTTTGGAAAATTGGGACCAGCTGTAGGCAACATCTTTTCACTAAAGATAGCCACTAACTTGTCAATACCCATCCTCATACCATCAAAGCCTGATTTCATCTGTTTAATATCATTTGAGAGTTGTTGTAGGTTGTTAGAGTTCATGGAAGCATGGGACATCTCGACTCCATTCATTGGTTGATTGATAGGAGAATGAGTGGAGCTTACATCAACCTCTTCATTCTCATAATGCCTGTGGCATATAGCTTCTTGAGGGGTTTCATGTTCATGCTCATGTTGGTATTCTCTCAACTCTTCATTGATGATCTCCAAAATAGGATCCTTTTTCTTATTCCTTGCCATGAGTAACTTCATGTCCTATATATACAACAGAAGAAAAACTCAAATATCTTGAGTTTAGTGCTCTGAATAACAAACTCTTTGGCTCTACTTGAATCTTGAGAAGTCCCTTTCTAATGAACTATCAAGTGTTGAAATTAGTTGAATATAGAAAAATCTGTAAACAATTTACTGTAGCTATTTGGAAATTCTTAAAACCTGTGAATGCTCTGTTTTGATCATTTAATGACTTGTACCTTAAATTTTCATGCATGTACCAACCGTGTAGACCTGCAAGGGAACTCCATACATCTTCCAAAGCTGAAAATACCCTCTCCAATAACCAAAATGGTTGAATAATCCACTGTAGACTGCAAGATTAATGGGACCCTATTTCTATACCCTATCCCGAAACCTCAATGATGATCCAATGCCAAAAATACCATGCTGAAAACTGAATTCTTGTTCCCTTGAGTGGTACCTGCACATAAACTTTAAATGCGTGGGATCCGAGACTTGAGGGGTGTGCAAATTTCCCTCTCAAGCCGGCTTGTGCTCCCCTTTGGGGTCGCTGTTAGTAGGGGAGGGTCACCTCTCTTTTGTCCTACCAACTCGCCCGGCATCCACTTTTCCTCGTGGGTATATACATGGCATTCAATGCTAGGCTCTAAAAATCAACATGAAATGCATGGAATGAAAAGAATTTTATTGCCCCTTTTATGATATGCAAGAACTTGAATGGAATAGGTTGAAATTGAAATGGGGATAGGTAAGGGATAACCTCAGCTGTGACTCACTGCTTAACAATTCTTATTCCACTTACCATTGGGTAAAATTTTACTCTTGTCAATGAAAAAAAAAGAGCAAACAATTCAATATCAGGATTAGGTAAATGAAATGAGAATTTGAGGCACTTGGAAGTGATTACTTCAGTGAATGAGAGTGATTATGCAATGATCAATCACTAAAATAGCTCTATGGATTTCTCATGAAATGCATTTGATAGAATGGATGGGATTCTTTATCATTTTAATCCCTCTTTCATCAATTGGACTTAGCTCAACAAGAGGATCTAAAGAGAGATTAAAAATGATTAGAGTACCTCTTAAGTTGGTAGGAGAAGAGTTTTGTTGTTGATGAAGGAATCTCCCACAAATAGAACTTGGCTTCAGCAAAATAGAGCTTGACTTTAGCTTCTATTAATCCAAGAAATCCCCATTTTAGCTTTCCAACGCTAATATCCAGCTTTTTGATCAAGAATCTTCATGAAGAGTGCTCCCATGAACCATTGGACCCAAAACTTGATGAAGAAGGCTTCAATAGAGATGCCACTTGAGTTGAAGATGCTGATTACTCTTCATTGTATGAAGTAGGCTTCAAAGAAACTTCAAAATTTGAAAGAGAATCCAATAATTCCCTTCCTTCAAATGACATTGGCTGCCCCTTGCATGAATCCTTCAAGAATCCACTCCATTCTTCCAGAATGGTGGAAAATCCATGCAATGTTGGTACTATCCTTTGTGTAGAGGCTTCAAGAAGTGAAATTGACCAAAAGCCCCATGATCTTGATAAGAAATTTGTGAAAATAAGTTTGCTGTCCAAAACTGTCAATAGAAGGGTTCCATGGGAGAGAGAAGAGTCCACAATAGACAGAAATATTGCCAAAGCTTGAAGGAAATCACTTGTCAAGTGCTACAAAGTATGAATCATAAGAAACTTGAGATCCATAGCTCATCTTTAGCAAGAAATAGGCAAGAATATGCAACATGCGCAATTCACACTGCTGCCTACTGCTATGTTCCTGGACAAAAGTGAAGCATATGGTGCCATTCCACCATTCCATTGAAAGCTTCAAGGATGGAGGACAAGGCTATGAAGTCCTTTTGCATGATAGAAGTCACGGGCAAGAGATCTTGCTCAGCCTTTGGCCATGGATTCTTGAGAGAAGCTTGAAGGAAAAAAGGAAGAAACCCATGTTCTTGAAAAGTAACTCAAGTTTGAACCAAACTAAATCTTGTAACCTTCGTTTTGTCCAACTTACCCCAATTTTTGGTCCAAAACTTGGTCATGAGTTGCCAAATTGGTTGGAGCCCTCCATTGTCCACTGGTTCATACCAAGAACCTCCATCTTAGTCATGGTTTGTAAGAGTTCTCCATGTCAGGCCACGGTTATGGAAGAAATAACTCTTGTGATTGAATTTAACTGCGGTTTCACTCCCTAGTCACTACAACTAAATCTATTGCATGAAAATGAATTCTGACATGATCTAAACTAAAGCTTTGATACCAATGTAATGAAGCATTCAACTATGAAAAGAAATCTAACTAAAACTGAAATAGACATGAAATAAAAAAAGAACTATTGCACCAAGACAGCTTGCCATGTATTAATGATGAGAGTTCCAAAAATACATGACAGCCATGGTTGATGCTTCATCTAGCAAGAAGGAAGCTAACATAAAGAAATCTTGCCTTCTTTATCCTAACTCCTCCTCTCCAAAGTTAAGGGTATATTTACATAGGCAAGGGCTGGAAATTATGAGGTATGGAATTAGCATGATTCCAAAGTACAAATATATAAAGGTAGTTTCTTTTATGACAACTTAATGTTTGTTCGAAACATTAAAAGTTACTATCTTAAAAGCTTTTACTTGCAAATAATGTCCTCCCTACATCAAGAGATAAGGTGAAAAAGATGTTGACCAAGCTTGGACTCTAATATAACATGATACACACATGTCTCCAAGATTGTATTCTGTATAGAGGTGGATATGAGTGAGGAGAGATGCCTAAAACATGAAACACCTCATTATAAATATATGAGCGGAAAGGCTCCTCGTAAAGTACTTTAGCATTTTCTATTGGCTCCCAATACACAACATATATTTCAGACCCTAAACTTAGCAAGACTGATGGATTGGGGAGCAAAGAATGAAAATAAAAATGGGATTATGCAAACTCCCTTGGATTGTCTTGCCTTCAAGCACATCAATTCAGAATAGCTAGAATTTGAACAAGAGCTACGACACAAAAATGGATGTAAATCCACTCTCTATGTGTTCAAGCAGATAGTCTACCTGGCTTATATTCTAGCTTTGAGGAGCATTTCTTCCTCTTTCTCCTCCCTTGGTGTCCACATTAACTATGGAAATTGTGCTAAAATTGAGTTTATCTAGGCAAGTGACCTCTCAATCTCTGTGCACCACCTACCAACATACCCTTTGGCCCTATAAATTTTGGGCAAGAGTGGGGGGATATGAGTGTATGGAATGGAAGATTCATTGTCATAAAGTTCACATGAGGGAGAGTGTGTGTGAGATGGATGGATGATTCCCAACTTTTTTTCTTGTTTATTATGCATAAAAAGACAATCACACCATCTCTTTGTAAGAGATCTTTGGTTTTGTTTAACATGCACACTGTCATGCCGCTACTACGCGCACATAGTGTAAAAAACTCTAGAGTGCAGCTTACTTATTGATCTAGAGAATCAATACCATTTGTTAGTGTTCGTAGTGTGGATGGTCCAAATATATTAGATTATTGGGCAAGTTTAGTTAATTTATGATATTTTAGATATTATCTCTTGTAAATAAAATCCAAGAACTATAGAAAACTTCTATAATAGGATGACATGTAAAAGAAAGCATATAGCTTTTAGCCATTTTGAGAGGATTTTATGTACAAAGAAGGATTGGAAAAATTGCGCGATGTGCGATTGCAGTTTTCGGGCAGTGAACAACACTCCGAAGTGAGAGATGAAGAAGGAGCGATGTGGCAGGCCAGTCATGCTGGTTTTTTACCCCCCTTTTGGAGCCAATGGAAGCATCAGACTGGTGGTCTGAGCAGCATACAGAAAGGTATTGTTTTATGTACGCTTTTGTCTACAAGAGATTTATCTTCTCATAATGCAGAAATAAACTATCACGCTTCATCTCTATGAGTTTTTTTTCTATGTCTCCTATTTCTTTGAGTCCCCTTTTCTTCCATCTACTCCTCTCCTTGAATCTCCCTTTACCCTGATATCTCTTATCCCCGCAGTAGACTTTTGCCCAAACTCTCTAACAGTGGTGAACGCGATGTGAAAGTCGTTAGCACGTGTGTAAAGATGGGGGATTTTACAACTTCAAGTGGTAGTGATGCTTTACAATAGATGACTTCTTTGTTGCAGCAACATCGCCAACAATAGTTGTTGTTACAACAATAGATGCAAACTCGGCAGGAAGCAAAAAGAATTGATTCCTTAGCCATGAATGCATTGTAGGAAGTGGGACAAGAATTGAAGTAGTTTAAAGGTCAAAATGTTTTAGCCTTCATCCGGTTGTATGAAGAAAAGATATTGTTTCATGGGGTGTTGTAGTATGCATGGAGTCGATATTTCTTCCATTTGGCCATGCATGCATTGCGTGATCAGATTGATGAGTTACATAGAAGAGATGCTAATTGGGCAATTTTTAAGAAAGCTTTGAGAGAAGAGTTTTTCTTGGAATATGCAAGATTGGTAACTAAAAAGATATGTATAGATTGGATTGAAAATCCCAATAAAGGGTTAGTTGCTACAACTTTGCTCCGTGAATTTGAAAGTTGGTATGTGCAATTGGATGCCGATGAGCAAAAATCATTGGGGAGTCAAAAAATTGATTTGTTTTTTAAGACTGTAGATCTTGTCTTGCAGGAGAAGCTGAGTGATCGTTTGGAAGATGCCTCTTCTGAAATAGGGTTAAAATTAGATTGGGCTAATGTAACTGAAGCAGTGCATATGTTGATAAAGAGAGAGCAGATGAAATTAAGATGGGGTATAGGAACCACAACTGTCAGTGCTCAGAAGGGGACTAAAATTGCAGACAATGTGCTTGTAGCTATGGCGAAACAACTGGCTATACCTGTTGGTTTGACTCTTAAAGGTGATAATGTGGATAAATTAATCAAAGGCATGTGTGATTTGAGGCTAAATTTGATAGAGATCTATGCAAAGGTCAAAAATTTGGATGTTAAGATAGAAGAGAAGGCTCGAGAAACATCCCAAATACCGTAAAAAGAAGGATACAAGAGAAGATACATTTGGTGTGATAGTTTTTCGACAATTTACAGTATGAAAAGAAAGATTATATAGCCTACTGTGTAGTAGAAGCAAAAAGGTTAGTATTTTGGAAATATGGTAAATACATGCAACACAAACTAGTCTTCCAATAGAGCTAAAATTTGGAAATACTGGCATGCAGAAGAGGTTGGAAGATATGGTTGCAAGAACATCATTTGTTTCCATAGATGCAGCCACATATGGTGGTGCGCAGATCGGATGCTGTACGCTCTCGTAGTGAATGCCCGAAGGTCCCTAAGAACAATAGAACTCTACTTTTTGCACAAATTTCAATGTAAAAAGCATGAACGACATGAACAAGAGACCAATTGGGTGCAATCTTCCCCCCATGCCTTGTGTGAGCGCTCCACCAAGCATGTATTTTATGTATTAATCATCTTCAAGCTCAAATAATAGCCCAAATTACAAAATAGCAAGCTTTTAGCTTTTGAGTTTGCTTTAACACAAAATAAGAATAAAGCTAACAGACGGTGCCCAAAGAATCTAGCATGCCCAATACAATGTCCAAGTAGAAATAACATAATCGTGCACCCATGCGCATACAAAATAATAATAAATATCCAACGCCTCAATAAATAGGCACGACAAAATATAGGCGTAACAAAATATAGGCGTGGCGCCCATGATAAACCGAATACTGGCTATTCTCCAATGCTTTCCTCCGCCACTGCTGCCATCTCTACACATCAACTGAAGCATTCACAGTCACTACAAGGATTTGGGCCACTAGCGATTCCGATTAGCGACGGTAGATAGCGGCGTCGCTATTGGCGACGCAAATAGCGACGGGCCGTAGGGAAAAAACACGGCCGAAACCTGAGCGCGTTTTTCATTTCTTTTGCTCCATTGAGAGTTTTGAGAGCGAGAGCGAGGGAGAGAGCGACCATCGTGAGAGAAGGAGAGGAAGAAAACTTACCACCACCGCCGCTGCCGCCGTTGTTCGCGAAGAAGAGGAGGAGCCTTTATCGCAAAGAGAAGCCACCCCACGCTCACCATATCTCATCGGTGAGTCTCCCTCTCTCTTTCTTTTGCTTGTTCAAGGTTTAAATCACTCTCTTTTGCTTGTTTATGAGAGGAAATAAAAGAGAAAGAGAGGAAGAGGGAGAGAGAGGGAGAGAAAAAGAAAGAGAGGGAGAGGGAGAGAAAGAGAAAGAGAGGGAGAGTGCATTCTCTCTCTCCCTCTCCCTTTTGCTTGTTTAATGTTTAAATCGCTTTCTTTTTTGCTTGTTTAGGAGAGGAAACGAGAGAGTAAGAGAGAGGGAGAGGGAGAGGGAGAGGGAGAGGGAGAAAGAGAAAGAGAAAGAGAAAGACATGGAGAGGGAGAGGGAGGGGGAGGAAATGAGAGAGGGAGAGAAAGAGAAAGAGAGAGAGAGTGAGGGAGAGTGCATTCTTTCTCTCCCTCTCCCTTTTTCTTGTTTAATGTTTAAATCACTTTATTTTTTGCTAGTTTAGGAGAGGAAATGAGAGAGAAAGAGAGGGAGAGAAAGAGAGGGAGAGGGAGAGTGCATCGTCTCTCTCCCTCTCCCTTTTGCTTGTTTAATGTTTAAATCACTTTATTTTTTGCTTGTTTAGGAAATGAGAGAGAAAGAGAGATAGAGAGGGAGAGAAAGAGAAAGAGAAAGAGAGGGAGAGGGAGAGGGAGGGGAAGGAAATGAGAGAGGGAGAGAAAGAGAAAGAGAGGGAGAAAGAGAGGGAGAGAAAGAGAAAGAGAAAGAGAGGGAGAGGGAGAGGGAGAGGGAGAGAAAGAGAAAGAGAGGGAGAGTGTATTCTCTCTCTCCCTCTCCCTTTTGCTTGTTTAATGTTTAAATCACTTTCTTTTTTGCTTGTTTAGGAGAGGAAACGAGAGAGTAAGAGAAAAAGAGAGGGAGAGGGAGAGGGAGAGAGAGAAAGAGTAAGAGAGGGAGAGTGCATTGTCTCTCTCCCTCTCCCTTTTGCTTGTTTAATGTTTAAATCACTTTATTTTTTCCTTGTTTAGGAAATGAGAGAGAAAGAGAGATAGAGAGGGAGAGAAAGAGAAAGAGAGGGAGAGGGAGAGGGAGGGGAAGGAAATGAGAGAGGGAGAGAAAGAGAGGGAGAGGGAGAGGGTGAGGGTGAGAGAGAGAGTGTGCATTCTCTCTCTCACTCTCCCTCTTGCTTGTTTAATGTTTGAATCACTTTCTTTTTTGCTTGTTTAGGAGAGGAAATGAGAGAGAAAGAGACAAAGAGAGAAAGAGAGAAAGAGAGGGAGAGGGAGAGAGAGGGAGAGAAAGAGAGGGAGAGGGAGGGGAAGGAAATTTAAGATAATAGACTTATCGATAATGGTATGCAATGTGCTTTGCCATGGGCCACATACATTGGTGACTCTTTAAGATGGCTTAAAAATGGTCATGTCCTTCATAATGTCCAAGTAGGGGATCTAATTGTGATATGCATAATTCATTGTTTTTTTATTAACTTTATAGGCATAACAAATTAGAAATCATGCCAACTAGTCAACGGAAGGACTAAAAGAAAATGATACCCTAGCTAATGGTCATTACGATACTTCATCAAAATGAACCCAAAAGTATTGTTATAGAAGAAGAATCCCTTAAATTGAGTATATGATATTTTCTCTCAGGTCTTATGACTATGAGTAGAATTGATTGAAATAAATTTTATTACTATAGTTGATAAATTTCATAGATGGCACGCATTAATTTTAATACGCGATCCTAGGACAAAAAAACCACATTTCTAAGATGCTTTTTGTTAAGACTGATTTATTATTAGACTAAGAGATCGATCCTCAATGATGCTCAAAATGGATTACTTATACTCAAAGCCCTCTAGTGCAGTTTTTTACAATAACGAATAATTATCTACCGGGACAAACAAATCCTTGAGCATGATACAAGGCCGAGATATAACATCGAAAAATCTCTCAACTACTATATACAATGCAAGATTTATGGTCAACTTGCAACTTGACGTACATCTCCATAAAGCTATCCATTTAAGCCTCGTTTGCTGTAATGTAGATAAGATGGAAAACGAAGAAGGTCTTATTGTTCAAGACCGCGAGACGTATCTTAATCAGCATGTCCCATGTCCTTGCTCTCAATGCAAGTTGGCAATTAGACGAAAACGTCGATTGTCTATAGAACACGTACGACGATTTGGCGAGTTTAAGATCATTGATCAGGCGATTGTGGATTTTCAACAAATGGTAATTTGAAGTTAATATTAATCATGCATTGTACTCGCAAGCTAATTGAAAACCATACACAATAAGATTGGGTCTTGTTGGCAAATTTTCTATCCAGGGGGTGATGTCTCGACCCAAGGGGGAGTGCACCCTTTGCGGCCAATTAGAAGAGTTCGTGGACGTGTGATGGATGGATTGCAGGAGCCAATCCACCACTCGCAAGGCCCATCTATACCGTCAATGCCAGAGGAGACAGACAACCTTCCTGACCTACCTACAATCTTGGAGACTGAGATGGAGGCAATGATCGATGCATTGATTCCCATGGATGTTGAGACATCTGACCCGCTTAGAGAGGAAGCATCCATACCATTATATGATGGGTGCCGAATATCTCGGTTGAAGACATTGCTTGCACTCTTAAGTGTGCAAGCAAAATACGGTTGGAGCGATACGAGTGTGACTGAGTTATTCAAGTACCTTGCACATAGGCTTCATTGATTTTTTTTAAAACAGTATTATTGCAAACATTTGTGCTTTTTCAAGGTGCTTGATGATTTTTTTCAGGTTATTGAAATATCATATATTACCACCTGCAAATACCATGCCTGAGTCTCGTGATGATGCACGACATGTTTTACGGAAGCTTGGCATGGACTACAATAAGATCCATGCATGTATCAACGACTGCATATTGTTTCGAGATGAATACGAGACTATGGAGACATGTCCAAAGTGTGGTGCTCACAGGTATCGATAGGACTTGCAAGGGCAAACCATCCCTCAAAAAGTTCTCAGACACTTTCCGCTCATCCCCCGCATAAACCACATGTTTTGCACGTCTGGCATGGCAAGCTTGACAACATGGCATGTGCAGAATAGGTCCATGGATGGAGTTCAACGAATATCAGCGGATTCGCGCGCATGGAGCCACATTGACTCTACCTTCCCAGGCTTTGCGCGAGAGCCAATGAATCTTCGGCTCGGTCTCGCCATGGATGGTGTGAACCCATTCGGTCTGCGCTCGACTTCTTACAGTGTGTGGCCTATAGTGCTTGTCAACTACAACATCCCTCCATGGCTTTCTACGAAGAAAGGACATCTCATCCTTAGCTTGCTCGTCCCGGGCTGCTACAAAGTAAAAAAATATGGACGTGTATCTTCGTCCATTAGTCGATGAGCTTAAGATTTTGTGAGAGGAGGGGGTGACTGTGCAAGGTATGAGCAGGCGCGATGGTCGGCCGGTCAGCCAACATTCGAGCCATTCTCATGTGGACGATGCATGACTTTCCGAGATTGGGAGAGTGCTCAGGTGAGCAAACCTCCGTTCTCGCTGGTAATATCTATATTTTATTTCATTCAATCAAGTATTCACTAGGTCGTGGCTCACCTTACAAGTCTGGTTACCTCAGGTTATCATGCATATCCATTGTGTGGGCCACAATTAGACTCCCGAAGGTCACGAACCATGAAGAAGATGGTATATCAAGGACATACCGCTTTCTTGCCGGAGGATCATGAACTCAAGGAAGGTTTTCTTGGACGACCTCCAGCACGTATAAACGCTGCAAGTTGGTATGAGCTGAAAATGGTAAACCCGGAATCACATCCAAATGGAATGCGACGGTTCTCAGTTTCTACGAGTTGCCATATTGGACCCACTTATAGGTCAACCACTTATTGGATCCCATGCATATTTTCAAGAATGTGGGCAGTTTGCTATGAGACCACATCACAGGAAAGAGAGACACTATAGGGTCACGAATGGATTTGAAGGAGATAGGTAAGATGGAGGCGCTTTGGCCGCAGTCGAGTGCTGAAGGGGGAGTGCAGCTTCCTCGCGCTCCCTGGGTTTTTTCTACCAAAGAAGAGCGCATTGTGAAGCAAATAATCAAGTCTATCCACATGCCGACGGGTATGATGCGTTCTCTCAGGTCTCCGTCTCGCTGCTGTGGAGACACAGACGTGGTGTCTTCGTCTCGTTGTTCAGCTGAAGCTGCGTCACCTCCAGGATTTGTCACACCTGTGGGGACATCTACTCCAGTTACTCCGGCTTTTGCGCAGCCGTCAGCAGGTGGCACACCTTTTGGTGGCACTCCTTTTGGTGGCATCCCCTTTGGTGGCACCCCTTTGAGTGGCACTCCGAGAGAGGGTACCCCCGTCGGTACACCGGATGTACAGGGGTCTCCTGGATATGCCCAGGAGCGTGGACGGAGATGGGAGAGGACCCATCTTAGGTAGACTCCTAGGGGTTATGGATACCTAGTTGATAGTAGGTCAGGAGCCATCATCATGAATGATGAGGGGAGGAGGGTGATGGCTTGCATGAGAGAGTTGTGCCAACAAGTTTTTCGGCACAACGTCCTAGATCATTGGAAGAACATACTGGAGGGGAGCAAGGACTACATAGTAGCATCCTTGCACGAGGAGTTTCCGGTGCCAGCCGCCGCAGTAGATAGATTCTCTATGGGCTGGATGATGGATTGCATGCGTGCATACATGTCACATAGACGATCCGACGCACGCAAGGCAATCAAGAGTGGGGCTGCAAAGCCCGAGTGGTTAGATGCAGACGACTGGCGCTGACTGAGGGAGGAGGCTACAGATTCGCCAGGACGTTGGAGTCAGCAGCGGGAGGCGGCGAGGGCACAACTCGAGGCCAGAGTGGTGCATCATCTTGGGAGTGGCGGCCACAGGTCATATTTGGAGGACTTTGTAAGTTTCTCTTTTGTTTTGCTTATTTGTTTTTTTGAAATATTCTTTGTACTGACAATCATGTTTCTAACAGTTAGCATTTTGTTTTTTTTGCAGCACTCCATTACAAATCGCGATCCGCAAGGCCTTGAGACTCGATATGCAGAGAGGCACGGTCTCAACGCATTGATCGACCGATTGTATAGACATGGCGGCCCTGTAAGTCACTCATCTTTCTTGTCCGTAGTTACCATGAGATATTTGAATGCATTATTGTATGGTGGATTGATATGTTGTTTCTTTTTCTGCAGAATCCGTTCGATGCTCCTTTGCGGCGGGACGAGCTTTCGGGGGACGAGGATTTCTAGCTCGCCCTTGGATCCTTGGAGCTCACATACCTTTAGTTTTTAGTCGCCTGATCTATGTAGACATTTTCTATGTATTAGTGATATCCTTTCATGATTGTACCAATCGCATTTTATGCGATCATGTATTTATTTCATGTATCAGTTTTATGATTTCAGTATACATTCTTTTTGTTTGCAAACGCTTTGTATGCAGTAGTGCAGAAACTATTTTGTATGTCTCTCATACATCACACAATGCTATATGTAGCAGGGCAGCTTGCTGCCCTGCCACAATTTTGTTTTTCCCTGTTACCGTCGCTATTTGCGTCGCAAATTTACTGCTCGTGTCGCTATTGGCCTCGCTATGAGCGTCACAACTTTACTGGTTGCGTCGCTATATGCGTCGCTATTTACGACGCAAATGCGATGCAAATAGCGACGCATATAACGACGTTTCTATGGCGTCATCAATAACAACGCTTTTTGCGATGACAGGGGCAAATTTTGTTGTTTGTATTTTCATCGCTTTAAACGTCAGTATAAGGTCTATATCTTGTAGTGAGTCGTTAGTAAAATAATACAATTAAACTGACAAAAGTGAATACCTAGCAGTCTTCAGCTATATAAATAAATCAACTGGTTAGAAATCAATCCTAACCTTAATTTATTACGAGTGCTCACTCTAAACTCATTAACATTTATTAATTTGATATGCATTTTGCAGAATCACCCGCTATGGAATCATCCATGTACACACTAAACTAATGAAACGCCCGAAAAGGACAGGCGTCCCCATCAACTTCTCGCACAAAGAATCCACTTTGTGTAGGAGCCCCGGTCATCAAAGTTTACAGAATCCACTGTAAAACCTCACGAAATCCACCGTGGCACAGAATCCACCGTAAAATATATGGAGTTTATGACTTATCTCTGGTTTTTGACGACTTGATGTAGGAGAGATAGAAGTGGTCCTCCGCCTCTGCAAGCTGGTCCTTCATAGTCTGATGATGGAAACATAGGTTCTTGACCGCCAGGAATCTTCCTGTATCGACCGTTCGCGATGAGATTGACCGTAGAGCCCGATCGTTCCAGGAGCTCCACGTTCGCACAAGATGGGTAGTGATTGGAAGCTCTTGATCTCAGCTTCACTCTGATACCACTGGTGCGCAGATCGGATGCTGTACGCTCGCGTAGTGAATGCCCGAAGTTCCCCAAGAACAATAGAACTCTACTTTTTGCACAAATTTCAATGTAAAAATCATGAACGACATGAACAAGAGACCAATTGGGTGCAATCTTCCCTCCATGCCTTGTGTAAGCGCTCCACAAAGCATGTATTTTATGTATTAATCATCTTCAAGCTCAAATAATAGCCCAAATTACAAAATAGCAAGCTTTTAGCTTTTGAGTTTGCTTTAACACAAAATAGGAATAAAGCTAACGGACGGTGCCCAAAGAATCTAGCATGCCCAATACAATGTCCAAGTAGAAATAACATAATCGTGCGCCCATGTGCATACAAAATAATAATAAATATCCAACGCCTCAATAAATAGGCGTGAAAAAATATAGGCGTAACAAAATATAGGTGTGGCGACCATGATAAATCGAATACTCACTATTCTCCAATGCTTTCCTCCGCCACTGTTGCTATCTCTACACATCAACTGAAGCATTCACAGTCGTTAGTAAAATAATACAATTAAACCGACAAAAGTGAATACCTAGCAGTCTTCAGCTATATAAATAAATCAACTGGTTAGAAATCAATCCTAACCTTAATTTATTACGAGTGCGCACTCTAAACTCATTAACGTTTATTAATTTAATATGCATTTTGTGGAATCACCCGCTATGGAATCACCCATGTACACACTAAATTAATGAAACGCCCGAAAAGGACAGGCGTCCCCATCAACTTCTCGCACAAAGAATCCACTTTGTGTATGAGCCCCGGTCATCAAAGTTTACGGAATCCACCGTAAAACCTCACGGAATCCACTGTGGCACGGAATCCACCGTGAAATATATGGAGTTAATGACTTATCTCTGGTCTTTGACGACTTGATGTAGGAGAGATAGAAGTGGTCCTCTGCCTCTGCAAGCTGGTCCTTTGCAGTCTGATGATGGAAACAGAGGTTCTTGACCGCCAGGAATCTGCCTGTATCGACCGTTCGCGACGAGATTGATCCTAGAGCCCGATCGTTCCAGGAGCCCCGCCTTCGCACAAGATGGGTAGCGATTGGAAGCTCTTGATCTCAGCTTCGCTCTGATACCACTGGTGCGCAAATCGGATGTTGTACGCTCGCGTAGTGAATGCCGGAAGGTCCCCAAGAACAATAGAACTCTACTTTTTGCACAAATTTCAATGTAAAAAGCATGAACGACATGAACAAGAGACCAATTGGGTGCAATCTTCCCCCCATGCCTTGTGTGAGCGCTCCACAAAGCATGTATTTTATGTATCAATCATCTTCAAGCTCAAATAATAGCCCAAATTACAAAATAGCAAGCTTTTAGCTTTTGAGTTTGCTTTAACACAAAATAGGAATAAAGCTAACGGACGATGCCCAAAGAATCTAGCATGCCCAATATAATGTCCAAGTAGAAATAACATAATCGTGCGCCCATGCGCATACAAAATAATAATAAATATCCAACTCCTCAATAAATAGGCGCGACAAAATATAGGCGTGACAAAATATAGGCGTGGCGCCCATGATAAATCGAATACTGGCTATTCTCCAATGCTTTCCTCCGCCACTGCTGCTATCTCTACACATCAACTGAAGCATTCACAATCGTTAGTAAAATAATACAATTAAACCGACAAAAGTGAATACTTAGCAGTCTTCAGCTATATAAATAAATCAACTAGTTAGAAATCAATCCTAACCTTAATTTATTACGAGTGCGCACTCTAAACTCATAAACGTTTATTAATTTAATATGCATTTTGCGGAATCACCCACTATGGAATCACCCATGTACACACTAAATTAATGAAACGCCCGAAAAGGAAGGCGTCCCCATCAACTTTGCGCACAAAGAATCCACTTTGTGTATGAGCCCCGGTCATCAAAGTTTACGGAATCCACCGTAAAACCTCACAGAATCCACCATGGCACAGAATCCACCGTGAAATATGCCTCCTGGCATCATATGGGTTGAGAATTAAAAGGACCGATGAAGCTTGTGAAGGAGACGTGGATGAAGCAAAATCTTGTGTTTGGATGCAAGCATTAGATTGCATGGAAAATGGCAAAACATCAAAGTCTGAATTTGTTGATGCAAGTTGAGGACTGAAAAAGGCTGATGCAAGTTGAGGGCTGAAAAGATGAGTGGATTGCCTCTTACCCACCCAACCTCCAATTCTCACTAAGAGAGCTAAAGTAGGGCACCACCTAGTCAAAGGGAGAATGCAAAGTGCTCTTAGTGGCTCCCCTTTGGGCTTGGTGATCTAGAGTGCTCTAATGTGCTTGTGATTGTGTCCTTCTTTATATCTCCATGGGAACCTTACATAGCTTTCATGAGAGATTATATTAACCTAACCTTCTTGATTAACATAATCCTAGATAATGTATGGCATCTTTGATAAAATGGAGAATAGTGGATGGGATAAGTCCACACCTTAGTCATCATGCAAGAAGCTAAGGGTGGTGGTAGACAAGCTAGAGAAAGGGAGCTAGATTAGAAGAGGTGGGTGCCCAAATAAAATTATTATAATATATTTACAACAAGGATAAAATGAAAAATTGATGTGATAAGGGTGAAAGAGAGAAGAAAATTTCCTGCAGCTAGTACTCTGCACCTTCGTAACTTCCAATCAATGAAGAATCCAAAAAAAATTCTTTTGCAACTTTGTAGACCAGGTCAAAACCGATCATGCAACACGATAATTTTCTTGAAATTTGATTTTTCATGGGATTTATTAAAATTATAAAAAATGGCTTTCAAAAGATGATTTGACTTTAATTCCTTATATATATATATATATATAAATACATATAAGTATGTGACAGAGGGGGTCCATACTTGTAAGCTTTTGTGTAAGATCCAAATGACACCATGATGTGAACATTGACTTGTGTATAAGGGTGAGGTATCCTCTAATGATGGTGATAGATCCCAAATCTTGGTGATATAGGTGGAACCCAAGTGTAGTTGGAGGCTAGTCCTTTGGAAAAATCTTTGCACCACTCACTCAACCCCTAAGTGTAATCGATTTCCATATTCACTAAGATAACCCATCCCTTTTATCCTTTACATTGACATCCCTCCTAAAAATTATTTTTCCACTTGCTAGAGTTATCATAACCGAGAAGCAATGTAACTTACCTAGTGCTTGAAGAGTAAACCCAAAGTGATAAGATATAGGGTTTAAGCTATGGGTAAGGCTCTTGATAGGGGCTTCGACCAAATTTTGTGGTAGAAATTTGGTTTGTAAAAAACCCGGATCACAAGTCAGAGTATACGAGGGAGAACCTGATGGAGTGCACCAGTGGATTCATTTTCAGCCTATGCTTATTTGGTTGAGATTCATAATCAAGAAGCTGTTGTGGAAGAAAAGAGAAGAAGAGATGAGGACATTGCTCTTCCTTCCTTTTCAGGCCTATCTAAACCCATAACACAAAGTAAAATGGAGCAACACAAAGAGGCTGAAAAAGTCATACCTGAGCATGTTAGTGAGACCCATAGCCTCTACGACGACTGCCACGGCCGTATGATTGGAATAAAAAACTGCATCCTTATTTTTAGAACTGCTTGACCCTATAGCCAAGCCAAGTTTAACCTCCTCATGGATAAGCAATGCAACTAGCTCATTGAAATGAGGCATTTCAGAGCCCGCATAGACACATAGGTGTCAAAAGACTTATACTCAGGCCCCAAGCCATTCAAAGTCACAACAAACCATGTCTTCATCTTCAACCTGTGAACCAACAGATGCCAGCTGATAGACAATGGTCTTGATCTCGGTGACATAATCCTGTATGGATCTGCTCTTTCTCTCCATGTTGTTGAACTTCTGCTTCAATTGTATCTTTCTGGCACTTGTGATTGTGCCATAGTACTTGACCAGGATGTCCCAAGCATCGTAAGGAGAGCTGCAGTTCATTATCTGCATTACAATGGCATTTGATATACATAGAGACAACCAGTGCAAAACCCTGCGAGCTCTTTCTGTCCAAGCTCAATGTAGTCATCTCTGATCAGTTGTAGGTTGATTTGGGAACTCAGGTTCAGCTTCGACTCCAGTCACCAACTCCCAGTATCCTTTACCTATCAGGAAGTTTTCCATTTTGAACTTCCAAATGGCATACTTATAGCTGTCCAACTTTTCCCCCACAATCTGGGTAATATTGTCTGTCCTTTTTGCATTTGCCATGTTGTAAACCCTGTGTGGCTACCTACAAACCAATTCTTCTTAATAGTTCAGTTTCAGCCTATAACTATTTATGACAATTTTCAACACTCTATGTGATCAAACATTCAGCTATTCCAGCCTGAAACGTTGGTACATATACCTTCTAACACTTGGCAATCACCTAGGTATTGTAGCCTCCATGTACGGACTACATTTAATGTAAAACTAGCATGTATTTGGGCAACCTGTTCATGTATAGACAAGTAGTATGAAGGCTGAAAAATGACAATAACTAGCAGCTCTTTTTTAGCTCAACACAGAGGGTACATGCCCCAAGATCACTTACAGCAATTCAGAGTTATATCTTTGCATATGGGGTTCCAGACATATCAGTCTGACACTGAATGCAACATGAACTGCAAGTACAAAATCAAGGCATACTTGCTCTAAATTTTAGTCAAGCATAAATAGTCAATGAAAGTGTATTTCAGTCCACCAAACTCTTCAAAACATCATGGACATGTACCACCATACATGGGATCCAATACATGAGCCTGACCGCTTCCAAATTGTCCCGTCTTCAAGAGCAATATTAGATAATGCATTCACACTTGATGACCATCCAATAGAGTGTCAAAGCATTTGTTTTCTGATCCGAATTTTAGTATCCAAGAGCATCCAATGCTCATGTCAATCCTCAAACAATTTTGCAGACATATCCAATGTCATACATGTCATCAAGACCAACAAAAGAAACATGTAATCTTCCAGTGTAGATGAATGCTTGTTATGTTGAGAGAGAGAGAGAGTACGAGAGAGATACACAAGACATGCTCCCAAATAATGATTCATATTGATGTAGAGTTAGTATATATAGGTGAGACCAAAGTCAAGTGAGAGATGATATATATAGTTGTAACATCCCCACTCAAACAAAGGTCTCTAGCTGCAAGTGAAAAAACCCTTGGGGAGAACAAGGGAAAAACCCGAGCCCCTACACATACCTACGATACAAAAATGATTTACTATAAAGTTTTCTTGAATACAATGATATATGCCTCAATCAGTGAGACAAGAACTTGGAACAATACCAAGTTCATGTCTTAATGAGCTAAAGCGAGCTTCACTTAGAGCTTTTGTGAAGATGTCTGCAACCATTTGATCACTGGGACAATGCTCCACCATAATGGAACCTTTCTTGACTTCATGTCGAACATAATGATAATGAATAGCAATATGCTTTGATTTACTATGTTGTATATAGTCTTTGGTAAGACTAATAGCACTTTGGTTATCGCATCGAAGAGGTGTACTAGATGATGAAGGATGTCCCAAATCTGCAAGTAGTTGTCGAAGCCAAACTAGCTCGCGAGCTGCTAATGATGCAGCAACATATTCGGCTTCAGTTGTAGAAACCGCAACACATCATTGTTTCTTGCTGGACCAAGAAACCAAACATCCATTTACAAAGAAACAATTCCCACTTGTAGATCGCATGGATAAGTGTGAACTTGCCCAGTCAGCATCTGTATATTCAATAAGGTCAAGAGAAGTTGAAGAAGATAAAGAAGAATCCTCTCGATGACGATAAATAAGACCAAATTCCTTAGTACCCTTGAGGTACTTAAGAATACGTTTTGCAGCACTCCAATGAATAGTGGAAGGGGAAGAAAGATACTGTCCCAAAAAGTTAGCTGCAAATAAAATGTCTGGTCTTGTGTTTAAACCAATAAATTGAAGACAACCAACAAGATTAGCAAAAGGTTGATGAATGGCTGATTCTTCATTGCGTGTTGTAGATGTACCCTTGGTAGATCTTGAAAGAATGGGAGTGTTAGCAGAGTGCGCATTTGTCAACCCAAACTTCTTAACAATATCATTAATAAACTTTGTCTGGTGAAGAAGAAGAATGCCTTGTTGTCGGTGTCGTTGAACTTGAATACCCAAACAAGAATGTATCTCACCAAGATCCACCATTTCAAATGCAGTCGATAAAAGCTTCTTCATAGCATCCAAGAAAGCAATATTATTTGACACAAGAATAGTATCATCAACATATAGAGCAAGAATAATAAAATATTTGTCCTCCCTTTTGATGTAAAGATTTGGGTCAGCAAAACATGCAACAAAACCTTTAGATGTGAGGAACTAATCAATCTTAATATACCAAACACGAGAGGCTTGCTTCAATCCATATAATACACGATGAAGCTGATATACAAGATGCTCTTTTCCTGCAATCATAAAACCTTCAGGTTGCTCCATATAGATTTCTTCTTCAAGATCTCCATTGAGAAAAGCCGTTTTAACATCCATTTGGTGAATTTATAGATCAAATAGTGTTGCAAAAGCCAAAATCGTACGAATAGTTGTGGAGCGTTGTCGTATTGCTGCGCATTCGAGGTGTGAAAATCACCCAAAAGTTGTGTGTGATTTGATACTTTGTACATACTTAGTTGTTGTGTTTACATTTATTCTCTGCGTATGAGTATAGTGGGGAGGAGTTGGAGGCATAGTGGTGAGCATGATGAGATGCTTTCAGCCTAAGTTGAGCAAGGTCAAGTGGAAAGCACAATTGATGATGGTGAACGTGTTACACGTATTCGTTCAGGACCTTTGCCTTCTCCTTCTCCAGCTACATCAAAAATACCTAATGATACCAAGCCTCCAAATCCAGGAGTTGGAAAGAAGGAGGCCAAGCATTGAAACGTGCTATGAGAAGCATGGGGCATGGAGCACAGCTGGAGGCACTGATTTTGAAGCATATTTGTGTGCTTTTACCAATGCTGGTCATCTGGCTTTTTTAGGAGATTTAAAATGTAATATTGAGAAAAGGAAGAATACAATAGCCAGTAAATGTGACTGGCAATTCTGGGAAGCCTGCGGTATTGGATTAGATGTATTGGCTACTGGGATAGTGACTGGAATGCCTTATGAAGCAGTGTATGCATTGGCAGTTGCTATACATGTTGCTGCAAAAAGGTCTGGAACCACTGCTTGCCAAAATCCATCAGCACTATTGCTCGTGGACTCAGTTGAGCGGACTTTACAGATCAGAAAAGCTTGTAAACTCTTAAAGCTAACCTTTGGCATGCATTCAATATGCTTACACACACGGACTTCTGTTCAGCATCAAATTGAAGGGTTAAGCTCATGAGATGCCGAAATTGTTATTTGGCATTACAGCACGTGGCTACTTTTGGGGCTACTTTTCCTCAGAGGGGTGCTTTTTTGGTTCTGGGAGGGAAGCCAATTTGGGGAGGAACAGAAGAAAAAAAAGAGCACGGAAGGAGGCCGTTTTTTCTGGAGGACACAGGGTGCCGAGAATGGGAAAAGCAAACTGAGAAGAGGGAACGAGGGGACTTCGATGTAGCAGAAGGAGATGCAGAAGACAAGGAGGCCAAGATGAGACGCAACGAAAGGAGAAGTAATGCTGAAACTTGCTGATGAGGACGACAAAGACATGACTTGATGACCAAGGTGGCAAAACAAAGGAGGAAGGAACAACAGCTAGTGCGACAAAGATGAAAATAGGAACCGTCATCTGATCGTAGATGCATCAATGATTATGCTCTGTGGAGGAGTATCGGAAGAGGCTACGACAAGTAAAAAAAGATGACAAAGTTTCTATGATGGACCGCAGCGCAGAAGGTGATGGTAGATGGAAGCGTCAAAGATGATAAAGGAGGAACGAACGAAGAAAAGCAAGAATGATGATGGCTGATGATGAAGCTAGAAGCGTCAGCGCCGCTTGTTGCTGGGACAGAGAAGAAGGAAGAACTTTGGAGAGCTCGGAATGAAGATAAAGGTGACAAAGAAAACCTGGCCGCAAGGACAATGAAGGAAATGGAAGTTGTTGATGTTGTTACTACAAATTTGGTGTTCTGCGACTCCCATAACTCTCTCTTTCTTTGAAAGTCTTTCTAAACTGGAACCCTTTACGGAACATTTTAATATTCTCATGCTGTTATCATGGATCTCTTCACGTAAAACTGCTGTGACTTATATGCGATGAACTGAAGGGAGAAAAGATGTAGATGTCGAAGGCTGAAGCTAACGCTGAAGCAGAAGAGCCAAAAGATGACAAAAACTTCAAAGGTTGACGGCTGAAAAGAATGTGTCTCAGAGATTTCACTTCTTTGCATGATTGCAACAAAGACAAGCTTCAGAACGTGTTTCAACAAGCGTCAATTTTGCCACCTATTTAGTCCACCACCATCATCGAATACATTGACGTCTCCTCGCCTTCTCCTAACCCGCTTCTCCCTAAAGACCCTTACGCATGTGTATGTACATGTTTTTTTGACAGATTTTGTAGAAGGGAAACCTTACTTTGAAGAGGACTTGCTTGGCTCTAGGACATTATGGATGGCTCATATGCTACATCACTACAACAAAAAGGGTTCATAGACGCGTTTGTGGACTTCAGTTTTTGAACAGCCAATTTAGAAATCGAATTTGTTTCCTTTATGAAATTGAAACTGTTGATGTTGACTAAGGATGTAAATGTCACGCTTGATTGATCTTCTATCCTGAAATTTAACAAGGACTTCTGAAGTTGCGACATTGCTTTTGAAACCCTTCGATAACTTTGGTGAACGTGACGTGAAAGCGTCGCAGAAATTTCAGGATGGGTGATACTTCAGCCTCTATTTCAGCCTCTTCCACAATTCCAGCTGCGTCTACTTCAGCTCCATCAATGACTGCTGCGTCAAGTACTTCAATAGAGGATCTAAAGCAGATTTTGCAGAATATGTCCATGTATATGCAGCTCCAAAATCAACAAACACAATTGTATATGCAGCAGCAGCAACAATTGCATCAACAGTAGTTGTCTCAGCAAAGGCAACTCTATTCGGAGCAGGAGAATGCAAACAGCGCGACTAAGGCAATTGAAGCAGTTGAGAATGAGAAGAAGCTATTTGACGGCCGTAATGTTTCAGCATATTTGAAGACATATGAGATCAAGATGGGGTTTTTCGGAGTTCCAGCTGGACTTATGAGTAAGTATTTCCTTCGTCTTGTTACACCCGCCTTGAGGGCAAAAGTGACTGATCTTTTTATTCAAAATACACATTGGCAAGATTTTAAGAAGGCCTTGAAAGAAGAATACTTCCTTGAGGACTTTGGTATGGCTACTCGGTGGTCATTCCGAGAGTGGGTCTACATGCCAAACAAAGGTCTAGCTGCTTCAGAATTGATTCGAGAATTTGAGGAGAGGTATAGTCAGCTTGATGCCATTGAACAAAGAGCATTGGATGTTGAAAAAGTTGAGCTTTTCTTGCAAGCTGCAGATCCTACTCTTCAAGAAGAATTGGGTGAGCTTCTTGAGGATCGCATGAAGCCTATGGGTCTTAAAACGGATTGGTTGGATGCTCAGGATGCAGTCTCGACTTTGACCAAGAGGAGGATATGGAAGACTCGCCTACAGAATGGTTCCATGACACCTACACCATCATCAGCTCCTATGCTTGCTTCTATCCCTGTTATTTCTTCTCCTCCTCAGCCAGTTTCTTGGCCTATGCCAGTGCCTACTGTTTCCACTCCACCTATTCCTCCTGTTCCACGACCGATGCCTACACCTTCTGCTCCAAAACCATCCGCTCCATCGGTGCCTACCTCTCTTGATGACATAATCAAAGGCATAATAGATTTGACACTGGAGTCAGTCAAAGCCGAGTTGGTGGGAAAGTTGAAAGAGCAGTTTGCTTCGACTGCGCCTACTACTTCTTCAAGTGCTCCTACTGCACCTAGGAGTGCTCCTAGTGCACCTAGGAGAGATCGGAGATGTATTTGGTGCGATAGTACAGACCATCAGCATTGTAGGGATTGTGAATCTTTTTAGGATGCAAGGAGGAAGAATTTGGTATATTGGGGGCAAGATGGTAAGATTTGGTTGACTGAGACAGGAGCTCCACTTGCTACCAACTTTGGTAAAGGTGGAATGAAGAAGTTAGTGGATGATATGACTGCGTGTACTTCTTATGTGACAGCTAGAGGTGATGCTTCTGCATATTGAGTCCAGATTGAGAAGGGATCAGAGACTCAGTCAGCGCTATGGACTTATGCTATGGAGACTGTAAACAAGGGGAAAATTCAGCAAACTGTTTTGACTAGTGCAGGCTCTAGCATCAGATCAGAGACAGGTTGGGACTCGCCTATTGACAGGTACTCTATTTATGCTTATTTGGCTAAGTCTCAGGGTGCAGATGTACTTGTTGAGGAGAAGCGTAAGAGGGATGATGAAAATCCAAGTGCAACTAAAAAGACTAGAGGGGGTGAGTTTGTTACTCCACCTACTGCAGGACCGTCTTCAAGACCAGGGCCAAATCGACAGATGGAAGATGCTCAAAAGAGAGAAAAGAGGCAAGAGCCTAGAGAGAGAAAGCAGCCATGGTTTAGATTGATGTCCGATATTGAGACATCTACAGACATGAAGAAAATCTTTAATGACAAGATACTTGGCAGTGAGGTGACTTTCACTATTTCTGAGATTTTGGGCATCTCGAAAAGAGAGTTTCAGGATCAGTTTCAGGAGGTTTTGAAGAGGAAAAGACATGCATTGTCTACCACTGATACACAAGGAGTTTTGATTGGGGAGTTAGATGAGGATGAGGATGAGATTATGGTTCAGAAGGATTCTGTTTTTCCGCAGGTGGAGAAGAGGGTTCAGCCTATGCATTATGATGAAATTGATGAGCCTGTTTTGATACCGCATAGTCACTTTTCGCGGAGCCATTGGGCTAGGGCAACTACAGAGACGATGGTAAAGATTGGAGAGAAACAGGTGCCTTATGTTGCATTGGTGGATCATGGTTCAGAGATTAATGTCATAGTTCGTGGAGTTTATGAGAGTAACAGATGGCCTATGGATGTAGAGCATGGGTGGCGTATGAGAGCTGCCAATAACACTGCAGGTGATTTGTATGCTGCCTGTCCTAGTGTCAGGGTTTCTATTGGTGATGTAGAGGAGGATTTTCATTTCTTTGTGTAGGATTCATGCTCTTATCCTATAATTCTTGGACAACCATTCATCACAGAGATGCGCACGGAAACAAAGGTCATGGATGATGGATCTGCTTATGCACGGATTCGCAGTAAAGATGGTATGAGAGCAGTTCAGTTTATGACTGTGTGTGTGAACCATGTTAGAAACAGGGATACTCTCAGAGATGCACCTTTGCCCACTGTGAGGGATTCGGGTTTTCATTAGGTACCGCCGTTTCACGAGACAACGGTGGTACAGGGCAGAGGAGATTGGAGTTCTCACCTCCTGGCAGTAGTGTTTTCTCCTTCAGTTTTGTTGGGATTTCAGCAAACAGTTCAATGAGCTATCAGAAGACTTCTAGGTTGCCTAGAGCTGCCAGGCAGTATATATGCAGGAAGGAGAAAATTTTGAAAAATGCAGGAATTTTGGAGGATGATGAGCACATAGATGGGATGTATGACAGTGTGATTTGTGCAGATACGATGACAAAGATGGGAGATATGCTAAAAACTGATATGCAGAATTGTCACAGTAATGTATTAGTGCAGTCCCTGGACATGTTTCATGAAATTGTAGATTTTGTGTCACAGATTGAGTCAGAGGCTGAGGTAACTCAGCAAAGAGTGTTGAGTGCTGAAGAAATTCAGCAAACAGAGTTTCCAGCTGGATATGATCAGCTTTCAAAGACACAGAGGGCTGAAAATTTTCAACCAATAGAGTTTACTGCTGAAGTATTTCAGCATCCAGAGTTTAGGGCTGTTTCTATGCAGTCCATAGAGCAGAGGGCTGAGGATATTCAGCCATTGGAGTGCAGAATTGCTGATTTACAGCAAGATTTGTGTAATGCAGAGGAGCATAATGAAGCCAGGGTTGACACAAAATACAAAACTGTGGATAAGAAGGTGAAGCCGGTTGCTGTACCGCTTCCACCTGACAGTGATCAGCAAATAGAGAGGGCTGCTAAATAGCCAATTTTGAGGAATCCGAAGCATATTGGTCATAAATTTTCAGCAGAGACTCTTGCTGAATTGAAAATTGGAAATGATGAATTTTTGTTACCCATAGAGAAGCAATGCTTTCAGGATATGCTTGAGCGACATGGAAGGGGATTTGCTTTTTCCCACATGAGATTGGATGTGTGAATCCTGATATTGTTGCTCCTATGGTCATTTTTACTATTCCTCATAATCCATGGAATATTCGACCTATTCCAGTGCCTAAGGCACACCTGCCAAAGCTGATTGATTTATTGAATGAGAAAATCAGGATGGAAATCCTTGAGCCTTCATCTGCACCATACTCAAACAGGTGGTTTACAGTTCCAAAGAAGAATGGTACTCTCTGATTTATTCAAGATATGCAGCCAGTGAACAGAGTTACTATCAGGAATGTTGGTATAGGTCCAGTTATGGATGAGTTTGCAGAAGCATTTGCTGGACATGCCATCTATTCTTTAGGTGATTTGTATTCAGGATATGATCAGTTTCAGCTGGCTTTGGAAAGCAGGGACATAACCACCATGAGAACTCCTATTGGGCTTGTCAGAATGTGTACCTTGCCTCAAGGTGCCACTAATTCTGTTGCGCATATGATGAATGCCATGCATAAGGTCCTTCGTGATTATATACCTGAGCTTACTATGCATTTCTTGGATGATGTGCCCATTAAGGGGTGTGCAGAAGAAGAGAAAAATGAGAGTCTAAATGAGCAGGGATGCAGATCCTTTGTGGCTGATCATATTTCAGCATGTGAGAAGATTTTGGCCAGGTTAGAAGAAGTGAACTTGACACTTTCAGGGCAAAAATCTGTTTTTGGAGTGAATGAGGTTGTCATTGTTGGACATATGTGTGGATATTATGGCAGGAAGCCCTCACCTGATAAGGTGAATGCTATAGGCAAGATTGTGGAGTATTGTTCTACCACTTCAGAGGTACGGAGATTCATTGGAGCTTGTGTGTTTTATATGATTTGGATACCCCATTTTGCACACATAGCAGATTGTTTATATGAGCTGTTTCAAAAGGGGCAGAAATTATTTTGGGATGAGAGCCACACTAGAGCCATGCGGAAAATGAGGAAGTTATTGCAGATTATTTGGAAGATGGTGAAAAGATGGTTTGGATTGTATATAGTTACACATGTATTTGATAATGCAACATATGAGCTGACAGAATTGGATGGGACAGTGCTTAGAGTGCCTATTGCTGGAAAAAGAATCAAAATTTTCAAGAAAAGAGATGATGAAGATTATGCATTGGAAGAATTTTCAAGAGAAGAGCAACGAGAAGAAACTCCAATGGAAGAGACAGATAATATGACAGATAATCTTGTTGATATACCGGAAATGCATAATGAAGAGATTGATCTGTTTGTGGATCTCGATGATAATGATCATGGGTAGTTGGCCCATCCGGAGGATGCGCAGGATTAGAGGGGGTGGATGTCGTATTGCTGCGCATTCGAGGTGTGAAAATCACCCAAAAGTTGTGTGTGATTTGATACTTTGTACATACTTAGTTGTTGTGTTTACATTTATTCTCTGCGTATGAGTATAGTGGGGAGGAGTTGGAGGCATAGTGGTGAGCATGATGAGATGCTTTCAGCCTAAGTTGAGCAAGGTCAAGTGGAAAGCACAACTGATGCTGGTGAACGTGTTACACGTATTCGTTCAGGACCTTTGCCTTCTCCTTCTCCAGCTACATCAGAAATACCTAATGATACCAAGCCTCCACATCCAAGAGTTGGAAAGAAGGAGGCCAAGCATTGAAACGTGCTATGAGAAGCATGGGGCATGGAGCACAGCTGGAGGCACTAATTTTGAAGCATATTTGTGTGCTTTTACCAATGCTGGTCATCTGGCTTTTTTAGGAGATTTAAAATGTAATACTGAGAAAAGGAAGAATACAATAGCCAGTAAATGCGACTGGCAATTCTGGGAAGCCTGCGGTATTGGATTAGATGTATTGGCTACTGGGATAGTGACTGGAATGCCTTATGAAGCAGTGTATGCATTGGCAGTTGCTGTACATGTTGCTGCAAAAAGGTCTGGAACCACTGCTTGCCAAAATCCATCAGCACTATTGCTCGTGGACTTAGCTGAGCGGACTTTACAGATCAGAAAAGTTTGTAAACTCTTAAAGCTAACCTTTGGCATGCATTCAATATGCTTACACACACGGACTTCTGTTCAGCATCAAATTGAAGGGTTAAGCTCATGAGATGCTGAAATTGTTCTTTGGCATTATAGCACGTGGCTACTTTTGGGGCTACTTTTCCTCGGAGGGGTGCTTTTTTGGTTCTGGGAGGGAAGCCAATTTGGGGAGGAACGGAAGAAAAAAAAGCACGGAAGGAGGCCGTTTTTCCTAGAGGACACAGGGTGCCGAGAATAGGAAAAGCAAGCTGAGAAGAGGGAATGAGGGGACTTCGACGTAGCAGAAGGAGATGCAGAAGACAAGGAGGCCAAGATGAGACACAACGAAAGGAGAAGTAATGCCGAAACCTGCTAATGAGGACGATAAAGACATGACTTGATGACGAAGGTGGCGAAACAAAGGAGGAAGGAACAACAGCTAGTGCGACAAAGATGAAAATAGGAACCGTCATCTGATCGTAGATGCATCAATGATTATGCTCTGTGGAGGAGTATCGGAAGAGGCTATGACAAGTAAAAAAAGATGACAAAGTTGCTATGACGGACCGCAGCGCAGAAGGTGATGGTAGATGGAAGCGTCAAAGATGATAAAGGAGGAACGAACGAAGAAAAGCAAGAATGATGATGGCTGATGATGAAGCTAGAAGCGTCGGCGCCGCTTGTTGCTGGGACAGAGAAGAAGGAAGAACTTTGGAGAGCTCGGAATGAAGATAAAGATGACAAAGCAAACCTGGCCGCAAGGACAATGAAGGAAATGGAAGTTGTTGATGTTGTTACTACAAATTTGGTGTTCTGCGACTCCCGTAACTCTCTCTTTCTTTGAAAGTCTTTCTAAACTGGAACCCTTTACGGAACATTTTAATATTCTCATGCTGTTATCATGGATCTCTTCACGTAAAACTGCTATGACTTATATGCGATGAACTGAAGGGAGAAAAGATGTAGATGTCGAAGGCTGAAGCTAACGCTGAAGCAGAAGAGCCAAAAGACGACAAAAACTTCAAAGGTTGATGGCTAAAAAGAATGTGTCTCAGAGATTTCACTTCTTTGCATGATTGCAACAAAGACAAGCTTCAGAACGTGTTTCAACAAGCGTCAATTTTGCCACCTATTTAGTCCACCACCATCATCGAATACATTGACGTCTCCTCGCCTTCTCCTAACCCGCTTCTCCCTAAAGACCCTTACGCATGTGTATGTACATGTTTTTTTGACAGATTTTGTAGAAGGGAAACCTTACTTTGAAGAGGACTTGCTTGGCTCTAGGACATTATGGATGGCTCATATGCTACATCACTACAACAAAAAGGGTTCATAGACGTGTTTGTGGACTTCAGTTTTTGAACAGCCAATTTAGAAATCGAATTTGTTTCCTTTATGAAATTGAAACTGTTGATGTTGATTAAGGATGTAAATGTCACGCTTGATTGATCTTCTATCCTGAAATTTAACAAGGACTTCTGAAGTTGCGACATTGCTTTCGAAACCCTTCGACAGCGCACAATGGGAGAAAATGTTTCTTGATAATCTACTCCTGCAATCTGTGAGTAACCTTTTGCAACAAGTCGTGCTTTGAACTTATCAAACGAGCCATCAGCTTTGGTCTTGGTTTTATAAACCCATTTACATTTGATAGGAACACGATTTGGGGGGAGTTCAGTAAGAATCCATGTACCTTTGGAGATTAAAGAATCGTACTCAGCTTGCATAGCTTCTTGCCGTTGATCCCTTTGAGACGAATTGATAGCTTCCATATACGATATTGGATCCTCTTGGACAAACATAGCATCATCAAAGACATCATATTCAATAGAATAGAATCCATGCTCTATCTCAATAGGAAGATCAACATAGATCTCCAAATTTTCATCAATCTTCTTTGGAGGTGAAGGAGGTTTATGATCATCAGAATTAGTAGAATCACAAAGCAAGTAAGGAAATGCACTAAGCAAAGATTGTGTATCATCTGAAACATCTGACGACCATGTGCCACCCATAGTCTTCTCATCAAATATAGCATCACGACTAATGATAACCTTTTGAGAAGAAGGATCATAAAATTTGTAACCTTTGGAATGATCTGAATAACCAAGAAAAATAACCTTCAAACCTGGAGGATCCAACTTATGTCGAGTGTCCTTGGGCACATGAATATAAGCAATGCAGCCAAATGTGCGAAAGTGAGAGACTGAAGGTGTCTTCCCTGTCCAAATTGTTATAAGAATTTTACCAGCAGGTGCAATAGTTGGAAGATGATTTTGAATAAAAACAGTTGTTAGAAGTGCTTCAGTCCAAAACTTTCGAGACAAACCAGAGTGTATAAGCATGCAACGTATAGCATTAAGAATCATGCGATTTTTGCGCTCAGCAACACCATTTTGCTGAGGAGAATAAGGAACTGTAAACTCATGATGAATACCTTGATCCTTACAGAAGTCATCAAATATATTGGATACATATTCACCGCCGTTGTCACTGCGAAGCGTCTTTATAGAGAATCCAGTTTGAAGCTCCACACTTATCTTGTATTGTTTAAATATAGATAAAGCCTCAGACTTATGTCGAAGAAGATAGACATGTGTGTACCGTGAGAAATCATCAATGAAAGTTATAAAATATCGATATTGAGACTTTGAGGCAGGAAAAGGACCGCAAATATCGGTATGAACCAAATCCAAGAGAGCACAGGAATGTGATGAAGTAGAAGTGTGGAAAGGCGAACAATGGTGTTTTACAAGTGCATAGTACTCACATATTCCCATACGTGGATGAGATTTAAGATCCATACCTTGCACAAGACCATGACGATGAAGATCAAGAATTTTGGCAAAATCGGAGTGTGCAAATCGTTGATGCCATAATTTGCAATATGCATCTCCAGGGGCAGTAACAACATTTGCAACTGTATCATTCAATGATAGCTCAAATAGATTACCATGTCGAGGAGCCACAGCTATAGTATGCCCGTCTTTCTCTATATGACATTGATTATGATCAAAGCCAACAAACAAACCAAGATCAACTAGACGAGCAACAGAAAGAAGATTTCTTTGCAAATCTGGAACATGAAGAACTCCTCTTAATATTCTAGTGGATGAAACAATCCCCAGATATAAATCACCCACTCCTTTGACTTGACAAGTCGTATCATCCGCAAGGTAAACAAACTTCTTGACAGGAAGAGAATGATAATTGTGAAGCCACTGTGATTGGTATGTCATATTTCCAGTGGCACCTGAATCAACGATGAATAGAGAACCATCATGAACATGAAGTACCTTTTCTGGAGAGATATCATAATGGACGAAATTGAGCTCTTGATGAGTATGATCATCATCAGTTGTAGTTTGTTGAACAATATAAGCTCGAGAACGTTCTTCATCATATCTGCGTTTATAACAACGATGAGATGGATGATCTGTATGTGCACAATAATCACAAGGAGGAAAACTTTTGGACGAGCGAGGTTGCTTTGTAGTAACTCCATGCTCCTCATCATATTGACGTGCCCAGCAATCAGAAGCCACATGACCTTTCTTATCACAATAAGAACAATGTTTGTTAGGATAAGCAAGACGAGAATATTTACTACCTGGATAAGGGCGTCCACCCTACTGAAAACGTGAAGCAGGACGCTTGCGAGCAACAAAAGCAGCATCAAAATCCCTTTGTTCCCGAGTGACCAAAATAGCATCAGATTTTTCCAAATGATGCTCATGACGTTGAGAATATTCAATAAGAGATATACATGCTTTGTCAAAGTGGATATCATCCTTGTTAGACAAAATAGTGATGATATTGTCATATAAAGGATCTTTGATGGTATGAAGAAGTTGAGTAACAAACTGATTTTTAGCAACAGGAGCGCCAACAGCACCAAGCTGATTGATAATGTCTTTAAAAGCCTCGATATGAGAGTGCATAGAGGTACCAACCTTATATTGAAGATTCTTCAAACAAGTTTGGAGATATAAAATTTCGGTGACCGATTTCTTCTCAAACGTTGAGATAAGATACTCCCAAATAGCATGAGAGGTTTCCAGATGAAAGACATCCAACATAAGTGAGTCAGGAAGTGCAGACAATATATAACGACGAGCCGCTTTGTCACGATGAATCCAATCAGTATGATCAATTTTCCATTGTTCAAATAATGGACCATCAGTAATCACAGAATTGTTATTCATCACATCAATAGGTTGAACTGGGCAAGACAGGTCGCCCAAAACAATATCAAATAATTCGTCACCTTCAAGAATTAGCATCATCTTTGCTTTCTACCCAGGAAAGCCTTGTCCTTGGAAGAAGGGAACCGACTGTTGGCTAGACGGATATCCGTTAACAATTACGCAATTGGCCATGCATGTATGTCGAGAGAAAACAAATAAGATGAGATCGCAGAATCTACAAACCATGATCAAGATGAGCGTAGTTGAGACGCATGACAATCAAAATAGGGATATGCACGTAAGAATGACGAAAAGTATTGAGTGACTAAAAAGAAATCCCGAAATAGAGAGGCGTAGCGTGCAAGACGAGATGACGCATATAAGAAAAGTGCTATTTCGGTCGAGCAAAGAACGTGAACGATAATAAAACATCGCTAAAAATAGCAAGATGTTTGCTTGTCGTAATCAACATCATTAATGAAGACGAGCGATTAATAAACTGTAATTGGGGATTAACGAACTGTAATTAGAAATACAGTTTTAAATAAAGAATCACAGATTTGAGCAGAATTGTTGTCTTGAATCCTGAACTGTCATAACTTTTGATCCAGAACTCCGATTGACAAGCGGTTTTGACTGGATTCGAGAGCACGACGAGAGCTACGCACCTGGACCTGGTTTTGTTTTTAAAGACAAAATTAACTAATACTTCTAATTTTAACAAGTTCATGTATCAAATCATCACTTGTGCAAAGAATTCAATCAAGTATAAACAATGAAACAACTTATCTTCCTTGTTATTGCTACGCATCCATAGCTCTGATACCATGTTGAGAGAGAGAGAGAGTACGAGAGAGATACACAAGACATGCTCCCAAAGAATGATTCATATTGATGTAGAGTTAGTATATATAGGTGAGACCAAAGTCAAGTGAGAGATGATATATATAGTTGTAACATGTTATAGACTGTAAATGACAGTTTTTAGCTTGTCAAGATCTCACAAATCTGAATTCTTTTGACACCAAACTTCAGCTTATAAGCATGGCATCTAGTAGAAATGCCTTCATAAACATGTCTATGCTCCAACAGACCCTTTTGAGCATGCCAGGGAGCTTCAAGCTCTTAGCCAATGTCAAGTACTTGTTGAATAGTCACTGTTTACAACAGTGAACCCTGAATTTCAGACCTATACAGTAGTACATCTGCTCATATCTCACCTCCTAGGCAAGCATTAGGATGTGGACTCTTCAAAGTACCTTGTAGAGTAGGTCTTCAAGTTGTTTAGTACCTTGTTGATGCCTATCAGCATGATTTCCAGCCAAACACGCAGTTCCTAGATCTGGCGCAAACATGCAGGCTGTATGGATACTTTTAACAGCAGCAATCGATGTAAATGATGCAAATGAAGAGATATATAGATGAGCTTGAAGTCTAACAGATGCATCTCAAGAAGGGAAGAAAAGAGTGATGGGACCCAAAATGGGCCGGCACTAGCTATAGCACTAGCCAGACCTCATGCTCATGAAACACAAACACCCTCACGGCCTCGCGGACCAGGAGCATCAATCTAATGCTAAAGGACAAACTGCCCTAAAGCTGAATCTCTGCATTTATAGTTTATAGTCCAACATTTCCCTAAAACTCCTCAGAGGGAGATCCCAAAGTACTTAGGCATAATGCATCAATCACACACATAGGAGGCACTCCACGGACTAATAGTCGAAGCCCCACTACAGCTCTCCTACATCGCAGGGATTGGCCCTTTGATGCGCTGCTAAACATATAGCACAAACGAGCACAAACTCCTCTCAAGGTACCAATATTTTATGTTCCAGGATGTACCATTCCTCACTACACTTTCCCCTTAGGACCCAACGACTAACCTACAACTTATGACATCCTCTCACGCTCATCGTTGGTCACAACCTAAGGAAGGCATGTGCCATGCATCCAGGAGGTTTTTCTGATACCTTTTAATTATTATACTTAATGCAAATCGTGTATGGCTATGTGCTCAAATGAAAGAAGGATCACCATCGTGCATAGTGCATAAAGCATTCTTTCCATGAATTTTACTAATGCGTACTGCGTTGAAAGGAGGCACCGAGCCATATGCTCATGCTACCATCCTCTTTATTTAAATCGTTTCCTACATGCCAAGTGCAATGCATAAATCAAATCTTTTCTTTATCTTTCAGTGTTTCAGCCCCTCTTCATCCAACTCTTAGCATTTTGCATCATTGATCGGTTAGATAGGGTTTCTATGCATTTTTTCCTTTTAAAAGAACGATGAATACGCACAAAACATAGAAACGGGGACAAATCAAGGTCAACCTCGTGCTTTGCCATCGTTATACATTGCACAAACATAGATATAATTTTCCTCAGTCCATTTTTTATTTTTCCCTAATTTTAAACCCATTTTTTCCATTTTTTGGATATTTTTTCCTATTTTTCCTTAATAAAAAATGATTGAAAATGAAAGTTGATTGTGGGCAGTGGCCCTTAGGTTCATTGATAGCAAAAACTCAGATTTAGTTGGTATGACATATCATATTTCTCATTTATAAAGCAAAAACCCCAATTTTACCCTTAAAACGTATGTTTTTCATGTATTTTAACACTAATTTCGGCCATGTAGTGTTATATTTTTTGATTTTCAGAGCATAAACTGATCAAACTCATGGCAAAAAATATCATAATGAACTTTCATCCCATATGAACAAGGTTTCATAAAGCAAATAGCATAAAAAGATCATTTTTCTTCATAAAAATAGCATTACCGCTTATTTTCAGGTCTCGGTTTCTTGGTCTTGATTACGGGACTGATTTCCAACATGCATTTAATGCTCAGCATCTTCAAGAACAACACTCTTCATGTCTTCATCCATCCGGAAGTAATCCGGTCGTCTCATCCGGACAAGCTTTCCTCCACCATTCTTCATTGTCTTCATCCACACAAGAATAACCCCTTAAGGGAGAGAGAGGGAGGAGAGAGAAATACTAGAATTGGCTCTCTTCATTTAGTCCACCATTCTACGAGTGAAGGGCGGCGATAAGATCAGCCAAGAAGGAGAAGATCAGCCCCAATGTCTATTCCATGGGGTACTCACAACCCACAATCATGATGAGAGAGGAGAGAGAGCGAAAAATACGCCATTTCTTGATCACACTATGTCTTCCTTCTCTCTCCACGTTTTTTGATCAAGAGGTGCATAAAATTTTGGGGGGGAGGGTCCAAACTCAAAAGGCATGCCTAATTTTGGCCTCCCAAGTGTCCACCTTTTCATATCTTGACTATTTTGTGGCCATTTCCCCGTCCGATGTCCAAATCGAGTGCTGTAAATTTTTACGTGTCCGGCTTGACGTCCCGCATTGGCCGGTAACTCTTGACAACTCGCACGTCCTTCTAAAAAGTTATCAAAAATCAACAAGTGTCGCTTGAGCGCCTTTTAAGCACTTGACGCTTAAAATCGTCCTAGCTAGAGCCGCCGCCTTCGACGTTGAATATTTTTCCCTTGATATTCGTAATTTTTAGCTATTTTTAAGCACTTCTCGACATCAAAACTCCACTCTCATTGGCGACCACGGGATAGGGCGACTCAGCCCATCGAATCCCACAACAAATCTGCACAAAAAAACCAAAGAAAGCATCAAGTTGATACAAAATAGATACATACTAAACACAGCACAATGCGCACCCTACCCCCTGGACAGAACCAAGGCATGACATCTACAAGGAGTAGGCCTAGCATAATCTGATAGAAGGTCCGCAGCTAGTCACCAACCGACTGCTCCAACATGGCCAAACTAAAAAGAACTATCAAAGAGGTTGCCCTAAGTGATGGTCTGAACTACCTACCTAACGAAGGACAACACGACCAGGAGTTTCTACTAGGTGAGGACTCCTATAGCCTGATCAAGAAGTATTTTCTTTGACCACATTTCTTCTTCTAGGGTTTTATATTTCCATACTCAGGTATGTAAAAAGAAGGGAGCTGAGCATAGTGACCCAAGGAGAACAGGGCATCAACCTCAGGTCCTGTCTCGGTACCCAAGAACCTACCAAGCCCTCGCAAGGTGACACTTAATCCTTTTCTGACGCTCACTTTTATTTTCTCTCCAACCTTCCTTAATTTCTTCTTTTCCAGCAAGACGCCACCCCTAGGAAGACAAGGCATCGGCCCCGGTTCTGACTCGTCCCCAGGAACCTACCAGGCCTTCGCAAGGCAATGATCAACTGCGTATAAATTTTATTTTCTTTTCTTTTTCTATTTTTATAGGGTTTTGAACCCCTTTTTACACACCTTTGTATTTACTTATTGTCTTTTCAGATATTCAGGGTTTTATTTTCCTTATCATCATTATTTTTCTTCTGGCAGGATTCTCTAACTGCCTCACAACTAGCAAGAACTCCTAGAACGGCTACCTAGCAGGCTAGCAGAACAGGGTCACTAGGATTCCCTTCTAAAACAAGTCTTTTGATGTCTGGCAATGGCTTTATAGGAGGCAATGACTACTCGGACCTCCCTCAAACATTCCTAGCCTAAACCTGGGACTTCAAGCCTTGGTCGCCGGTCCCCAATAAGAAAGAAAGACCCCCTTAACAAGTACAAACCACTTCATGTAATTTTGTGGAAAGACACATAGGAAATGGAGAAAATGCTTATGGAAATTGAATTTGTTAACTACAGAAAAGAGAAAGACAATTTGATGGTGAAGTTTTGCAAGCATTGATACAAGTTGACAAAGACATAGAGAAACAACTTCGGAGGGAATATGATCATGCATGTAGTGTTGATTTGGAGCAAGTTGATGTTGAAAATGGGTTAAATGGGAGTGTAGACAACAAGCTTGTGGCTAAAATTGGTCTTATGGGCAGCAGTAAGCATAAAGAGAAGACTATGTGTAATGGATATGTCCATCAACAAGCATATGAAGAAGAAGATGCTCATTTTATTCCAAGTAGCCATTATTCATGAATGCATTGGGCTCGTGCTACAATATAGACAATTGTTAAAGTGGGAGAAAGAGAGACGCCTTGCATAGCTCTCTTGGATCATGGTTTCGAAATCAATGTTATGGCACATAGTTTGTATGAGAATGGAGGATGGCCAATTGATGTAGATCTGGGATGGTGCATGTGGGCTACAAACAATTCATCAGGGGATCTTTATGCAGCTTGTCGGAATGTACCCGTGACTATTGGAGAGGTTAGGGATGAATATCTTTTTTTTTTTGTAGGATTCATGTAGTTATCCTCTGATTTGGGACAGCCCTATATTTTAGAATCAAGGCTGGAAACAAAAGCTTGGATGATGATCCTTCATATGCTCGGTTTCGGAGTAAAGACAATACAAAGGTAGTACAGTTTCTCACTGTTTGTGTGAATCATTCCCACAATCGGGATAGGCTGCGGGATAATGCCATGCCACCTAATGCATGAGAGTTTAAGGGTTTTTAGACAATACTATTATAAGTGGAGACTATGGTAGTGCCTCTAAAAAGATAATTATGCCTCCAAGAAAGGGAGAAACTGTGTTTGTATCTAGATTGCAGGAATGAACAACATGTAGTCTCGACAATTTTAAGAATATTTCAGCCATGTGCAAGGCTGAAAAGAAATATGTAGGATGGCTGAAAAAGAACTGAAGACATGATTTGATGGCTACAAATGAATGTATTTTAGGGCTATTTTTAGGGCTAGTTGATGTAGATACAATGGCTAAATTTTTTGTAGTAATTAATGTTGAAAACAAGGCAGAAAAAGAGGTTATTTATGTTCACACTTTAGAGATCTATGAAGTCATTCAAGAGTTTGGTGAGCATAAATGTTATGGGCTACAATATGGACTGCAAAACAGGACTGAAGCAAGGGTGGATACAAAGTACAACACAATTGCAAAGAAGATTAAGCCTATGGCTTTGCCTTTACCACCTAAAAGTGATGGGTTAGCTGAAAAAGTGACTCAATAGCCATGTTTACGGGATCCATATGGAGTAGGACATAAATTTACAATTGAAACTTTACAAAAGTTGAAAATTGGTGATACAAGCTTTCTTTTACCTACATAAAGAGCTTGTTTCTTGCAGATGTTGGCAAGGCATGGGAAAGCCTTTGCATTTGAGCTAGATGAAATTGGATATGTTGATCCGTGCACCTATGGTGATCTTTATAGTACGTCATGTGCCATGGAATTTAAAGCCTATTCCAGTACATCGGGCATATTTGCCTAAGTTGCTGGAGCTTTTGAACGAGAAGATCAGGATGCGGATTTTGGAGCCCTCTTCAGCTCCATATTCAAATCCGTGGTTTACTGTTCCAAAGAAGAATGGTTCTTTGAGGTTTATACAGGATTGACAGCCAGTTAATAAGGTCACCATAAGGAATGTTGGATCAGGCCTGATAGTGGATGAATTTGCAGAAGCATTTGCAGGCAAGGCAATTTACTCCATGGGAGATTTATATTCAGGACATTATCAGTTCCAGCTTGCATTAGAAATACAGGATATCACTACCATGAAGACACCACTTGGATTGGTTAGGATGTATACGCTTCTACAGGGAGCAACCAAGTCAGTGGCGCATATGATGAATGCTATGCATAAAGTTTTGAGGGAGTATATTCCTCAGTTGAATTTACCCTTTCTTGATGATGTGCCGATCAAAGGATGTGATATCCATGAGAAGAACGAAGAGTTGAATGAGCAAGGATTTAGAATATTTGTGGCTAATTATATTGCCGATTGTGATAGGATTTTGAGACGACTTGAAGAAATGCATTTAACTCTGTCATAAGAAAAAACAGTTTTTGGAGTGGAGGAAATATCTCGGGAAAGTTACTATATGTATATCCTCTACATCACGTGCATTCAAGGCCTATTTATAAATTATCCTTATTTGTATATTTTTCATGAATAAAATATAACCCTTTTCTATTCAATCTCTAAATAACCCCTTTATATTACACCTTTCTATATGTAAAAAATGTATAAAAAATGTATTTTAAAAATACCTTATTTTGAACCCACGTGATGTACACATATATTCATGAGTAACTTACTCGAGAGAAAGTATTAGTTGTTGGGCATATGTGTGGACCATATGGAAGAAAGCCCTCACTAGTAAATATTGATGCCATAAGCAGGATCCGGGAGACATGTTCGAACATATCCGAGGAAAGAAGATTTTTGGGTGCATGTGTCTTTTACTTAATATGAATTCCACATTTTTCTCATGTGGTTAAAAGTTTATATTAGCTCTTGAGAAAAGGGAAAATGTTTTGGTGGGAAAAACAACATACAAAGGCAGTTATGAAGTTAAAGAGCTTCTTGATTTCAGCCCCAACACTAAAGAGAGCAAATTATGAGAATGGACAGCCTATTATTCTCACTGTGAATACAAACCCAATTGCCATTGGTTGGCCAATGGGTAAGGATGATGCTGATGGGAACAGGTATGCCATTTGGTTTGGAGCAAAGGTCCTCAATTAATAGTAACAACAATATTCTCAAGTCAAAAGAGAGCTTTGGGGTGTAGTGACAGTCCTTAAGTGTGATAGGGAGTATTTTATGGGAGCTCATGTAGTGGTAGAGACCCATCATCTACCTCTATTGGGCATGATAGTAAATTGCTCAACTCCTGATATTGCCATGTTACGGTGGATTGCATATATAAAGTCACTTAACCCTGATTTTCAACATATTGCAGATAGAGAAAACCCCGTGACTGCAATGCTTTCAAGAGCGAGGTTTGAAAATGAAGAGGAGCTGATGGAAGATGAAGAGGATGATATGATAGGTGCTAAAAACAACTTTGTAACAGCAGGGAATGAATATGTTGTTACTGCAGGTATAACTATTGTAACCGGGATTTTAGCAGTAAGAAAATAACTTACAACCACGAAAAAGAGATGGGCAATAGGGAGAAAGCATCATTAGTGTTATGCCTCAATGCGAACACAATTTTTGGAAGAGTTGTATGAGGATGATTCGCTGAAAATATACCAATATCTCAGCCTCATGACAAAGAAGGCTGAATGGTCTGAAGCTGAATTCAAAAGGATTAAAAGAAAAGCTCACAGGTTCAAAGATGGATATTTATGAAAGTATGCAAAGAAAAAGAGAGGAGCTCCAATACGTGTTTTGGAAGATAGGGCTTCTCAACAACAAGTGATGCAGGAGTTTCATGAAAGCTTATGGGTTCGACATAGAGGAGTTTCGGGCACATTTGCCAAGATCAAAGAGAAGTATTGGTGGCATTGCAAGCCTGGTTGTGTTGGTAAAGTGGTTGTTGCTGATAGAGGAGATTTGAATGTGGATGAGGCTCGTGACTTCTTTTCACGATTGGGCATCAAGTTGGCTTTAACTTCAGCCTACAATCCTCAAGCAAATGGAAAAAATGAAAGAGATCATCAGCCTATCATTAAGGTACTAACAAAGTCATGCAAGGGCAGGATGAAAGAATGGCCAAGAATGTTACCCTTTGCTTTGTGGGCTAATAGGACCACTCATAGTGCAGTTAGAGGGTATATGCCTACTGAATTAATGTATGGACAACAACCAATCATGCCTATTGAGGAGATTATTGCTACTTAGAGTGTTCTACCATGGGAAGAGGGATTGAATAGAGAAGAGTTATTGGTCCCACGCATTAGATAGTTAGAAAGAAGACCTGAAGACATTGAGACAGCCATGAAAAAGCTAAAGACTGCAAGGATCAAGAACAAGAAGAGGTTTGACAAGCAATACAAACTTTGACCACAAGCTATACAAGAAGGGGACTAAGTGTTGGTTCATGAGAACAGCTTGGAAAATCATTATAGTGCTAGTCAAAAGATGTCAAAGTGGTGGTTTGGTCCATATGTGGTAAGGTTTGTTTTTAACAATGCTACCTATGTGTTAAATGAGATGGATTAGACAACTCTAAAGATTCCAGTGGGCTGGAAAATATATCAAGCTCTTTAAATGAAAGGAGTATTCAGCATATGAGTTGAAGGAGCTATATACTTAGCATGAACATGAGAATATGGAAGAAAAAGAGGTAGAAGATGAAGACATTGACATGGCAGAGGATACTTCTTCTAACACTGCAGATTCATAAGACTTTGGCATATGCCAGAGGATGTGCAGGTTAGGAGGGGGTGGATGTCGTGCCGCTACACGCACACAGTGTAAAAAACTCTGGAGTGCGGCTTACTTATTGATCTAGAGAGTCAATACCGTTTTACTCATTAATGTTAGTGTCCGTACTGTGGATGGTTGGTCCAAACATATTGGATTTTTGAACAAGTTTAGCCAATTTATGATCTTTTAGATATTCTATTGTAAAAAAACTCCAAGAACTATAGAGAACTTCTAGAATAGGATAACATGTAAAAGAAAGCAAGTAGCTTTTAGCCATTTTGAGAGGATTTTATGTAAAAAGAGGGATTAGCAAAATGGCGCGACACGCGATTGCTAGTTTCAGGTAGTGAACAACACTCTGAAGTGGGAGATGAAGAAGGAGTGATATGGCATAGTTTTGGCCAAGTGTCCTAGTATTTTACCCCCCTTTTTAGAGCCAATAGAAGCATCAGATTGGTGGTCTCACTACAACAAAAAGGCCTCTTAGACGCACTTTTAGACGCGATTTTTGAATATAGAGAAAATCTTACGGGCGCATCTACCCGCCCGTCTATTTGCGCATCTACAAACTCGCGTCTATAATCACATGTATGAAGAAATTTACACGCAAAAATAGACGCATAACAGACGCGCATATACACGCGTGAATACAAGCGCATAAAAAAACCAAAATTTTTATTTATTTAATTTATTTTGTGCATCTACTAGCACGTCTACATGGCAAATTAGACGGGCATATAGACACGCCCATAGACGTGCTTTTACAAGCGCCCATAGACGCGAACGCAAAACAAAAAATCTCCTTTTTTTAAAAAAATATTTAATTTCTTTTTTTAAATTTTAATTATGTAGCACGTGTATGAGCACGTGTACTCTGCATTTTAGACACGCTTATAAACATGTGTTTTCTGCAATTTAGACGCGCGGATAGACGCGCAAAACAGAATTGGAAAAAAAATCCATACATCAAATTGTGCATTTGGGAAAAAGACAATGGATCTGAAAGCACGAGGATTGAAAACAAAAGTCTATGTATTCATTATAGATAAAAAGCATTTACATGGGGAGTTTAAGTGCTTGCGACCTAAAGCATGGCCGCAAGCAGTAGGCTCAAAGATGGATAATAGATATACAAGAAAAAAAGGCCATAGAGGAGTTATGGAGCTCCTCTACGAATCTGAAGAAGAAACGTGTTTGCTAGCACCACCATGGCTACTAGCATCGCTATTCCCCTCCTCGCTATGCTCCACATCGGGGTTCGCCTACACACACAAAATATCAAGGTTGCTTACGTATACATGGTGGAGAAAAAGTTATAATTAGCTATACTTTTAATAGGAAAGTAAGAAAAACATACCTCCTCTGGCTGTCGAATCCTCATAGCCCGATTGTATTGGTCCTCAGTGATGAGACCCTCCTCATAGAAGTGAAGCCATGTGGCTGCGCGGTTATGGCCTCAATAGTAACCTACCTCTCTAGGAGTAGGTATCCTACAACGATAGTAGTCTACAAAATAATTATGATATATACAAACAATTATGAGATACAATGTATTAGAACAAATTATATAAATAATTGAAAGAAATATAAATTTTAACAACCTAAAAATCAAAATATACTTACAGACTGCCTCCCATGACTCTCTACCGCCCGATCCATAATGTGACGATCCCATGGTTTCCATTTGGATGCGTCGTGCCTCTGCGTGCTGGCGACTCTTCACTTTCACTGTTTCTTTCTTCTTGGCTTTCTTCCACTCTATGCGGTGGCACATAAGTGGTTGGCTATAGGCTCCATGCCCCTCCTCCTGTCTCCGTAGTGAGTCCCTGGCGCATGTCATGAGGTGGGATCTTTTGTTGTGAAGTAAAACCCTCACTTTTATGCGTCCCCAATCATCCGAGAATCGCTGACCCTCAGAATTTGGGTACCTCCTATGGACTGCCCTCAACACCTCCTGCCACAAGCCGCTTTTCTGGTTCTTGAAGTAGAGGAAATAATCTTTATACGTCGCATACACAACACTCCTCATGTACACCATTACATCCCTTCCTTCATCATCATGGAAGATGCCACCAGTATCTGTAACTCTATTGTACTGGTGTGCAGGCTCCTCTACGTAATCTATTGGTGAGGGTGATCTCTCGCCATCTCCTAGGCAACCCCTACACAAGCCTCGTCCTCCCCCTCGACTCTCCCTCCTCCCTCTCTGTCGACTACCCTGTACCTTGCTGGATGCACGTGCTTCTGCAGATGCACGTGCATCGGCTGACGCTTATGCTTCAACTGATGCATGTATAGGTGCTGCACATGGAGTACCTGTAATTGGAGTTTGGAAAGTAGTGCCAGGAAAAGACATCAGAGGCATTCCAGACATGACACTGAATACCTTGTCTGCTGTGGGAGAGTGGCTAAGGTGTCTGGTCATCTCTCCCATGAAGTCTTTCCTACTAGGAAAACCTCTAAAAAATGCATTGACCCCTCTACCGAACAAGCCCAATGTATCATTCATGCGATCCAAATCCGGGTCAGTCATTGCTAGATGAACCAGGATGCGACATCTACAAAAAAAATACAGAAAAAAGATAAATTCATACAATTTCAGAAATAAAAAATTCCAATATGGCTCATTTTCTATTGTGTTTTGTAGTCCAATAATCCCTTGACTTATCATTTTCCATTATATCACATTTGTTTGCATACAAAAAATCATATATTACCTTCATCAACACATAAACATTTTTAAAGAGCCATAATACTTGATCCAATCCAACATTAATTATGAAAAATCATTCAGTGAGCCTAGAATCATTATGTAAGAGAAGGCTTTTGATGCTCACACATTTTCATTTTCTTCAAGTGTATTTTGCAAGCACTTACTAAGATCCATTTAAGTAAAACAAAGGTGTGGAAATCCCATAGAAAAAATACATGGAAGCTCATGGCACTTGAAAGTGCTAATAATCTAGCTTTCTTTAGACATTGAGCATAAAACTTAAGTGCTAATGCTTCTCATAAATTAAGCCACTTGGAGGTGAAAATTTCCCTAGATACTATATAAGAAACCCCCCAAGTCCCACTCTCAAATATGGGATTAAGATTTAGCCACTTGGTCAAATCTTTACTCCTTATTTGAAAGTGGAGCTTGGAAGATTCCCAAATTCTCTAATATGGTATCGAAAGTATAATGCTACCTAATTCACTACGTTGGAAGGCTAAAGCTTCTAAAAAATTGATCATGAATCGAGAAAATTTATAAACACAAACATGGGATTGGTCACATTCATCATTGCAAAAATATATTGTTGATTAAAAAACTAGATCTACACCCCATGCCCTTTGTGTTTTTGTTCTTAGTTTGCTTTAGTTATCAATATAAAGAAACACAATAAGCACAATAACGTTTAGGCAATGAAAATTATTTTTTATCCGAGCTGGCTGGCACATGTATAACCGCGTCTAAAATGCAGGATAGACGCGCTCTCAGACGCGTCCCTAAAGTCAACCCTCTGGTTAGAGCACGTGTATATCTGCATCTGAGATGTAGTATAGACGCGCTATCAGATGCGATTTCTAGGTCAATGCTTCTGGTGCGCGTGTATCCTCGCGTGTGGACTGCAGAATACATGCGCCTGGAGACGCGATTCTGAAGTCAAAGCTTTTGGGCAGGGCACATGTATTCCCGCGTCTCACATGCAGGATACACGTGCCTGGAGACGCGACTCTGAAGTCAAAGCTTCTTCTCTGTAGAGCGCGTGTATTCTCGTGTCTCTGACGCAGAATACATGTGCTCTGAGACATGGCCTTAGACGCAATGATAGCAAACATATCTTCGCATCTATCTGTACGTCTGTACTAAAATGTAGACGCATTGGCAAACGCGCTCAATCAACTGATTTCAGTCCGACGACCACCATTCATGATTTATTTGTGCTATACAAAATGCAATCATAGATCCTAATACACAGACACAGAGAGAGAGAGAGAGAGAGAGAGAGAGAGGACTCACCTTGGGTGTTTGGTGTGGTGGGTGGTGGCACTTCTTTCTTCTCCTTCTTCCTCTCCTTGGTGAGTTACTCTCCCTTGATGCTTGCTTGCTACTTGTTATCTCCTCCCTTTGCTTCTTCTTCCTCTTGTTCTCGCTTTCTTCCTCTCCTTGGCTTTCCTTTTTCCCCTCTTGTCTGTTTGAAATGAAAGAAGAGGTGAGTCATGAGGAGATGAGGCATGAAAAGACTGCATGTCGGCTAAACTCAAGCTTCAGAATCGCAAAAAATGCAGGAAAGGAAAGGCGCAATTTGAAAAGAAATGATTTAAGTATCTTTTGAATTTTGACGTTTGCATCTATTTTCGCGTGTATATGCGCGTCTAAGTTTACGTAAACGTGTGTATAGACGCGAAGTTAGACGCGTAAATAGACATAGATTTAGATGTGTACATAAAAGCATATATAGACGCGCATTTAACTTTTATCATAATTTTTTGTTTTTAAGATAAGTTTTGATAGTAAGTTCTTATCATAAGTTTTTTTGTATTTATGATAAGTTTTGTGTATTTAAAATTGAGATCTTAGAATAATTAATATGCCAGCTTGAAGTTTTTATGTAAACATATGAATAACAAATATTTTGATGCTGTCATGAATTAGGTTTAATCATGTCGTCGTCGTCACCTAGTGCAGTGCATGCTGATGAGTCAACGAGCACATCCTCAAGTGAGGATGAAACATTACGTCTTCATAATCAAGATGCATGGCTACGACGAAAAATTAAATGCATGTGTGATCATTGTCGAGGGTGTATTTTTCGAGCACGTCGAGTTACAATGTCACACCTCAGCATGTATGGAGAATGGGACCGAGAAAAATCACCGGTATTCATTGTTTTTTTTTAACACTAAGATTTCTAGTCTATGTTACTCAATATATATCAATGTACATGAAACTCCCTTTTGTGGTTGAGCAGGATACGGTGCCACATCCTCAGATGCTCCCTCCTAGGCATCGAGAGGCTGCAAAACGTCGACGCGAGGAGGCAGAGTCTTCAAGATGAGTGGAGACTGATGACCATGATAGTAGCTCTCATGAAATGCCCCATCAAGTTGTAGAGGATGAGATTTTAGATAACATGGTACACCATCTATTTTCGCAACCGGTTCAGGGAGAAGGTCACTCTACGAAGCCAGATGATCCACTATACATAGCGTCATCTACTCCATTGTATAAAGGTTGTACGTACTCCGTTCTTCGTGCATCCCTCGAAATACTTAACTTGCAAACAATTTATGGATGGAGTAATGTCAGTTTGAATGCGTTATTGAAGTAGGTATCAATTCAGTTTGGCTTATGAATCATAATATTAATTGTTCTATTTTGAAATCAGACACAAATATATGTTGGTGGTTTTTTAGCTCACTTTTAAAAATATATGTAGGTTATTATCACAAATGCTTCCAAAAGGAAACAAATTGCTAACTAAGAGAGAGCAAGAAAGACATTACTTGACATCTCTGGGAGGCCTCGATTATGTCAAGATCCATGCACGTGTCAATGATTGCGTCTTATTTCGTGGGATTCATGAGTTCGCACGAGAGTGTCCTATTTGTAGCGAATCAAGATATGAAGTGGAGATGAAGTCAATGGATGTGCCTCGTAAGGTTTTGCGACATTTTTCGATTGTTCCACGTATTCAACTTATGTTCAAGTGTAAGTCTATTGGAAAGCTCATGTCATGGCATGCTAGTCATCGTTCAAGTGATGGAAAATGGAGGATCTCTGCAGACACACCAGCATGGCAACATATAGATAATTTGTGGCCCGTTTTCAAAGAAGAGCTAAGAAATTTGAGATTTGGTTTACATCATATAGTGTATGGCCAGTGGTATTGGTGAACTATAATATTCCTCCATCCATGGTAATTAAAAAGAGATATGTAATGTTGTCCCTTCTGATTCCTGGAAAGCACAAGGTAAAAAACATGGACATTTACTTAGAGCCTTTGATTGAAGAGTTAGAAATGTTATGGGAAGGTATTGAGGTGCAAGATACAAGCGCATCTGCATCCTCTAGAGATTTCACATTGAAGGCCATGTTGTTGTGGACCATGCATGACTTTCCAGGATACAGAGAGTGTTCAGATACATGTATATAACTCTATATTTGAAATTCAAGACTTGAATCAATTGCATTTTATTAATTCACTTGTTTGTTTAGGTTTAACCACATCAGGATATCATGCATGTACTATTTGTGGTCCCGACCTAGTTTCCTCTAGGCCGGCACGTTTAAAGAAGGTTATCTACGACAATCATCATTGATTTCTTCCTATTGACCATCCCAAATATGTTCTCCCTACTAATGGAATGACTCCACAATCTCTAACCATTCAAGATTGGAAGGAGAGATGGATTAATACCGACAGCCACCCTCGACTCGACATGAGTCGGTAAGAAGTACATTTCTCTCGATTGACCTTAAAATATTTAGCATGATGAATTGTTTACATAATATATTGTTTGTTTGTTAGGTTCTCTATATTTTTTTGTCTTTCGTATTGGACTGAACTCAAGATCAATCACCTGTTGGACTCCATGCACATATTCAAAAATGTTGTATCTACATTATGGGATCACTTGATAGGGGCTCGTGATTCAGTCAATGTAAGGGAGGATTTACGTAACATTGGTCGCATGAGATGAGCCTGGCCACACATTGGACCCAGAGGAAAGATTGAGCTACCCGATGCACCTTGGATATTGTTAAAGAATGAGGAAAAAATAGTGAAGGAACAAATATGTAGCTTTCGAACACCCACAGGATGTATGAGATGTCTCAAGGGAGCCTTCATAAAGAAAAAGAAAAGAGGTGTGGAGCAACTATCTAGTTTGAAGTCCCACGATTGGCACAAAATGATTCAAGTAAGGGTATCTCTAACCATGAATATAGTAATTAGTGGAGTAACTATGTGTAAACTTTGGGGTATGATGACTTTTTCCTCAACTAATCATTTGATCTATGAATATTGTTTACATTCAGTTCGTACTTCCTACTAGCATATCCCATTGTGTATCCAAAGATGTACGTGATACCATTTATAAGATGGGAGAGCTTTTGAGGTGTGTATACATTGTATTTTTTCATTATATATCTTTGAATTTTTACACAAAAATAAACAATTCTCAACTACATCCTGACAGATACGTGAGCTCGAAGGAAATTGATCCAAACACATTGCAAGATGCTCGAGTATTATCTGTTGAGGTGGTTTGTTTGGTGGAGGAAATTTTTCCTCGATCCATTTTGACTACTCAATTACATTTACTCATGCATTTGATTGATGAGATCACACTTTGTGGAGTAGTTCATGCAAGATGGATGTTTTTTCTTGAGCGCTTCATGAAAACCTTGAAAGATTTTGTGAGGCAAAAAGCACGGCCTTAGGGAAGCATGGCTGAGGGTTGGTTAGTGCAATCATCCCTTGTTTATATCTCTGAATATCTTGCTGAAGTGGACCCCTCTCAACCATGACTATGGAAAGATGATGAAGACTTGAGAATGACCTCTATAATACCTCAAGGAAAAGGAATGAGTAAAGTGCTAACAAAAGAAGAACTTCGTAAGTTAAATAGTTTTTGTGTGCTCAATAGTGATGTAATGAGCAAATGGGTGGCACTATACAATGAAGCAAGGGCAAGAAGAAAAAGCGAAAGACAAGCATTTCGCACCAGATATGGACGCAATGTCTCATTTCCAGATCATCTAAATGCGCTCCCACGTCATATTGATATAGATTGGTTACATGAGGAAATGGAGAGAATGGAAAAAGAGGAGGAAATTAATATATCTCAAGAAGAGTGGGAATACACACGAGGTTGCTTATCAAAGGTGAGACATACTAGCAATTAATTTGTTTCTATAAGTTATATTTTATATAAATAATTGACATGCTTGATCTTAATCTTTTACCACTAGTGCACATTATTCAATGCTATTTGGTGTGAGGGTAAACATCTTCAAACTCAACGTATAGATGAAAAGAGAAATACCCAAGATTGTGGTGTCCTTGCTCACTTCGAGGATGCCAATGGTACCATGGAAGGTTATTGTGGCTTGATCCAAGATATTCTGAAGCTTGACTTCAGACGATTCTTTATATATGTACTGGATGTGAAGTGGCTTAAAGAAGTGGTAACAAATGGTGAGCATTGCACAATCAGATGTCATCCAAGTGGTTTTGTAATCATTGACTCTACAAAATTTCACCAACACAAGAATGACACATTAGTACTACCTCAACAATGCGAGCAGGTATATATGCAAAAGCTAAATTTTTTATATGTATACATGTGATACATATACACAATATAATACGTATTTAAGTTTCTTGCTTTTGTTTTTCAAATACAGGTTGTGTATCATCCAATGGTAAACAATAACCGATGGTGGTATGTCTTCCCTATATCTAATCGTTCAAAACCAATATATGGTAATATTATCGACATTGAGATAGCATATGACAATCCAACAATTAATGATGATGTACATGATGACACCATAATGGATGATATGCGTGATATAGTACAAGATGAGCCTCACGAGGATGTTCAAGGAAACACAGAAGAGGACAATAATGTGATTGTCGATGATATTGATGAAGGTATTGATCAATATAGCAACACATCTGATAGTGGGATAGACTTATTTGTTTCGTTACCTCTTGGTAACATAGACCTAGAAGTAGATAGTTTAGCAAGGGCTGATCTCATTGAAGATGAGATGGATCATTCACTGTAACATACTTAATTTGCTTAATGATTCAATGTGTATTCTTAATTCTATGGTTTTTATCATGCACACACGTGGATAGTCAAGTTTAAAGCTAAATTGAATTTTCCATAATAAAAAGGAAGTATTTTTTATCATCTTCAAGTAGAGAAATTATGAGATACATGCAATGCTTGCTACTAATTGTATAATAAGGTTTCTGTCGCTTGCTGCTAATTACATATATCAGGCTTGTCAACTGGAGGAACGGCCATTCATTAGAGAGCAATGCAAAAATAATTATTAACTCCGGTTTTTTTATTATATTAAGTCCAATTTCAGGTGGTTAAATAATTACACGTCTGAAGACGCGTCTATATTCACGTCAATTTACGCGAATATATAGACGCAAAATTTGCGTCTATTTACACACTCTTTTACACGCACATATAGACGCAATGATAGACGCGCCCGACTTTGCGCATCTATGCCTCGTTTCTGTTGTAGTGTCTGAGCAGCATAGAGGAATGTATTGTTTTATGTACCTTTTTGTCTACAAGAGATTTATCTTCTCATCATGCAGAAATAAACTGCCAGGCTTCATCTCTGTGAGTTTTTTTTCTATGTCTCTTATTTCTTTGAAACCCCTTTTCTTTTGTTTACTCCTCTCCTTGAATCTCCCTTCATCCTGCTATCTCTTACCCCCGTGGTGGACTTTTGACCCCAAACGCTCCGACAACGCAGACTCATTGCTAGGTACACTAATTGAGTGTGTTTAAGGTTCAACTCCCCTAGAGTTTATCGAAATCTTTAATATGTATATCTCGATGTAGACATATAATGTTTCTAGCTGCATTATAGACTATCTTATGAAACTTTTATACTGTAAAACAAAATTTAACACTTTCTTAAACTTGATATCAAAGGCTTAAACCTACATGGATCTTTCTCAATCCAACAACTATATATGTTTATATGGAAGATGACTATATATATGTTAGTTTTCCATATACTTACTATATAATATCTTTAGAGATGGGATACAATGTGTTTTCTTCATGGTTGAATAAGAGAGTATAAAAAAGAGGAATAACACAAAATAATACTTACTATCTTTGCATATATGGATTTGTGCAAGCATAGTTGATGAGAAAGAGGATGTGTATGAAAAAACATGTGTGGACTTCCAATCAGAAACATCGACCATTTCCCTTTGGACCCAGCAAGTCGGGTCCTTTGGACCCAAACAACCCATGTCATGGAGCTCTAGTATCTTTCATGAAAACAAGAGCTTTAAAAATTCCATCTTTGACGGAAAGAACACATATATACCTATCTTTGTTGGAACAAAATGTATGCTTAAAGAAGTCAAAGATATGCTTGATTTGTAGAAAAAAGCCTTCCTAAGAAAAACATTGACTTCGACTGGCTACGTACACACCAAATGGCAAATGCCCAACCTTTACCGAGAGTGTGAGCATGCAATTTTTGTAACTGAGTGCAAACATGGGCACAAAGCCTTTAGACACCAAAAGTATACATTTTACAAAAAGTAAAAATAATTATATTTATAAGTTTTTTGATTGGTTGCAAATACAAAAAGTGCACCTTTGTCTATCACTTTACAAACTGCGCGAGGGAGACTCCCTGTCCAAAAGTGGGCAGGGAGTTCACCTATTTAATAGGTAAACCATAAATCATGTCGTCTTCCATTGTGTAAAAGACTACGAATGCCCAACCCCTAAAGAAATATTTTGATTGGTTAATAGTTGCAAAGTGGGTATCTGTCATTTGGTGTGTAACACCCGACCTTGGTGTGTAACCACCGACCTTGGTCTTACCGCATCTTAATTGGAATATGCCGTACATAAAGAAGCATGTGATCCAAAACATCTGATTTGGCACAGATCTCTACCCGCTCATGGAGCCACTGAGGAGCTAAGTAACCTGGTGTGCCTCTCATGGTCGTTACCACATGTGTTTCCTCTTGGGGCATGAGGGTAGAAAGCCCAAAATCTGAGACCTTAGCTACAAAATCCTCATCCAGGAGGATGTTTTGAGGCTTGATGTCCAGATGGATGAAGATAGGCGAGGCCCGTGCTGCTCCCCGAGCTATGTTGATTCATTGTTTCCATGGTAGCCAGTGATCATCAGCTGAGGTCTGTTGATCAGTTGCAAAGAGCCACTGGTCGAGTGAGCCTCTTGCCATGTTCTCATAGACCAAAAGTCAATGAGTGCCTTCAGCACAAAAGCCAATTAGACCAACCAGATTGTGGTGGTGGACTGCCCCCAATATCAACACCTCAGCCCACACATCCAAGAATATTCAAAATAATTACACCCAATATTGGACCAAATAGAGTCAATCGCGACACGATATATGGAGGTATAAACCCCTCCCCATCATTATATATCGGATATTCACTTTTCAGAAATCCTAAATTAGAAGGGCACTCACAATTAGAAGGTGGCCCACAGATTTCATTCTGCCCAATAGTTGGGGAGGTTGCATCGATTATCACGGAAAAGATCAAGCGTTGGAATCCATGATTGGCTGGTTAGCGAGTAGGCCACCAGGTTCCCATCAAACTGCAATAAAAATACCAAATTCTTGGTGTTGCCAGTGCTAGGAACGTCAGAGAATGGCAAGTCCCCAGTGATCGCAGAGGTCGAGGCTTCGCGCATCTGGTGGCGCCGGATCTTCACTGGCCTCAAGCTGCAAGCCACTGGAAAGCTCGTTGTCAAAAGAGAGATCGGCACGTAGAAAAGCTTGTGTGGAGTTCCTGCAAGTTCGAGTAACCCCGAGAGAGTCATTGCGGCCGTAGTAGCTCTAGATCCAATAAGGGATGGCGTTGTAGTAGAGAGCAAGGGCGCCTGCTTCCATGACCATTGTATAGGGACATGGTGAGGGGTCGGATAGGCTTGCCCATCTGGTAAGGCGCATGCCAGGTCGCAGGTACTAGCCGGCGACAAGGGCATGGGTGGGATGATCGAAGCTCCACCACAAGGTGAGGTTGCGGGCAGCATCGAAGAGCACCAGGGTTCTAAGGGGAAGGCTACTGTTGGGATTTGCGATCAGGTCCATGGAGATCATGGCCGTTGATGCGTTGCTAGCTGGCTTGTCGATCGGGGGGGACCAGGCAACGGAGCCGTCCCTGTCGAGGAGGATGAGGGTGCGGGCGGTCTGGTTCAGGGAGAGGGAGAAGCGACCGTCGCGGTTGGCCATCCACACCACAGCACCGGTGCTACTGCTGGTATTAGACATCCCGCGGTAGACGATGGCCGAGAGGATATAAGAAGGATAGAAAGGTGGAGGGTAGAGTGAAGAGTAATGGGAAAAAATGAAAGGAGAGACTTAACTTAAGCACGAAACTTTTAAACTTATTTTGGTGTAAATGAACTTTAAAATGATCATTTCATTTCATTTCTCCACCCCATACATGCCTCTCTCCGTCTCCTACCACCCCCCTCATGCCCCTCTCTGTCATAGGCTAGTGAATGCTCCAAGGTTTGAAAATTTCATATCTTTGTCTTAGAATTTCGAAATCAACTTTTCATATTTAAAAAACGTAGTTCGAAATCGACTTTGAAAAACATAGTGACAAACCTTTGAAATTTTAAACAAAACTTGCAAGACATCTCATGTTAAAGCTAGGAGTATTGATGTGTCATATCCTACTTATGCTCTCTCGTGGACTCTAAATACATCAAAAGTATTATCTTTATCTAGGTCTCCATTTCTTGCCATCTCTCTCTTGGGTTGCCAACCATTCTGTGTGGAGTTGTCTAGCTATGTTGTTTTCATATCTTGCTTTTCTCACTTTATATATTGCTCTACTTATAAATTCTGCTTGAGAGGTTTTGGACTTCTTTTCTTTTTCCTCGTATCGTATCTCTAATCTCCTATATCACCATTGTAATAATCGGCTTCTGACACAAGCTGCATCTTGTACGCAAAGCATATATATTCATATACTAGCTTCTCAATTATTCTAACCAAACAATATCTTGTAAGAAGTTGGGAAGATATGTTTTAGTGAGAGAATTATTAATAATACTTTGTCACACTAGCATATGTATAAAAGATATGAAATGTGAATTTTGATATCTTTTATGATGATACAATTACAGTTTCTCATCTCACCTATTTATACTTAGCTTTTATAGCTTCTCTTTCTTCTTTCCTATCTTTCTAGTCTTTCTTCTCATTGTTACTCATTCTCTCTCCTCTTTTCTCTCTTCATTCTCTCACTTCTTAGCCCTCTCCTTGACAAGTGGTATCAAAGCATTGGTCTTTGATGGATTTCGTTCAATCTTTTCTTAGATTTCCTTCACAAGCTAGTTACCTTATGGTTAATTATGGATAGGTGTTAGCCTAGAAAATGGACGGGTGCAGAGACTAAGGAGACTAAGGATAACCTAGTTAGAGCTAACTATAGTACTCGAAGATAAAGTTGGAGGTAGCTTAGACAAAATAGCAAGTTATTCATCCATGACATACCATTTTGGAGGTGAAATGGAGAATAGAGTTCGTTTTGGTTAGAAGAATAATTACTTTTTAGGATAGGCTTTCTCTTTCCTCTCTCTTTTAATCTTTTGGTTAAAGATTTCATGGTGTCTACCAAGATTCTAGACATTCTAAGCATCAAATAGAGAACTACAGTGTTAGTAGTGATTAAGGGATTGCTCCAGGATCAGCTTGTGATTTGAGGTGAAATTCTTGCTAGTCACACTGCTCACATTTCATGCTTCTAGTGTCTCTAATCTTCTCCATGATTGTCAAGCAACCTTGGAACACAATTTTTGGAAACTCCTTCAGTAAGCCTTTACAATATAAGATTAACTTCCCATGTTCTCTATAGCAAACCAATTGTTATACTAAACAATATTTTCTGTAATTGACAACATTAATTAGTGTACTTGATGGATGCTCAATGAGGCTGTCAATGTCGAATGCTTTCTACTTTGGCTATCTCTATGCATAGGAAGCTTGCCTTGAATCATATATACCCTATGCTCAACCATATGAGACAATTTACATTTATATTTAAAAGATAATTTACATGTGTGTGTGTGTGTGTGTGTGTGTGAGCAAACAAATAAGCCGAATAAGGCAACCAAATTATATTAATCTTTCATCTTTTTTTCACTTTTCTTAAATCAACAAAACCATAAATCTTATCTCTTTCTCTTTTTATCTCTCTTACATATAAATTTTGTGATTAAGCAACTAAAAATTGACCAAGTATATTGTCATTTTCTCTATTTCTCTTGAGCTTGCACACATACATACATAAGCTTTCTCACTCAAATATGTCACAAGAAAGCTCCAAATCTAGGTTTCTCATGCATATATGAAAAAACATCAAACCCTACCTTGAAGCCATGCTTTCTCAAGGATATTATTGTGAAGGAGAGAGAGTGCTCTCAAAAGATAAGTGAGCAAATAAATTAAAAAATGAAACATATGGAGAGAATTAGTTTTTACCGTAGTGTTTTTGCTACCTTCGCTCTTGCTCACCCTCATTATGCATAATGTAAAAATGTGTAGAAAAAAATCCATGATCTTCTTCCATTTCCCCTTATCAAGCCATACATGCCATTGTAGCCAATCACAATAGGCATCATATGTCTCTTAGCAAAGATGGGCTAGGTGTCTGCAAATGTGTGTGTGTAAATATGTAAGCACTAGAAAACTAGTCAGTGGGATAGATGGCAATGAGAACTCATTATGCAATCTCTATATGATATAATGTTTATGGATTGGGTCTTGGTTTATCCACTTATTGATGATGCTATGGTAGCATACCTACACAACAAGCTTGTGAAACCTTGCAATTAGTTTTCCCTTCACTATTCTCATGAGCAACTGACCTATTTGTTTAGTGATTATGTATGACCTGCATGGAGGGATCTCAGGAATGCTCAACATGCTAGGTGTGGTAGTATCAAAGTGAGGGGGGTGGGGGTGTCACCGTTTAGCATATAGGCTTTGTCTTAGACCAAGAGGTGTGATCGCCAACTCAAGGTTGCCACAATCTTGGATCTTCTCTAAGTACTCCATTTTAGCTACCACAATGTTTGGCATTTGTGGCCCTACAACGGCTCTCTTGTTCAAACTTGTGTCATCTTTGGTCTATGTGCTCCATCCAAAAGTGTCACCCATGAGACCACAAGGCAAAATATGACTTGTATTGAAAAATAAAATCAAAGGTGAACCTAAGATAAATTTTTATTATCATGCAAGCATGCATAACAAAGTAAGCTACAATAAAATTTCTTATTTTGAGTATGTAGTCCCTAAAGAACTCCATTTCTTCATGCTTACATTGACCCCCTCTTGTACAACTCTTTGTCTCCTTCATAACTCACTTGTGGGTCATGAAGATTGCTAATGCCTCCATGTACTCTAAATAATGCACAAGCCATTTTTGTGATGCCTTAAATGGCTATCTTGCCAGATTTTTTAGCTCCTTTGTAGCCTTGTATAAATTCAACCACTTATCCAAGATTGAATGATGTAGCATACAAAACTTTTTAATTTTTCCTAAAAGGATTTATCCATCCTCTTTTCCTGCCTCTAGCCTTGGGCCACCTCTCCAATGATCATAATATAATCTTTCAATGAATGACTCTTGGATCAACCACCCTTTTACCATGGAGCCCTCAAGCTTTGCCTTTTGTGTCACGCAAATCTTTTCAGTATCTTCGTGAAGTGTTAATAAAGAATATCTATCTATTGTATACTATATGTTATAAATACCTCATCCATGAGATGTACCAATAGATGTACTTGAGTGGTGAGGATGGATATAGGAAATTACTTCTTTAATAGCATGACTACTACAGTGGCTTTTTTCTTTGTAGCATCTATGGAGGCTCTATGGATTTCCTTCTATGATATCCTTTGTACAAGTTATCTAAACTTGCATATCATCAAGAAAGCCTCTAGGGTTAGCAACCCTATGATTCCAATTGGTAGAAAATATTGAAAATGCAAAGCAAGAGAAAATAAAATAAGGTGAAGTAATGACAAGTCACCATGAATGCAAGTGACTCTGGATTTATATTTGAATACATACATGACAAATCTTATACCACTCATGAGCCTTCAAGTCACTTAGCCAATTTTACTTTACTGATAGTACCATGTAAATTGTGCATGCGAGTATTTAGCATATGAAGCTTTGAGATAATGCTCTATGTCTACTATTCCTATGCTCTTAACATCCTGTAGGTCTTTGTGAGCAGCCACCAAGTTCCTTAACCCTATGAAGTACTCCCATAAGAGACTTCCACTATTTTTAAACATGTGAATTGGATCACAAGAAGTGCAATGTGTAGAAAATGGAAAACCTTTTCATTCCATTTGAAAATATCTTTCCACCTTGCATCCATACGGTCTTCCAATCCACAAATATCATGTGTTTTGGTGGTCTTCCAAGAAAGTTAGAGTACTGACCCACCGCAGACGCAGTACAACCTACGGAGTTCTTATCAGGAAGGGTTGCCCCTTGCTTGGCAAGCCAATCGGCGACCTGGTTGCCAGCGATGCCGCAGTGAGCCCGGACCTTCTGCAGCATGATGCGGCACCAAGGCTCAACATCCTTAACAACTGCCCCAATCCACTCCAGCAGCTTCAAGTCTTGCACAGGTAGGGCATCTCACTGATTTCTCCACTGTTGCCATCTTCTTGAAGTGCTTTCAGAGTCGGTCATGGACCTTTGGCGCTAGGTGATTGAAAGACATATACTTCTCCGACAGCCTAAAACTGCGCACGATTAGATCCACCAGTACACCCAGCTCATTCATGTCTCTGCTAGGTTTGCTCTGTCCACCATCAGCGCAAACATTGCGCACACATAGAAATCTGCGATCGAGGACAAGGGCGAGGAGAGAACAGAGCTGACCTGGGATGGTGGGCACCCTTGTGCGAGGCAGCATGTAGCCGTGGGACATGAAATTGCTGTGCGCCTTCTTACTCTTGCAATCATCATCATTACCTGCTCTCTCTCCTGATGATTTCACAGCATCAATGGAGGTGTAAGGGCTCAAGGCCTTTGGCTCTTCCATGATTGTCCCCAACCCTTCTGCGAGAGGATGCTGTCTATCCTTCGGATTGAATGAGTCTTGACGTTCTGGGTGTGGAGGCAGGGCAGGGACAGGAGGCCTGCTGTCTTCCTGATGATGACCATGGCTTCTTGATGGAAAACCCAAAACAGAAAAAACCAAAAATATGAGGCGATTCAGATGCAATTCATCGAATATCACATGTGCCTAGAAGGCGGGTCTTTCTGCAGATGACAAGGAAACCCTCTTTGGAATTTACTTCTCTTGAATTACCTGTTTTCTTGAATTACCTTTGTTTGAGACATAAAATGCTGTTCTTGCAGTCCTTTTGAAGAGATCGACATCTCAAAGGTTCATCATTCATGGGTATGTTGTTCCTCTTCACCTGTATCAAAGAGTTCAGCACTAGATCGTGATTATTCCATGTCATCTGGGAACTCTAGTCATCTTCCTGGAGAAGATGGTCCTACATTGCAAGCATTGGCATCTGGTGCTCATCACCATTCGGAAGGTAGTGCTGCTTATTTCCTATGGCCTCCTGCATATAGGCCTCATGTTAGAGCAAAAGAAAGGAAAAGCTTCTTTTTTGGTCTACAAAAGGATCTAAACTCAGACATAAGTGAAAGGGTGCCCAATGGCAGGCAAGCTTTGACACTTCTAAATCTCATGACTATCCGAGCATATCATAGCAAGCGCCTACGCAGAGTCAGCCTTGGAACAGCAGTGGGATTCCGCAGAAGGCAAGGGCATTTAACAAGTACTCCTGCAATCATTGTGTTTGTAGCTCGAAAGGTTCATAAAGCATGGCTTCAAGAGTGCCTGAGGCTTCCAACTTATCTTGAGGTGAAGGAAGTTGTCTCTAAAACCCATGGCATGTGGTTTTATGGCCTCTAATTCTGTGATCAAGTTTAAGCAATAACTGCCTAGATTGCCTGTACATGAGAAGCATTATGATGTCAACTAAAGATCCACAGGTAATACTAGTTTCAATGTAGTGGACTTCTTGCTTAACTTCATGGTCCCTTTTTCAGAGAAGTTTCCTTGCCTGGTTTTCCATGAGTAATGTGAAGGAGAAAAGTCCAGTTCTGTAAAAGTGCTGAATCATTATCTAAGTTGGCAAGCTGACACAGAAATATTATAGTTATACCCATTTGGATGATTTCAGGGACCAGTTGGAGGCATATGGTGTGATGTTGATGTGGTAGAGTTCTCTTATTTTGGTATTCTAGCCGCAACCCCTAAGCAAGAGGTATACACAGAGCTGGCTGAAGGTTTAAGGGGCAATGACCCATCCATCGGTCCAGGATCTCAGGTAAAAAGCCAGTGAATAACTTCAAAGTTTGAATACAAACTGCTCGTCTTGAAATTTAGTCATTCTATAATTTTACGTTTGTTTTGGAGGTGTGCATATTACAACCAAGTTTCTAAATTGTCTCAAGGATCAGTTGCATAGCCTTAGAGCATGGTCATAATCTGGATGTGTCTACTCTTTTGATGTCATGCTTGTGGTCTTAGTTCAATTTTCAGATCAACTGTAGGCCCTTTTATGTAATCCAGATTGATGTCTTATATTGATCTAACAAACTGTTTAGTATTTTTTATTTAATTGAGTTGTATAAACTAGCATATCAAATGAGGGCATTTGATGCATTATGATAGTGTACAGTTTAGTGGTAGATTGATATGTCTACATTGATATTCGAGGGGCATCACTATCGAATCTATCATCATTTTGTTTACCGATATACTCAATTGTAGCATGATGATGTCCATATTTGTGTATAGAAAATAGAAATGACCATCTCATGTGTTTCTGTGTTTTTGGCGTCATTAGATGTTTTCTACACATTTTTCCCCTCCTTTCCATAAACTTTGAGAAATGCTGAGAGTGTGTACATGCTTCATCATATATCAATTAAACAACTGATGGTGTTTTTTACACTGTAGAGGTGAAGATTGGCAGATTTTTAGTTGCAATATATGTAAATAATTGTTGCATCATTACTAGTTTGACAATTCTGATACGTTTCTCTCTCTGGTGAATTTCATAGGTTGCAGGTCAGGAGACATTTGGTACACTTGGAGCCATAGTACAGAGTAGGACAGGGACTCGTCAGGTTGGGTTTCTGACAAATCGACATGTTGCGGTTGATTTGGACTACCCCAACCAGAAGATGTTCCATCCACTACCTCCAAATGTTGGACCTGGTGTCTATTTGGGTGCAGTGGAAAGGGCAACGTTTTTTATTACAGATGAGCAGTGGTATGGCATTTTTACAAGTGTGAATCCAGGTTTCCCTCTTTGCTACTTGTTTTTGAGCTGTTTGCTATTAAGGCATTCTTTATTGTCCATTTTATAAACTTCTCTGTGAGTTGAAAGAAGAATTATGGTTTCCGTTTCTTGATATGACAATATTGATACTTGATGATGGTTGCTCATGGGGCAGAGACATTTGTGCGAGCTGATGGTGCTTTCATTTCATTCGAGGACAATTTTGATGTCTCCAAAGTCACAACTACTATCAAAGGGGTAGGTGAGATGGGAGATGTTATAACTATTGACTTGCAAGCAAGCATCAACAGCATTGTGGGGAGGAGGGTAATAAAAGTTGGCAGAAGCTCAGGGCTAACAGAAGGAAGCATCATGGCATATGCCTTTGAGTACAATGACGAGAAGGGCAATTTCTTTTTCACTGATTTCTTGATTGTGGGTGAGAACCAGCAGGCATTTGACATGCAGGGAGATGCACTTGTGAATTGGACAAGTGCAGTGGACCCACAATCACAACATCGTCAATGGATCATCAGACTGTGACGAGGAGGATAGATTGGATGAGGAATCAGATGCAGCAGCTAGGAAATGTGCTGAAATTCAGTAAGCCATATCCATAGGAGCCACATCGTTTTTGCTGACAGAGTACAAGTATTTTGTTTATTTCATGGGCATATTTGCTGCTGTCATTTTCTTGTTCCTGGGATTCGTGAAGGGGTTTAGTACTAAGCCCCAGCCTTGCAGATACAATCCAAAGCAGGAATGTGCCCTAGCTCTCTTTACAGCGATTTTCACTACAGTTGCATTTATATTGGGAGCTTTGACGTCCATAGTGTCGGGATTTTTGGGCATGATGATCGCAACATATGCGAATGCTCGCACAACTTTGGAAGCCAGAAAAGGGATAGGCAAACTATTCAAAATAGCCTTCCAATCAGGTTCGGTGATGGGTTTCTTACTTGCTGCTAATGGCCTCATAGTTTTATACATCACTATAAAACTGTTCCAACTTTATTACAAGGATGATTGGGAGGGCCTTTTTGAGGCCATCACTGGCTATGGGCTTGGATGCTCATCCGTGGCTCTATTTGAAAGGGTTGGAGGTGGAATCTATACGAAAACTACGGATGTTGGAGCAGATCTTGTTGGAAAAGTAGAAAGGAATATCCCAGAGGACGATCCGCAAAATCCAACGATCATTGCTGAAAATGTGGGTGATAATGTGGGAGATATTGCTGGAATGGGTTCAGATTTGTTTGGCTCCTTTGCTGAAGCTTCTTGTGCAGCTCTTGTTGTGGCTTCCATGTCATCATTTGGCACAAATCATGACCTCACTGCTATGTGCTTCCCTCTACTCATTAGCTCTATGGGCATTGTGGTGTGCCTCATCACAACCTTGTTCGCAACTGATGTGTTCGAGATCTCAAATCTAAGGGATATTGAATCTACACTGAAGAGACACTTGCTGATATCCACTATCTTAATGACATTCGGTGCAGCTTTTGTTTGTTGGCTGGCACTACCATCCATGTTTTACATATATGATCCTAACGGTGGTGCAAAGATGGTTCAAAACTGGAAACTATTTTTTTGCATTGGAGTAGGGCTTTGGGCAGGGTTGGTAATTGGCTATGTTACAGAGTATTTCACCAACAATACATACAGACCAGTCCAGGATGTTGCTGATTCTTGCAGGATAGGAGCTGCTACCAATGTCATCTTTGGTTTGGCACTTGGCTACAAGTCAGTAATTGTTCCAATATTTGCTATTGCTGTTGCCATCTATGTCAGCCATACCCTAGCAACCATGTACGGGATCACAGTTGTAGCTCTTGGAATGCTTTGTACCATTGCCACCTGCCTAGCCATAGATGCATATGGTCCCATAAGTGATAATGCTGGTATCGCAACCAGTCTCTGGATGACCATGATACTTCTTACACATCTCTCCACAAGAAGTGCAGCCGCAATATAGACTATGAGGCCGCGAAGGCTTTCAAGATGGACAGATTCCTCAACCATAGGACTTCTTCAAAGTCCATCTTGCGGCATCAACAGCCCCCAGTTGACAGCACTCCGCTCTCCGAATTGGTCTCTGTGATCCGCACTTTGGGGGAGCGCTTTCTCAGATTAGAAGAGATGAAACTGCAGATGCAGAGAGAGTCTGAGAGATTTCGTGATGATCTGGAGGCCAGGCGTACAAAGATGTTCCTAGAGTCCCAGAAGCAGATTGCTAAGATGTTTGCTTGGGCTCTGAGCAGCAGTAAGAAAACTGATGAGCTCTTCCTGATGATTGTCGGTATTTTGTTCATCATTTGATTATTCTAAATGTTTCTTTCTTCCAGCTGATTTTTGGCTCTTCATGCTATGTTTCATATCATTTCATCTATATTACAGCTAATGCGTTGAAATTATTCCACGCTTTGTTTATAAGAAATGTTTCGAGCTGATGGGATGATATTTCATTTCATTCTTATTCCAGCTGTTGAAATGTTCCAGCTGATGTTTCATTATTATTCCTTCTGTTGAGTTGTTCTAGCTGATGTTTCATTGTTTCCAGTTGTTGTTTGTCTATTTTTAGTTGATTCGTCTATTCAAGCTTATGTTTATTCTACTTGATGTTTTATCTATTCTAGCTAAGGAGCTGATGTTGCAGCTAATGTGTGCTCACTTGATGCACTTCTGGGGTTCCACTTCTGGTGTCTCGTGTCTCTCTTCTCTTCTCTTTTCCTCTGTTCCTTGTCTCCCTCGCGCACTGTTCAACAGGAAGTCTGTAAGATGCTTCAAACCAAAAGGAGAAGTTGGTGAGCCCATAAAAGTATGAACAATGAATTCCTTGTTTTCACCTGCTCAATTTACTATCACTATCAGATGGTGTAAAGAACAAGGCAAAAAAGGTATGTGTGTTTTGATGTTTTACAAATGCGTGTTTTGATGTTTTACAAATGTCTCTTATGTTTCTAAACTTTGGTTTATTATGTGTACATAAAGGTAACAAAATCACAAATGATGGTACAAGAGATAATGGAACAATGAAAGCTAAGGAGGTTATTGGCCCTAATGTCTCTTCAAATCACGATACAGGTATATGTCTTTATTTCTACTAAACTTTGAAAATTAAAATTTGTACATATTTTACATCTTGCTTTATTAGGAGATTCATTTTGAGATTAACTAGCTTTAATTAGTCTCTTTGTCTAATTTAAAATGTTCATAGTTATTCATATTTTTAAACTTTGAGTAATTGTGTGTATATATATAAATATAGATTAAAGAACAACAAAAGGTGGGAAAAGAGGTAATGTAAGAAAGGGAGATCAGGAGGTTACTTGCAATAATGTTTCTTCAAGTCAAGATGTAGGTACCAACTTTAAGGATAAAAAACTTGTACAAATTTGGTGACCCAAATTGATACAAAATATCTAATTACTTTCTTTTGTGTTATTGAAATTTTTCATAACCTTGTATTATCGTGAGCTTTGGTTAACTCTATGTATATATAGGTAAACAAGTTACTAAACATGACACAAGAGACAATGCAAGAAAGGAAGACATTGAGATTGCTTGCCTTAACACTTCTTCAAGCCAAGAATCAGGTATTACTAGCTTTCTTATGTTGATAATGAGTCATTTTTTGAAATGGTTATACTAACTAATGATATTTGATCACTTGAGTATCAATAGGAGTGATACGCATACCATCATATGATGATATCTATCGGCCACCCATATTGAAATTTAGAGAAGAGGATAGACAAACATTTATTACTTTGCAACATATTGGAGATTTAAGGGATAAAACAATCAAGACACACATGTTGCTTAATTAGTTTTTAGTTCTATGCTCCTTTAAAATTATTTTCGTTTTTCTTTTGGTTGCTAAAAGTAGATGTTGATGTCTTAATTTGTTTAATCTATTTTGATCATTAGATGTATGTTATTGATCCTTACTTAGAAATGATGACATTCTCTATATAATTTTCTAGTTAAAAATTTATTGTGCAATTTCTTGTTTGATATTAGCATGTCTAAGAGGAAGGGCAAAGTAGATAAAGTGATAAGGAAAAAAGAGAATTTCCACGGAAATCCCTAGTTGAAAGTACATATAAGTAGGGAATGTAAAAAATAGGAAAAATGAGAGATTTCCTAGTGAGAGTACCTAGGGAATCACCTCTAGAAAATTTTTCCTATATAGGAATTATTCCCTACATAGAAAATTTTGTATTTTCCTATGTAGGAAATATTTCTTATGTAGGAAATATTTCCTACATAGGAAAGGTCTTATGTGATTCCCTACTTATTCTCACTAGGAAATGTCCCATTTTCCCTAGTTTTTACTTTTCCCACTTATTTATATTTTCAACTAGGGAATTCCATGGGAATTCTCTTTTTTTCCTATATGGGGATCGATTGAAAGTTCCTTGTGCTCCTCTTTCTTTCTTACCATAAACATGGTTCATATGGGCTGAGAGAATGAAGGAGAATGGGTGCGGATTTGCGATGAAATGTGACGAATAGATCAAGGAAGCACCAAGAAAGCGTCAACGGCTATAGACGAGCATTGGCAGCTTCCCGTTTTTGAATTATGAGATGTAAGTATGCGATTTTATGAGTAGCTGGTATTCCTCTCGATTTTATGATACTTGGTTTTCTATGGTTGAAGTTGGTTTCTAATGTTTTAAAATGATTATTTCTATCATAAATATCAACATGAATAGCAAGTCTTAATCATTCACACACTTTATGCAAGCAAAACACGCAAAAGTACCGTTTTATGTTAAATCGTCAATTTTATGAGTCAATCATGGCAAATTATGTTCCCATGGATGAAAATGGAGAATAATACTGAATCATAGTATTCTTAAGTGTTTTACATTAGAAAATATAAAAAACCAAACTTTTTAATTACAAGTAATTATAAAAATAGAGAAAAAATGAGTTTTAATTGAGAAAAAATTAGATATCACGCATTATCGTGCCGCTACGTACACACTGTGTAAAAAAATCTAGAGTGTGGATTCCTTTTAGATTTAGAGAGCCAATGCCATTTTAGACATTAGTGTTAGTGTCCATGGTTCAAAAATATTAGATTTTAGTCAATTTTTGATATTCTAGATATTATCTTGTGTAAAAAATCCATAAAACTATAGACAACTTCTAGATTACAATGACATGTAAAAGAAAGCATATAGCTTTCAGCTAATTTGAGAGGATTTTATGTAAAAAGAGAAATTATCGAAATTGCGCAATGCGCGATCGGTATTTTCGGGCAATGAACAACACTCCGAAAGTGAGAGATGAAGAAAGAGTGACCTGGCATGATTCTGGCAAGGTCTCTTGGTATTTAGCCCCCCTTTCGAAGCCATTGGAAGCATCAGATTGGCAATCTGAGTAGTATAGAGGAATGTATTATTTTATACATGTTTTTGTCTATTAGAGTTATATTTTCTCATAATACTGAAAGAAACTGACAAGCTTCATCTCTGTTAGTATTCTTCTATATTTTCTAATTCTTTTTGGGAGTAATCTTCTACATCTTCAATCTCTTCGAACCCCTTCTCTTCCGTCTACTCATCTCCTTGAATCTACCTACACCGTGCTATCTCTTATCTTCAAGAACTTGGCTTGAAACCTTCAATCCTTCTCTTATCTCTACCATCTTCGAAGTCAAAGCTCTTGAATCCCCATACATTCTTCTCTTGCCAAGTAACCTTCAACCCTATGCGCTTCGACATTGGTGAACCCGACGTGAAGGTCGGTGTAAGAAAACTCCAAGATGGGGGATTCTTCAGAAGATACTCTACAACAATTGGTACGCATACTGTAGTAGACTCAGCAACAACAAATCCAAATGTTACAATAACAACAACAAAGGCAAGATGAAGAGAAGATTGATTCCATAACTATCAAGGCCCTAGAGGAAGTTGGGCGTGAATTAAAACAATTTAATGGTAAAAATTTATCTATTTTTATTCGCTTATATGTTGAAAAAATGCTCTTCTTTGGTATATCACAACATGCATGGAGCCATTAATTATTTTGTCAGACTAGCCAAGCATGGTCTTCAAGAAAAAATCCATGGTCTTTTTCAACAAGATGCGGATTGGGCTGCATTCAAAAAAACCCTACATGAAGAATTTTTCTTAGAAGACTTTGGCCTAATGATTTAGAAAAGTTTCACTGAATGAGCTGGCTGATCACCTAGAAGATACTACCTCTAAAGCAGGAGTCAAGACTGCATGGACAGATGTTACTGATGTAGTTAACATGATTGCTCGAAGAGAGCAGATTCAACTAGGGTCTACTTCAACTTCAACAACTCCATTGATGGAGCTTGTTCCACCTTCAAAATCCCCTATTCCTTTGACTAATCAACCAACTCTTTCTTCTTCTGTTTCTTCTAAAAATGATATAATGGATGAACTCATTAAAAGCATGTGTGACCTTCATTTAAATCTTGTAGAAATTAGTTCCAAAGTAGAGAAGCTGGATGTCAAAGTCGAAGAGCGAGGACGATTATCAACTCAAAGATCCATGAGAGAAGGCTTTAAGAGGCGTTGTATTTGGTGTGACAGCCAACAACATGATAAGAGGGAGTGTTCTGCCTTCCGTGAGGCTGAAGCACAGAAGCTCATCTTTTGGAAAGACGAAAAAATTCATGCTGCTAAAACTGGTCTTCCACTGGAGCCAAATTTTGGCAATGGTGGAATGAAGAAAAGATTAGAAAATTTAACTATAAAGAATGCTTATGCAGCAATTGATATAGCTACCTATGGGCTACAAATTGAGCCAATTAAATCAAGTTTGAAATCATGTAAAGCTAATGTGCAATCTAAAGTATGGATGCAAGCACTAGATCAAATGGAATGTGGTAAAGCAGCCAAAGAAGATTTGGCTGATGCCAGTCAATATATTCAAGGAATAACTGGTTGGAAAGAACCGGTAGATTCTTTTTCTGCCTTTGCACATTTGGCTGACATCAATCATAAAGAATTCTTGATTGAAGAAAAGAGAAGAAGAGAAGATGAACCAGGGCCTTCCTCTTCTGGCCCTCCAAAAAATGGGTAACTAGAAGAACATTTGAACAACCAAAGCTTGCTGAAAATATAACCCAAGATCAAGAGATGGAAGATGCACCACAAACAAAGAAGACCAAAGAAAAGAAGAAAGGCAAGCATCCAGGCTACAAATTGTAGTCTGACATAGAATCTGCAAAACCGATCTCAAATGAGTCCTAGAAGAACGAATTCTAGGAAGCAAAATTGAATTCACCTTAGGCGAAATTCTTGGAATTGCCAAGCGTGAATTCCATGATGTAATTATTAATGTAATCAAAAGGAAAAGACAATATGTTGGTGATGAAGAAACAGTGCATGCTTTTTTGCAAGTTCTTTGAGTTTTTGTGCAAGATGAAGCGAGGCTGACTTCATAAGGAATTCGACTTGAAGCAGTGAAAGAATTAATTGCAACAATTGAAGCTGAAGATAAAGAAAACATGAATGCAAAAATGAAAGAAGTGAAAGCTAAAAATGTAATGGTTAGTTGGTCCAAACCAGTTGGGCATCCCACCTCTCAAAAAGAAGGCCATCTACAACACATGGCATGAGGAAGAAGAGGCTCGGTTCATTCCAAGCAATCACTACTCCCGTACGCATTGGGCAAGAGAAACAATGGAGACAGTCATCAAAATTGAAGAAAAAGAAACACCATGTATTGCACTCTTAGACCATGGCTCGGAGATAAACGTCATGGCAACGAGTCTCTATAAAAGTGGCGGATGGCCCATAGATGTTGATCCAGGTTGGCGAATGAGAGATGCAAACAACTCTTCTGGAGAGCTATATGTTGCATGTCCTAATGTGTAGGTAACTATTGGAGATGTAAAAGACAATTTTCACTTTTTTGTTCAAGACTCTTGTAGTTAGCCTATCATTCTAGGGCAACCTTACATTTCTAAAGCCCATTTGGAAACAAAAGCTCTTGATGATGGTTCTTTCTATGCTCGAATCCGAAGCAAGGTTAATGAATAACCTGTCCAATTTCTTACTGTGTGTGTTAACCATCATCGAAATAGAGATCAACTACGTGATTATCATGTGCCTCCTAATGCCTGAGAATTCAAGGATTTTCGGGCTGCACTACTATAAAGGAAGGCTATGGTAGTGCGTCATGTAAAAAGATTGAACCTCCTCATGCAACAGAAACTCTGTCTCTAGCAAATTTATATGTATGTACAACCAATAGTATGGGCTGCTATAAGTCTCTTCCGGCCATGACTAAGGATGAAAGAAAATATTTATTTCATGTAAAAGGGAGCTGAAAACTTATGATATGATGGTTGAAAATGAAGATATTTCGGGCTTTTTTTTTGGACTGATTACTACAAACACATTGGTTGAAATATATGCAGCTACTCATGTAGAAAATCATGTAGAAAATTAGTCCATAGAAGTATGTACATTGGATTTTTATCAAACAACTGAAGAATTTGTTGAACAGGAAGATAATGTTTTACTCAACAAGTCTGAAGCACAAGTGGAGACAAAATATGAGACAATGGATAAGAAAGTCAAACTTGTGGCAGTCCCACTGCCTCCTAATTAAGTGAAGGACTCACTGATAGGGCAGCAAATCAGCCAAGTCTTCGTGATCCTTCCAACATTGGTCATAAGTTCACATTTGAAAGTTTAAAAGAGCTTAAAGTAGGTGAAATTTTTTTCCTTTCGCTGGGCTGAAAAATACTCTTTTATGCAAATGCTAATGAAACATGGAAAAGATTTTACATTTCAACCAAGTGAAATAGGATGTATGGATCCAAATATTGTGGCCCAAATTATTGGAACTTCTAAATGAGAATATCAGAATGAAAATTTTAGAACCTTCTTCAAGGCCTTACTCAAACCGATGGTTTACTATGCCTAAGAAAAATGGATCTTTACGATTCATTCAAGATCTACAACCTGTCAATCATGTGACAATCTGAAATGTTGGTTCGGGTCCAATTGTTGATGAGTTTGCTGAAGCCTTTGCAGGTAGAGAAATTTATTCTATGGGCGACCTATATTCAGGATATGACCAATTTCAGCTTTCATTAGAAAGCTGAGACATTACTACAATGAAGGCACCTCTTGGATTGGTCCGCATGTGCACTCTATCACAAGGTCCAACAAACTCTGTAGCCCATATGATGAATGCCATGCACAAAGTCTTAAGGGACTTTATTCCACAACTTACTCTTCCATTTCTTGATGATGTACCTATCAAGGGATGTAAAGTCAATGAAAAGAATGAGGAGCTTGACAAAGATGGTTGCATGACATTTGTGGTTAACCATATTCATGATTGTGACAGGATTTTGACAAGGCTAGAAAAGGTACATCTTACCCTTTCTGGAGCTAAGTCGATTTTGGAGTAAAAGAAGTCCTAGTGGTCGGTCATCTATGTGGCCCCTATGGACACAAACCTTCTCCAATCAAGATAGATGCCATCAGTAGAATGCAAGAAAAATGCACAAATGTTTCAGAGGTGAGATTTTCTTGGCGCATGTGTATTCTATCTCCTATGGATACCACATTTTGCTCATGTAGCCGAAAATCTTTATCAATTATTAGGAAAAGGCCAAAGATTCTCTTGGAATAAAGAGCATACTCTCACTATGCGTAAATTAAAGAAGCTATTAATTTTAGTCCCCACTCTCAAAAGGGATGACTATTCAAATGGTCAACCCATCATCCTTATTGTGGATACAAGTCCCATTAGGATAGGATGGGATGTTGGCCAAGAGGATCTTGAAGGTAACATGTATGCAATTCGTTTTGCAGCAAAAGTTCTCAATGAACATCAAAGAAGGTATGCACAAGTAAAAAGGGAACTGTGGGGAGTTGTAACAACATTTAAGTGTGATCGTGAATACTTTATAGGTACTTCCGTAGTGGTAGAAACTGATTGTCTTCCACTCTTGGGCATGATTGCCAAACTGCTCTGCACCCGACATTGCTATGCTAAGATGGATTTCATATATTAAGTCTCTCAAGCCCAAATTAAAGCATATTGTAGGAAAGGCGAATCCAGTTCCTGACATGCTATCACGTGCAAGATATGACAATGAAGAAGAGTTGATGGAAGAAGATGAATATGAAGATTCTATACTTGCTGAATTTCATTCCATGACTGCTAAAAATACATTTTGAGTTATTGCATATACTAGTCCAAAGCTGAAAACAATAGGATGGTCAACTAGAAGCCAGCACGCTCATTGCATTGCTCAAGTTCTAGTTCATTTCCTTGAAGAAGATTATCTAAATATCGGCCAATATTTGAGCACAATAAAGAAGAAGGAGACTTGGACTGATGAGGAGTTCAAACATATCAAGAGGAAAGCTTATGGCTTTTTTCTTAAAGAAGGACATCTATGGAAGCACGCAAAGAAGAAGAAAGGAACGCATGTCCTAGTTTTAGGTAACAAAAGATTGCAACAACAGGTAATGAAGGAATTTCATGAAAGCTTGTGGGCTGGCCATAGAGGCATATGGGGAACCTTTAGTAAAGTCAAAGAAAAATATTGGTGGCAAAACATGTATCGGGATATAGCACATTTTGTTGAAACCTGTTATGTGCATCAAATGTATTCTATGGTCAAGCATCGAGATGGGTTATAGCAAACTTATCCTTTGTCTATACATTATAGATGGGTTATTGATCTTATAACCATGCCTACAGGAATATGGAATATGCGGTATTTAGTGCTTGCAAGAGAGGATCTAACCAATCAAGTTGAAGGCAAAGCCTTAACAACCAAATCCACTCAAGCTGTTAGTCGTTTTTTGCTTGAAGAAGTGTTTTGTAGATATGGTTGTGTGGGTAAAGTAACTGCAGATTGAGGAGAGTTGGATGCTGATAAGGCACGCAACTTCTTTGCTCAATTGGGTATTAAGTTGGCTTTAACATCATCCTACAACCCTGAAGGCAATGGAAAGAGTGAGAGAGGTCATCAACCTATTCTCAAAGCTCTAGCAAAGTCTTGTAGAGGAATGATCAAAGAATGGCCTAAAATGGTACTTTTTGCATTTTGGGCTGACCGGACTACTCACAGTTCAGTGACTGGCTATATGCCAACTGAACTTATGCATGGACAACAACCAATTTTCCCAATTGAAGAGTCTATTCTAACATGGAGTCTTCTAACTTGGGAGGAAGGCATCAGTAGAGAAGAGCTGCTGACTTTACACATATGGCAGCTAGAAAGAAGGCCTGAAGATGTTCAAGCAGCTATTGGGAAGCTAAAGACAACAAGACTAAAGAACAAAAGAAGATTTGATAAGCGATATTGACTTCGACCAAGAGCAATTCAAGAAAATGACTCAGTTCTTATCTATGACAGCAGCCTAGACAATCAATATAGTGCTTCTAGGAAGATGGTGAAGCGTTGGTTTGGCCCATATGTGGTGAAAGTCCTCCATGACAATGCCACATATTCATTGGCTGAATTGGATGAAACAAGCATGAAGATACCCATAGCTGGAAAAAGAATCAAGCTCTTTAAACGAAGAGAAAGTTCAATATATGAGCTAGAAGACTTGAATATAATTCAAGAGCATAAAGACATAGAGGAAGAAGAAGAGGTAGAAGATGAAGACATTAACATGGCAGAAGATACTTCTTCTGACACTGCAAATTCATAAGACTTTGGCACATGCCAGAGGATGTGCACGTTAGGGGGGGTGGATGTCGTGCCGCTACGCACACACTGTGTAAAAAAATCTAGAGTGTGGCTTCCTTTTAGATTTAGAGAGCCAGTGCAATCTTAGACATTAGTGTTAGTGTCCATGGTTCAAAAATATTAGATTTTAGTCAATTTTTGATATTCTAGATATTATATCATGTAAAAAATCCATAAAACTATAGCAACTTCTAGATTAGGATGACATGTAAAAGAAAGCATGTAGCTTTTAGCTAATTTGAAAGGATTTTATGTAAAAAGAGATATTAGAGAAATCACGCAGCACACAATCGTTGTTTTCTGGCAGTGAACAGCACTCCGAAAGTGGGAGATGAAGAAGGAGTGATCTGGCACGATTCTAGCTAGGTTTCTTGGTATTTAATCCCCCTTTCAGAGCCATTGGAAGCATCAGATTGGGGATCTAAGCAGCATAGAGAAAGGTATTATTTTGTACACGTTTTTGTCTATTAGAGTTATATTTTCTCATAATGCTGAAAGAAACTGACAGGCTTCATCTCTATTAGCATTCTTCTATATTTTCTAATTCTTTTTGGGAGTAATCTTCTACATCTTCAATCTCTTCGAACCCCTTCTCTTCCGTCTACTCCTCTCCTTGAATCTACCTACACCCTGTTGAGATATCGAGCTCCACTCGTGATATGCCAGGGTGACCGTTGTGCATTTATGTCACCGACTTGTTAGTTATAGATGTTGTTGGTACATCGCCCATGAATAATAGCTAGATAACAGCTATCCTTATCTACTCTAGTTTGTGGCCCAGTTAGTATGCCACCTTAGTTAGTTGTCTTTGGTTTGAAACCCATATATAGGGTTCTTCTATTTCTTTGTATGTGACTTCTTTTTGGCTTACACAACTAAGAAGAGGAAAACTGTTTTCAGCCTCCACCTTTGTGTGTATTCCCCCATTGTGCAAGCAAGAAAGCTACAAGTGAGACTCCTTCCTTCTCTCCCACAATCTTGACATGGTATCAGAGCCTTGTTCGTGGTAAGGAGCTCAAGAAAGCAAGCCCGCGGTGTTCTGGGAGGAGCAATGTTGCTTTCATTTTCTGTTTTGGGAGCAGATCTCTGCAAGTAGCACAGTCGGAAATTGCAAGAGTGCATTGTCTCAGGTTGAGACGCCCTTCGCGGTGAAGCAAGAGGGCAATATATGCCGTGGGCGAGGGATTTAGCCTGTTTTTTTAATTTGAGGCCATTTCGGGGCCTGTTTTGGAGATGGAAGTTTTCTGCACGCACTCAAGAAAAGGCCCAGTTTTATGCTGTGCAGCCACTGTTCTACAGGTCGGTGAAAAGTTACTGTAGAAATTGCATCGTATGCCTGTGCGCAGAGACATTGGGAGTTACAGAATCATCCTTGTTGCCTGTTGATGCAAAATCGTCACTAGGAAGTGACTGTGTGGTTAAATACCACTTTCGTCAGTTTTGCAGATTTGCCCTTGTGAGGCTGAAGCTGTGTTCTCTGCAGTGACAGAATTTTTTGCAGTATTCTGTAATGGCGTCTGATTCTCTTTCATAGATTGTAACTGAAAAGCTTGACAAGAACAACTTCCAAGCATGGAAGTTTAGAATAACGAATTTCCTTATGGGAAAAGGATATTGGGAATTTGTTGCAGGAAATGAAGAAGAACCAGTTCTTCTTGATGTTCCCAATCAACAGCAAATGCAGGCATTCAAAGCATGGCATGAGAGAGCCAGGAAAGTTATGTACTGGCTGTCTATCAGTATTTCAGACTCTATGATTATGCATATTCAGGATGCAAGTACGCCAAAGGAGGCATGGGATACTTTGTCAAAAATGTATAGCACAAATACGCAAGCCAGGAAAATGCAGCTCAAGCAAGAGTTTCATAATGTGCAAAGAGAAAATATGAGCATCAATGACTACCACATGAAGGTGAAGAGATTGCAAATGCAGTTGCTTCCATTGGGTCGCCAGTGGAAGATGATGATTTAGTTTCTGTGACCTTGAATGGTCTAGGAAAGGATTATGCACAGTTTCGGACATCCATTTCAGTTCGTGAAAGATTTCCTGATTTTGAGGAGTTGATTGGTCTTCTAATTTCTGAGGAGCAAAGAAATGGTGGTGCATCTTCTTCAGGAGGAACTTCAAAAGAAACTGTCTTCTACTCAAATGCTGGAAGAGGTACAGGCAGAGGTAGATGAGGCCGATTTGGAGGCCGTGGTAGAAATCAGAATATGCAGCAAACTCAAGAAAACCAGTCCTATGGAGGAGGACGTGGTAACTCTAGAGGAAGGGGGAGCCAAAGAGGTCGTGGTGGATGGCAAAGAGGCCAAAATGCAAACAGCAATGTTGAATGCTACTACTGTGGTAAAATGGGTCATATGGCTAAAGACTGCTATAAAAAGCAGAATGACATCATGAATGGGAAATTGTAACAAGGGAATTATGTATCTTCTAGTAGACAGGGTGATGACAGAAATGAGCATTTGTTTATGGTACAGCACATGAACAATTCTGTGACAAGTGCTGAAGAAAGCAATGATGTGTGGTATGTTGACTCAGGTGCATCAAACCACATGACAGGTAATGCAGAATGGATGGAGGATGCAAGGAAAATGGAAAAACTAGGATTTGTGGAGACTGGTGATGATACTGCACATCCTATTGTGCAGATTGGAAAAATTCCTTTGTCTATGCAGGATGGGAAAAAGAAATACCTGTCCAATGTATTTCATGTTCCGAATATCACCAAGAATCTGGTTTCTGTTGGTCAAATGGTTGAGCAGGGCTTGCAGGTCAGATTTAATCCTCATGGATGCTTTGTTGAGGATATGAAAATAAAGGTCGCTTGATAGCAAAAGGAAAGAAGAAGGGCAGAATGTTTACATTGGATGCAGACATGCCTGAATTGAGTGCAGCAATGTTTGCACATGGGACCGGTGTAGTTGCAGATATTGATATCTGGAATAAACGCATTGGTCATGTTAATGTACAGCGACTTAAATCAATGCAGGCCCAAAACATTGTTGCAGGATTGCCTAAATTCAAGGTTGCAGAAATGCATAAGGTATGTGAAGCCTGTCAGTTTGGAAAACAGGCAAGGAAACCATTTCCTAGACATGTTCAAGAGAGTAAGAAGCCATTGGAATTAATCCACTCTGATGTGTGGACTACTAAAACTGCATCTCTTGGAGGCTGTCATTATTTTGTCACTTTTATTGATGACTATAGCAGAAAAGTTTGGGTGTATTTTATGAAAAAGAAAAGTGAAGTTTTTGGGCATTTCAAAACTCTTAAAGCTGTGGTTGAAAAAGAAACAGGCCTGCAAATAAAATGCCTAAGGTCAGATGGAGGGGGAGAGTACCTCTCAAATGAGTTTGCAAGGTTCCTGCAGGAGCATGGCATAAAGCAGCAATATTCATGCAGTCATGTCCCACAACAAAATGGAATTACAGAAAGGAAAAATAGGCATATTGGAGAGGTATCTCGTGCCATGCTCAATGAAAAAGACTTGCCAGATTTTTACTGGGCTGAAGCAGTTGCTACAGCAGTCTATATAATGAACAGGACTCCCACTGCAGCAATACATGGGATGACTCCAGAGGAGAGGTATACTGGTAGGAAACCAGATATTTCTCATTTGAAAATTTTTGGTTGCATTGCCTATGTACATGTGCCAGATGAGTTGAGATCCAAGTTGGATCCAAAAGCTGAGAAGTGCATCTTTATTGGTTACTCTCTACAGCAAAAAGGGTATAGATGCTATAATCCTTCTACTCGTAAGTTTACAGTGAGCAGAGATGTTGTTTTTGATGAGATGAGTAGCTGGTATAAACTAGTAAATGTGATTGATGATGTAGATGCACAAAACGGTAATGCTGCACAGAATTCACAGCAGCAGTCACAAAATATTAGTGGACCTGGAGCGTCCTCTAGCAGTGGTTCACATTCTTCGCCATGGACAGGCAGATTGAGATCAGGAGAATCTTCTCAAAGCAATGCAGATAGTGGTATTCAGGTATCACGAAAAGGAAAAGAGAAGGTAGATCAGCCCATGTTTGATGTGAATGCAGGTCACTCTTATGTGGATGGTGAATCCAGTGGCTTAGAACAGAGCATTGATGATGAGTTGGGTATTCCTTCTATTGTTACACCTGGAGTAAGGAAGACCAGGGATGTTTTGAGAGCACCTGGGAGTGAACCTACTTTGCGCAGGTCTACCAAAGCTAGGTATCCTGTGGATAGGTTGAAATATGATGGATTTACAGCCATTCACTATGCATATATGGTCAAAGTGATATAGGAACCAGAACCCACTTCTTTTGAGCAAGCCATGGGAAAAGAAAAATGGGAGAAAGCCATGGATGAAGAAATGGATGCCTTGGAAGCAAATGCTACATGGGAATTGGTACCTTTGCCTAAAGGTAAGAATGCGATTGGCTGTAAGTGGGTTTATAAGGTGAAGCACAATGCAGATGGTTCTGTGAATAGATACAAGGCAAGATTAGTAGTCAAGGGGTATGCACAAACATATGGCATTGATTATGAAGAAACATTCAGTCCGGTTGCAAGGATGGCAACCGTAAGAGCAGTCATTGTTATGGCTGCATCAAAGGAATGGTCTTTACATCAGATGGATGTAAAGAATGCCTTCTTGCATGGTGATTTGCAAGAAGAGGTATGTATGGAGCAGCCACCAGGTTATGTGCATACTGTTCATCCTGAGTTTGTTTGCAGGTTGAAGAAAGCATTGTATGGCTTGAAGCAAGCACCTAGAGCATGGTCTGACAAGATAGGACAGTATCTTGTCACTATTGGCTTTTAGATTTCCAAGGCAGATTTCTCACTTTATGTGAGAAAAACAGAGAAAGGTATTATGCTACTTGTCATTTATGTTGATGATTTGATTATGACAGGTGACAGTGATGAAGATATCCTTCATGTGAAAATGCTATTGAAGCAAAAGTTTGAGATAAAGGATTTGGGAGAGCTGCGTTATTTCTTGGGCATTGAGGTGATTAGATCACCAAGTGGGATACAGCTCTTGCAGAGGCAGTATGGATTGGACATGCTGTCCAAATATGGGATGGCAGGCTGTAAGCCTATTTCAGTTCCTTTGGAGCAGAATGTGAAGCTGAGCACAGATGCAGGTGAGCTTCTGGAAGACCCTACTATGTACAGACGCATAGTAGGAAGTTTGATTTATATGACTATTACCAGGCCAGATTTGAGCTATGATGTTGGATTGGTAAGTCAGTTTATGCAAGCTCCAAGGAAACTGCATTTGGATGCGGCTAGACGCATACTCAGGTATTGGAAGTCCACATTGCAGTATGGACTATTTTATGAGACTGGGGTTCAGATACAGCTGCATGGATACACTGATGCTGATTGGGTTGGTAGTATTTCTGATAGACAATCTACCAGTGGATATGTGTTCTCTTTTGGGAGTGCTGCAGTCACTTGGAGCAGCAAGAAACAGCCTACAGTTGCCTTGTCGAGCACAAAGGCCGAGTACAGGGGTGCAGCAATGGCTGCATGTGAGGTAGCTTGGCTGCATAAGCTACTTTATGATATGCATCAGCCTACAGAAGGGCCAGTTGTCATTTATTGTGACAACATGAGCAGTATACACTTGGCAAATAACCCAGTCTATCATGCTAGAACAAAGCACATTGAGGTGCATTATCACTATGTACGGGAGAGGGTTTTACTAGGTCTTATTGATCTAGTTTATGTCAACACAGAGGATCAGGTAGCTGACATATTTACAAAGGCATTGGGCGCAGAGAAGCTGTGCAAGTTCAGAGACCTGCTTGGTGTGTAGGAATTGGGATTGAGCTCGAGGGGGAGTGTTGAGATATCGAGCTCCACTCGTGATATGCCAGGGTGACCGTTGTGCATTTATGTCACCGACTTGTTAGTTGTAGATGCGGTTGGTACACCGCCCATGAATAATAGCTAGATGACAGCTATCCTTATCTACTCTAGTCCGTGGCCCAATTAGTATGCCACCTTAGTTAGTTATCTTTGGTTTGAAACCCATATATAGGGTTCTTCTATTTCTTTGTATGTGACTTCTTTTTGGCTTACACAACTAAGAAGAGAAAAATTGTTTTCAGCCTCCACCTTTGTGTGTATTCCCCCATTGTGCAAGCAAGAAAGCTACAAGTGAGACTCCTTCCTTCTCTCCCACAATCTTGACACACCCTGCTATCTCTTATCTTCAAGAACCTGGCTTGAAACCTTAAATCCTTCTCTTATCTCTACCATCTTCGAAGTCAAAGCTCTTGAACCCCCATACATTCTTCTCTTGCCAAACCCCTGTGGTGACCTTCAACCCCACGCGCTACGATAGCGTGGAGAATTATGGAAAATTAGGACTATGTTTGTGCAAGTATAATGGAGGTAGGGCATGAGGATTGACCTTATTTTACCTCCATTTGTATGTTTTAGTGTGTATTTATTGCGTTCATTATGAATAAACAGAAATGAAAACACCTCTAAACCTCCCCATCACAAGCAAAACCCTAAATGGTGGGGAGAGAGGGGGTTTTATGTATTGAATGTGATTCAAAATCTAATTTTTTTACTGAACTTTTTATATAGGTTCAATTTCATTTTATGTATGAAGAGGTACAGTGGCAAGGAGTAGTCCAGCACTGTGCTTAACATCACAGCAAAGTTATTAGTGAAAGATAATCATGGAAAAAATATTTGAGCACATTCACAATGTTGATTTCATTTTAAGTAAACTATTTGTACACTCAAAGTCATTCACTTTGCATTGCATTGCATCGACATAGTAAAGAGAACTATCTCTTGGATGCATAGCACTTGATTTCGAACTATTGACTCATGATGAGTGTGAGGCTCCCTATACTGTAGGTTTAGTATAATCATTTCCTTATGGACTGATTTGGTGAGCAATATACTATCTCGTGGAAAGAATATTGTGATTGGTAGACTTTGTCCATATGTGCTATATGTTGAGACAGCACATCCTAGGGCTAATCTGTGGGATGCAAGATAGCTGAGGGGTGCTCCCTTTGTTTGTGTTACAACTTTATAATGCTTATATGCTTGGAGTCCGGAAGGGCATCATGTTGGGCTACAATCTAGAGATGTTATCTACAAGCACATTCTTTCGATAAATCAGTTCATAGTGTCTATACACTCCTAGTAGTTGCAAGGCCATGGGGTTGTTTAGGTGAGTATAGGAGGCCCAGGTAGAGCCCTAGAGCCACTATTTTGAGCCCATTTTTGGTCCCGACAAGTGGTGCATTTACCGAGAGCTGCTAATAAGTGGCAGTTTTCAAACCTTTACTATAAGGAATATGTTATTTCTAGTCTCTAATTGAGTGCCACCTTGAAATGGTGGATGTTGAACTAGGCTGATTATGATGTGCAAATCGGATGCTATATGGGTGCGTAGTGAACACCGAAAGGTCCCCAAGAACAAAGAACTCTACAAAACCTCATAAATCAAGAAGAAAGGTTTGCATGACATGAGACAAAAAGATAATTTGTGTGTAATCTCCCCCCATGCCTTGTGTGAGGGCTCTATAAGGCATGTATTTATAAATTTATTAATCTCCAAGATAAAAAATAAACCAATTTACAATTAACATGCTTTTTGGCTTTTGTGCTAGCTTTTTCCCAAATAAAGAATAAAGCGTTTGGGCGTCCCAAAAGTTGGGCTGTGTCTAAATAAAATATTCAATAATAAAATATTTAAACAGAGTGCCTATGCGCGTACAAAATAATAAATGTTTGTCAAGTGCTTTAATAAATAAGCGTGCCTAAATAAATATTAGCGCCACACCTTTAATGATAAGGTGCGCACCCATCAAAAATGATAATTTCTTCTAGGTAATCTGAATACAGGCCATTGCCCGGTGCTTCCCAATGCCATTGAGGCCTGCTTTACACATCAAGTGAAGCATTCACAATTGTTAGAAATAATAAGACAAAATCCACAAAAGTGAATACGTAGCAATCTTCAGCTACAAAATAATAAAATAGGTTAGAACTCTGTCCTAACCTTAATTTAATATGAGTGCACTCTAAACTCATAAACGTCCATTAATTAAAATATGTATTTTTCGGAATCACCCGTAGTGGAATCACCTATGTGCACATTAAATTAATTTGACGCCTGAAAAGGACAAGCATCCTCGTCAACTTCTTGCACAAAGAATCCACCTTGTGTAGAGCCCTGACACAAAGCACTTAAGTCGCGAGCGTGCATCCATTGGGTCTCTTCAACAGGATGATTTTTAAACTTAATCAAATATTTAGAATATCTACGACCAGTTCTAGTGGTCATAAAGTCGTGTCTAGAATAGTTTCCGGTTCAAGGATTTTGAGTTTCTTCTTCTAACAAAGGAGGGTTTTCATAGATAGGGTGGACAGGTAATTGGCCTCTAAAAGGTTGTAACAAATTGATATGAAAAGTATTATGTATCTTGCAGTGTTGGGGTATTTCTAATTTAAATGCTTTGTCATTAATCTTGTGAATTATTTTCAAAGGTCCATAAAATCTGGGTGCTAGTTTAACAAGAGGGTGTTTCTCAACACTTTGCAATCTTCTCTTTTCAATGTATAACCAAACATAATCATCAACATTGAAACTCATGGCTTTTCTTTTCTTATTAGCTTGTTTAGTGTATGATTGCTAGACTTTCACAATCATATCTTTAACCTCAGCAAAAATAGTAGCATGCATCTTGGTAATATCATTAGCAACTTTAACTTTATTTGACAATGATGTGACAGGTTATATAGGCAATCGTGTTCATAAATGATTTCAAAATATGCTTTATGTGTAGTTGTGTGTGATGTATTATTGTATACAAATTGAAGTAGATGCAAGTGTGTATCCCATGTTTATGGTTTTATAATTGTGTATGCATGCAAAGGATCTAGAATTTTATTATTAGTAGCTTATGTTTGTCCATTGGTTTTAAGATGAAATGCAAATGATAAATCAATTCTAGTACCTAAATTAGCAAACAAAGTAGTCAAAAAATTATTGCAAAATCTAGAATCATGATCAGAAATAATAACTTTTGACAAACCATGGTTAGTGAAAACAGTCTTAAAAAACAATTGTGCAGCTGGCGATGCAGTTAATGTTTTCTTGCATGGTATAAAATATGCTTGTTTACTAAATCGATCTACTATAGTCTAAATCATATCATGATTAGCTTGTTTGTTAGGCAAACGAGTTATAAAATCCACTGAAATATATTCCCATGGTCGTTCAGGAATTGGTAAAGGCATTAACAAATCATATTGCTTACCATGGTGTTGCTTGACTCTTTGATAAATTAAACACTCAGAAACATCATGTTCTATTTGTGGCAAGTAAAAATCTTCAACTAATGTTCTTAAAGTGAAAATAATATCTTTATGGCCTTGATATGAAGGACAATGAATTTCATGCTATATAAATGATCTAAATGGAACAGTGACATACAATCTTTTCTCATAAAACATAAACCCATCAGAATAAGACAAAGAATCAATTGGAATCCAGTTATTAGCAACTAATTTATTCCAATGAGCATGAAAACTGGGGTAATGGTCATATGTATCCTTCATAGGAGTAAGGCAATCAAAAGATAGAATAGAAATATTATGGATACTTGGTCTTCTACTCAATGCATCGGGAATAACATTTTCTCTACCGGGTTGATATTGGATATGCGGATGGAAACTTTGAATGAAAGCAGCCCATTTAATATGATGGTCAGAAATTTGTAACTGACTAAGGAGATGTTTGATACTTTGTTGGTCAGTTTTGATTATAAATTCGGATCCCATTAGACAATGTTTCCACTAACGTAAGGCTTGAACTACAGCTAACAATTCTTTATCATAGGTAGAATACTTCAAATCAGAGGGTTTAAGTTTGCAACTAGAACAGGCTATGAGATGTGAATCTTGCATAAGCATAGCTCCTATTCCTGATCCACTAGCATCAATGACCACTAGAAAGAATAGTTGATTAAAATTAGGTAATTGCAAAATAGGTGCATGTGTTAAAGCATGTTTTAATAAATCAAAATACTTTTGTTGGTTGTTAGACCAATGATACATAACACCTTTCTTTAGCAATTTTGTCAAAAGGCAATGCAAGCAATGAAAAAATTCTCACAAATTTTCTATAAAAGCTGGCGAGACCTAAGAAAGAACGTTACTCATACACATTTTTAAGGATTGGCCAATTTAAAATTGTCTCTATCTTTTTAGGATCAACACGAATACCATCAGAAGAAACAATGTGACCTAAGTATTCAATTTGGGTTTGGAAGAATTTATTCTTGTCAGGATTAGCATACAATTGATTCTCTTTCAAAAATTTGAAAATCAAATATAGATGTTCACAATGCTCATTTTAATCTTACTAAAAACCAATATATCATCAAATAAAATAATTACATAATTTTGATACTTCAAAAATATATGATTCATCATAAGATTGAATGTAGCTAGTGCATTAGTCAAACTGAAACGCATAACAAGAAATTCATAATGACCAAACTAAGTTCTAAATGCAGTCTTGAAAATGTTAGGTGTATCCAATCGTACTTGATGATATATAGATTTGAGATCTATCTTGCTAAAAATAGTGGCTCCTTGTAGTACTGTTTGATTGCTTTTTCATAGAATTGAGGTGGAAGAAAATTTTGTAAAAAATTCTTTTGAAAGGCCTCCCAAGTAGAGCGACAATCAATACTCTTGCGGACAATAGTCCACCACAATGATGCTCTGTCTGCTAGATGGTTAGTGATGTATTTAAGTTTCACTTTTTCAGCATATTTCTCTTCATGAAAGTAATTGTCAAACTGACTAATCAAAGCAAGAATAGTTTTTTCATCACGTTGCCCATTAAAAGTACAGAATTTGAAATTTCTTATACTTATCTTGTCTTCTTTACTGAGAGACTGTGCTTCAAGTGTCGTGTCAAGTGTACATCGAATAATATCTTCGGGTTGTACTCCTTAATCGACAGTGGATTTGTAACATGTCCACCTGTTCGCTCATAGGACACGTCTTAGCAGCCCATCGGGAAGAGGGTCTAGAAAGCTCCGCCTGGCACTCCCATGGAATGTTACGAGGTTTGCAATCTAGGTCTTTCTAAGTCTGCCATGTAGCGGAAGTATTTCAGCCATTCCCACTTAGGACTGACCTGAATCAGGGTTTTCCTAGTGGTCAAACTCCTAGAGCGGCAGCTAGCATCGAACCCCAGGTGAACTACTTTACGCAGAAATGTCAGGGTCGAAGCAGATTCATGATGTACTTCGTTCAAGGAGAATGGAAAACGAGAGGGATGCAAAGCTCGACCTCTCTGCCCATAAGGCATAGTCCCATTCCATTTCCCTAAAACAACATAAATCAGGATTCTAGTAAGCTAGACTCTAGGTCAATGCCCTTGCTGTTCATTTCCTTCGAGAAAAGTTTTGTGCTGTCGATTTCATTTGAGAAAAGTTCCCGGCTAACCGGGACCACCCATCCGTAGGATGGACCCATGGCCACATCCACCGCACTTTCCTCAGGATTGCTTTAGTTGTCTAATTACCTACCACATTTAGTTGGACACGCATAAAATAGCTTCCTTAGTTAGCCTTTTAGTGAGTGGTTCCTTCACGTAATCTTAGCACATTTAGTTGGACACGCATAAAATAGCTTCCTTAATTAGCCTTTTAGTGAGTGGTTCCTTCACGTAATCTTAGCACTGACATAGAAAAACAATGTCAAAAAAGTTTGTTTTCAATGGTTCATCTTATTTATCTTTGGAAAACATCATATAATCCAGCCCGTAGGCTAATCCATAATCCACCTGAAGGCAATCCATAATCCGCCCGAAGGCAATCTAGCAATCTACAAGGATTACTCATCCAAGATTCTGCCCGTAGACTAGTATGCGAGCCTCGAGATTCAATCCCGAACACGTTGGCCTCTTGTGCGGGGCCCGAAAGGTAAGGGATTTACGGTTAGAGCCCCCCCTCGCACCCAAGCGTCCTCCTGCTCCAAGTAGCACCCAACACAGAGACCTCTCACGGCGGGTTCGGTCCACGTTCCCAGTGCGGCTAACAACCCCCTTGGTTAGGGTCAGGTAGACAGTCAGGGGTAACTGATGTTGCCTCTCCCTTTAGGCCTTCAACCTGAAGCATTAGTTATCTTTCCATCTTTAGTTCCTTGATCAAACAATGCAAACAATGCTCCTAAACTGTTAAAAGCACAATCAATCCAATGGTCATTTATTTGGCCAACTACTAAGGAGTGAATCCTTTTCTCTAATTCATCCAGCATTCAATCCGGGATCAATTGCGACTTGGCAAGATCCCCAAGGGTTTGTTTGTTTACCCTTTTGTCCTTGGGTTAGGGTCATACCCATCAACCCAAATTAACCAATACCTTAGGCTTCTTAAGTAAGACAGTAAATCCTAGCGACCATGTCGCTCTAACTTGATTGATCCTTTGCTTGCTAAGCAATACATAACTTCCCGTAACTTGGCAAATCAGCCCAAGAAAGGTGATATAACATGATGTCTACTCATCCTCTTGCAAGTTAGACTTGCGCTAGAACCTGCCAACCCTATTCCAAGGAGTGGCAAATTTATCTTGTGGTTAAACCACAAAGCCATGCGATGTTGCAACTTGTTACACAAGTGTCGCACCTAACTCATGGGATCATTTCACCCATTGAACGGCATTTCCTAGTCAAGGAATTATGTTTAGTCAAGATGTAGGGTTTAGGGTGTCTTCTTACCCAACCCAACCCTAATCGTACTAGGCCGACAACGTTCAGTCCTAGGATTTCCAAACTCAATCCGAGTTTTAGCATTAGGTTGATCGATCCTTAGGGTAGAAACCCTAGATCGTTGTTTGCATGGGCATCCAATTAACCCAAACATTCCGTGAATGTGGGTAGGACCTTTAGGTTTGAGGGTCTCGACTTGGCGTTCCAAGTGTGATACTAGGCATAATTTCTATTGTGCTAAATCCTAGCTAGCACTTGAGTGTTCGTTGTACTAACTAATTATGCTTATTCAAATCCCTTGAGGGTTATAACATTACAAGTGATTTAGGTAAATTGTTCTACTTGTCTTGCGACAAGGAACGATCCTTTCTTAGAGATGCTAAGCTTGTTCTAAAGGTGTAAATAATTGCAACATGTGATTCATTACTTTTAGATAGCTAAAAGGTTTTGCAATAACTACTTCTTTTCTTGCTAAAGTCATGATGAATGACCATTTGGAGAATATTTGGCATAAAACCTACAAGATTCACATCAAGGAACTATGCCTACGATCTTCCATTTAATGCAATTGAATTTCATGCTTTGATAAGCCATGCAACCTTTTCTAAATGCAACTTTGATGAAATGAAATCTATGCATGACGAAAATGTAAGATGCAACCCTTAGATACAACATCCTTAACGAAGTTCATGCAAGACTAAGACTAGTGTTGACTTAATCCATTCCCAAGCATCTCTTGCATGCAAATTGCAAGTCCATGGTTTCATTTCCATGCTATGCAATTTTTCGGACAACATCTAACAAATGTTCGCGATTTTTCCTCATGCAAATCACAAGAAGGAAGTTATTGCCTAAATGCAATATGCACTTATTCTTTCCACAACCAATCAAAGATGCACTTAACAATTTCATCTTTTATCCCTAAGCAATATGCGTTTAGGCTTGCGACTTTCGAAATGCACAAAAAGAGCAACATGTGACTATGCTCGTAAGATGAATAAGCAATTTAGGTTCATAAATTCCCTATGAATTTTAAGCATTCCCAACACGGAATTTAACTTCGAAGAACCTGGTTATTAGGACTTGCGCTGATGTCCACGTGTAAGTTCGGGTTCGAGGCTTCCGCACGTACGCCTTGCGACTTAGGCTTTGGAGCCATCGTAGATGTAGTGTGTTTGAACTCCGGGGTTTGTCTTCGCCCTTACGCGATCTGCGAATTCCCTCCAAGCTTGGTAAACAGCCTCAAAATCTGTCCGCTTCTCCCCTATGTAGGATTACCCCTTTTTGAAAGTGGATTATAAGGCCCGGGAAAAGATCGCGTGTACAAGGCTTAATAGTTTCTCCTTTAGAAGCTTCTATCTCCGAGAATCACATGGGAGAAAGAACCAATGATTGGTAGGGGAAAGATTGACAACGAGAGGGGAGATTGAATCGACGATGGCAATCATGGAGCTAAGGGCGGCACCAGCACTGCAACGGTGGAAATAGGTGGCAGTTCTGGGCATGGCGGCGATCCGCACGCAGCACGACAGCCTTTTGTTTCTTCTCCCTAATTGTGCCTCCCCCCAATGCCTAAGGGGGAGGTTATATAGGGCTAAGGGGGGGCAGAGGTGGCCACATACGTGGCTGGTGCATGCCTCCCCCCTCATGCAACCCACACACCACTCCACCTTGGCTCACTCCTCCACACACTCCCTCTCCCCTTGCCATGCATCGATTGAGGAGAGGGGTAATTATTTAAAAAATTTAACTTAACCTTGCCCATTATCCAATTTCCCCTTCTTCCAATAAGGGTGTTCTCACGTGGCTTTGCGGTTTTAAACCCCGGCCTGAATTTCACAATGTGGATGGGCTCATGATTGCGCGTGCGGGGTAAGGATTAAGCTGCCAATATTTACGATGTGGAAAATAAATTTGCATAGGTTTTTGCGGGGGCGTGCGGTGATCAAAGCTCCTTAATATTTCAAGTGGAAATATTACATTCTCTCCCCCTTGGAGGAATTGAGATATCCTCATCTCGAGAAGAACTGGGGGTGTTGTTGGTTGAGAGTGCTTTCATCCTTCCAAGTGGCATCCTCCTCGGGATAATCTTTCCACTGGATGAGGCATTCTCTCAAGGTTCTAGATCTCAATTTTCTCTCCCTAACATCTAAGATCCTGTCAGGCCATAGCTCAAGGACTCCTTGGCTAGGCATTATAACTTGTTGATCATCAAGTACATGTCTAGGATTAGGTACATACTTCTTCAGTAGGTTGATATGAAATACATTATGAACCTTTAGGTTCTCAGGGAGTTGAAGTCTATAAGCGTTGGGTCCTAAGCACTTGAGAATCTTGTAGGTTCCACAATACCTTGGACTTAGCTTCTTGCATTCTCCTAAGGATAGGGAACTCTTCTTTAGGCGAACACGAATGAAGACCATATCTCCTTTAGCAAAGGTTCTATCTTGACGTTTCGAATCTGTGTATGTCTTTTGTCTATCCTTGGCACCTTGGATGTCATGTCTTATAAACTTCATTTGGTCATCCATATCTTCCAGCATCTGCCTTAAAGCTTCAACCCTCAAGGTTGGATCTGAGAAGTTTAAAGGACCTCGATAGTGGTGCCCATACAATGCTTGAAAAGGGGTCATCTGAATGCTTTGTTGGTAGGAAGCATTGTAGGCAAACTCAACCAATGGCAAGTATTGAATCCACCTTTTTGGTTCACGGCAGCAGTGTGCCCTTAGCATATCCTCGATGACTTGGTTGACTCGCTCTATTTGGCCATCAGTTTGGGGATGGTAAGCTATACTAAAATAGAGTTGAGTCCCAATGGATTTGAAGATAGCTCTCCAGAAGTGTGATGTGAAGAGAAAATCACAATCACTAATGATTCTTCTAGGTAACCCATGCAGTTTGAATATCTCCTTGATGAACAACCTTGCAATGTCTGAGGCTTTATAGTTTGTCTTAACAGGAATAAGATGTGCAACCTTGGTGAGCATATCCACCACAACCATAATGGAGTTGTATCCTCCCTGAACTAGGGGTAGGCCAACAACAAAGTCCATACTAATGAATTGCAATTTCATTTGGGGAATGTCAAGTGGTTGCAACTTTTCTGGCATTTTGACATGTTTGGCCTTAATACATTGACAAGACAAACACTCGGTGACATATTTGAGAACATCACCTTTAAGCCTCTCCCAATAGTAGCTCTTTCTGACTGCATTGAGGGTCTTGACATAGCCAGGATGTCCTGAGAAAGGGGAATCATGAGCTTCCCAAAGTATCTTCTGCTTGAGTGACTGGCTTGCTGGTATGCATAATCTTGTTCTATAGTAGACAAGTCCATTATTGATAGAGAATTCTTGACACTTAGCTTGTAGCTTCTGATATGTTGGATCATGGCATGCTTCTTCTCTAGCTAGCTCAAGTATTGGGTTGTTTGGCATGGATACCTTTGTGGCTAGAGATCTGAGGGATCCTGCAAGATTAGAGAATTTAGAAATGCCTTGCGACTGAGTGCATCGGCAACTACATTCTCCTTTCCAGGCCGGTATTTGATTTCAAAATCATACTCCTCCAGCACTTCAATCCATTGACGTTACCGCACGTTGAGCTTGTTTTGGGTAAAGATCCACTTAAGGCTTTTATGATCCATCACTAGGGTAAACTTGTTACCTAGCAAGTATGTCTCCAAAGCTTGAGAGCATGGATAACAGCTAACAACTCAAGGTCGTGGGTAGCATAATTCTTCTCATGGCTCTTCAGTTTCCTTGAAGAGTATGCTACAGGATGACCTTCTTGCATAAGCACACATCCTAAGGCAAGTGTGCTAGCATCAATTACTACTTTGAACTCCTTAACAACATTCGAAAGTTTCAGGATAGGTGCTAATACCAAACTTTGCTTTAGTTTATCAAAGCTGGATTGTTCAGTAGTTGACCATACAATCAATGTTTGCTTCTTCAATAGATCGGTCCAGCAGTGCTGCAATCAAAGCATAGTTTTTGATAAAGACCCTGTACCATCCTGTCAATCCAAGAAAACTGCGTATTTCCTTGACAGTTGTTGGTATTGGCCACTCTAGAACGTCTCTGACCTTAGCCGAATCCACAGAGATTCCTTTCGCTGATACGATGAATCCCAAATATTCAATCTGACGTTTGAAGAATGCACACTTCTTCATCTTGGCATAAAGCTTGTGTGCTCTCATTGTCTCAAGGACAATGCAAAGTTGGGGTTCATGATCTTCTTCCTATTTGGAGTAGAATAAGGTATCGTCGAAGAAGACAAGTTCAAAGTTGTCAAGACATGGCCTAAAGATATCCTGCATTAACCTTTTGAAGGTGGCAGGTGCATTTGTTAGCCCGAATGACATGACTAGGAACTCAAAGTGTCCATATCTTGTGTTGAATGCCGTCTTTGGAATATCCTCTTCCTTGATCCTTATTTGATAGTATCCAGACCTGAGATCAATCTTGGAGAAGATTTTTGCACCTTGAAGATGGTCAAGAAGTTCATCTATTCTTGGAATAGGATATTTGTTCTTAATGGTTGATTGATTCAACCCTCTGTAATCGATACATAGTCGAAGCGTTCCATCCTTCTTCTTCTGGAAGAACATTGGAGCTCCCCATGGCAAACTGTTGGGATGGATGTAGCCCTGACCTAATAGTTGCTTGAGTTGCTCCTTCAGCTCAATTGCTTCTAGGATGGACATCCTATATGGCCTTTTTGCGATTGGTGCAGCTCCTAGCACTAGCTTGATCTCATGATCAACTTCCCTTTGAGGGGGGGAAGTGATGCACAGATCGGACGCCGTATGCGTGTGTAGTGAGCGTCAGAAGGTCCCCAAGAACAAAAGAACTCTACTTTGTCCTTGGGAACCTTTTGACGTCGTATGCACGCGTAGTGAGCGTCAGAAGGTCCCCAAGAACAAAAGAACTCTACTTTTGCACAAAAAACAAGGAAGAAAGCTTGCAGGACATGAAGCAAGAGAATAATTGGGTGCAATCTCCCCCCTGCCTTGTGTGAGCACTCCACAAAGCATGTATTTTATATATTATTCATCTTCAAGCTCAAGAAATAGCCCAATTTACAATTAGCATGCTTTAGCGTTTGTGTTTGCTTTTGTGCCACTAAAGAATTAAAGCTATTGGGCACCTAAGGAGTCAAGTGGTACCCAAATACAATGTCCAATACAAATATTTAAATCATACGCCCATGCGCATATAAAAGTAATAAATAAATATCAAGCGCTTTAGTAAATAAGCGCGACAAAATATGGGCGCCATGCCTAAGATACGTGCCCATCAAAAATTGATGATAATTTGAATACACACTATCCTCCAATGCTTCCCAATGCCACCGTTGCTTGCTCTACACATCAACCGAAGCATTCACAATTGTTAGAAAAATAATACACTTAAACCGACAAAAGTGAATACCTAGCAGACTTCAACTACAAAAATAAATTGGTTAGAACTCAATCCTAACCTTAATTTATTACGAGTGCGCACTATAAACTCATAAACATTTATTAATTTAAATATGTATTTTGCGGAATCACCCACTATGGAATCACCCACTTACACATTAAATTAATAAAACGCCCGAAAAGGATACGCGTCCCCATCGACTTTTCACACAAAGAATCCACATTGTGTATGAGTCCCGGTAATAAAATTTTACGGAATCCACCGCAAAACCTCAGGAATCCACTGTGGAATATGCCTCCTGGCATCAGGAAGTTCTGTCAGCTCTTGAAGAAATACGTCTGCATACTCCTTTAGGCATGAAGGTTCTTCACTAGACTCCTGATTCTGATTTAGCTTATTGAGCTTAATCAAATAGACAGGTAGTCCATTTTCAACTCCCTTTATTATCCGAGATGCTTTGGCCAGTTGAATTTTCAGCTTTCCAGTCTCTCCTTGAGTTGTGACCAGTTTCCCTTCAGAGTTTTGAAAGGAAACTTGACCCTTTCCACAATGAATGTGGGCATCATTAGGTTTAAGCCAATCCATTCCGAGCAAACACTCATGGATACCTAGGTAAATGACCCTGAATCTGACCGAAGTTAACTTTCCTCCCAGAAAGAATTCCACCTTAGCAGTTTGCCTAGTACACGTAACCTCACAACCATTTGCTAACTCCATAAGCAAGGTACGTGCATCTTTTGTGGCTATTCTTAATCTTTTTGCACAAACTGGCAAAATAAAGAAATGTGTACTGCCACAATCAATCAAGGTTTTGAAGCCTTTACCTTAATAATCTGACGGTGTCTGAATTACCAAAAATTGGCAATTCGGGCCTTTCTTATGAAGGGCGGCATGGACTATTGCCCTCTCAAAGTCTGCTTCCATGGTCGGGTCTTCTTCTTCTCACATCTCCTTGTTGGCAACACAGGCGGTTCTTACTCTACCTCGGGTGGCGGCTCCTTGGCCACGGGCAGTTCCTTGAAATGGTCCTTGACGTTGTCCTCCGCCAAGTTTGGGACATTGCCTTTTGAAATGACCGGGCTCGTTGCAATGGAAGCAATGGAGATTGCGGCCATTACCTTAGGTAGGAACAAAGTTATTGACATTGTTGGTCCTTGCTTTCTTCCTTTGTCCCTGCTTTTGACCTTGAACTCTCTTCGCCTGGGACCTGTACACTCCTTTGTTCTGATCCTTATAAGACCAAGTCTTGTTATTTCTTGGCCTGGCCTCCACCTCCTGAATTATGGGCGCAACTCGAATGAGTGCATCCTAAAGGTTTGTTGGGCGCATTGATTCGAGGCGGGTGTTTACAGGTGGGTTTAATCCGGCACAAAACTTCAACACCTATTGTGTCATATCCATTTATGGCGCATACTTCAAAAGAGAGATGAACTTTGAGTAGTATGTGTCAAGGATCAGACCAAGCTGTTTCAGCTCATAGAAATCGTTCATCTTCTGCGTGCGGTACGTAGGTGATAAGTATCTTCCTTGCACAGCTTTTTTCAGCTTTTTCCAAGCAATGGACCCTTCTGATATCCCTTAGTCTCTACACCATTACTTCCACCAAAGTCTGGCTTTGCCGGTGAGTTTCAGCTTGGCGAGCTTTGCTTGGTTAGCGGGTGCAGTACCGAGTGCTTCAAAGTAATCTTCCATGGACTCGATCCAAATCTCAGCATCAGCTTGGAAAGTCCTTCCTTTGCCATCAAATTCTAGTGGCTTGATCTGCTTGAGAAGAAACTTCTTCTCCTAAATCACGGCCATACTTGGTGTAGGGGTCGCACTAGGAATCTGTACTTGGGGTTGTGCCTGGGCATTGAGATTCTTAACGTTAACAACTTGCTAAATGTTTCTTACATTTCATTTCATACCCAATTCAGCTTTCAGCCAAGAGACCTAATCACTTAATTTTTTATCAATACTCATAGTCAAGACAATCATTGATAAGAAGAAGTCTTATTTCATTCATAAGGGAATAGCCCTTTCGGAGTACAATTATTCTTGGGAAGATGGAACAAGTTGATACATTAATTCAGGGAGAATAAGGTTGTGTTACATTCAACTACGAGAACTGGGTAATAGTATGGATTTGGGTCATGGATCTTCAGGAATCGATAAGTCATTGGAAGATTAGGGTATCCTCTCCTTTGGTACCCATTCTTCTCGTAGCGTCCCAACACCTTGATCCTCGTACACATATGTGTTCAGCTTGACCTTCCGACATACGTGTTCACCTTGATCTTCAGGAATCGATTATTCGGGTCACATCCTCGTACACATACGTGTTCAGCTTGACCTACCGACCTTCAACATGTAGAGTCGTGTTTACATGAGCCTCAACAAAGATGAACAGCTTCACGATCTTCAGGTCCTCCAACCACTTGATTCTCTTTAGGTTGGTTCAAAGATACGCAAATCGGTGGGCAGCTATGTAATAGATTCATGAATCACCCGTCCATCTTCGTTCCACGTACAGAGACGAAAGATTGTAGATGCGGTCTAGGATATTCATCATATCAATCCTCCGTCGATAATTCGAGGCACGCATCGCAGTCATAAACATAACATGGAACACCAAGAATCTATTCCATGCTTCATGACTCTGCAAGACAGCATCGATAAGTAAGGAAATGTTCTTAACAGCAACATTTGCTTTACTTCTTCTTATTAAGTTTCCTTGTAAAGATAGATCCTTCGTTGGTTCGCTCTGATACCAGCTATAACATGTCCACCTGTTCGCTCGTAGGACACGTCTTAGCAGCCCATCAGGAAGAGGGTTTAGAAAGCTCCGCGCGGCACTCCCATGGAATGTTACGGGGTTTGCGATCTAGGTCTTTCCGATTCTGCCACATAGCGGAAGTATTCCGGCCGTTCCCACTTAGGACCGACCTGAATCAGGGTTTTCCTAGTGGTCAAACTCCTAGAGCGGCAGCTAACATCGAACCCGAGGTGAACTACTTTACGCAGAAACGTCAGGGTCGAAGCGGATTCATGTTGAACTTGGTTCAAAGAGAATGGGAAACAAGAGAGATGCAAAGCTCGACCTCTCTGCCCATAAGGCATTGTCCCATTCTATTTCCCTAAAACAGCATAAATCGAGATTCTAGTAAGTTGGACTCTACATCAACCCCCTTGCTGTTCATTTCCTTCAAGAAAAGTTCCCTGCTGTCGATTTCATTTGAGAAAAGTTCTCGGCTAATCCGGACTACCCATCCGAAGGACGAACCCATGGCCACATCCACCGCACTTTCCTCAGGGTTGCTTTAGTTGTCTTGTTGGACACGCATAAAACAACTTCCTTAATTAGCCTTTTAATGATTGGTTTCTTAACGTAATCTTAGCACTGACATAGAAAAACAATGTCAAATAAGTTCCTTTTCAACGGTTGATCTTATTATCTTTGGAAAACATGATATAATCTAGCCTATAGGCTAATCCATAATCCGCCCAAAGGCAATCCAACAATCCACAGAGATTACTAATCCAAGATTCCGCCGATAGACTAGTATGCGGGCCTCGAGATCCAATCCTGACTCACATTGGCCTCTTGTGCAGGGCCCGGAAGGCAAGGGATTTATGGCCAGAGCCCCCCTAGCGCCCAAGCGTCATCCTGCTCCAAGTAGCGCCCAACGGAGAGACCTCTCGCAATGGGTTCGGTCCACGTTCCCAGCGTGGCTAACAACCCCCTTGGTTAGGATCAGGCAGACAGTCAGGGGTAACTGATGATGCCTCTCCCTTCAGACCTTCAACATGAAGCATTAATTATCTTTCCATCTTTAGTTCCTTGAGCAAATAATGTAAACAATGCTCCTAAACTATTACAAGCACAATCAATCTAGTGGTCGTTTATTTGGCCAACTGCTAAGGAGTGAATCATTTTCACCAAATGCATCCAGCATTCAATCTGGGATCAATTGCGACTTGGAAAGATCCCCAAGGGTTTGTTTGTTTACCCTTTTGTCCTTGGGTTAGGGTCATACCTGTCAACTCAAATTAACCAATACCTTAGGCTTCTTAAGTAAGACAGTAAATTCTGGCGACCATGTCGCTCTAACTTGATTGATCCTCTGCTTGCTAAGCAATACATAACTTCCCTTAACTTGGCAAATCAGCCCAAGAAAGGTGATGTAACATGATGTCTACTCATCCTCTTGCAAGCTGGACTTGCGCTAGAACTTGCCAACCCTATTCCAAGGAGTGGCAAATTTATCTTGTGGTTAAACCACAAAGCCATGCGATGTTGCAACTTGTTACATAAGTGTCGCACCTAACTCATGGGATCATTTCACCCATTGAACGGCATTTTCTGGTCAAGGAATTATGTTTAGTCAAGATGTAGGGTTTGGGGTGTCTTCTTACCCAACCCAACCCTAATCGTACTAGGCCGACAATGTTTGGTCCTAGGGTTTCCAAACTCAATCCGAGTTCTAGCATTAGGTTGATCGATCCTTACGGTAGAAACCCTAGATCATTTTTTGCATGGGCATCCAATCAACCCAAACATTCCGTGAATGTGGGTAGGACCTTTGGGTTTGAAGGTCTCGACTTGGCGTTCCATGTGCGATACTAGGCAGAATTTCTATTGTGCTAAACCCTAGATAGCACTTGAGGTGTTCGTTGTACTAACTACTTATGCTTATTCGAATCCCTTGAGGGTTATAAAATTACAAGTGATTTAGCTAAATTGGTCTACTTGTCTTGCGACAAGGAATGATCCTTTCTTAGAGATGCTAAGCTTGTTCTAAAGGTGTAAATAATTGCAACATGGGATTCATCACTTTTAGGCAGCTAAAAGGTTTTGCAATAACTACTTCTTTTCTTGCTAAAGTCATGACGAATGACAATTTGGAGAATATCTTGCATAAAACCTACAAGATTCACATCAAGGAACTATGCCTACAACCTTCCATGTAATGCAATTGAATTTCATGATTTGATAAGCCATGCAACATTTTCTAAATGCAACTTCGATGAAATGAAATCTACGCATGACGAATATGTAACATGCAACCCTTAGATACAACATCCTTAATGAAGTTCATGCAAGACTAACACTAGTGTTAACTTAATCCATTCCCATGCATCTCTTGCATGCAACTTGCAAGTCCATGGTTTCATTTCCATGCTATACAAATTTTCGGACAACATCTAACAGATGTTAGCGATTTTTCCTCATGCGAATCATTAAAAGGAAGTTATTGCCTAAATGCAATATGTGCTTATTCTTTCCACATCCAATCAAAGATGCACTTAACAATTTCATCTTTTAACCTTAAGCAATATGTGTTTAGGCTTGTGACTTTGGAAATACACAAAAAGGGCAACATGTGACTACGCTCATAACATGAATAAGCAATTTATGTTCATAAGTTCCCTATGAATTTTAAGCATGCCCAACGCGAAATTTAACTTCCAAGAACCTGGTTATGAGGACTTGCGCTGATGTCCACGTGTAAGTTCCGGTTCGAGGCTTCCGCACGTGCGCCTTGAGACTAAGGCTTTGGAGCCATCGTAGATGTAGTGTGTTTGAACTTCGGGGTTTGTCTTCACCCTTACGTGATTTGTGAATTCCGTCCAAGCTTGGTAAACAGCCTCAGAATCTGTCCACTTCTTCCTTACGTAGGATTACCCCTTTTCGGAAGTGGGTTATAAGGCTCGGGAAAAGATCGCGTGCACAAGGCTTAAGAGGTTCTCCTTTAGAAGCTTCTATCTCCCAGAATCACGTGGGAGAAAGGACTAAATATTGGTAGGGGAAAGATTGACGATGAGACGGGAGATTGAATCGACAATGGCAATCGTGGAGCTCAAGGCAGCATCAGCGCTGCAACGGCGACAGAGCAGGCGGCAGTTCTGGGCATGGCGGCGATCCGTAGGCAACACAACAGCCTTTTGTTTCTTCTCCCTAATCGTGCCTCCCCGCAATGCCTAAGGGGGAGGTTATATAGTGCTAGGGGGGGGGGGGGGGGGGGGGGGAGGTGGCCACATACGTGGCTGGTGCATGCCTCCCCCCTCATGCAACCCACACACCACTCCACCTTGGCTCACTCCTCCACACACTCCCTCTCCCCCTGCCATGCATCGGCTGAGGGGAGGGATAATTATTAAAAAAATTTGACTTAACCTTACCCATTATCCAATTTCCCCTTCTTCCAATAAGGGTATTCTCATACGGCTTTGCGGTTTTAAACCCCGGCCTCAATTTCACAATGCGGATGGGCTCATTATTGCGCGTGCAGGGTAAGGATTAAGTTGCCAATATTTACGATGTGGGAAATAACTTTGCACAGGTTTTTGCGTGAGCGTGCGGTGATCAAAGCTCCTTAATATTTCAAGTGAAAATATTACAGGATTGTTGAAGTGTAGCCAGTTGTGCTTGCAATTTTAGATGTGCTCTTAGCTCTTCTTAAAGCTGTGTCATATTAGGTCCAATTTTTGCTCCATGGTTGGTTTCGATAAATCACGTTTGGCCATAAAATCTTCCATGTTTTGATTGGACATCCTATAAAAACTCAAACAACCTTATACACTCGAAATCTTGTTAGGAGGATGAGCGTAGCTCAAATCTAGGTTTACAAGGCTTGCTTTTACAAAAAAAAGGCTTTTGCAATCTTGCTTTTTTCATGAATTACGATAATTGATGTCAGTCTTCTTGCAAGTGAGAAATAGACTACGTGTGATAGTCTGCTTACTGGAAATCAATTCTGCTAAAGTGCAAGTGTGAACAGAGACTTGTTGAAGCTTGAAGGCTGGTTTGAGGATATGACAATAGGAACAACTGCTATATGGGAGATTATTAATGAAAATTTTAAGCTTTAGTAAAGATTAGCTTTAAGCTTTTTAATAAAAAGCTTATATTAATCGTAAAGTCAGTATGCAAGACGAGAGGATGTCGTGACTAGATTTGATGCCGTCGAGTACATGCTGCTACTGCCAATTGTTGAGTTTTGAAAAGCTTAAGCTTTTTGAGCTTATTAAGCTCAAACTTAATGAATTGCTTCTCTGTCAACAAGTCTACTTTGCAAAGGAGCTTGGGAGGTGTTCCTCTACTTTCTAGAAGAGGTCCTTCACGGTTTGATAGCATAGCAGAGGGTTCTTCATCGCTAGGAACACGCTGGTATTGACAACTCGTTGTGAGACTGCTTGTAGAGCCCGTTCATTTCAAGATCTTTGCCTTTGCACAAGATGGTAAGCGATTGGAATCCCTTTATCTCAGCTTTGCTCTAAAACCACTAGTGCACAAATCAGATGTTGTATGCACGTGTAGTGAATATCGGAAGGTCCCCAAGAACAAAGAACTCTACAAAAGCTCATAAATCAAGAAGGTTTACACGACATGAGACAAAAAGAAAAATTGGATGCAATCTCCCCCCATGCCTTGTGTGAGCCCTCCACAAGGCATATATTTATAAATTTATTAATCTCTAAGCTCAAAATTTGCCCAATTTACAATTAGCATACTTTTGGCTTTTGTGCTAGCTTTTTTTCAAATAAAGAATAAAGCATTTAGGCATCCCAAAAGTCGAGCTCTATCCAAATACAATGTCAAATAATGAAATATTTAAACCGAGCACCTATACGCATAGAAAATAATAAATGTTGGTCAAGCGCTTTAATAAATAAGCGTGTCTAAATAAATATTAGCATCACACCTTTAATGATAAGGTGCGCGCCAATAAAAAATGATAATTTCTTCTAGGTAATCTGAGCACACGCCATCGCCCTGTGCTTCCCAATGCCACCGTTGCCTACTCTACACATCAACTGAAGCATTCACAATTGTTAGAAAATAATAAGATAGAACCCTCAAAAGTGAATACCTAGCAGTCTTCAGCTACAAAATAATAAAATAGGTTAGAACTCTGTCCTAAACTTAATTTAATATAAGTGCACTCTAAACTCATAAATGTTTATTAATTTAAATATATATCTTGTGAAATCACCCGCAGTGGAATCACCCATGTGCACACTAAATTAATCTGACGCCTAAAAAAGACAGGCACCCCCATCAACTTCTTGCATAAGGAATCCACCTTGTGTACGAGCCCCGGCACATACGTATAGTTTTACGGAATCCACCAAAAAACCTTACGGAATCCACCGAAAAACCTCACCAAATCCACCGTGGAATATGCCTCTTGGCATCAGATTAAAACCTCGGTCATCAACATGATGATTAATCCAAGGAATCCCCATGACACGAAAGATAGAGTGTCCATCTTGAATGGTTTAGTGGGATCTTTGATTCCAGTATTTTATTGTTTGCCACAAAAGTGATACCATGCTCGAGTTTGGGCTACTATGGGGAAGTACCCATGAGTGGCCTTCATGAGTAATAATCCATGGGAGTTAGAGGACATATTAGGAAGTAAAAGTGATACTAGTGATTCGAGTTTTTTACAAACCGGATTTCTACCACAAAATTTGGTCAAAACCCCTATCAAGAGCCTTACCCATAGCTTTAACCCTACATCTTATCACTTTGGGTTTACTCTTTAAGCACTATGTATGCTACATTTCTTCTCGATTATGATAACTATAGCAAGTGGAAAAACAAGTTCTTAGGAGGGATGTTAATGTAAAGGGTAAAAGGGATGGGTTATCTTAGTGTACACCTAGGGATTGAGTGAGTGCATAGATTTTTTCAAAGAACTAGCCTCCAACTACACTTGGGTTTCATCTACATCACTAAGATTTGGGATCTATCACTATCATTAGAGGACATCTCACCATTGTACACACGTCAATGTCCACATCATGATGTCATTTGGATCTTACACAAAATCTTACAAGCATGGACCCCCTCTGTCACATGCTTATATGTATTTACATATATATAAGAAGTTAAAGTCAAAGCAGCTTTTGGAAGTGATTTCTAATAATTTTAATAAATCATAGGAAAAATTGAATTTCTAGAAAATTCTCGCAATGCTTGACCGGTTTTGACCTAGTCTACAAAATTGTAGAAGAAATGTTTTTCATAATCTTTACCGATTTGAAGTTACAAAGGCGAAGACTACTGGCTGTAAGTAATTTTCTTCTCTCTTTCACCCTTATCACATCAACTTTCCATTTTATCATTATTATAAATATGTTATAATAATGTGCTTTGGACACCCACCTCTTGTAATCTAGCTCCCTTTTTCTAGCTTTTCTACCACCACCCTTGGCTTCTTGCATGATGACCAAGGTGGGGACTTGTCCCATCCACTATTCTCCATATTATCAAAGATGCCATACATCATCTAGGATTATGTTAATCAAGAATATTAGCTTAATCTAGTTCCTCATGGTGGCTATATAAGGTACCCATGGAGATGTAAATAATGATACAATCACAAGTACATGAGAGCACTCTAGATCACCAAGCCGAAAGGGGAGCCACTAGGAGCACATTATGCAACACCCTCATGCTAGTCCATCTCTTTGAGGTAAGCTATGAGTGAGTTTCTTTTTTATGTAGCATTCCATGAAAAAATAATGGAAAGCTTCCTCTACCTCTTCTCCTCTTGTCTCTCTCTCTTCTCATCTCTCCCCCTCTCTCGCATATTCTAGTATGATGTGTAGATCATATGGTGTCTAAATCACATGTACTCTCTTCTAATTTTTCCCTCTATATTCATACTTAAACTTATTAAGTAAGACTTTCCATATGATTCATTGGTGGGGAATCCTTATTTTCTCATGTTATATATATGTTCATGGGAGAAATTAGGAACTATCACCTCTCTTAACCTTCCATCATCTTCATTTCCCTTAAGATGGCTATAATCTCTCTTGTGAAGTTGTGTTTTGGTTATTTCCATTCACTTAGGAAAAGGGATGTCCTAGCCCATCCTCCCTTTGGCGAGGTGGTGCCCGTCTTTAGCTCTCATAGTGAGGATTGGAGGCTAGGTGGGTAAGAGGTAACCCACTCATCTTCTTAGCTCTCATTTTGATGCCCCTGCTGAGGAACTTCTCGAGCTACACTCTACAATTTCTGTGAAAGAAGAAACATCGAAGGAGTTGTCCTCTTCTTCAACAAGTGTTTGTCAAGGGATCACTAAGGATGAATCTTCATCAAACCCTATTCAAGGGATTCATGCATAAATGAATAATTCTATTTTCTACAACATTCAATCGGTTCAAAACATTAGGATGGATGTTTGCATTAGTAGAAAGATACATTTTTAGCAAAGGTTGGTCTTCTATTTGGGAGATGAGAGGTTGAGAGAGATCTTGTTGTCCCCCCTGAACCCATAATATTCCCTATTTTGGATTATAATATCTTATTTAATGTGCACATATTCATTTTACTCTAAGTGCATCCCATGAACCATAAGGATTTGTACGGACCTATCTGTCCTCTTGCTAGGCAAACCATACACATAATAGGTAGCACAAAGCTCTGGTTCCAAAATATCATAAGGGTCTTATTGGGCCCTCGTCATCTTGCTGAGATTAATGCATCTATAAATCCATTTATTCTACCCTTAACAAGATATGACTTTGGCCTAGATGTGTTCATCTTTGTTTTGTATTGAGCTAGGTCAACATCTTTCTATCATGGCTTTTCAAAGATTTTTTGGACACAAAGGAGAGAAAGCTCTAAACTTTCTAAATGACTTAGAAATGGCCTTCCTAGTCATAGGCCAAGATGATGAAGAAACCAAATTACGGGCCTTCTCTTTAGTTATAAAGGGTGATGCTCGAGTGTAGTATCAAGCTCTCCCATAGGCTACAAGGGGTAACTAGGAGGATCTCAAGAAAGCATTCTTGCACCAGTACCAAGATACAGAGCCTCCTAAAGATCTTTCGAGACAACTCCTATATCTTCACCAAACCTTACCAAGGAAGTACCAAGCATATGAAGGCATGCTTATAAAATTTTGGGATAAATGGATAGCCTCCTTAGGCGAGGAAGAGAGAGTACCTGATTGCCTTAAGAAAGATTTTTTTCTGGCCAGGACTCTACCCTCTACTAAGGGAGAAGGTCAAAGGCAAGTTTCCCACATCCTATGAAGAATCAGTCACTTATGCTGGGGAGAAAGATAGGTAATTGAAGTATCAAGCCTAGTTGAAGGGGAGAGTTGACCCCATGCAGGTTTTACAAACCATGCCAAGGCCTAGAGAAATAGCAAAGGTCTCACCTGAACAAGAAATGCCACAACAAGAGCTCCTAATAAGGTATTACTAATCAACTTGAAAGCCTTTCGTTGAATTTAGTGCAAGGAGTACATCCCCCCCCCTCGTAGTTGAAGGCAATCGGAGCCCAATGAGGTAAGAAAGAGAGTATGTTTGCTATAATTGTGGGGAGACTGGCCATGATATATACTTTTGATCTCATCCCAAGCATGTGCCAAGAAATGGATTCCAACCAAGAAGGAGGGGACAACAAGTGACACCACCTAGGGAGAGGCTTGTTCCACCGAATCCAGAGCCTCCACCGTCGGTTCAAGTTCTCCAGCATCCTCGACCACTTGTAGAGGTGCCCCCCTTGCCTGTCCAGCCGGCGCTAGAGAATTGTTACATCAGGATGATCAGTTTGGATGAGAGTGATGTTAAAGGGAAGGCCAAAGTAGTAGAGATTAAAGCAATGCTAATGAAAAAAGCCCGTAAAATTGAGAGGATGGAGTTTACACCACCAGAGGAGGTTGAAAATATGGAAGAAGAGGTAGAGTCTTCTAAGCTTCAAAGACACGCGGCACTAAAAAGAGGAGGGCTCACTCACAGCGACTCATTGAGTTAGATGATTTTTCCTTGGGTAAAGGTACTAGAGCTTATGATCTACTTACTGATGTGAGGGATCAATGGCCAGAAATTTCATGGCCACAATTACTACATCTATCTTCAATAGTGCGGCGACAATGGTCAACGATGGTAAGCATTAGACCCATGAAGAATAGACACATGAATGCAATCAAGGCTAGAAAGAGGAAAGATATTGTGCCTCTAGTGGAATCCAAAATCAATGGGTAGAGAGTATCAAAGATATATGTGGATGGAGGTGTAGAGAATTGTGTCATGACAGAAAAGTTGATGCATCGTTTGGGATTACAGGAAAGTGAAACTACTGAATTTGGGGCCAAAATGGCTAACAATGTAGTAGTAAATTGTTTAGGAGTTATAAAGAAAGTCAAGGTAAAGTTTTGTGGAGTGCAATTGGAGCTTGATATGTATGTGATGCTAGTAAAGAGGGATGGCTATCCACTCATTCTTGGGCAACCATGGCTAATGGGAATGAAAGCCAGACAAGATTGGGAGACATGGGCTTAAGAGTTAAGGCCACAGAAGGGGCTGCAAAAATAATGGAATAGCACTATCTACAACATGAAGGAGGGCCAACAGGAGGATCTTGCGTTAGAGACCACCACTGATGAATGGAGTTCCAGCAAGGATTGGTCATCTACGAGAAAGGGCGACTCTTCTAATGAGGAGGAAGAAATTTCTCTAGAAGTGATGGGGATTACATTGAAAGGGCCTTCTAGTAGTGAAATTCTAGAGGAGCTTCCAAAGGTCGAGGAGGGGTTAGAAAAAATATTGGCTAAGGATCTATCAGCTGAGGAGAAGGCATCCTACATGAAAGTTGTGATTAAACACTTTGAACTTTTTATTTCTGATTATGAACACATCACAAGTGTGACGACAGTACAATATCACATTAATCTAAAAGATAGAGCAAGGCCAGTGGTGCAGCAGCTACAATGGTTGGGAGTAGTTCAACTAAACGCTCTACTCACTGAGGTGCAGCTACTTTTGAAGGCAGGTTATCCAATAGGGGACTCAGAGTGGGTTTCATTTGTAGTGGTGACACCCATGAAGAATGACAAATGGTAGATTTGTGTGGACTACAAGCCGCTAAATACTACAACAAAGAGAGATCACTTCCCTCTTCCCTTTTAGGATGAAATACTCAACGAGGTGGTCAGGCATGAAAGATACACTATTTGTGATGGGTATTCAAGTTATTTCCAGATCCGAATAGCTCTGCATCGAGATGTGCAACATTGGTGCTGCACTTGTGATGCTTGCCAAAAGGTCGGACCAAGGAAGCAAGTGCATGAGGAACAAAATCCCATAACTACATATGGCCCATTTGAGAAATGGGAGATTAAACATTGGTACCGCACTTGTGATGCTTGCCAAAAGGTCGGCGGACCAATGAAGCTAGTGCATGAGGAACAAAATCCCATAACTACATATGGCCCATTTGAGAAATGGGAGATTGATGCAATAGGGCCAGTCCTACGAACTCAGTCTGGCAAGGAATACATCATAATGGTGGGTGTGGACTACATGACGAGGTGGGTTGAGGCTTCAGCAACTAGTAGGATCATAGACCAAGAAGAGGAAAAAAATGTATTTGAAAACATTTGTTGCAAGTTTGGCATACCTTTAGAAATTATCTCTAACCATGGTTCTGGTTTTAGGGTAATCTAGTGGGGGAGGTGATGGAAAGGCTAAAAATCAAGCACAGGCATTCTACTTCCTATTACCCATAGTGTAATTGTTTAGTCAAAAAGGTGAATGGGCTAATTTGTAAGATAATTACCAAGCAAGTACACATGCACCCCAAGCACTGTGATAAACAATTAAGTGCAGGTCTTTGGGCCTACAGGACTTCATTCAAAACCTCGCTTGGCTATACTCCATTTCACCTCATTTATGGCCAAGAGGCTTTGCTTCCTATAGAGGAAGAACTGGCCAGCTTACGTGTTTTAGTAGTCAAACAAGCAAAGAATCAAGATAGGAAGTTAGAGGAAAGGATCTTGGATCTAGAGAGGCTAGATTTAGGTAGAGAAGTAGCAGTCTAACACTATTCTATGTAGGCTGAAGAGAGGAGGAAGACATTTAATGAGAAGCTGGCTAGCAAGCACATAAGGGAAGGATCACTTGTGCTATGCTATGATAACCGCTTTGATATAGAAAGGACGCTAAACTTGTGTTCAAGTGCGAAGGGCCATTCATGGTCATAAGAAGATATCCAAATGGTAGCTATAAGCTAGGTGACATGGATGGGAAGGTTCACATGACAAGGGTAAATGGATGGCGACTCAAGCCTTATTTTTAAAGAATTAGGGACACTTTAGAGCAGACATTCGACAAAGAGCCACCAATGAGGGGGTACAGTCCTCCCTGCTCTATTGGACCATCATTAGTAAGCTAGAGACATGAATGCCTCTAGCCTAACGGGAGGGCTAATGATTCGGGTTTTTTACAAACCAGATTTCTGCCACAAAATTTGGTCAAAACCCCTATCAAGAGCCTTACCCATAGCTTAAACCCTCCATATTATCACTTTGGGTTTAATCTTCAAGCACTAGGTATGCTACATTGCTTCTTTGCTATGATAACTCTAGCAAGTGGGAAAACAAGTTCTTAGAAGGGATGTCAATGTAAAGGGTAAAAGGGATGGGTTATATTAGTGAAGATGGAAATGGATTACGCCTAGGGATTGAGTGAGTGCATAGATGTTTTCAAACTAGCCTCCAACTACACTTGGGTTCCACTTGCATCACCAAGATTTGGAATCTATCACTATCATTAGAGGACACCTCACCTTTGTACACAAGTCAACGTCCACATCATGTTGTCATTTGGATATTACACAAAAGCTTACAAGCATGGACCTCCTCTGTCACATGCTTATATATATTTATATATATATAAGGAATTAAAGTCAAAGTAGCTTTTGGAAGTCGTTTTTCATAATTTTAATAAATCCCAGAGAAAAATTTGAATTTCAAGAAAATTCACACATAGCCCGACCGATTTTGACGTAATCTACAAAGTTGCAGATGAAACCTTTTTCAGATTTTTCATCGATTTGAAGTTACAAAGGCACAGGCTGTTGTGGCTGCAAGTGAATTTCTTCTCTCTTTCACCCTTATCACATCAACTTTTCATTTTATCCTTCTTGTAAATATATTATAATAATGTGCTTTGGTCACCCACCTCTTGTAATCTAGCTCCCTTTGTCTAGCTTTTCTACCACCACCTTTGGCTTCTTGCGTGATGATCAAGGTGGAGACTTGTTCCATCCACTATTCTCCATATTATCAAAGATGCCATACATCATCTAGGATTATGTTAATCAAGAATATTAGCTTAATCTAATCACTCATGGAGGCTACATAAGGTGCCCATGGAGATATAAAGAATGACACAATCATAAGCACATGAGAGCACTCTAAATCACCAAGCCCAAAGGGGAGCCACTAAGAGCACATTATGCAACGCCCTCATGCTAGTCCATCTATTTGAGGCAAGCTATGAGTGAGTTTCTTTTTTATGTAGCATTCCATGAATACATAATGGCAAGCTTCCTCTATCTCTTCTCCTCTCGTCTCCCTCTCTTCTCATCTCTCCCCCTCTCTCTCATATTCTAATATGATGTCTAGATCATATGATGTCTAGATCATATGTACTCTCTTCTAAATCTCCCTTTACATTCATACTTAAACTTATTAAGTAAGACTTTCCATATGCTCTATTGGTGGAGAATCTTTATTTTCTCATGTTTTATATATGTTCATGGGAGAAATTAGGAGCCATCACCTCTCTTAACCTTCCATCATCTTCATTTTCCTTAAGATGGGCTACAAATTCTCTCTTGTGAAGTTGTGTTTTGGTTCTTTCCATTCACTTAGAAAAGGAAAATCCTAGCCCATCCTCCCTTTGGCTAGATGGTGCCCTTCTTTAGGTCTCTTAATGACGATTGCAGGCTGGGTGGGTAAGAAGCAACCCACTTATCTTTTCAGCGCTCACTAGGATGGCACAATCATCAAGGATTCTTGATAATGATAAATTTTTGGAGAAAAAGATTATGATGCCAATGGTCAAAGTAATACATGACTATGATCGGAAGATACATTCGATGCTAGTGCCTAATGCAGTTGGGTACTGAAGTGCAATTTCTAGGATCTATAAAGCATGGAAGGATATCTATGTATGTGGGAAACCATTGTTAGAGAGAAATGTTCTATTGGGACATGTCTTCAGTTCTAGAAAAACGGTGGTAGATGAGAAGCGACTTGCTAAAGTACCACCAAGAGGGGATGGTGTAGACTCCCTGTTGCATAGCATAGGACTCCCTAGACCATTCTATGAGTTGGCAGAAAGGGTTGTCTATCAAAATATTAACTTTCTACACTAGTAAAGTGCAAATCAAAGAGATTAGAGGCCCTAAGACATTGGGATTAGGTCAAGATGAGTACGAAGTTCTTGAGGACCTAGTGTTGATCTTGAAGAAGAGGACTGAATGCCCTCTTGCTTATAGGGATCTCCTAGTGTTTTATGGGCTATTAGATGAGGATTTGATGCTGCATTTAAAAGATTATGGCCTAACTTGCCTTGTGATTAGTTTTGATTATATACATTGGATGCTCGTGTTTTCAAGTACTTTAAAGGGGGAGGCAAGGAAATAGTTTTGGAGCCTCCCAAGAGGGTCAATTAGAACCATCGAGGAGGTGTGTAATGAGTTCCTATATGAGTATGAGAAGAAGGTTTCCATGACTCAAGTCTTAGGGCATATTATGCAAATTTGACAAGACGCATATACCTCTATTAAAGAATATGCTAGAGCCTTTAATGACATTCTTAGGCTTCGGCCAAGAAGAGCTACTGTGTTGCCAAATGATGTGCTATGTGAGCTCTCTATGAGTGGTTTAATGATTCAAATCCAAGTGAGGATACAAGATCCCAAGTCATTAAGTGAGGCTAAGATACAAACATTTGACTATGAGTAGTATATTCGTAGATATTAAGAAAACTTTTAGAGTTTCCCCTACTCATTGCAAGTGCATCCAAGCATCCAATCTTTCTACAAGGAGATAATTCATTTGCTAGTAGCAAGATAGCCTCTATGGTGGTGAACCTTTGTAGTCAAAATCTCCAAACAAGAAATATAAATTCTATGAGCAGTGATAGTATGCCTCTCGGTGGAAAGAGTCCAAGCCAAGAAAGTCCCACTAGGGCTTACAGCACTGCCATGAGGGATGGCTGTGAAGGAAAAATTGATGGGACCATTGGGACTACAACTGTGGATAAGAGTCCTATGAGTGGTTCTAATTTTGCTCCTAGAAAGGTTCTTGAGAGACCTTTGTTATCTATAAGTGAATCATGCTTTTGGGTGGATGTTGTTTCTCTTTGTAAGAACATGATGCCTATGAGTGAGAAGTCCCAATATGGACAGATGAAGGTATAGGTATCCCGTGTGAAGAAGATGCAAAATGCTAAAGGTCCACCTATGCTGGATGAAAGTCATAAGTATGTGAGGCTATTTGGTCATAGCAATAAGTCCACGCTGAGCCCATTAGACTAATGTGGCAAATTGAGGCAGTGGAAGAATACAAAGAGGAATAAGAGATTGGTTTTAAGACCCAAAATCTCCAAAAGTGTGGTTGGTATATTAGATGAAAGGCCAAGAAATCTAGGTGGACATACCATGATCAATCCCCAAGTGGATGAGACCAAAGGCCATAATGATTCATCTTACACTATATGCAGCAATCTAGGATGCGTCTATGTGATGGGCCTAGGATTGAAACCCTGCCTAGTTTGGGTTGTAATACCGATATATGCAATAATCCAAATGGGTAAGGTTTGAGGGAGCATAAATCTATGATTCTCTCCATCAAATTGGTCGATGGGAAGCTCAGAGACGGTCAATCTATTTGACAAGGTGGGACACATGAGCCCAATGAGATCATTCATTTAGTTATTAGGCCCCAAGAAGAGATAGCCCACATTAACATTACATTAGTGGGAAGGCTTGGACTACTAGATATACAAGAGCCCAAGATTAAATTGTGATGATCAGATTGCAATAAGCTAAGCTGTGAGAGTAGCATGAAGCTAGCCCTTACATCTTATGGAATCTTTTGTTTATCTTGGGTAATCTAGTAAGATGCAATGTACATGCCAAGAAGACCATGTATTTGATAGATCAAAATGACATATTCTTGTTAGGCCAAGAGGATCCTTTGTTCTTGTTGAGAGCGGTTCATTTCGTTAGGCTAAGAGAGCCACTTGTTTGTTTGATGTGGGTATGTTTAATAGTTTTTTGTGTTAATGTTGCACGAGATAGGTTTGAAGAAGTACCTAGAGGGAGCCTCTTGCTGCGCAAAAGCTTCTTCTGGGAAAGTCTAGATGTTATTCTTCCTTTTCGAAAAAAAATTTCCTTAGTCTGAATGTATACGTGTTTGTAGGAAATTTTTTATGCCAAGATGCATATTCCACGGTGAATTCCGTGCCACGGTGGATTCCATGAGGTTTTGCGATGGATTCCGTAAAATTTTATTGTTATTACCGGGGCTCATACACAAAGTGGATTCTTTGTGCGAGAAGTCGATGGGGACACCTATCCTTTTCGCGTGTTTTATTAATTTTATGTGTACATGGGTGATTCCATAGCGGGTGATTCCACAAAATACATATTTAAATTAATAAACATTTATGAGTTTAGAGTGCGCACTCGTAATAAATTAAGGTTAGGATTGATTTCTAACCAATTTATTTATGTAGCTAAAGACTGCTAGGTATTCACTTTTGTCGGTTTAATTGTATCATTTTTCTAACAATTGTGAATGCTTCAATTGATGTGTAGAGCGAGCAGCGGTGGCATTGGGAAGCATTGGATGATAGCGTGTATTCAAATTATCATCAATTTTTGAGGGGCGCGTATCTTAGACATGGTGCCTATATTTTGTCACGCTTATTTATTAAAGTGATTGATATTTATTTATTATTTTTATATGCGCATGAGTGCACGATTTAAATATTTGTATTGGACATTGTATTTGGGTACTGCATGACTTCTTGGGCGCCCATTAGCTTTAATTCTTTATTGGCACAAAAGCAAACTCAAAAGCTAAAGCGTGCTATTTTGTAAATTGGGCTATTATTTGAGCTTGAAGATGAATAATATATTAAATACATGCTTTGTGGAACGCTCACACAAGGCATGGGGGGAGATTGCATCCAATTGGTCTCTTGTTCATGTCGTGCAAGCTTTCTTCATTAGTTTTTGTGTAAAAAGTAGAGTTCTTTTGTTCTTCGGGACCTTCTGACGCTCACTACGCACGCATACGGCGACCAATCTATGCACCAATGGTATCAGAGCCAAGCTGAGATCGAGAGCTTCCAATCGCTTACCATCTCGCGGGAAGGCGGAGCTCCTGGAATGATCAAGCTCTACAGCCAGTTTCATCGTGAACGGTCGATACCAACGTGTTCCTGGCAGTCAAGAACCCCCTTCTGCACCCTCTAATCGCGAGAGACCAGCCTCTGTAGGCGAAGGACTAGCGGCAAAGCTTCTTCATCAAGTCGTGGACTTACAGATAAGAAAAATCCTCCATATCTCAAAGCTTTTAAAGCTTTAAGGTTAAGCTTACTAAGCTTAACAATAAGCATAATCAAAAAAAGCTTCATAAATAAAATTTTTGCGCTTGTGGTGGCAGTATGTACTGCCCGCCGTCGACGTTGGCGTCAACATATTCTTGTCCACAAAAATGAGGCTTGGTTACCTAAGCTTTAAACTCTAAGATTTCCAAGTTCTCCAAGTCAACAAAGTCATAAAAGTCATCTCCAACCATTACCATAGCGGCAGCTCATACGCAGAAGCACACGAATCAGTCTAGTGTTTTCACGAAGTCCCTGTTCACACTTGCAGACTTAGTGAACTAGTTTCAGCAAGAACAGAAGTTCACACGTAGACTATACGCAGTTTCTACGCAACACTATTCTCTTGGAAGACGTTTGTGACAATGAATACCGCAATCGTAAAGAAGAAAGACTACAAAAAGCCAAGCAAAATATACAAGCCTTGTAAACCTGTCGTTGAGCTACGCTCATCCCGCTAATAAGATTTTGAGTGTGAGGTCTTTTGGAATTTTGCAGGATGACTAAACAAAACATGGACGATCTTATGGGGCTGAAGATGATCTACCCGAACCAACAATGGAGCAAAAGTTGGATTTGATTATGATGCAGCTCGAAGAAGAACGAAGAGCCCGACAAGCTTCGCAAGTTCAATTGGCCAATCTGCAATGATCTACCACTGACCAAGATGGATCACAACCCGAACATCTTATACGACGTACCATTGATGCAACACTTGAAGCCCAATCCATTCGCAAAGAAACAAAGATAAGTAAAAAAAACTTCAAATTTCGTACTTTCAATGGATCACGCGATGGAAAGACTGTACTTGCTTTTATCAATCAATTTGATGATTACTTCCATGAAGAAACATATGCTGAGAAAGACAAAATTAAATGTGTCACTAACCATTTAGTTGACCGAGCATCCTTATGGTGGACTATGGTCCGCAAGAGCGTTGATTGTCCCACTACATGGGAGACTTTCCAAAAGAAATTTTTGCATAATTTCCTTCCTTCTCAATTCCATGAGAAAGCCATCAAGCAATGGGATCTTCTACAACAAAGGGATCGCGAACCTATTTTCCAATGCACTGAATGTTTCTGGAATTCCCTACTGCAACTACATATGCTCGAAAATGTACCTGAAGCAACTCATAAACGCAAGTTTATGTCTGGCCTACTTGGACATCAATTTAATTCAAATTTTCAAAGATTCAATCAAAGTCGTTTTCTTCCATCTTCATTCCATAAATCTTGGACACGACCACCTGCCTTGCCATCAAACACGAATCCAAACCCTAAGCCATCCTCACAGTCAAATCCCAACATTCCTAAACTTCTTGCCATTACCAATAATGTATCTAAAGCAAAACCCATAGTTTGTTACAAATGCCATCAACTTGGACATCTAGCAACCAATTGCCAATCCAAAAAGCCATCTGTCCATATCAATTATCTGGGAGCAATAGAAGAAGAAGAACATGAGGAAATGCCGGACTTTACGGAAGACGATGACGACATTGGTACTACTTTGGATACTTTGCCAGGTATGCCAATTCCACATTCTGTATTAACAATGAAATGTTTTGTGCATGGTAAAGAAAAGACTATTTTACATGATGATGGGAGTACACATTACTTTATTTCTGCAAAGTTAGTCAAAGAATTGAATTTACAAACTGTTTCTACACATTATCGCATCAAGGCTGCATTTCTAGGTACAAGATATAATGGAACACAAGAGGTACATAATTTAGAAATTAAAATTGGTGAATATACTGAACAAAGAAATTTCCTAGTTGTACATTTACAGTCTAATGACATTATCTTAGGAATGCCTTGGCATCATCAATACAATCCTGATATAGATTATTCTACGCATTCAATTAAAATTTATTTTCAAGGAAAACAAATCACATTGCATGGTATGCGCGCTTCCAATAATTTTCCACTGCTTACTCATACTCAAGCTAAACGTGCATTACGTAAAAGTAGCAAATCTTATTTAATATGGGTGAATGAAATTCAAGCTAAAGAAAAACAAATGCATCCTAGGCATACACAATTTCTTGCCCAATTTCAAGATTGTTTTGCTGCTGATTTACCACCTGGATTACGATGTTCACGTCCTGATGATCATAAGATAGACTTAATTCGTGGAACACAACCACCATGTAAATGTGAGAAATGCGGGATCTAGAGCATGGCAAAGGCGGAAGCTATGGAGGATGAAAGATGAAGATACTACTCATGTTGACATTGACAAAGAATACAACTGTTACACAAGTGAATTAGGTTTCAAGATTGAGACTTGAACTCATAAACACAATCTTGTGTAGGACTGACAATGACACAGGGACTTGACAGAAAGAGACAAGTACTATTGCATTATCATCGTATGAAAGTGATAGTCAAGTACATCATTATATAGGATTGCTTGGTAGCACATTTCATCACTGTGCCTATGGGATCTGTCTCTCTTCCTAGAATGAACTGCATCTTCCTAGCCTAGTTATTCCATACAAAGGGACATACATAGGGTGTGATTGGCAGATTCTCAACAGTAAAGCACCATATAGACATAACCAAATTGAACAGAAAGAAATTCAAAATCAAATAGAAGAATTGCTTAACAGAGGATTAATTAGACCTAGTAGTTCTCCATTTGGTACACCTGTTTTATTAGTGAAGAAAAAAAATAATACTTATCGCATGTACATTGATTATCGTACCCTAAATAAAATTACTGTTAAGAATAGATATCCAATTCCTAGGGTAGATGATCTTATGGATAAACTACAAGGATCTGGTATATTCAGTAAGATAGATCTTAAATCTGGATATCATCAAAGTAAGGTTAGACAAATCTGATATATTCAAAACTGCATTTAGAACACAATTTGGACACTATGAATTTCTAGTTATGCCTTTCGTTTTAACTAATGCACCAGCCACATTTAGTCGTATGATGAGTTGTATATTTTTGAAACATCAGTATTGTGTCATAGTTTTCTTTGATGACATATTAGTATTCAGTAAAAATGAGAATGAGCATTATCAACATTTGTCTTTAGTTTTTAAGTTGTTAAAAGACAATCAATTATATGCTAATCGAGAAAAGAGTGAATTCTTCCAAACAGAAATTGAAATATCTAGGACATATTATTTCATCAGAAGGTATTAAAGTCGATCCTAAAAAGATAGAAGCAATTTTAAATTGGCCCATACCCAAAAATGTGCATAAATTACGTTCTTTTCTAGGTCTTGCTAGCTTTTGCAGAAAGTTTGTGAGGAATTTCTCATTACTTGCATTACCTTTGACAAAACTTTTAAAGAAGGGTATTGTGTATAACTAGTCTGACAATCAATAAAAATCCTTTGATTTGCTGAAACATGCTTTAGCTCATGCTCCTGTATTACAACTACCTGACTTCAATAGATCATTCTTCTTAGTAGTTACTGACGCTAGTGGATCTGGAATAGGAGCCGTCCTTATGCAAGATTCTCATCCCATAGCCTACTCTAGCTGTAAACTCAAACCATCTGAACTTAAATATTCTACCTATGACAAAGAATTGCTAGCTATAGTACAAGCCTTACGTCAATGGAAACATTATTTAATGGGATCTGAATTTATGATCAAAACTGACCAACAAAGCATTAGACATCTCCTTAGTCAACTACAAATATCTGACCGACACATTAAATGGGCCGCTTTTATTCAAAGTTTTCATCCTCTTATACAATATCAACCTGGAAAAGAGAATGTTGTAGCTGATGCTTTGAGTAGAAGACCGACAATTCATAATATTTCTGTGATATCATTTGATTCCCTTATCCCTATAAAAGATACTTATCATCAGGATCTTACTTTTCAAACTGATTGGAATAAATTAGTTGCAAATAATTTGATTCCTATTGATTCACTTTCTTACAATAATGGATTCATGTTTTATGAAAAAAGATTATGTGTGACTATTCCATTTCGATCATTTGTTTAGCATGAAATTTACTGTCCCCCATATCAAGGTCATAGAGGAATCATATCTACTTTGCATACATTGACTGAAGATTTTTACTGGCCACATATGGACACTGATGTATCTAACTTTGTATCTGAATGCTTAGTTTATCAATGAGTTAAAAGACACCATGGTAAACAATATGGTTTACTAATGCCATTATCTATTCCATCACGATCATGGGAACAGATTTCAATGGATTTTATCACTGGTCTACCTAACATTAAAACTAATCATGATATGATTTGGACTATTGTAGACAGGTTTAGAAAACAAGCATATTTTATTCCATGCAAGAAAACTTTAACTGCATCTCAAGCTGCTCAATTGTTTTTGAAAACTGTTTTCAGTAACCATGGTTTACCAAAAGTCATTATTTCTTATCGTGATTCTAGATTTTGTAAAAAAAATTGGATTACTTTGTTTGCTAATTTAGGAACAAAGATTGATTTTTCATCTACATTTCATCCTCAAACAAACGGTCAAACAGAAGCTACTAACAGTACTATTTTAGATCTTTACGTGCTTACACCATTTCAAAACCACACACATGGGATACACATCTACATTTACTTCAGTTTGCATACAATAATATACCACATACAGCTACAAAGAAAGCACCATTTGAAGTTATTTATGGATATCGATTGCTTACACCTGTTGCATCATTATCAAACAAAATTCAAACTACTTATGATATTGCTAACATGCATGCCACTATTTTTTATGAAGTTAAAGATATGATTGCCAAAGCCCAGCAATCATATACAAAACAAGCAAACAATAAAAGACAGGCTATGCATTTTAAAGTTGATGATTATGTTTGGTTACGAATAGAAAAACGAAGATTACAAAGTGTAGATAAGCACCCAGTTGTGAAATTAGCACCTAGATTTTATGGACCATTCAAGATCATACACAAAATCAATGACAATGCATTTAAACTGGAACTACCACAACATTGGAAAATTCACAACACCTTCCATATCAGTTTATTATGACCTTTTAGAGGCCAATTACCTGTACACCCTGTCTATGAAAACCCTCCTTTACTAGATGATGAAACTGAAATCCTTGAGCTTGAAACTATTATAGATACTGACTTTATGACCACTAGAACTGGCCGTAGATATTCTAGATATTTGGTCAAGTTTAAAAACCATCCTGTTGAAGAGGCCCAATGGATGCACGCTAGAGACTTAAATGCTTTCCCCACTCTGTTAGCTCCACATTGAGCTAATAGCAATTGAGGAAAATTGCTATCCCACCCCAAGGATATGATGCCAGGAAGTATATTCCACGGTGGATTCCGTAAAATTTTATTGTTATTACCGAGGCTCATACACAAAATGGATTCTTTGTGCGAGAAGTCGATGGGGACGCCTATCCTTTTCGGGGGTTTTGTTAATTTTATGTGTACATGGGTGATTTCATAGCGGGTGATTCCGCAAAATACATATTTAAATTAATAAAAATTTATGAGTTTAGAGTGCACACTCATAATAAATTAAGGTTAGGATTGATTTCTAACCAATTTATTTATGTAGCTGAAGACTGGTAGGTATTCACTTTTATTGGTTTAATTGTATTATTTTTCTAACAATTGTGAATGCTTCAGTTGATGTGTAGAGCGAGCAGCGGTGGCATTGGGAAGCATTGGAGGATAGCATGTATTCAAATTATCATCAATTTTTTAGGGGCGTGTATCTTAGACATGGCGCCTATATTTTATCGTTCTTATTTATTAAAGTGCTTGATATTTTTTTATTATTTTTATATGCGCATGGGCGCACGATTTAAATATTTGTATTGGACATTGTATTTGGGTACCACCTGACTTCTTGGGCGCCCATTAGCTTTAATTCTTTATTTGGCACAAAAGCAAACTCAAAAGCTAAAGCGTGCTATTTTGTAAATTAGGCTATTATTTGAGCTTGAAGATGACTAATATATTAAATACATGCTTTGTGGAGCGCTCACACAAGGCATGGGGAGAGATTGCACCCAATTGGTCTCTTGTCCATGTCGTGCAAGCTTTCTTCATTGGTTTTTGTGTAAAAAGTAGAGTTCTTTTGTTCTTGGGGACCTTCTGACGCTCACTACGCACGCATACGGCGACCGATCTGTGCACCAATTTTTTTCTTTTAGGGACCAAAAGATTAAGGCGTGAAGCCCCAGGATTAGGTTACTGTATCTAGGGAAGTCTAAGCAGTTGTTTACCTCCTATAAAGACATTATGAGGCACTCTAAGAGCTATTTTTGAGAGTAGTCCTTACTGAACCTATTTTGCTAGCCTACTAGGCAATTGTTTCGAGGAGCTTCTGTTCATTGTGAGGCAAATAGAGAAGCCTACCAAATAAAAGAAAGAGAAGAAATGATGAATATATATGAAAAACCCTATATGAAATATGGAGGTGTGTAAAATGGGGTTCTAACCCCCTAAAATATGAAACTAAAGCAAAAAAAAAAACAAGTGCATATAATCATTTCTTTGCAAAGGCTTGGTAGGTTCCTAAGGATGAGTCAGATAATGCCTCATCTTCCTAGGGGTAGCATGTAACTGACAAAATAAATAAGGATAGTTGGAGCAAAAAAAAGGGATTTAGTATCACCTTGTGAGAGCTTTGTAGGTTTTTGGATAGTGATTAAGGATCTAAGTTTGATGCCCTACTCTCTTTGGGTCACCATATGCTCAACTCCCTATTTTTTCCATGCCTGAGTATCAAGTCCTGAAGTATAAAAAAAAGAGATAGATCAAAAGTATCTGAATATAAAAGACTAGACTATAGGATTCCTTGCCTAGTAGGAGTTCTTGGTCTAGTTGTCCTTGGTTAAGTAGGCAAGTCAGACTACCACTTAGGATGACTCCTTTGATAGTTCTTTTTAGCCAGTCTGTGTTGGAGGAGTTGGTTAGTTACTAGCATTGGTTTTCTATTTGATTATGCTTAGCCTATCCCTTGTGGATATTCATGCCTTGATTTTATCATCGTGGGGGAGGGAGGGTGTGGGGAGGGGGAGGAGGGGTGAGAGCTATTTTGTGTTTTGTTGTCTATTTTCATTAAAGCAACTTGATGCTCTTTATGATTTGTGCATGTGCAGATGAGTTCATGGACTCAAAGGGCTGAGTCGCCCTATCCCATGGTCGTTGCCCGATGAGAGCCGATTTTAAAATGAAAAGACGGCCGAGAGGCATAAAAGAGAAAATTTTCATGGAAAATGAAACGGTGTCATGATGCTGCGCATCCACCATTGCAAATCTAAGGGCAGAGTTTTCCGCCAAGAATTTGATCATATTAGTCAATGTCATTAGGATTTTGTTTTCTGTTGTGTGCATGTGTATCTTTTGTGTTTGCATTTGCATGATGCACGAGCACCTGTAGTTAGGCTAGGCACATTCTCCTCGGTGCATTTATAATTTTTGTGAACATCGTTTGATTCGTTGCATATCATGGATTCGACATTGTGAACATCATTTGATTCGTTGCATATCATGGATTCGACATTGCATTTAATCTCAAATAGCCAAATTATTTAGTGTAATTTTTTTATTAATTACCCCCTCCCTTTAGCCGATGCATAGAATGGGGAGAGGGAGTGTGAGAGGGAGTGAGTTAAGTGGAGAAGCATATGGAGGAGAAGGCATGCAATCATGCCATGGGGGTGGCTATTTCCCCCCCCCCCCCTTAGCCTATATAACCACCCCCTCCCTAGGCTTGTGGGAGGGGAGACAAGAGAGAGAGTAGAGGCTACCGTAAAGATCACCGCCACACCAGGACCTGCCGCCACTAAAACGCCACATTGTGCCACTTCACGATCGCATCATCATCACCATCATCCTAATCGTCATTCTCATCACCTCCCCCTTCAATATTCTCTCTCCACGTAGCTTCTGCTCAAAAGTATAGAATCTTCTTTAGAAGCTTCTTAAACAAGGCTTCTATAAGCCTTGTTCACCTCACCATTGTGGGTTAGCCAAAAATCACATTCTGTAAGGGCCCTGTCTCGCGCAGAATAGAAGATCCAGGGTAGAAAGGGATTCGATATGCGAAAGAGTTAAAGAGGAGTTGTTGAACCAGAATTCGACTCGTCAATGGCTCCCAAGAAAATGGCGAGAGGTGCTCATGCGAGAGTTTCTACCCCAAGTCTATGCGTGGACATCCCTACGAGTCCTCATGCCCAGGTTCTTAAAAGAATAATTCCGCATTAAAGCAATGCATTAGGCACATTTAATTTTTATGGGAAGAATACATTTACACATGTCTCTAATTCACGTAGTCAAGTTAAAATTTATTTGGGAATTTATCTCCTTGGACGATTTACAAGAGATAGTGCATGTCGTGCATTTGGGTTTGCTTGCATTTCCAAGTTGCAAATCCTAAGCGCATATTTCTTGGGTTTAAAAAGATGAAATTGTTTAAATGCATCTTTGATTGGCCGAGGAAAAGAAAAGCGCATAAGGCATTTAGATAGTAATTTTCTACTTGTGGATTCGCATGAGATAATCGTTGTCGATGTTGTCCAAGTAGTTGCATTGCATGGAAATGAAACCATTAACTTGCCTATTGCATGCTAAGATGCTTGCATTTTAAGACGGACGTAGAACGTATTAAGTCAGCATAAGTCTTATGACATTCATCATACATGAACTTCATTTATCGAAGTTGTATCTAGAAAAGGTTGCATGTCATATTAAAGCATGAAATTCAACTGCATGAAATGAAAAGTTTGTAGGCAAAGGTCTTGGCGTAAATCTATGTAGGTTTTATGCAAGATATTCCCCAAATTGTCAATCATCATGATTTTTGCAAGGAGAAGAAATGGTCTTTGCAAACCTTATAATTGTATAGAAGTAAAAGTCTATGATTCACATACTTGCATGGAATGTTGCATCTTGAATTTATTTATTTGCACCTCTTAGGAAAAGTATTTGCATATCTTCTAAGCAAAGATCATTCTTGTCACAAGACAATTAGATCGTTTTAGGTAGATCACTTGTAATGGCATAACCCTCAAGGGATTTGTAAAAGCATAACTAGTTGGTACGATAAACACCTCAAAGTGCTAGGTAGGGTTTAGCACGTTAAAAATTCTGCCTAGTATCGCACTTGGGACGCCAAGTCAAGACTTTCGAACCCAAAGGTCCTACCCACATTCACGGAATGTTTGGGTTAATTGGACGCCCATACAAGAACGATCTAGTGTTTTTACCCTAAGGATCAAATGACCTAATACTAGACTTCCGATTGAGTTAGAAGCCCTAGGGCCAAGCCTTGTGACCTAGCAAGGTTAGGGTTGGGTTGGGTCAAGAGGACTCCCAAACCCTACATCTTGACCAAACATATTTCTTGACCAAGAAGTGCCATTTGATGGGAGAAATGATCCCACGAGTTAGGTGCGACACCTGAGCAACAAGTTGCAACGTCGCATGGTTTTGTGTTAAATCACAAAGTAGAGTTGCCACTCCTTAGATCAAGGTTTGCAGGTTCTAGTGCAAATCTAATTTGCAAGAGGATGAGTAGACATCCTGCTACATCATCTTTCCTTGGGCTGATTTGCCAAGTTAAGGAAATTTATGTATTGCCTAGCAAGAAATTGACCAATCAAGTTAGGGCGACAAGGTTGCCCAGGATTTACTGTCTTAGTTTAAGGAACCTAAGGTGTTTGCTAATTTGGGTTGACAGGGTATAAGCCCCAACCCAAGGATAAAAGGGGTAAACAAACAAACCCTTGGGGATCTTGCCAAGTCGCAATTGATCCCGGATTGAATGCTGGATGCATTCAGAGAGAAGGATTCACTCCTTAAAAGTTGGCCAAATAAACGACCACTGGATTGATTGTGTTTGTACAGTTTAGAAGTACTATTTGTATTGCTTTGCTCAAGGAACTAAAGATGGAAAAATAATTAATGCTTCAGGTTGAAGGCCTGGAGGGAGAGGCAGCATCAATTATCCCCGACTGTCTGCGTAACCCTATCCAAGGCGGTTTTTAGCCACGCTGGGAATGTGGACTGAACCCGCCTTGAGAGGTCTCTCCGTTGGGCGCTACTTGGAGCAGGAGGATGCTTGGGTGCCAAGGGGGCTTTGGCCGCCGTAAATTCCTTTCCTCGGGGTCCTGCACAAGAGCCCGGGATTGGATCTTGAGGCCCGTATATTATTCTACGGGGCGAAAACTTGGATTAGTAATCCCTATTGAGGATTGCTAGATTGCCTTCAGGCGGATTACGGAATTGCCTTTGGGCGGATTATGGATTGCCTTTGTGCGGATTATGGATTAGCTTACGGGCTAGATTATTATGATGTATTCCAAAGACTGATAAATAAGATCAATTGTTGAAAAGGAACTTGCTTGACATTGTTTTTCTATGTCAGTGCTAAGATTACATGAAGGAACTAGTGTTTAATTGGCTAATTAAGGAAGCTGTTTTTGCATGTCAAACTAAATGTGGTAGGTAATTAGATAACTAACATAACCTCGAGAAAAGTGCGGTGGATGTGGCCATCGATCTGTCCTACAAATGGGTGGTCTCGATTGGCTGGGAACTTTTCTCAACGGAATTGATAGCAATGAACGATGACCTAGAATCTAGAAACTAGAAACCCGATTTATGATGTTTTAGGGGAATGGAATGGGACTATGCCTTATGGGCAGAGAGGTCGAGCTTCGCATCCCTCTCATTTTCCATTCTCCTTGAACCAAGTGCAGCATGAATCCGCTTCGACCCTCACGTTTCTGCGTAAAGTAGTTTACCTGGGGTTCGACACTAACTACCGTTCTAGGAATTTGACCACTAGGAGAACCCTGATTCAGGTCGGTCCTAAGTGGGAATGGCCGAAATGCTTCCGCTTCATGGAAGACCAATGAAGACCTAGATTGCAAACCCCGTGACATTCCGTGGGAGTGCGGGGCGGCACTTTCTAGACTCTCTTCCCGATGGACTGCTAAGACGTATCCTGCAAGTGAAAAGGTAGACACGTTACAATTAGTATCAGAGCGAACCAACGAGGAACTAATATTTACAAGAAAACTTAATGAGGTGAAGCAGAGCAAATGTTGCTGTTAAGAACATTTCCTTACTTACTTATCGATGCTGACTTGCAGAATAGTGAAGCATGGAAGAAATTCTTGGTGTTCTAGGTTATGTTTATGATCGCGATGCGTGCCTCGGATTATCGATGGAGGATCGATATAATGAATATCCTAGACCGCATTTACAATCCTTCACCCCTGTAGGTGGAATGGAGATGGACGGGTGATTCAAGAATCTATTACATAGCTGCCAACCGATTTGCGTACCTTTGAACCAACTTAAAGAGAGTCAAGTGGTTGGAAGACTTCAAGATCGTGAAGCTGTTCATTTTTTTTGAAGCTCACGCAAACGCAACCCTACATGTCGGAGGTCAGAAGGTCAAGTAGAACATGTATGTGTACGACGAGGAAGTGACCCGAATAATCCTTGCCGACAGAATCAAGGTGTTGGGACGTTACAAGAAGAACGTGTATCAAAGGAAAGGATACCCTAATCTTCCAATGACCTATCGATTCCTGAAAATCCATGACCCCAATCCATATTATTACTCAGTTCCCATAGCTGAATGTAACACAATCTTATTCTCCTCAAATTGATATATTAGCTTATTCTATCTTCCCCAAAATAATTGTACTCGAAAGGGCTATGCCCATATAAATAAAATAGACTTTTTATCAATGATTGTCTTTACTGTGAGTATTGATAAAGAAGTTAAGTGAGTAGGTCACTTGGCTAAAAGCTAAATTGGACATTAAATGTAATGAGAGAAACACTTAGCAAGTCTTAACATTAAGAATCCCAATGCCCAGGCACAACCTCAAGTGCAGACTCCTAGTCTGACCCCTACACCAAGTACGACCGTGATTCAGGAGAAGAAGTTTCTTCTCAAGCAAATCAAGCCACCAGAATTCCATGGTAAAGGAAGAACCATCCAAACTGATGCCGAGATCTGGATCGAATCCATGGAGGATTATTTCGAAGTGGCCGATATTGCACCCGCTAACCAAGCAATGCTCGCCAAGCTGAAACTTACTGGCGAAGCAAGACTTTGGTGGAAGCAATGGTGCAGAGACCAAGGGATCTCGGAAGGGTCAGTTACTTGGGAGAAGCTTAAAAGAGCTGTGCGCAGAAGATATCTACCACCTGCCTACCACATGCAGAAGATGAACAAGTTCTATCAGCTGAAACAGCTTGGTTTATCTCTTCATGCCTACTATTCAAAGTTCATCTCTCTTTTGAAGTATGCGCCACAAATGGATATGACACAACAGGTGTCGAAGTTTTATGTTGGATTAAACCCACCTATAAGCACCGGCCTTGAATCAATGCACCCGACAGATCTTCTAGATGCGATCATTCGAGCTGCACCCATAATACAGGAGGTGCAGACCAGGCCAAGAAGTGACAAGACTTGGTCTTATAAGGATCAGAACAAGGGAGTGTATAGGTCCCAGGCGAAGGGAGTTCAAGGTCAAAACCAGACAAAGGAAGAAAGCCAGGACCAACAATGTCAATAATTTTGTTCCTACCCAAGGTAATGGTCGCAATCTCCGTTGCTTCCATTGCAACAAGCCTGGTCATTTCAAAAGGCAATGTCCCAAGCTTGGCAGCAGACAATGGCAAGGACCATCTCATGGAACCATCCGTGCCCAAGGAGCCGCCATCCGAGCCAGAGGGAGGACTGCTAGTGTTGCCAATAGGGAGATGTGCGATGAAGAAGACCCGACCATGGAAGTTGACTTCGAGAGGGCAACAGTCCATGTCGCCCTTCACAAGAAATGCCCGAATTGCCAGTTTTTGGTGATTCAGACACCATCGGATTATCAAGGTAAAGGCTTCAAAACCTTGATTGATTGTGGCAGTACGCATTCCTTTATGTCACCAGCTTGTGCAAGAAGAGTAGGAATAGCCATAATAGATGCAGCTACCTTACTTATGGAGTTAGCAAATGGTCGTGAGGTCACTTGTACTAGGCAAACTGCTAAGGTGGAAGTCCTGTTGGGTGGAAAGTCGACTTCGGTCAGATTCAGGGTTATGAACATAGGTATCCATGAGTGTTTGCTCGGAATGGATTGGCCTAAACCCAATGATGCCCACATTCATTGTGGAAAGGGCCAAGTTTCCTTTCGAAACTCTGAAGGGAAATTGGTCACAACTCAAGGAGAGGCTGGAAAGCCGAAAATTCAATTGGGCAAAGCATCTTGGATAATAAAGGGAGTTAGAAAGGGACTACCTATCTATTTGATTAAACTTAATAAGATAGATTAGAATCAGGATTCTAGTGAAGAATCTTCATGGCTAAAGGAATACGTATTTTCTCAAGAGCTGACAGAACTTCTGCCTCAAAGGGAAGTTGATCATGCTAGTGCCCGCAGAGCACCAATTGCAAAGAGACCTTATAGAATGTACATCCCGAAAGTGATTGAGCTCAAGGAGTAACTCAAACAACTGTAGATCAAGGCTACATGGGGAGCTCTAGTGCTATTCCAGAAGAAGAAGGATGGAATGCTTCGGCTATGTATTGATTACAGAGGGTTGAATCAATCAACCATTAAGAACAAATATCCCATTCTAAGGATAGATGAACTTCTTGATCATCTTCAAGGTGTGAAGATGTTCTCCAAGATTGATCACAGGTCTGGATATTATTAGATAAGGATCAATGAAGAGGATATCCCAAAGATGGCATTCAGCATAAGATATGGACACTTTGAGTTCATAGTCATGTCATTCGGGCTGACGAATGCACCTGCCACCTTCAACAGGTCAATGCAGGATATCTTTAGGCCCTATCTTGATGATTTCGTACTCATCTTCTTGGAAGATACCTTAGTCTACTCCAAACAGGAAGAAGATCATGAACCCCAGCTTCTCATCGTCCTTGAGACAATGAGGGCACACAAGCTTTATGCTAAGAAGAAGAAGTGTGCATTCTTCAAGCGACAGATTGAATATTTGGGATTCACTGTATCAGCGGAAGGAATTTCAGTATACCCAGCCAAGGTTAAAGACGTTCTGGAGTGGCCAACTCCAACAACTGTCAAAGAAATGCGTAGTTTTCTTGCATTGACAAGTTGGCACATGGTCTTTATCAAAAACTATGCCTTGATTGTAGCGTCTCTGATGGATCTACTAAAGAAGCAAACATCAATTGTATGGTCAACTGCTGAACAATCTAGCTTTGATAAACGAAAGCAAAGCTTGGTATCAGCACCTATCCTGAAACTCACGGACCTTAGTAAGGAGTTTGAAGTGATAATTGATGCTAGCCCACTTGCCTTAGGATGTGTGCTTATGCAAGAAGGTCATCCTGTAGCATACTCTTCAAGGAAATTGAAGAGCCATGAGAAGAATTATGCTACCCATGATCTGGAGTTGTTAGCTGTTATCCATGCTCTCAAGCTTTGGAGACACTACCTGCTGGCTAACAAGTTTACCCTAGTGACGGATCATAAAAGTCTTAAGTGGATCTTTACCCAGAATGAGTTCAACATGAGGTAATGTCGATGGATTGAAGTGCTGGAGGAATACGATTTTGAAATCAAATACCGGCCTGGAAAGGAGAATGTAGTTGTCGATGCACTTAGTCACAAGGCCTTTCTAAATTCTCTAATCTTGCAAGATCCATCAACAGCTAGATCTCTAGCCACAAAGGTATCCATGCCAAACAACCCAATACTTGAGCTAGCTAAAGAAGAGGCACGCCATAATCCAACCTATTAGAAGATGCTAAGGGAAATCCCCATCAGGGATCAAGTCCCGAAACTACAGGCAAAGTATCTAGAATTCTCTATCAATAGTGGACTTGTCTACTATAGAATGAGATTATGTATACCGGCACACTAGTCACTCAAGAAAAAGATACTTTGGGAAGCTCATGACTCCCCTTTCTCAGGACATCCTGGCTATGCCAAGACCCTCAATGCAGTTAGAAAGAACTATTACTAGGAAAGGCTTAAAGGTGACGTTCTCAAATATGTCACTGAATGTTTGTCTTGTCAATGCATTAAGGCTGAACATGTCAAAATTCCAAGGAAGTTACAACCACTTGACATTCCCCAAATGCGATGGGAATTCATTAGTATGGATTTCCTTGTTGTCCTACCTCAGGTTTAGGGAGGTTACAACTCCATTATGGTTGTGGTTGATATGCTAACCAAGATTGCATATCCTATTCATGTTAAGACAAACTATAAAGTCTCACACATTGTAAGGTTTTTTATCAAGGAAATATTCAAATTGCATGGGTTACCCAGAAGAATAATTAGTGATCGTGACTCTCTCTTCACATCACACTTCTGGAGGGCTATCTTCGAAGCCATTAGGACTCAACTATGTTTCAGTATAGCTTACTATCCCCAAACTGATGGCCAAACGGAGTGAGTCAACCAAGTTATTGAGGATATGCTAAGGGCACATTTCTGTCGCGAATCCAAAAAGTGGATCCAATATTTGCCACTGGTTGAGTTTGCCTACAATGCTTCTTACTAACAAAGCATTCAGATGACCCCTTTCAAGCATTGTATGGGCACGACTGTTGTAGTCCTTTGAACTTTTCACATCCAACCTTAAGGGTTGAAGCTTCAAAGAAGATGCTAGAAGATATGGATGACCAAATGAAGTCAATAAGATAGGACATCCATGCCGCCAAGGATAGAAAAAAGGCTTACGCGGAACTAAAGCGTCAAGATAGATCCTTTGCTAAAGGAGATATAGTCTTCATTCGCATACACCCAAAGAAGAGTTCCCTATCCTTAGGTGAATGAAAGAAGCTAAGTCCAAGGTATTGTGGACCTTACAAGATTGTCAAGTGCCTAGGGCCTTATGCTTATAGATTACAACTCCCTGAGAACCTAAAGGCTCATAATGTATTCCATATCAATCTATTGAAGAAGTATGTACCTAACCCTAGTCATGTACTTGATGATCAACAAGTTGTAATGGCTAGCCAAGGAGTCCTTGAGCTACGGCCTGACAGGATCTTAGATGTTAGGGAGAGGCATTTGAGATCTAGAACCTTGAGAGAATACCTCCTCCAATGAAAAGATTATCCCGAAGAGGATGCCACCTGGATGGATGAAAGTACTCTCAACCAACAATACCCCCAGTTCTTCTCGAGATGAGGACATCTCGATTCCTCTAAGGGGGAGAGAATGTAATATTTTCACTCGAAATATTAAGTCGAACTTAAACCCCGCACACTGCGCGCAATAAGGCCCCCCAAAGTGATCTGCCACATCGTAAAATGTTGGCAGTTAAATGCTTACCCCGTGCGCGCATTAATAAACCCAAACCCTGTTGTGCAAATAAGGCCAAGGCTAAATCCCGCAAGCCCCACGGGAACACCTTTCACGGGGAAAAAAAGGGTTAATGGATAACTTTAGAGAAAAAAATTTAATTAATTACCCCCTCCCCTCAACCGATGCATGGCAGGGGGAGAGGGAGTGTGAGAGGGAGTGAGTTAAGTGGAGAAGCATGTGGAAGAGAAGGCATGCAATCATGCCACGGGGGTGGCTATTTCCCCCCTCCCCCCTTAGCCTATAAACCACCCCCTCCCCAGGCTTGTGGGAGGGGAGAGAAGAGAGAGAGTAGAGGCTGCCCTGAAGATCGCTGCCACACCAGGACCTGCCGCCGCTGAAATACCACGCTGCGCCACTTCATGACCTCATCATCATTGCCATCATCCTAATTGTCATCCTCATCACCTCCCTCTTCAATATTCTCTCTCCATGTAGCTTCTGCTTAGAAGTATTGAAGCTTCTTTAGAAGCTTCTTAAACAAGGCTTCTATGAGCCTTGTTCAAGTCACCATTGCGGGTTAGCCAAAAATCACATTCTATAAGGGCCATGTCCTGAGCAGAATAGAAGATCCAGGGTAGAAAGGGTCTAGATATGCAAAAGAGTCAAAGAGGAGTTGCTGAACTAGAATTCGACTCGTCAATGGCTCCCAAGAAAATGGCGAGAGGCGCTCACGCGGGAGTTTCTACCTCAAGTCTACGCGTGGATATCCCTACGAGTCCTCATGCCCAGATTCTTAAAAGAATAATTCCGCATTAAAGCAATGCATTAGGCACGTTTAATTTTCATGGGAAGAATGCATTTACGCATGTCTCTAATTCACGTAGTCAAGTTAAAATACATTTGGGAATTTATCTCCTTGGACGATTTACAACAGATAGTGCATGTTGTGCATTTGGGTTTTCATGCATTTCCAAGTTGCAAATCCTAAGCGCATATTGCTTAGGTTTAAAAAGATGAAATTGTTTAAATGCATCTTTGATTGGTCGAGGAAAAGAAAAGCGCACAAGGCATTTAGGTAGTAATTTTCTACTTGTGGATTCATATGAGATAATCATTGTTGATGTTGTCCAAGTAGTTGCATTGCATGGAAAACAACCTTGAGCCGATGCTCGACGCTTCTGTCAAGATTGTGGGAGAGAAGGAAGGAGTCTCGCTTGAAGCTTTCTTGCTTGCACAATGGGGGAAGACACACAAGGGTGGAGGCTGAAAACAGTTTTCCTCTTCTTAGTTGTGTAAGCCAAAAGAACTCTAGTACAAAGAAATAGAAGAACCCTATATATGGGTCTCAAACCAAACTCAACTAACTAAGGTGGCATACTAATTGAGCCACGAACTAGAGTAGATAAGGATAGCTATCATGTAGCTATTATTCATGGGCGGTGTACCAACCGCATCTGCAACTGACAAGTCGGTGACATAAATATACAACGGTCACCCTGGCGTATCACGAGTGGAGCTCGATATCTCAACACTCCCCCTCGAGCTCAATCCCAATTCCTGCACACCAAGCAGGTCTCTGAACTTGCGCAGCTTCTCTGCGCCCAATGCCTTCGTGAATATGTCAGCTACCTGATCCTCTGTGCTGACATAAACTAGATCAATAAGACCTAGTAAAACCCTCTCTCGCACATAGTGATAATGCACCTCAATGTGCTTTGTTCTAGCATGATAGACTGGGTTATTTGCCAAGTGTATACTACTCATGTTGTCACAATAAATGACAACTGGCCCATCTGTAGACTGATGCATATCATAAAGTAGCTTATGCAACCAAGCTACCTCACATGCAGCCATTGCTGCACCCCTGTACTCAGCCTCTGTGCTCGACAAGGCAACTGTAGGCTGTTTCTTGCTGCTCCAAGTGACTGCAGCACTCCCAAAAGAGAACACATATCCACTGGTAGATCGTCTATCAGAAATACTACCAGCCCAATCAGCATCAGTGTATCCATGCAACTGTATCTGAACCCCAGTCTCATAAAATAGTCCATACTGCAATGTGGACTTCACATACCTGAGTATGCGTCTAGCCGCATCCAAATGTGGTTTCCTTGGAGCCTGCATAAACTGACTTACCAATCCAACAGCATAGCTCAAATCTGGCCTGGTAATAGTCATATAAATCAAACTTCCTACTATGCGTCTGTACATAGTAGGGTCTTCTAGAAGCTCACATGCATCTGTGCTCAGCTTCACATTCTGCTCCAAAGGAACTGAAATAGGCTTACAGCCTGTCATCCCATATTTGGACAGCATGTCCAATCCATACTGCCTCTGCAAGAGCTGTATCCCACTTGGTGATCTAATCACCTCAATGCCCAAGAAATAACGCAGCTCTCCCAAATCCTTCATCTCAAACTTCTGCTTCAATAGCATTTTCACATGAAGGATATCTTCATCACTGTCACCTGTCATAATCAAATCATCAACATAAATGACAAGTAGCATAATACCTTTCTCTGTTTTCCTCACATAAAGTGAGAAATCTGCCTTGGAAATCTGAAAGCCAATAGTGACAAGATACTGTCCTATCTTGTCAGACCATGCTCTAGGTGCTTGCTTCAAGCCATACAAAGCTTTCTTCAACCTGCAAACAAACTCAGGATGAACAGCATGCACATAACCTGGTGGCTGCTCCATATAGACCTCTTCTTGCAAATCACCATGCAAGAAGGCATTCTTTACATCCATCTGATGTAAAGACCATCCCTTTGATGCAGCCATAGCAATGACTGCTCTTACGGTTGCCATCCTTGCAACCGGACTAAATGTTTCTTCATAGTCAATGCCATATGTTTGTGCATACCCCTTGACTACTAATCTTGCCTTGTATCTGTTCACAGAACCATCAGCATTGTGCTTCACCTTATAAACCCACTTACAGCCAATTGCATTCTTACCTTTAGGCAAAGGTACTAACTCCCATGTAGCATTTGCTTCCAAGGCATCCATTTCTTCATCCATGGCTTTCTCCCATTTTTCTTTTCCCATGGCTTGCTCAAAAGATGTGGGTTCTGGTTCCTGTATCACTTTGACCATATATGCATAGTGAATGGCTGTAAATCCATCATATTTCAGCCTATCCACAGGATACCTAGCTCTTGTAGACCTGCGCAAAGTAGGTTCACTCCCAGGTGCTCTCAAAACATCCCTGGTCTTCCTTACTCCAGGTGTAACAATAGAAGGAATACCCAACTCATCATCAATGCTCTGTTCTGAGCCACTGGATTCACCATCCACATAAGAGTGACCTGCATTCACATCAAACATGGGCTGATCAACCTTCTCTTTTCCTTTTCGTGATACCTGCATACCACTATCTGCATTGCTTTGAGAAGATTCTCCTGATCTCAATCTGCCTGTCCATGGCGAAGAATGTGAACCACTGCTAGAGGACGCTCCAGGTCCACTAATATTTTGTGACTGCTGCTGTGAATTCTGTGTAGCATTACCATTTTGTGCATCTTCATCATCAACCACATTTACTGGTTTATACCAGCTACTCATCTCATCAAAAACAACATCTCTGCTTACTGTAAACTTACGAGTAGAAGGGTTATAGCATCTATACCCTTTTTGCTGCAGAGAGTAACCAATAAAGATGCACTTCTCAGCTTTTGGATCCAACTTGGATCTCAGCTCATCTGGCACATGTACATAGGCAATGCAACCAAAAATTTTCAAATGAGAAATATCTGGTTTCCTACCAGTATACCTCTCCTCTGGAGTCATTCCATGTATTGCTGCAGTGGGAGTCCTGTTCATTATGTAGACTGCTGTAGCAACTGCTTCAGCCCAATAAAAATCTGGCAAGTCTTTTTCATTGAGCATGGCACGAGATACCTCTCCAATATGCCTGTTTTTCCTTTCTGCAATTCCATTTTGTTGTGGGGTATAACTGCATGAATATTGCTGCTTTATGCCATGCTCCTGCAAGAACTTTGCAAACTCATTTGAGAGGTACTCTCCCCCTCCATCTGACCTTAGGCATTTTATCTGCAAACCTGTTTCTTTTTCAACCATAGCTTTAAGAGTTTTGAAATGCCCAAAAACTTCACTTTTCTTTTTCATAAAATACACCCAAACTTTTCTGCTATAGTCATCAATAAAACTGACAAAATAATGACAACCTCCAAGAGATGCAGCTTTAGTTGTCCACACATCAGAGTGAATTAATTCCAATGGCTTCTCACTCTCTTGAACATGTCTAGGAAATGGTTTCCTTGCCTGTTTTCCAAACTGACAGGCTTCACATACCTTATGCATTTCTGCAACCTTGAATTTGGGCAATCCTGCAACAATATTTTGGGCCTGCATTGATTTAAGTCGCTGTACATTAACATGACCAATGCGTTTATGCCAGATATCAATATCTGCAACTACACCGGTCCCATGTGCAAACATTGCTGCACTCAATTCAGACATGTCTGCATCCAATGTAAACATTCTGCCCTTCTTCTTTCCTTTTGCTATCAAGCGACCTTTATTTTTCATATCCTCAACAAAGCATCCATGAGGATTAAATCTGACCTGCAAGCCCTGTTCAACCATTTGACCAACTGAAACCAGATTCTTGGTGATATTCGGGACATGAAATACATCGGACAGGTATTTCTTTTTCCCACCCTGCATAGACAAGGGAATTTTTCCAATCTGCACAATAGGATGTGCAGTATCATCACCAGTCTCCACAAATCCTGGTTTTTCCATTTTCCTTGCATCCTCCATCCATTCTGCATGACCTGTCATGTGGTTTGATGCACCTGAGTCAACATACCATACATCATTGCTTTCTTCTGCACTTGTCATAGAATTGTTCATGTGCTGCACCATGAACAGATGCTCATTTCTGTCATCACCCTGTCTACTAGAAGATGCATAATTCCCTTGTTGCAGTTTTCCATTCATGATGTCATTCTGCTTTTTATAGCAGTCTTTAGCCATATGACCCATTTTACCACAGTAGTAGCATTCAACATTACTGTTTGCATTTTGGCCTCTTTGCCATCCACCACGACCTCTTTGGCTCCCCCTGCCTCTAGAGTTACCACGTCCTCCTCCATAGGACTGGTTTTCTTGAGTTTGCTGCATATTCTGATTTCTGCTACGGCCTCCAAATCGGCCTCCTCTACCTCTGCCTCTACCTCTTCCAGCATTTGAGTAGAAGACAGCTTCTTTTGAAGTTCCTCCTGAAGAAGATGCACCACCATTTCTCTGTTCCTCAGAAATTAGAAGAGCAATCAACTCCTCAAAATCAGGAAATCTTTCACGAACTGAAATGGATGTCCGAAACTGTGCATAATCCTTTCCTAGACCATTCAAGGTCACGGAAACTAAATCATCATCTTCCACTGGCGACCCAATGGAAGCAAGTGCATCTGCAATCTTCTTCACCTTCATGTGGTAGTCGTTGATGCTCATACTTTCTCTTTGCACATTATGCAACTCTTGCTTGAGCTGCATTTTCCTGGCTTGCGTATTTGTGCTATACATTTTTGACAAAGTATCCCATGCCTCCTTTGGCGTACTTGCATCCTGAATATGCACAATCATAGAGTCTGAAATACTGATAGACAGCCAATACATAACTTTCCTGGCTCTCTCATGCCATGTTTTAAATGCCTGCATTTGTTGTTGATTGGGAACATCAGGAAGAACTGGTTCTTCTTCATTTCCTGCAACAAATTCCCAATATCCTTTTCCCATAAGGAAATTCGTCATTCTAAACTTCCATGCCTGGAAGTTGTTCTTGTCAAGCTTTTCAGTGACAATCTGTGAAAGAGAATCAGACGCCATTACAGAATACTGCAAGAAATTCTGTCACTGCAAAAAACACAGCTTCACCCTCACAAGGGGAAATCTGCAAAACTGGCGAAAGTGGTATTTGACCACACAGTCACTTCCTAGTGACGATTTTGCATAAACAGGAACCAAGGATGATTCTGAAACTCCCAATGTCTCTGCGCACAAGCATACGATGCAATTTCTACAGTAACTTTTCACCGACCTGTAGAACAGTGGTCGCACAGCATAAAACTGAGCCTTTTCTTGAGTGCGTGCAGAAAACTTCCGTCTGCAAAACAGGCCCCGAAATGGCCTCAAATCAAAAAAACAAGGTCGCCGAGGGCTAAAGGCCTGCCCCGTAGCATATACTGCCCTCTTGCTTCACCGCGAAGGGCATCTCAACCTGAGACAATGCACTCCTGCAATTTCCGGCTGTGCTACCTGCAGAGATCTGCTCCCAAAACAGGAAATGAAAGCAACACTGCTCCTCTTACCAGACCACCGCGAGATTGGCTTGCTTTCTTGAGCTCCTTACCACGAACAAGGCTCTGATACCATGTCAAGATTGTGGGAGAGAAGGAAGGAGTCTCGCTTGAAGCTTTCTTGCTTGCACAATGGGGGAAGACACACAAGGGTGGAGGCTGAAAACAGTTTTCCTCTTCTTAGTTGTGTAAGCCAAAAGAACTCTAGTACAAAGAAATAGAAGAACCCTATATATGGGTCTCAAACCAAACTCAACTAACTAAGGTGGCATACTAATTGAGCCACGAACTAGAGTAGATAAGGATAGCTATCATGTAGCTATTATTCATGGGCGGTGTACCAACCGCATCTGCAACTGACAAGTCGGTGACATAAATATACAACGGTCACCCTGGCGTATCACGAGTGGAGCTCGATATCTCAACAGCTTCGACATCCAAAAGCTCCGACTTTAAATTGGCACAACAAGGGCTCACTCTAGCAGGCGACCCTCACACTCCTCTCTCACAAAATACAATTGCAATCAAGGGGGAAGGCCCATGATGCTTCCTTCTCCTCTCCTTATATGTATTTTTTTTGTTACATACGTTGAGTGTGCTTTTCTAAAAGCATAAGTGGTTTTTTCAAGATGCAGGCTTTTTTAGGCTTTGCTTTCTTTTAAGGCAAAAAAAGAAACGTTCAAAATTAAATCCTTCGGGCTCATTTCTAAGTGGAAAGCCTTAAAAAGGCTTTTAATAGTCTAATTGCGTTTTTGAAACGCTACCCCGCGCTCGTTAGAGAATGTTGCCGTCTGTACTCATGATCAAAAAGTTTTTTCAGAAAACCTTGGAACCCTCACTAGCTCTTGTGTTAATTTCTGCACGTGTGCATTAAACTCTTGATGAGATACATGAAGCTTTTGAGCATTTGCCTGTGCTCTCTGTAGTTCAGCCTTCAAGGGCTCAATATTCCGCAAGTTTGCTTTCATCTTGGCAATGGCTCCTTCTCATTCCGCCATCCGTCTACCTTTGAATAGCTCGTTCAATCTTCCTCCTCGCAAAGTACTTAACTTTCCGATATCGAAGTGCCATCTTCTGTTCAAGTTCAACACGTGCATGGAGTTTAGCTTGCTTCTTCAAATCTTCTAATCTCTTCTATTGAGCATTATTTACCTCCACTTGGAAAGCATTTCTAAGAAAGCGCTCAATGGAATGGATTTGATTTTTTATAAACATGATCTTGACCTTCTTCTCCCTATCTCTGTGCTACACCCCGAAGCTGCTGTTGCTAGCAATGGCTCCCTTTGCAGATGAGGAGGATGAGAGCGGAATCCCTACCTTCCAGTTTAGATGTGACTTCATCTGTAGTTGAAGCATTTCTTCCAAGCACATTGTGTGTAGCTGCTGAAGGAGAACTTGAACCTTCAGATCCTGTCTCTGTAGATGCAACTCTTCCATCCCCATCAGACGACTCTTCATATAAACTATCCAGTCTAATGATGTGTTGCCATTTGATGAAGTCTTCTGAGGCTTTATTGCAACCATCCTTTATGTATACACTTTCTAGAAGAGGACAGTTTCCTCCCCGCCTTCCTGCACTTGCCATAGCCTTTGTGAGCCATACACTCTTCTATTCTCCTCCTCATCTTCATATCCCACTTGAAGGATTCTAAATCCATTCACTGCCCACAATGCCCTACATCCACCCTCCTCTCAAGGCTTCAAGTAGTTCCTCAAACTTCTGCACGAATAGACCTTGTAATTTGTCTAACTCTTAAACCTGTAGCAAGCATCTGGCTCCAGCTTCTAACTGTGTCAAATTGGCAAGCAACATGACCTACAGCCTGTTTATTGATTTTTCTTGGGTTTGTTGATCCTAGCTTTGTCTTTTTCTTTTCACAGTGGCTTTGGCTTCATATTTTGATCATCATGCTTTCTTTCTTGGTAGACTTCATGGTGCTCTTCTTTGCCTGCTTGGTCTGTGTACTCTTCTTGATCTTGATGTTCTTCATCTTTACTTGGGCTTAACCTTGCATTTATATTTTCAAAAAATAGAAGGATCCACTTTCTCTATATTCCTTGTAATGAAAAACATAGATGACATCAAGAAAAGGGTTCTTCTCTGGTGATTGCTTGCAAAGAATACACATCACCATAAAAGAACAATTTAACATGCTCCTCAGGTCTTCAATAACTGATAATTTCTTTTATAAGTTCCTGGCTTTTGTTCATGCAATGTGCCCTAGGAAGTATATGCTTTGGAATAGAACTTTTTTCCCATACATACATGATTTAAGAAGATATGCAAACTGAAATTCATGCTATGCAAACACTCAAGCGATGCTCACATGAAAAAATATGGATGCACTTGAAGATGTTGTGCTTAGCCTATCTACTCATGCTTGTGCATCATGCAAAATGCAAACAAAATTCCTGGATTATTTAAATCCTTATCCTCACCTCTCAATTCTCTTCAAAAAGATACAACATACTCTGCTCCTCCCGCCCATAATCTCACCAACACTCAAGAAATGATGGTCCTCAAGATGTTGAGCAAATATGAACAACCCATCTCTCAATTGGTGGCATCCTTCACGACCCTCTAGCTCATCCAACCACCTTACACACTCAACATGAGGTTTCTAAATTTGTGATGAACATCCCAAATATCGTGCATGCAAGAAATATGTGTGCTCAATGACAGGTGCTCTCTCATGTGCGTGTGCATCTAAAAGTTACTACATATAGCTGCAGTAGACTTCATGCCGTGCAAGTGCTCAACGATGGTGCAAAATGTGCATAATCCCAGCCCATGGCATGGAAGTATTTGATAATAACAGGAGACGACCCCCAAGTGCAGTGCATCAACAAGTGCAATGTGAAGTGCTCGTGAACCCATTATCCCCGTGATGTGCAAGAGTCTCAACAAGAAAACAAACCTTGCTCCACAATGTTCGGTAGCTAATAGCAAACTCTAGCATCAACCTATCCAAAAAAATACCAAGCTCCACCAAGGCTATCAATTTTCACACTCAACAAATCAAACAAAATGTCAAAAACAAATCCTAAGCTAGACAAACACAAGAAATCCAATCATGAAATGACAAAACAAACTGTCACGTAAACAACTAAGCTAGCAGAAATCAAACCTAACTACAGTTTGACTAGGGGTTTTCAATTTTCAAAAAAATTCTTGACAACGTGCATTCAAGGCCTATTTATAAATATCATTATATGTACTTTTTAAAAAAATAAAATATAACCCTTTTCTATTCAATCTGTAAATAACCCCTTTATATTACACCCTTCTATATGTAAAAAATGTATAAAAATGGTATTTTAAAAATACCTTATTTTGAACCCACGTGATGCACACAATATTCATGAGTAACTTACTCAAGTGTGCACTCTTGGATTCTTCACCTCTCTTCCCTCTTGTTTGTTTTCAAGCAAGACAAGGAAAACCCCTAAAAATGTGCTATAAATTGTGGGATATTCCCTTGGGCTTGTTCCTATTGTGGATGACCTTCCAAGGTCACATGCTACTGATTAAAGGTGCCCCAGATGTTGGAAAAGAAGTTGGAGAAGGAGTGGAGTTGCTATATACTCAATTGGAAGAAGATGTGGCTACCATGGAAGCTTAGTTAAATCTCTCTTTCTCAGGATGAAGAAGAAAGGATGAAGCTCCTAGAATACCCACTCTAATACCAATTGAAAGGGTGAGTATGAGTGTGAGTGATAGAACAAATCAAGTGGAAGTAACAGAGCAATGGCTATGGTGGTTTGAACTCAAGAGACCAAGATGAGTATGTGGGAACTCTAGCAATCACAATGTGTGACCTACCTTCCTTATATTATTCCATAGTAAAGAATAAATAATAAACATGACAGTGATGGGTAGTTTCCATCTACAGTGTATAAGTGTGTGGGCACTAAGTATAAGATAAATATAGTTGGCTAGGCACAAGTAGCCTTTAAACCCTAATATTTCTCGTGGAAACTTTTTTATTGGGGATGTTTAGATACATACATGAGATGCCTCACTAATCTACCTATTTTCCTTGTTTGATACATACATGAGATGCCTCACCAATCTTCTCTTCTTAAGGCACCTTAAGATTATGTGGCTAGGTTTGCCATAATTTCAACATGTAATCTCTTTGCAATAATCAAGAGATAAAGTGCACTTCTCTAGTGGTCTAGAGATTTGCATAGGTTTTATTAACACTATCTTAATCTAATTACCTATCTCTCCCAACTATCTATCATATTGTATGTGAGGCTACCCACCCATATGCTCCGGATTCCTCAAAATTTGCTGTTTAGCAGCCCTCTCTATTTGCTAATCACTGTCAGGTGGAAGTGGTACAGCAACCGGCTTCACCTTCTTATCCACAGTTTTGTATTTCGTGTCAACCCTGGCTTCATTATGCTCTTCTGCATTACATAATCCTTGCTGTAAATCAGCAATTCTGCACTCCAATGGCTGAATATTCTCAGCCCTCTGCTCTATGGACTGCATAGAAACAGCCCCAAACTCTGAATGCTGAAATATTTCAGCAGTAAACTCTGTTGGCTGAAAATTTTCAGCCCTCTGTCTCTCTGAAAGCTGATCATAACCAGCTGGAAACTCTGTTTGCTGAATTTCTTCAGCACTCAACACTCTTTGCTGAGTTACCTCAGCCTCTGACTCAATCTGTGACATAAAATCTGCAATTTCATGAAACATGTCCAGGGACTGCACTAATACATTACCGTGACAATTCAGCATATCAGTTTTCAGCATATCTTCCATCTCTGTCATTGTATCTGCACAAATCACACTGTCATACATCCCATCTATGTGCTCATCATCCTCCAAAATTCCTGCATTTTTCAAATTTTTCTCCTTCCTGCATATATACTGCCTGGCAACTCTAGGCAACCTAGAAGTCTTCTGATAACTCATTGAACTGTTTGCTGAAATCCCAACATAACCGGAGGAGAAAACACTGCTGCCAGGAGGCGAGAACTCCAATCTCCTCTCCTCTGTACCACCGTCGTCTCGCGAAACGGCGGTACCGAATGAAAACCCGAATCCCTCACAGTGGGCAAAGGTGCATCTCTGAGAGTATCTCTGTTTCTAACATGGTTCACACATACAGTCATAAACTGAACTGCTCTCATACCATCTTTACTGCGAATCCGTGCATAAGCAGATCCATCATCCATGACCTTTGTTTCCATGCGCATCTCTGTAATGAATGGCTGACCAAGAATTATAGGATACGAGCATGAATCCTGCACAAAGAAATGAAAATCCTCCTCTACATCACCAATAGAAACCCTGACACTAGGACAAGCAGCATATAAATCACCTGCAGTGTTATTGGCAGCTCTCATACGCCACCCATGCTCTACATCCATAGGCCATCTGTTACTCTCATAAACTCCACGAACTATGAGATTAATCTCTGAACCATGATCAACCAATGCAACATAAGGCACCTGTTTCTCTCCAATCTTTACCATCGTCTTTGTAGTTGCCCTAGCCCAATGGCTCCGCGAAAAATGACTACGCGGTATCATGACAGGCTCATCAATTTCAGCATAATGCATAGGCTGAACCCTCTTCTCTACCTGCGGAAAAACAGAAGCATTATCAACCATAACTTCATCCTCATCCTCATCCAACTTCCCAATCAAAACTCCCTGTGTATCAGTGGTAGACAATGCATGTCTTTTCCTCTTCAAGACCTCCTGAAACTGATCCTGAAACTCTCTTTTTGAGATGCCCAAAATCTCAGAAATAGTGAAAGTCACCTCACTGCCAAGTATCTTATCATTAAAGATTTTCTTCATGTCTGTAGATGTCTCAATATCGGACATCAATCTGAATCCTGGCTGCTTTCTCTCTCTAGGCTCTTGCCTCTTTTCTCTCTTTTGAGCATCCTCCATCTGTCGATCTGGCCCTGGTCTTGAAGACGGTCCTGCAGTAGGTGGAGTAACAAACTCACCCGCTCTAGTCTTCTTAGCTGCACTTGGATTTTCTTCATCCCTCTTACGCTTCTCCTCAACAAGTACATCTGCACCATGAGACTTAGCCAAATAAGCATAAATAGAATACCTGTCAACAGGCGAGTCCCAACCTGTCTCTGATCTGATGCTAGAGCCTGCACTAGTCAAAATAGTTTGCTGAATTTTCCCCTTGTTTGCAGTCTCCATAGCATATGTCCATAGCGCTGACTGAGTCTCTGAACCCTTCTCAATCTGAACTCCATATGCAGAAGCATCACCTCTAGCTGTCACATAAGAAGTACGCGCAGCCATGTCCTCCACTAACTTCTTCATTCCACCTTTACCAAAGTTGGTAGCAAGTGGAGCTCCTGTCTCAGTCAACCAAATCTTACCATCTTACCCCCAATATACCAAATTCTGCCTCCTTGCATCCTGGAAAGAATCACAATCCCTGCAATGCTGATGGTCCATACTATCACACCAAATACATCTCCGATCTCTCCTAGGTGCACTAGGAGCACTCCTAGGTGCAATAGGAGCGCTAGAAGAAGCAGTAGGCGCAGTCGAAGCAAACTGCTCCTTCAACTTTCCCACCAACTCCGCTTTGACTGACTCCAGTGTCAAATCTGTGATGCCTTTGATTATGTCATCAAGAGAGGTAGGCACCGATGGAGCGGATGGTTTTGGAGCAGAAGGTGTAGGCATCGGTCATGGAACAGGAGGAATAGGTGGAGTAGAAACAGTGGGCACTGGCATAGGCCAAGAAACTGGCTGAGGAGGAGAAGAAATAACAGGGATAGAAGTAGGCATAGGAGCTGATGATGGTGTAGGTGTCATGGAACCATTCTGTAGGCGAGTCTTCCATATCCTCCTCTTGGTCAAAGTCGAGACTGCATCCTGAGCATCCTGCCAATCAGTTTTAAGACCCATAGGCTTCGTGCGATCCTCAAGAAGCTCACCCAATTCTTCTTGAAGAGCAGGATCTGCAGCTTGCAAGAAAAGCTCAACTTTTTCAACATCCAATGCTCTTTGTTCAATGGCATCAAGCTGACTATACCTCTCTTCGAATTCTCGAATCAACTCCGAAGCAGCTAGTCCTTTGTTTGGCATGTAGACCCACTCTCGGAATGACCGCCGAGTAGCCATACCAAAGTCCTCAAGGAAGTATTCTTCTTTTAGGGCCTTCTTAAAATCTTGCCAATGTGTATTTTGAATAAAAAGATCAGTCACTTTTGTCCTCAAAGCAGGTGTGACTAGACGAAGGAAGTACTTACTCATAAGTCCAGCAGGAACTCCAAAAAACCCCATCTTGATCTCATATGTCTTCAAATATGCTGAAACATTACGCCCCTCAAATAGCTTCTTCTCATTCTCAACTGCTTCAATAGCCTTAGTCGCGCTGTTTGCATTCTCCTGCTCCGAATAGAGTTGCCTTTGCTGAGACAACTGCTGTTGATGCAATTGTTGTTGCTGCTGCATATACAATTGTGTTTGTTGATTTTGGAGCTGCATATACATGGACATATTCTGTAAAATCTGTTTTAGATCCTCCGTTGAAGTAGTTGACGCAGCAGTCATTGATGGAGCTGAAGTAGACGCAGCTGGAGTTGTAGAAGAAGCTGAAATAGAGGCTGAAGTATCTCCCATCCTAAAATTTCTGCGACGCTTTCACGTCAGGTTCACCAAAGATGTCGAAGGGTTTTCGAAAGCAAAGTCGCGACCACGGAGGACTTTGAATAATTTCAGGATAGGAGGTTAATCTAGCAAATCAGATTCAATTTAAAAGTTCAATTTCAGATAATAGGTGACATACAATCAACTTCATCTGAATGGAAATCGCTCCAATAGATCAGCTTGCTCCAGCACCAGACATCACATAAAAAATCGAATTAAATTACGAGTCTTTTCTCCTTTCTTCTTCCTTCTTTATATTTTTCACAGGATTTTGAGAAAACAGAGACAACAAGCAAGGAAGTGCTTCGTTGTCTAGGATAATCCAGGTCTGAATATCATTACTGGTTACTATGTTTCCAATAGTTAGCAAAGTACTCAGGAGAACAGTGGTAACTCTTGCTGATTATCTTTACTTTGACACATCCTAGGCATTGAAGTGGACTGCTTGCTTGTCGCAGCTTCAAAGAAAGAAGCTTACTACTGAGGAAATTACTTATCAGAAAACAAAATTTTTTATATAATCTGGATCTCTCTTCATCTTGTCCTGGAATTTCTTGAACCATCGATCCAAGATATCCATTGGAACAACAAGTTTATTTGCATCAACTGAACAAAAGGACTGCATGACGTTGAAGAGGTTTTCACCAACTTTCATTGCTAGAGCTTCAACACGTTGTTGTTGTCCCACATTGAGTGCAGGAAGTGAAGTGGCATCTTCAACAGATATCCCTATCTTGGCTGAAAGGGGGGGTTGCATTAGCTGCCATTATTTGCAACTGCCCCCCAGGACTTGGTCACAGTAAGGGCAAGAGAGCTGAAGGACAGGTCCGATGTACAGCACCACAATACTGAAACTGAGATCCAGGTGATTACACATACACTGCAAGGGCTTTTTCTGGTGGTAATGAGAAGTCGTTCAGCAAAAAGATGCAAATCTCTTTGATCTGGTCATAGGCCTCTCCTAGATCCTTTCTGAATTAATCTGTGAGCGGCGCGAACGATGCGCAACGGGCAATAGAATAGCGGACATGTTCCTGCTGTGGTGTGTTTGCTGTTTGTTCCAGAAACTACTGGAAATGTCCTCCACAAAAGATCGAACTCTGGATCTTCAGTTTACAACATTAAAACTGATCGTAAGGATCTTCATGATGAATTCACTAAGCTTCGACTTCTAAAGAATGATCTCCTCCTTCAGCATTCCATCGACTGTTCATAAGGATCATCATGACGATCTCGCCAAGCTTCGGCTTATCAAGAATGCATCGATTTTTTCCCCAGGATTGAAAAAAAAACTCCCTTACAATGCTTGGAGCACGCCTGGCAGCTTCTATGGCTACAAGGATTGCCTTGAAACGCTCTCACCTCTGTCTCTGGATTGCCTTGAAACGCTCTCCTTCCTTCAATACGAAGGTCTCTCCACTCTCTCTCGATCTCCCTTTTCAACCTTTGAAATGTCATGTCTTTCCTCTGACCTTCCTCAATTCTCACGATTCAAACCCTCCAACTCCCGTTGATCCTCTCCTATCGATAAAGCTCTTCCCCATATCAGCTCCTCCTCGTCCAGCGCAATGTACCTTCGATGTTGAAAAGCACCAAGGATCCATGAAATCCCCTGTTCTCTATTGTCGATGCCTTCCTCCTCCGTCAATCCTCGAATGCTCTGTTCCTCTATCTTTTCCCAAATTAGCCTCGACTTCTTTTTTCATCCCATACACTTGCTTTTCCCTCCCTCTTTAGCTTTTTAAAATCCCTCATTAGCCTCTTCCTTCCGTGTTTTCTTTTTCCCTTCCATTTCTCCTCAAATTAGCTTCCCTCCCAGAACCAGAAAAGCACCCCTCCAAGGAAAAGTAGCCCCAAAGTAGCCACGGCTGTAATGCCAAAGAACCTCAATCGAAAATGTTCCCACTCGGAAGAAAACATCCCATGACCATGAAAGAGACATTTGAAATCGAAACTGCCTTCAAATCTAGTCGTTCAAGTGTTGCAATCACAATTTCAGCATTACACGAGCTTAACCCTTCAATTTGATGCAGAACAGAAGTCTGTGTGTGTAAGCATATTGAATGCATGCCAAAGGTTAGCTTTAAGAGTTTACAAACTTTTCTGATCTGTAAAGTCCGCTCAGCTGAGTACACGAGCAATAGTGCTGATGGATTTTGGCAAGCAGTGGTTCCATGCTCAAGGGCAAGCTGCACATGAGCCTCATGTTCATCTGAAAATTTACTGGTCTTCTTAAACTCCCTTGTCAATACCATTTTTATCTTCAGCATAAGCAAACAACTTGGGAACCTCGGAAAAACCATACTCATTGCAGTTCTAGAACCCATTCTCCTTCTAATTTGTTTATACCAAATATCAGATTCAATCCCAAACAGCGCTTGTCTCTTCTGTAAAATTGAACATGAACCAACTGAAAGCAAAATGTTCAAGCAAAGCAAAGCACAACGTCTACGTCTAAGTATGTACAAAGTAACAAATCTCACGCACAACTTTTGGGTGGTTTTCACACCTCGAATGCGCAGCAATACGACACCGTGTACTAGTCTACGGGCGAAACTTGGAGCAGTAATCCTGTAGATTGCTGGGGCAGCCTTTGGGCATGATACTTGATGTATTCTGAGATACGGAAGGATTATTTTCTGCGGAGGTAGAAAGAGACACTTAATTCTCCTGTATGGGCGGGAGACAAACATTAATCTGAAGATAAGTTAAGGAAGTGTTTGATCTTGTTATCTTGTCTTCGTGTCTGTGCTCTAAGTTACGTAAAGGAACCTATGATTAATGGGTTAATTAAGGAAGCTACTTTTATGTGTCAGACATAATGTGGTAGGTAAGTAGATAACTAAAACAACCCCCAGAGGGAAGCATGGTGGATGTGACTAATGGGTCTATCCTACAGAAAGGTGGTCTCGGTTAGCTAAGAGCTTTCCTCAATGGAATTTATTTGATGCAAACATTAGTTACACATGGACCTTGGAACTTGAAAGTTAAAAACCTACCGTTTTAGGGGACCGGAATGGGACTATGCCCTACGGGTAGAGAGGTCAAGCGATGCATCCCTCTTGTTTCCCGTTCTCTTTGAACCGCATGCAGTATGAGTCTGCTTTGGTCCAGTTGTATCTGCGCAAAGAAGAGCAATTGCAGACCGACACTAGAATGCTGTTAGGAAGATCCGATTACAAGGAACCCGATCCTAGTGGGAATGGCCGGATAAGTTCCATTGTGGGGCAGACGCGAGAGACCCAAGTTGGCAAAACCCCGTGTTATTCCTTGGGAGTGCCGGGCGGCATCTTCTAGATATGTCTCTCGATGGACTGCTAAGACGTGTCCCGCGATTTGAGGAGCGGACATGTTACAGTTGGTATCAGAGCAAAACTTCATAATGATACATGATTGATTAATGTTTGGTTCAGAGACATATCCTAAACAGAAATAACCTAAGTGGTATGGCTTCATTGTCAAGCACCTTCTGCACCCACAAATGCTGACATGCAAGAGAAGAAATTTCTTCTCAAGCAAATTAAGACACTCGAGTTTGATGGCAAGGGAAGGACTGTTCAAGCTGTCGCCGACATCTGGATTGAGTCCATGGAGGACTATTTTGAGGCAGCACGAACTACACCTGCTAAACAAGCCATGCTTGTCAAACTTAAGCTTACAGGCAAAGTGAGACTTTGGTGGAAATACTGGTGCAAAGACCAAGCAATCTCGGAGGGGATAGTCACTTGGGATAAGATTAAGGAAGCTGTGCGAGGGAGGTATCTGCCACCTGCCTATCGCACACAAAAGATAAATGAATTCTATGGCTTGAAGCAACTAGGATTATCCCTTGAAGCATATTATTCAAAGTTTGTTTCACTCCTAAAGTATGCACCACCAATGGATATGACACAACAGGTGGGTTGAATCCACCTATAAACATCGATTGGAATCTATGCGCCCAATGGACTTGCAAGACGCATTACTCCGAGCAAATTGAGAGCGGAGTTTTGAGCCCAAGATGTGCCTAAAATTTGCAAAAATTTTCGGAATTTAGGAAAAAAATATTCGACATGGAAGGCGGCAGCTGCAGCTAGGACGATTTTAAGCACCAAGTGAAAGACGGATTTTAAAAGGCGCCCGAGCGACACTTGCAGATTTTTGATAATTTTTGCGACTGTCGTACGGGATGCCCGGAGCTGCCAATCAGTGCAAGATGCTGAGACGGACGTGCAGGATTTTTCAAAGGCTGAAATGGAGCCCGGACGCGGAAGAGGCCAAAAATGGGCCAAGATTTGAAAGGGTGGACAAAAATTAGGACCAAAGAGGGGGTTCCCTTTGGGACCTTGATCCCCCCTCCCTCATTTTTCGTGGAGATATGGCGGCACCTTCACGCAGACAACGCGGCGCAAATTCCCCCCCCCCTCCCCCACAAATCATGAATGGAGGCTGAATGCAACCCATGGAACAGAGATTGCCCGGCAACTTCTCCCTCTTTCTTGATTCTATCGCTGGTCCTCGCGCGAGATATGTCTATCTAGATGAAGAGATCAGAATCTAGTATTTCTCTCTCCTCCGTCTCTCTCCTCTCTATGGGCTATTCATGTGCACTATCTTGAAGGAGGAATCGGGAAGGAGATTGAAGAAAACAGTGATGGAGATTGATGGAGATGCTGAAGATTGATGTGCAACATTGGATTGAGAGAAATGAAGACTCCGTCTGCTGGTCATGTAGTCATTTAATGCGTCTTGGGTTTCATAAAAACACGGTATTACCATTTTTATGAAGGAAAATGAAGTTTTTTGATAGTTTATGATGGTAATGATGTCTTTATTGGATGAAAATTTGTTTGAGTGCTGGTTGCACCATGATTAATTGTTGTTTATCAGAAAATTTGCATTTTGCAATGATTTACAAGTGTTATTTAATTCCTGTAAACCCGAAATGCGGTTTTTAAGCGGTAAAATGGTAGTTTTTCCGTTTCGGGTGGGTGAAATGTGTTCCTATGGGGGGAAATGGAAAATAAATTGAACGTTAGTATGCTGAAGTGATTGGAACAAGAAAAATCAGAAAATAGCATATTTTATTAACAAATAAATCAAGAAAGTAGGGAAAATAAGAGAAAAAATAGAAATACGCCTCACAAAAATAAGAAAAAATATAATGATTGTTTATGGATATATGGTAGTGGCAAAGCATGAGGTTTAGCCTCAGTTTGATCTATATCCTTGTCAAAGTTTGTGATTTATTGCTTTTTACACATCAAAACATGACAAAACGAACCCTTACACCTATGCAACGAAAGTAATACCTAAACGTAGGGGGTTAGGATGTCTGAATGGTGTGATTTGCATGTTGATTGTTGCTGATTTTCTGATGCATATCATGACATAGAGATTTGTATTTTAATTAAGAGGATAGTAGCACAAGTGCTGTCTCGGTGCTATCCTTACATCACCGCAATGAGTTAGTGAATGAGCAACGAGTTAGTGAATGAGCATTGTAAAGCCTGGTTGTACACAACACGTTTCTGGTTGAAAATTATGTTTGAGCACTTTAGGATCATCCACTTTTGCATGTGCATGTCAACCATGGTATCAGAATACAAAGAACTGGATACATAGCACCTGTTTTTGATTATGATGACCCACGCTTGAGTGTGGAAAGACAACCTAAGCCATAGGATAGACGTTCATTTCTTGGGAAATTATTTGGTAAGAACACATGGTATCTCCTGGAATATTTTCAAAATGAAAGAGTGGAGTTTGTTCCTTTGTTCTATATGTTGAGCAACACATCAAGGGGATAATCCTTGCGATGTAGGAGAGCTGCAGTGAGGCCGCGGTGTTTTCATTGAGAGGTTGCCTCCCATGTATGTGATTATCGTGGCATTTATTGCCAATGTGTATGGGTTCTCCCTCTGTGGAGTTTATAGAAAGGGAACCGTTGGACTACAAAACTATAAACGCATAGATTAGGCTTTAGGACAGTTCGTCTTTTAGCATAGCAGATAGACGCTCTTGGTCTGTGAGGTCATGAGGGTGTATCTGTCTGTTATGAGCATGAGGTCCGGCTAGTTCCATAGCCAGTGCTGGCCCATTTGAGGTCCCATCACGAATCCAATCGTCCAAGAACTTAAATTAGGCAACTCTGATGAAGATGACTCACGAGATCAAGACAAGAGGTGCCACAAGTGCGGAGAGATATGACACATCCGTAAGAGATGCCCCAACTGCGGATGTTCCCACTGCAATGAACTAGGACACATCCAAACAGATTGTCGTGAGTTGGACGCTAAGAATCAGGAACATGCGGTCAAACAAAGCAGTCTAAACTCTACTTTTGGCTCATATTATGAATCATAATATGATGAAGGCTTGGAGGTTGTTGTAACCTTTGAGGATGACTAGATATCCTAGAAAGATATTCTTGAGGTAATAAGTCTTGTACTTGGAATAAATCCTATTGAATCCTATGAGTTGTGACAAGTTGTTATTTTAAGTTGATAATTTGAGTAATCAACATAGCGCAGTGAAAGCAGGATGGGCCCTAACCCACAGGCTCTAAGGTCCAGTAGTGCTTGTCTTTCCTAATTTCTTCTCGAGATGAGGACATCTCGATTCCTCTAAGAGGGAGAGGATGTAACATCCCCCCACCCCCCCCCCTCATGTGCCCCCGTGCCTTTCCCCCCATAGGAACTCCCCCCCCTTTATGAAAGAAAATTAAAATTAGTGTAAAATATTTTAACTCCCCCTCTCTCTCCCCGCCGACAGGACGTCAGGGAGAGAGAGAGAGGGAGTGAAGTGTAGTCATAGGGGGGCATGCAGTCCCTCAGGAGGGATGGGTGGCAGCCATGCCACCCTCCTCCCCCTCCTATAAAGGGAGCCTCCTTCTCCCTCCCGCGTGGACACACACAGAGTGCCCCCTGTCATTCTACAGGTAGGCCTTCTTCCCCCTCCTATTGCGTCAATGTGCCCCCCCTTGGACCCTTATCAGTATGCCCCCTAGCTCCACGGTGGACTACAGCGCCACCCTGGGAGGCTTCCGGCAGCAATATTCCCCCCCTCTTGGTTTCGTCTGAAACCCCCCCCCCCCCCTTGTGAATAGAAGGAGAGAAGGAGAGGGAGAGAGAGAGAAGAGAGAAGAAGAAGAAGAAGGAGAGAAGAGAGAAGGAGAAGGAGAGAACAAGAGAAAAAGGAAGTAGAAGAAGAGGTAGAAGAAGAGAAGAGAGAAGGAGAAGAGGGAAAGAAGAAGGAGAGGAAGAAGAGAGGGAGAGAATAAGAGGAGAGGGAGAGAGAGAGAGAGAGAGAGAGAAGAAGAGAAGAAGAAGGAGAGGGAGAGAGAAGAGAAGAAGGGAAGAAGAGGGAGAGAAGGAGGTGAAGAGAAGAAGAGGAAGAGAGAGAGGAGAAGAAGAGAAGAAACAGAGGGAGAAGAAGAGAAGGAGGGAGAGAGGGAAGGAGAAGAAGAGAAAAGAAGAAGAAGAGGAAGAGGAGAGAGAGAGAAGAAGAGTAGGAGGAGGAAGAGAAAAAGAAGAAGAAGAGGAAGAGGAGAGAGGGAGAAGAAGAGTAGGAGAAGGAGAGAAGAAAAGAAGAGGAAGAGGGAGAGGGAGAGGGAGAAGAAGAAAAGAACAAGGACAGGGAGAGAGAAGAGAAGAAGGGAAGAAGAGGGAGAGAAGGAGGGGAAGAGAAGAAGAGGAAGAGAGAGAGGAGAAGAAGAGAAGAAAGAGAGGGAGAAGAAGAGGAGGGAAAGAGGGAAGGAGAAGAAGAGAAAAGAAGAAGAAGAGGAAGAGGAAAGAGAGAGAAGAAGAGTAGGAGAAGAAGGAAGAGAAAAAGAAGAAGAAGAGGAAGCGGAGAGAGGGAGAAGAAGAGTAGGAGAAGGAGAAAAGAAAAGAAGAGGTAGAGGTAGAGAAGAGAGAAGGAGAAGAGGGAAAGAAGAGGAAGAGAAAGAGAAAGAGAAAGAGAGAGAGTGTGTGAGAATCGGTGAGTAGAGGAGGTGTCGAGAGCCGTGTTGAGGAGTTGCGCTCAAGAAGCCATTTCTTCCAAGCCACCCCCCAATCGGCGAAGGGCACCTTCTCACGACCTTTCCTACCCGAGCCTATCGTCTTGAAGGCCGTTAAGGTCCGGTCTATCAACACTCCACGTGGCCAATGGCTCCCAAAAAGAAAGTCACGGGAAGTATAGGTGCCAAAGCTACCATTGGTACCGGTAATGCGGGAGAGGCGAGCGAAGCGATCAACACAACAAATGCCCCTATTATCACGAATCAAACCGAGATTCTTTAAGCTTTATAATTAGTTCCCTATTATTTCTCGTGGAATAAATGAAGGGGTTAGCTACATGCATGGAACAAGAACCAGTCTTAGGATTTTTGTTTACTCTAAGCACTAGGTTGCATGTGTGAAATGGTAGGGTATGGAGTTTGCATAAGCTTACAGGCGTGAAATGGTAGAGTATGGAGTTCGCATAAGTTTATATGCATGAAATGATAGCTTTTACACACATAGAATGATACGGTTTTCGCATTATTTCACATAAAATAAGATTTTAAACCAGTTCAGTGCATGAATAGTCATTTAGAATTCATGGTTCATGATCATGACTAAAAGAAACACATGAAATGATAGTTTCCGTTTGTAGGATGTGATTGTACCGATGGGTAAAAACCTAGACTTCCATATTTGCAAGTCACATGTGATCCGATGCATGAGGAATTATTCGTTGCCAAAGTTAAAGGTCGTTAAGTATGTACAAATATACTAAACGCACCATGTGCATAATGGGTAAGGATGTTTAGAAAACTCTACATAGTACCACTCTAGGAGAAATGGAAGGGACACATGCATCTAGATTGTATCTTGAAGGCCTAGATGAAGATTCCTGCGTTGCCTAGTGTGTTAACTGAACTTGGTTAGAATTGGAAGAACAAAAGACCCTTGGTTGGGTTGTGAATAAAGGCATGTCAGTTGCCTTGGTAGACCAGTTACTACTTTGGGTTAGGGTTAAGATACCATAAGGTAAGATCCAAGGGAAAGAGTAAGTCAAAATAAGTTAACTTACCAAGAACATTTGCTTGCATGATCTTGTTTGAGATTATTGGGATCTCACCAACTCACGAAGGATCCAGGATCGGATGCTGGGAGCATCCGAAAAAAAGGTTTAGGATCGGATGCTAGAAGCATCCAAGAAAAAGGAATCACACCTTAGCAGTTGGTCGTGCAAACGACCTCCGAAATGTTTGTGATTGTACACTTAGGTACATTATTTAATCTCCTTTTCTCAAGGAACTAATTCAAGGAAAAAAACTTAATACTTCAGGTTAAAAGCCTGGAGGGAGAGACAGGAAGAGTTACCTCCAACTGTCTGCATGGCCCTATCCAAGGGGGTTGTTAGCCACGCCGGGTATATGGACCTAACCCGCCGCGAGAGCTCTCTCCGTGGGTGTTGCTTGGAGCGGGAGGACACTTGGGTGCTAGGGGAGGCTTTGGCTGTAAATTCCTTGCCTCCAGATCGCACACAAGGGCCAACGTGACTCGAGATGGGATCTCGAGGCCCGTGTACTAGTCTATAGGCAAAACTTGGAGCAGCAATCCTGTAGATTATTGGGGCAGCCTTCGGGCATGATACTTGATGTATTCTAGGATACGGAAGAATTATTTTCTGCGGAGGCAAAAAGGGACACTTAATTCTGTTGTATAGATAGGAGACAAACATTAATCTGAAGATAAGTTAAGGAAGTGTTTGATCTTGTTATCTTGTCTTCGTGTGTGTGCTCTAAGTTACGTAAAGGAACCTGTGATTAACAGGTTAATTAAGGAAGCTACTTTTATGTGTCAAAAATAATGTGTTAGGTAATTAGGTAACTAAAACAGCCCCCGAGGGAAGCGCGGTGGATGTTACCAATGGGTCTATCCTATAGAAGGGTGGTCTCGGTTAGCCGAGAGCTTTCCTCAATGGAATTTATTTGATGCAAATGTTAGTTAGACAGGGACCTTAGAACTTGAAAGTTAAAAACGTGATTCGTACCGTTTTAGGGGATTTGAATGGGACTATGCCCTATGGGTAGAGAGTTTGAGCGATGCATCCCACTCATTTCCCATTCTCTTTGAACCAAGTGCGGTATGAGTCTGCTTTGGTCCAGTTGTATCTGCGCAAAGTAGAGCAATTGCAGACCGACGCTAGAAGGCTGTTAAGAAGATCCGATTACAAGGAACCCGGACTTGAGGTCGATCCTAGTGGGAACGGCCAGATAAGTTCCGTTGCGGGGCATAATGGAGAGACCCAAGTTGGCAAAACCAAGTGTCATTCCTTAGGAGTGCCGGGCGGCATCTTCTAGATATGTCTCTCGATGGACTGCTAAGATGTGTCCCACGATTTGAAGAGCGAACACGTTACAATTGGTATTAGAGCAAAAATTCATAATGATACATGATTGATTAATGTTTGGTTCATAGACATATCCTAAACAGAAATAACCTAAGTGGTATGGCTTCATTGTCAAGCACCTTCTGCATCCACGAATGCTGACATGCAAGCGAAGAAATATCTCTTTTCAAGAAAATTAAGCCACCCGAGTTTGATGGCAAGGAAAGGACTATTCAAGTTGATGCCGAGATCTGGATTGAATCCATGGAGGACTATTTTGAGGCAACAAGAACTGCACTTGCTAACCAAGCCATGCTCGCCAAACTTAAGCTTGCAGACCAAGCGATCTCGGAGGGGATAGTCACTTGGGATAAGATTAAGGAAGCTGTGCGAGGGAGGTATCTACCACCTACATATCGCACACAAAAGATGAATGAATTCTATGGCTTGAAGCACCTAGGATTATCCCTTGAAGCATATTGTTTGAAGTTTGTTTCACTCCTAAAGTATGCACCCCCAATGGATATGACAAAACTGATGTGAAAATTCTGTGTTGGGTTGAATCCACCCAAAAACACTCGATTGGAATCGACGTGACGAATGGACTTGCAAGACACATTACTCCGAGTGAATCCAATCATCCAAGAACTTAAATTAGACAACTATGATGAAGATGACTCACGAGATCAAGACAACACGTGCCACAAGTGCGAAGAAATAGGACACATCCGTAAGAGATGCCCCAACCGCGGATGTTCCCACTGCAATGAACTAGGACACATCCAAACAGATTGTCGTGAGTTGGACGCTAAGAATCAGGAACATGCGGTCAAACAAAGCAGTCTAAACTCTACTTTTGGCTCATATTATGAATCATAATATGATGAAGGCTTGGAGGTTGTTGTAACCTTTGAGGATGACTAGATATCCTAGAAAGATATTCTTGAGGTAATAAGTCTTGTACTTGGAATAAATCCTATTGAATCCTATGAGTTGTGACAAGTTGTTATTTTAAGTTGATAATTTGAGTAATCAACATAGCGCAGTGAAAGCAGGATGGGCCCTAACCCACAGGCTCTAAGGTCCAGTAGTGCTTCTCTTTCCCAGTTTCTTCTCGAGATGAGGACATCTCGATTCCTTGACAGCAACCCTCCCACGATAGGAAATGAACATGAAACCAAGGTAGAAGCTTACAAAATCTATGCACATGGCTGAGCCATTAATCTCAAAACTGAAAAGAAACCATAAATTTTCCACTTAATAATGAACCGATTCGTTATCTTCATCATCTTCATCCATAGCTTCAACCATTATACAGGGACAAAAGGGAAAAGAAGAATTTCTGCACAAAAGACAGAGGAGACAGGAGAGAGAACAACTTTTTGCACCACCAAAAAGGAGAATGTGCCATTGGATAAGAGAGGGAAGGGAAAGAGGCACATAACCACTCGTGCACTCCACCCCACCTCTTCCCCAAAAAGCACACCCCTTCGTATTTTATTATTTCTTTGAAACGTTGATACATTTGATATTATAAGGCCTTTGGCCTTTAATTTTGAGTATTCCTACCCTTCACAAATGCATGCACGTAACACTTTTGTGTATACCATTTATTTATTATGGTGTGTGTGGATGTGGCCCCCTCATATAGGTGTGTATTTTAGTGATTTTGTAACAATGTAATATTATTCTCTTGACAAAAAATAAAAATATGATGCATGCTTGGATTCTTTTGTGCCTTGTTTTTATGCTTCTTTGGGTGTCATCATATTCCTCCCACACTGAAATGTGAAGCGTCCTCGCGAACCTTGTCAAAGAAGAACCAGTGTCTATCACAAAACAACTTCCAAAATTGTTAGTAAAACAACTTCGATCATAAGGATGAGGCCTAGCCATGATAGGGTATGGGACTCCAAATCCATGACCACTAGAGTAAGGAAACTCCTGCCTCCACTATACTTCGACACTAAAAAGTTTGCATACTTGTTCAAGGATAGGGTTCAATCTTCTATAAGGATCCATGAGAATAACTTCTCCATCCCAATAAAGGAAAAAATATGATTTTATCATATTCTCTTGAATTAAAATTTTGCCTCATCATTTGAAGGTAAAGACTATTGTTAAAGTGACTCGTTCCCTTTTCTCCTCCTTTGAGAGCATACTAATCTTAAATGGATGAGGGAACAATACCCTTTTTTTCTTTCCATTGTCATGGATAGGGGAAGATTATGCATATGTTGCAAGAACATTTTGGAGAGCTTAATATGTTTTCTCAAGAAAGGAATTTGATTAAGGGTATGAAAGGAAAGTGCATTGGCACCAAAGATGGCTTGTCAAATGGGGAGGGAATAAGGAGAAGATGGACATATAATTAATGTTGATGGTATAGGGGAGATGAGATTGATTATGAGGGCATGTGCAAGAAGGCATCACAAGTGCAATAACAAGATAGGAATACTACTATTACAGAATTGAAAGGGGCTAGAAGGATGGAGGAAAAATGACATGCTCAAGGGTATTCACTAGAAGAATATGTGGAAAGGTTTAAACCAACCATAGAAAAAGGTTGGTAAAAAATGTAATTTTGTTTCTGTTCTTTCTGTGTACTCAAAACACGAGAAACTCATATTATCCTATCCCTCAGCCTCTAATTGCGTGTCGCTGCAAGTACCCGATTTGCACCATCCTTTGTCTTGAAAAGAACATATGCTATGCCTATACTGAGACTAGTCTGACGGTCTCTCACTACTCTTACTGCTTCTACACCCATCTCAAGAGGCTTTTTAATATTGATGAATAGACGATATAGTTCTTCATCCTTGACATCAAATGGAACGTTGCCAATCGAAAAGACTAAGATGGCCTATCCGCGGCTCTTCAACGATTGAGTACGATAGAGGGTCACGAGTCACAAGCTGCCTTCCAGACATGGAGCATCTTCTCAGTCCACACATCTGGAGGTACAGGTGAGGGCTCGTAGACAGCCACGATGACAGGGCCAGGGGAAGGGCTGTGGGTGGGAGTTCCAGAGCGATGGCTGTCATTGCTATGCTTGTGCTGCTGCTTGGGCTGGTCCCCACTTCCATGCTTCTGGTTCTCTGTACCACCATGTTTCTGCTTGTCTGCAATAGTGTGGGAGGAGGCGGTTTGGGCAGGCATGGTGCATGGGTCCTTTTTACTGTTTTGAAGCCGTTTCTTCTCTTGTGCTGTGACTCACCCTCAGAAGGGAGAGCACAAGGTGCCGGCTGCCTTCGTTTCTCTCTCTCTCTCTCACTCGCTCTCTCAAGCTCTCCCTAGATCTAGATCTAGATCTCCTCCTCCTGCTGATGTAGCCTCTCGATAAGGATCTCCTCCTCCTGTCCAAACTACTCCTGTGGTCCCTGGACGGTGACCTCTTCCGGTCAAGCCGATCCTCCCCACATCCACAGCGTTTGAGAGCATCTCTTGACTTTGAACGCCTACGTTCTAGTTCAGTGCGATTGTCTTGTGTATAAACTTCCAACATCTACAGAATGCTTCGATTCTCACACAGGTTCCCTGGACTTTGATCGCCTACTCTGAAACCCCTTACTTGATCTTCATTGCAAGGGACCATGAAAGAAAAATCGTATTCTCGGAGACAGCATGAATTTTGTGGGCAGGTTCATAGCAGAAGATAACTATTCAATTGTGGCTATCGAAATATGTAAAGAGACATTGCACTCTTGCAGATTGCATCACCATCTTTATCTATTTTCCTTATTCTTTTTTATGTTGCTTCTTCTTCTTCTTCGTGCTACTATCTATAGAATCTCTCAGCAATTGTAGTTGTTGAGATCAACTTCTTCCCCGGCTGCGCACCAAAATGACAGCAACCCTCCCACAATAGGAAATGAACATGAAACCAAGGTAGAAGCGTACAAAATCTATGCACATGGTTGAGCCATTAATCTCAAAACTGAAAAGAAACCATAAATTTTCCACTTAATAATGAACTGATTCGTTATCTTCATCATCTTCATCCATAGCTTCAACCATTATACAAGGACAAAAGGGAAAAGAAGAATTTCTGCACAAAAGACAGAGGAGACAGAAGAGAGAACAACTTTTTGCACCACCAAAAAGGAGAATGTGCCATTGGACAAGAGAGGGAAGGGAAAGAGGCACATAACCACTCGTGCACTCCACCCCACCTCTTCCCCAAAAAGCACACCCCTTCGTATTTTATTATTTCTTTGAAACGTTGATACATTTGATATTATAAGGCCTTTGGCCTTTAATTTTGAGTATTCCTACCCTTCACAAATGCATGCACGTAACACTTTTGTGTATATATACCATTTATTTATTATGGTGTATGTGGATGTGGCCCCCTCATATAGGTGTGTATTTTAGTGATTTTGTAACAATGTAGTATTATTCTCTTGACAAAAAATGAAAATATGATGCATGCTTGGATTCTTTTGTGCCTTGTTTTTATGCTTCTTTGGGTGGCATCATTCCTCTAAGGGGGAGAGGATGTAGACCCCCCCTGTGTGCCCCCGTGCCTTTCCCCCCATAGGAACTCCCCCCCTCTTTATGAAAAAAAATTATAAGTAGAGCAAAATTTTTTAACTCCCCCTCTCTCTTCCTGCTGACAGGACGTCGGGGACAGAGAGAGGGAGTGAAGTGCAGTCATAAGGGGGCATGCAATCCCTCAGGAGGGATGGGTGGCGGCCATGCCACCCTCCTCCCCCTCCTATAAAGGGGGCCTCCTCCTCCCTCCCCCATGGACACACACAGAGTGCCCCCCTGTCATTCTGCAGGTAGGCCTTCTTCCCCCTCCTGTTGCGTCAATGCGCCCCCCCTTGGGCCCTTATTAGTATGTCCCCTAGCTCCGCGGTGGACTACAGCGCCACCCTGGGAGGCTTTCGGCAGTAATCTTCCCCCCCCCCCCTCGTGAATAGAAGGAGAGGGAGAGAGAGAGAGAGAGAGAGAAGAGAGAAAAAGAAGAAGAAGGAGAGAAGAGAGAAGGAGAAGGAGAGAACAAGAGAAAAAGGAAGTAGAAGAAGAAGAGGTAGAAGAAGAGAAGAGAGAAGGAGAAGAGGGAAAGAAGAAGGAGAGGAAGAAGAGAGGGAGAGAATAAGAGGAGAGGGAGAGAGAGAGAGAGAGAGAGAGAGGGAGAAGAAGAGAAGAAGAAGGAGAGGGAGAGAGAAGAGAAGAAGGGAAGAAGAGGGAGAGAAGGAGGTGAAGAGAAGAAGAGGAAGAGAGAGAGGAGAAGAAGAGAAGAAAGAGAGGGAGAAGAAGAGAAGGAGGGAGAGAGGGAAGGAGAAGAAGGGAAAAGAAGAAGAAGAGGAAGAGGAGAGAGAGAGAAGAAGAGTAGGAGGAGGAAGAGAAAAAGAAGAAGAAGAGGAAGAGGATAGAGGGAGAAGAAGAGTAGGAGAAGGAGAGAAGAAAAGAAGAGGAAGAGGGAGAGAGAGAGGGAGAAGAAGAGAAGAACAAGGACAGGGAGCGAGAAGAGAAGAAGGGAAGAAGAGGGAGAGAAGGAGGGGAAGAGAAGAAGAGGAAGAGAGAGAGGAGAAGAAGAGAAGAAAGAGAGGGAGAAGAAGAGGAGGGAGAGAGGGAAGGAGAAGAAGAGAAAAGAAGAAGAAGAGGAAGAGGAGAGAGAGAGAAGAAGAGTAGGAGAAGGAGGAAGAGAAAAAGAAGAAGAAGAGGAAGAGGATAGAGGGAGAAGAAGAGTAGGAGAAGGAGAGAAGAAAAGAAGAGGAAGAGGGAGAGAGAGAGGGAGAAGAAGAGAAGAACAAGGACAGGGAGAGAGAAGAGAAGAAGGAAAGAAGAGGGAGAGAAGGAGGGGAAGAGAAGAAGAGGAAGAGAGAGAGGAGAAGAAGAGAAGAAAGAGAGGGAGAAGAAGAGGAGGGAGAGAGGGAAGGAGAAGAAGAGAAAAGAAGAAGAAGAGGAAGAGGAGAGAGAGAGAGAAGAAGAGTAGGAGAAGGAGGAAGAGAAAAAGAAGAAGAAGAGGAAGCAGAGAGAGGGAGAAGAAGAATAGGAGAAGGAGAGAAGAAAAGAAGAGGAAGAGGTAGAGAAGAGAGAAGGAGAAGAGGGAAAGAAGAGGAAGAGAGAGAGAGAGAGAGAAAGAGAGAGAGTGTGTGAGAATCGGTGAGTAGAGGAGGTGTCGAGAGCCGTGTTGAGGAGCTGTGCTCGAGAAGCCATTTCTTCCAAGGCACCCCCGCCCAATCGGCGAAGGGCACCTTCTCACGACCTTTCCTACCCGAGCCTGTCGTCTTGAAGGCCATTAAGGTCCGGTCTATCAAAACTCCGCGTGGCCAATGACTCCCAAAAAGAAAGTCACGGGAATTATAAGTGCCAAAGCTACCATTGGTACTGGTAATGCGGGAGACGCGAGCGGAGAAACCAACACAACAAATGCCCCTATTATCACGAATCAAACCCAGGTTCTTTAAGCTTTATAATTAGTTTCGTATTATTTCTCGTGGAATAAATGAAGGGGTTAGCTGCATGCATGGAACAAGAACAAGTCTTAGGATTTTTGTTTACTCTAAACACTAGGTTGCATGTGTGAAATGGTAGGGTATGGAGTTTGCATAAGCTTATAGGCGTGAAATGGTAGAGTATGGAGTTCGCATAAGTTTATATGCATGAAATGATAGCTTTTACACACATAGAATGATACGGGTTTCGCATTATTTCACATAAAATAATAGATTTTAAACCAGTTCAGTGCATGAATAGTCATTTAGAATTCATGGTTCATGATCATGACTAAAAGAAACACATGAAATGATATTTTCCATTCGTAGGATGCGATTGTACCGATGGGTAAAAACCTAGACTTCCATATATGCAAGTTACATGTGATCCGGTGCATGAGGAATAAGTATTCGTTGCCAAAGTTAAAGGTCGTTAAGGATGTACAAATATACTAAACACACCATGTGCATAATTGGTAAGGATGTTTAGAAAACTCTACATAGTACCACTCTAGGAGAAATGGAAGAGACACATGCATCTAGACTGTATCTTGAAGGCCTAGATGAAGATTCCTAGGTTGCCTAGTGTGTTAACTGAAGTTGGTTAGAACCGGAAGAACAAAAGACCCTTGGTTGAATTTTGAATAAAGGCATGTCCGTTGCCTTGGTAGACCAATTAATGCTTTGGCTTAGGGTTAAGATACCATAAGGTAAAACCCAAGGGAAAGAGTAAGTCAAAATAAGTTAACTTACCAAGAACATTTGCTTGCATGATCTTGTTTGAGATTATTGAGATCTCGCCAACTCACGAACGATCCACGATCGGATGCTGGGAGCATCCGGAAAAAAGGTTCAGGATCGTCCAGCATCCGAGAAAAAGGAATCACACCTTAGCAGTTGGTCGTGCAAACGGCCTCCGAAATGTTTGTGATTGTACACTTAGGTATATTATTTAATCTCCTTTGCTCAAGGAACTAATTCAAGGGAAAAAACTTAATGCTTCAGGTTAAAAGCCTGGAGGGAGAGACAGGAAGAGTTACCTCCGACTGCCTGCATGGCCCTATCCAAGGGGATTGTTAGTCGCGCCGGGTATATGGACCTAACCCGCCGCGAGAGCTCTCTCCGTGGGTGTTGCTTGGAGCGGGAGGACACTTGGGTGCTAGGGGAGGCTCTGGCCATAAATTCCTTGCCTCCAGATTGCACACAAGGGGCCAGCGTGACTCGAGATGGGATCTCGAGGCCCGTGTACTAGTCTACGGGCAAAACTTGGAGCAGCAATCCTATAGATTACTGGGGCAGCCTTCGGGCATGATACTTGATGTATTCCAGGATACGGAAGTATTATTTTCTACGGAGGCAGAAAGGGACTCTTAATTATGATATATAGATGGGAGACAAGCATTAATCTGAAGATAAGTTAAGGAAGTGTTTAATCTTGTTATCTTGTCTTTGTGTCTGTGCTCTAAGTTACGTAAAGGAACCTGTGATTAACGGCTTAATTAAGGAAGCTACTTTTATGTGTCAAACATAATGTGATAGGTAATTAGATAACTAAAACAACCCCCGAGGGAAGCGTGGTAGATGTTACCAATGGGTCTATCCTACGGAAGCGTGGTCTCGGTTAGCTGAGAGCTTTCCTCAATGGAATTTATTTGATGCAAATGTTAGTTAGACAGGGACCTTAGAACTTGAAAGTTAAAAACCTGATTCATACCGTTTTAGGGGACTAGAATTGGACTATGACCTATGGGTAGAGAGGTTGAGCGATGCATCCCTCTCATTTCCCATTCTCTTTGAACCAAGTGCGGTATGAGTCTGCTTTGGTTCAGTTGTATCTACGCAAAGTAGAGCAGTTGCATACCGACGCTAGAAGGCTGTTAAGAAGATTCGATTACAAGGAACCCGGACTTGAGGTCGATCCTAGTGGGAATAGCCAGATAAGTTTTGGTGCGGGGCATACTGGAGAGACCCAAGTTGGCAAAACCCTGTGTCATTCCTTAGGAGTGCCGGGCGGCATCTTCTAGATATGTCTCTCGATGGACTGCTAAGATGTGTCCCACGATTTGAGGAGTGGACACGTTACAGTTGGTATCAAAGAAAAAATTCATAATGATACATGATTGATTAATGTTTGGTTCATAGATATATCCTAAACAGAAATAACCTAAGTGGTATGGCTTCATTGTCAAGCACCTTTTGCACCCACAAATGCTGACATGCAAGAGAAGAAATATCTATTTTCAAGAAAATTAAGCCACCCGAGTTTGATGGCAAGGAAAGGACTATTCAAGCTGATGCCGAGATCTGGATTGAGTCCATGGAGGACTATTTTGAGGCAACAAGAACTGCACTTGCTAACCAAGCCATGCTCGCCAAACTTAAGCTTGCAGGCGAAGCGAGACTTTGGTGGAAATACTAGTGCATAGACCAAGCGATCTCGGAGAGGACAGTCACTTAGGATAACATTAAGGAAGCTATGCGAGGAAGGTAACTGCCACCTACATACCGCACACAAAAGATGAATGAATTCTATGGCTTGAAGCACCTAGGATTATCCCTTGAAGCATATTGTTTGAAGTTTGTTTCACTCCTAAAGTATGCACCCCCAATGGATATGACAAAACTGATGTGAAAATTCTGTGTTGGGTTGAATCCACCCAAAAACACTCGATTGGAATCGACGTGACGAATGGACTTGCAAGACACATTACTCCGAGTGAATCCAATCGTCCAAGAACTTAAATTAGACAACTATGATGAAGATGACTCACGAGATCAAGACAACACGTGCCACAAGTGCAGAGAAATAGGACACATCCGTAAGAGATGCCCCAACCGCGGATGTTCCCACTGCAATGAACTGGGACACATCCAAACAGATTGTCATGAGTTGAACGCTAAGAATCAGGAACATGCAGTCAAATGAAGCTGTTTAAACTCTACTTTTGGCTCATATTATGAATCATATGATGATGAAGGCTTGGAGGCTGTTGTAACCTATGAGGATGAGTAGATATCCTAGGAAGATCTTCTTGAGGTAATATTTCTTATACTTGGAATAAATCCTATTGAATCCTATGAGTTGTGACAAGTTGTTATTTTAAGTTGATAATTTGAGTAATCAACGTAGCACAGTGAAAGCGGGATGCGCCCTACCCCACAGGCTCTAAGGTCGAGTAGTGCTTCTCTTTCCCACTTTCTTCTCGAGATGAGGACATCTCCCCCATGTGCCCCCATGCCTTTCCCCCCATAAGAACTCCCCCCCCCCCCCTCTTTATGAAAAAAAATTATAACTAGTGCATAATTTTTTAACTCCCCCTCTCTCTTCCCGCTGACAGGACATTGGGGAGAGAGAGAGGGAGTGAAGTGCAGTCATAGAGGGGCATGCAGCCCCTCAGGAGGGAGGGGTGGTAGCCATGCCACCCTCCTCCCCCTTCTATAAAGGGAGCCTCCTCCTCCCTCCCCCGTGGACAGACAGAGTGCCCCTCTCTGTCATTCCACAGGCAGGCCTTTTTTCGCCCTCATGTTGCGTCAGTGCACCCCCGCCTAGGCCCCCATCACTATGCCCCCCAACTCCACCATGGACTGCAGCACCACCCTGGGAGGCTTCCCGCAGCAATCTTCCCCCCCCCCCTCCCACCCCCTCATTTTTTCTGAAAACCCCACTGCTCATTTTGTCTGAAATCCCCCTCCCCCCCTCGTGAATACAAGGAGAGGGGGAGAGAGAGAGAGAGAGAGAGAGAGAGAGAGAGAGAGAGAGAGAGAGAGAGAGAAGAGAGAAGAAGAAGAAGGAGAGAACAGAGAAGGAGAAGGAGAGAAGGAGAGAAGGAGCGAGAGAAGAGGAAGAGGAGAGGGAGAGAAAAAAGAAGGGGAAGAAGAAGAGAAGAAGGAGAAGAAGAGAAAAACGAAGTAGAAGAAGAAGAGATAGAAGAAGAGAAGAGAGAAGGAGAAGAGGGAAAGAAGAAGGAGAGGAAGAAGAGAGGGAGAGAAGAAGAGGAGAGGGAGAGAGGGAGGGAGAAGAAGAGAAGAAGAACGAGAGGGAGAGAGAAGAGAAGAAGGGAAGAAGGGGGAGAGAAGGAGGTGAAGAGAAGAAGAGGGAGAGAGAGAGGAGAAGAAGAGAAGAAAGAGAGGGAGAAGAAGAGAAGGAGGGAGAGAGGGAAGGAGAAGAAGAGAATAGAAGAAGAAGAAAAAGAGGAGAGAGAGAGAAGAAGAGTAGGAGAAGGAGGAAGAGAAAAAGAAGAAGAAGAGGAAGAGGAGAGAGGGAGAAGAAGAGTAGGAGGAGAGAAGAAAAGAAGAGGAAGAGGGAGAGAACAAGAGAAGGAGAGGGACAGAGAGAGGGAGAAGAAGAGAAGAAGAAGGAGAGGGAGAGAGAAGAGAAGAAGGGAAGATGAGGGAGAGAAGGAGGTGAAGAGAAGAAGAGGAAGAGAGAGAGGAGAAGAAGAGAGAAAGAGAGGGAGAAGAAGAGGAGGGAGAGAGGGAAGGAGAAGAAGAGAAAAGAGGAAGAAGAGGAAGAGGAGAGAGCGAGAAGAAGAGTAGGAGAAGGAGGAAGAGAAAAAGAAGAAGAAGAGGAAGCGGAGAGAGGGAGAAGAAGAGTAGGAGAAGGAGAGAAGAAAAGAAGAGGAAGAGGGAGAGAAGAGAGAAGGAGAAGAGGAAAAGAAGAGGAAGAGAGAGAGTGAGAGAAAGAGAGAGTGTGTGTGAGAATCAGTGAGTAGAGGAGGTGTCGAAGGCTGTGTTGAGGAGCTGCGCTTGAGAAGCCATTTCTTCCAAGCCCCCCCTTATCACCGAAGGGCACCTTCTCACGACCTTTCCTACCCGAACCTGTCGTCTTGAAGGCCGTTAAGGTCCGGTCTATCCAGACTCCACGTGGCCAATGGCTCCCAAAAAGAAATTCATGGGAAGCGTAGGTGCCAAAGCTACCATTGGTACCGGTAATGCAGGAGAGGCGAACTGAACGAGCAATGCAACAAATGCCCCTACAATTAGGAATCAAACCCAAGTTCTTTAAGCTTTATAATTAATTTTGTATTAATTCTCGTCGAAGAAATGAAGGGGTTAGCTACTTGCATAGAACAAGAACGAGTCTTAGGATTTTTGTTTACTCTAAGCGCTAGGTTGCATGCATCAAATGGTAGGGTGTGGAGTTCGCATAAGCTTATAGGCGTGAAATGGTAGAGTATGGAGTTCGCATAAGTTTATATTCATGAAATGATAGCTTTTACACACATAGAATGATAAGGTTTTTGCATTATTTCACATAAAATAATAGCTTTTAAACCAGTTCAATGTATGAATGGTCATTCAGAATTCATGCTTCACAATCATGACTAAAAGAAACACATGAAATGATAGTTTCCGTTCGTAGGATGCGATTGCACCGATGGGTAAAAACCTAGACTTCCATATATGCAAGTCACATGTGATCCGGTGCATTAGGAATAAGTATTCGTTGCCAAAGTTAAAGGTCGTTTAGGATGTACAAATATACTAAACGCACCATGTGCATGATGGGTAAGGATGTTTAGAAAACTCTGCATAGTACCACTCTAGGAGAAATGGAAGGGATGCATGTGTAACGTGTCCACTTTTATCTTCAAGATACGTCTTAGCAGTCCATCGGAAAGGATGTCTAGAAAGCTCCGCCCGGCACTCCCGTGGAATGTTACGGGGTTTGCGATCTAGGGCTTTCCGCATCTGCCACGTAGCGAAAGTATTCCGACCGTTCCCACTTAGGACCGACTTGAATTCAGGTTTTCTTTATTGGTCATTTCCTAACGGCAACTAGCGTCAGACCCAAGCGAACTACTTTACGTAGAAATGCCAGGTCCGAAGCAGATTCACGCTGCACTTAGTTCAAGGAGAATGGGAAACGAGAGGGATGCGAAGCTTAACCTCTCTACCATAAGGCATAGTTCTATTCCGTTCCCCTAAAATAACGTAAATCGGGATCAATTGTAATAACTCTAGGTCAACGCTTTTGTTGTGCACTTGCAAGTTAACTTGCGTAAGGACCTGCTAACCTCATTGTGAGAATTGGCCATTCCCTTGTGATCCAATCACATGACCATACGACTCCACACTTGTTGCACAAGCGTCGCATCGAATTATGAGACCATACTACTCATTGAATGGAGTCACGAAACGATCTGTTCCCGATTACATTAGACTGACGTCGTTAGTCCTAGGGTTTCAAGTTCCATCTCATAAGATTCTTATGGACAAACCCTAGTTCATTTTCCAAATATGTTTCACTGTCCCTACATTCGGTGAATGTGGGCAAGTATTTAAGGTATAGGAGTTTTAGTTTTAGTAATACGTACGATTAGGTCACGTATTAATTCCTAGTGAATTTCTTGGCATTTAACTCATTCTAAACCAGTACTCCGGGGTTTAGGTGTTTAGGTTTGTGCCAATTTATTTAACTCTTGAAAATAGTTACATTTACATTTCATAAACACATGACTCGTTGTCTACGCGTAAATTGCTTTTCAACCCTAACTTATCGATTAAGGTCAAGCATAGGTTAGGTTGATTCCAACTAATCTTCCTATAACTTGCGAACAAAATTCATGCTAAACAAGCAACCTTTTACTTGATAATTTATGCAATTGACAAACAATAATTGCCTAGAGTTATGCATCGTAGGAATCATTTCATACCTTGAACTTTCCTAAGGATTCCTAGCACTTTCCATGATGATTCATTGTGAAGAGGATATGGATTAATAATGCGATATGCCGATTATACTTCCATGTTTAAACGAAGTACGCTATCTTAATTCCGTTTTTTTTTGTAAATATGGACTAAATGCTTATCAATTTCCTAAAGCATTTAAGAAGAAAGTGCATCCTTATTTCCAGCAATTATCCTTGCACCATTATAACAATATCAAATAAAAAATAAGAATGAAAACCTGGACTTGAGGTGAGATGTCCACGTGGATGCTAGGAGACGATCCTCTTGCGGTTGCGCCTTGGGCTTTCTTAGGAGGCATCGCAATTGTAGTCTTTCCGTCGTGGATGCAGCTTTACAACTCCTTTTGGAAATTCCACTGTGACTCCCCTTTGCAATAACTTGCACCGTCCGTCGAAAGCAGTTTTAGAAGGCTTTCTCCTTGAAGTAGGGATTTCGAAAGGGGGTGTTTCAAAATCTTTCGCGAATAAGACCCATTAAAGCCATGGGAAAGGCTTAATGGCCTTATAAAGACTCGCACGAACGGGGAATAAAAGGTGTAGAATCCCTTACGAGGGCTTTTGGGTGGGAAAGGAAGGTGTCAAAAGACCCTCAACACTCTCCTTTCTTTTACGTGTGGGGGAAAAAACAAGGTATGGGAGAGCTAGATGGGTTATTTTTGCATGGCCTAAGGGGGCCCTTAAAGGGTTTTAAGATCCAGGAAGGAAGAGACTTTAAGGTAACATCTTTTGGTGGAAAAAGGACTTATAAAGCTCCAAGGGGAAAATTGAGGGGGGAAAGGAAAAAAGGGCTAAGGTAAAATTTTCTTGGGGGAAAAAGGGCCTTATAGAATCCTAAGGGAGAAACTCCAAGGGGGGAAAAGATACCCTAAGGGAGCCTTTAGGGAGGAGTTTTTAAAGGGAAAAAAAAGTGGCCTTTAAAGCTATAGGAAAGGGCCTTTGAAGCTTCTAAGCTTCCAGAAGTTCACGACCACGTGGAGGGGGAGGTTCAGATCTCCATGTGGGGGGGGGGATGGGATTTGGAGGTTGTCAGATGGCGGACGACCAGGCGGCTGGGCACGGCAGATGGGAGACAGCGCCCTCCTGGTGTCGATTTGCAGCGCTCTCCCTCAACTCTTCCTCTCCCTCTCATAGAAGCGGCAGCGCCTCAACCTCTCCCTTCCTCACAGCATCTCTGGCTCCTTCTCGTCCTCCTCCCCCAAGCTACCATAGCCACTAGTAGCCATGGTTTATATAGGGGGAGGGGATAGGATCCTCCCTCCCCCACGCATCGACGGGCATGCCTCCCTGCCTAGGCAAGCTCCAGCAAGGAGCTTGCCTCTCTTGCTATTCCCCTCTTCCTCCAACTCGTCAGTCGGCTGAAGGAGAGGGGAAATAATTTTTTAAAAAATTTCTAAAACAAAAGAATTATCCAATTCTATTATCCTCTATTGAGGCAGTTCACGCGTGCCTTCAGGATATTACATTCTCTCCCCCTTGGAGGAATCGAGATGTCCTCATCTCGAGATAAACTGGGGATATTGATGGTTGAGAGTGCCTTCATCTATCCAAGTGGCATCCTCTTCGGGATAATCTTTCCACTAAACGAGGCATTCTCTCAAGGTTCTGGATCTCAGCTGTCTCTCCCTAACATTTAAGATCCTGTCAGGCCTTAGTTCAAGGACTCCTTGACTAGGCATTACAACTTGTTGGTCATCAAGTACATGGTTAGGATTAGGTACATACTTCTTCAATAGGATGATATGGAATACATTATGAACCTTTAGGTTCTCAGGGAGTTGCAGTTTATAAGCATTAGGCCCTAGGCACTTGAGGATCTTGTACAGTCTACAATACCTTGGACTTAGCTTCTTGCAATCTCCTAAGGATAGGGAACTCTTCTTAGGGCGTACGCGAATGAAGACCATGTCTCCTTCTTTGAAGACTCTATCTTGACGATTCAAATCCACGTAGGCCTTCTGTCTATCCTTGGCAGCTTGGATGTCCTGTCTTATTGACTTTATTTGGTCATCCATCTCTTCCAACATTTGCCTTGAAGCTTCAACCCTCAACGTTGGATCTAAGAAGTTTAGGGGGCTTCAACAGTCATGACCATACAATGCTTGGAAAGGGGTCATCTAAATGCTTTGTTGGTAAGAAGCATTGTAGGCAAATTCAACCAAAGGCAAGTATTGAATCCACCTTTTTGGCTCATGACAACAGTATGCCCTAAGCATATCCTCGATGATTTGATTGACTCGTTCTATTTGGCCATCCGTTTGGGGATGGTAAGCTATGCTAAAACAGAGTTGGGTTCCAATGGCTTCAAAGATGGCTCTCCAAAAGTGTGATGTGAAAAGAGAATCACGATCACTAACGATTCTTCTTGGTAGCCCATGTAGCTTGAATATCTCCTTGATAAATGACTGGCCAAAGACCAAGCCACTTTTAACCCGGATGTCAAGCCAACTCTTAGGAGTTGTTGCACTGAATAGGTGATATTGATAACTAATTTCTATGATTTGTACTAGCCTTCCTCAATAGTTACGACACTCATTTGTAGTAGTCCAACTAATTTAATATCGAAAAATCAAAAAGTTTGCTTAATCTTGCTCTTCATCTCTATTTCTATACTGGACGCTTAAATACTAACCCTAGGATTTTAATCCCTTGGCGAATTAACTTCAAAGCATAAACCCTATAGTTCTTTCTCATTCCTTTTATTATCAAATCAACTAACATCCCTCAATCCCATAAACTCTAATTTTATTTAAAAAATTCTTTTTCTAATGTTGATATAACTTAATACCTCGTCAACACTTTTAATTTGCATAAAGTTAGACACATCATCTTTTATATTAATAATGTTCAAACAAACAGATAACATCAAATTAATTTTATTTTTCTCTAACCCTAAGAACTTTTCATAAAACAGCCAAAACTATATTCTTAGGTTTTCTATAGAAGATCCTAATTTTTGGTTGAATTAAAAACATGATTTTTATCAAAAAAATAATGTAATGTTTATCCAAAATAACTATTTTTTATTTTTAAGATATAGTAATCAGTTTCCAAAAATTCTAGAAAAAAAATTAAAAATACTTCCAAAAAATACATAATTTATCCAAAAATATCACATCTCATAATTTTTTAACCAAATATTTCATAAAAATTTATCTATATCATTTTTAAGCCATTTAAAATATTTTTAAAAGTTTTTGATTTTTAAAATAAAATATGACCTACATAAATTCTAAAAACTATCCAGAGTTGAAATTGAGATTCAAATGTATTTTATAAAAAATCCAAACTGAAGAAATATTTATGTAATTTTTTTTTTTAATGTTAAACAAGTTAAGGCACTTACGTAAAGTACGAGATTCGTAATTGCGTCTTTGGGAGCCGTGTCCTTTGTAGTCCAGCAAAGGGGAGTCTATCCAATCGTTCCCAATGGTGAGCTCATCATTTTCCCTCTCCCAAGAGATCAATTGGTCAATTGCATTATTGCCATGGAAAAGCCACGTGTAACTCTTTTAAGACTTAATCTTGATTAAGTCCAAACATACGACTTAGCTTCCATGGTTTTATGTTGATGACTAAGAGAGAAGAGAAGAGAAAGGCTCCGTAATGGCTATGGAATAGGCATGGGCTTCAATTCTCTCTTCTTGCTCTCTCCAACTTCAATTGTTTCTTCAAATCCTCTTGCTTGGATGGCTTGAATTGATGGCACTTCCTTCAGGATGACAGTGTCCCCTTCTTGATGATGGCGCCCTTCTCTCCCTTTAGTTTGCTCTCTCTCCCTCTTTATAGGATGGTACCCCCTCCTCTCTTTCTCATGACTCTTCAACTTCCACTAACTCCTCCCCTTCCTCTTCTCCAATTGGCTTTTGGACTTCCTCTCCCTTTCCTCTTCCTCTTCCACTTAGTTTTTTCCCCTTCTCCCTCTCTTCATCTCCCACTATGATGTGCCCCCTAGGATGAGGGCGCCCTCTCCTTGGTCATAACCTCTTCAAATCCACATGCAACATTTTTTCTTTTAGTTATGGTTTTTTTAAAACTCATTTCCTAACCTTTAGAACCATAACACATAGAAGAACACCCCCCCTTCTCTTTCAACTAGCATCCTCTCTTACATAATTTTTTTTTTTGTTAGGCTAAAATGTTAGCTACTTTTCCACCTTCATTATACGATTACCCTCTCTTGCATTTTTTCCTATAAGGTTGCCATTATCAAAATATTTTCCCTCCTTTGCTCATATTAACTCAAATACTCATGGTTCCACTAATCAAAAATAATCCCTTCTGATTAGATAAAACTATCGAATTCTATTTGGTATTTTCCTAAGTCCACCCTCTAGCACAAAAATCCTTTGAACTAGGATTTTCCACTTGTCGGACTACAGAGACACGTCCTCCAAAGACGAAATTACGATCGCATCTGCATTAAATTAATGTGAAAATTTGGTAACAATGTGTCAATTGTATAGAATATTACTAAAAAGTTTTGCAATGCTAGGCATTGTTTCTAGGTGTTGTCATTTCTCCCCCACTTAATTGCGAAGTGTCCTCACGAGCACATCTTCATCACGAACATTCAGCATCACGAACACTACTACGCAACTTCAAGAAAAAATATACTCTCCCGCACTTAATTGCGAAGCGTCCTCGCGAGCACAGCTACAAAATCTGCAAAACCATACATGGACAACTAGTAGACACTGCAAAGGTAGAAAAATACTGATTGGTGTCATAGTAAAACGCAAACAATACAAACATGTCAAGGAAATTATGTAAAAACTAGAGCAAACTAACATTACCCTTACTCACTCTGCCCACTAAAGTACATAACAAAGCGTCATCCATTGCATAGAATATACCAACTAGGAAGCTGTCTAGAGCCGCTAAACAACAATAATCCCTCTAGGCAATAAATTGCCACACTACTATCCTACTAGAAACATTGCTTCTAAAATAGCGTCACTGATAAGGTCCATGCCTATCAAAGAACCCAAACAAGGCAATCCAATACTACAATACCAAATAGGACTCCTATGGTTTAACTGCTAACCCTCCATGTTCTACTAGAACAACCAGTAAATGGTCCCTAACTCCAAACTTTCCTGGTTTTTTTTTTTAGAATAACTTTTCTTTGTTTTGTTTTTGGATTTTTTTAAAAAATTCAAAAGAGTATATATATTTATTCTCCTTCCCAAAAGGTCCCACCCCAAAGAGATGCAAGGCATCGGACGCAGGGCACCCGTCAAGGAAATCCCTACAGCCTACCAGGACCTCAGAGGCGATGGTTATCTTCTTTTGGTTTTTTTTTTCAACCCTGCAGTCTCAGGGTTTTTTTTTTTCCCTTTCTTTCTTTTTCTTTTTATTCTTTATCTTTTTAGAAGAATAAATAGATTGACTCTCCCGAACTTAATTTATTATTATTACTTTAGTTTTGAATCTCGTGACTTATAGGAATGACTAGAAGGCTAGGAATACATCACCAAATTTAACTTTCAAACATTTTAGCTCAACAGCGTCGCGCGAGGAATCTAATCTAGCACATAATATCAGTCACCTTGCCTAGGCAAATGACAAGCAAAGATACTCACCAGCTCAGCATCTCTCTTCCACTCTACTCCTAGTCAAAATTTCGTGGAGAGAACCTTGTTATTCAGCTACCCCACATCGCTAAAAAGCGACAAAAAGTCCAGGGAAAACTCGATTGGATTCCTAATTAGACATCCATACAATGGAATTCACTATGTCATGCACACACATCACCCCCTTTTAAGCACTCCCTGGTATTAAGTCCCATCCCATGTGAGTGGACTCTCATATAGACTAAATTGTTTATGTATCTTTCAGTGTATTTATGTTTTAAATGTTTTATGTTCCTTCTGTAATTACTTAGATTGTGAAATCTCTAAATTATTTCAATCAAGTTATAGAGATTGTTACTGTCCTTTATTTCAAACGAATGTAAATAGATAGATTAGATATGAAACAACATGTTATGAATGTTGACGTGGCGGCTCCAAAATAATGCGAGAATAAACCCGTAGTGGTTCACAAATTTGCAAAAATCATTAAACCTACACAGAACGCAACCACTAACCACTAAACCATTAATAGGTTATCTCAATAAAGAATGAAACTCCTTTAGAAACTGGCCACCTAATCAAACTCCCGTGTAATAAGTTCCTAGCACTGAAGGAGTATCCCGACCGTGCGTGCAACTAACTACCTAACCAAGTGAAGACTAACTAAGCATGAAATTAACAACAAATCAAAAGTTTTTTTAAATGATTATTTGGTACTTTTTTTTTATTTTTTCCTTCTTTTTAAATGTAGAATAAAGTAAAAACCAAAAGACTCTAAGAAAACAAAAGATCTAAACTAAAATCCTCAAACTCTCTAAGATCTTCTAGTGCAAACAATAACCCTAACCCAAAATCATCCACGCTATCTAAGTCAAACCTAGCAACTAAATTATCAACTACAGGATGCTCAGGAATAACCTCTAGCATAGGCACATCAGAGGTCACAGATCCGCTATCAGGTGCATCACTAAGAACCTCCATCACATCATGGAGCGGAGCCGAAGCTGCGTCATCATAGTAGGGCATAGGTGCCACTGGTAAAGCATCTAAAGATACCAACAGATATAATCCCAACGTGGACATGGAACTCTAGTCTGCAAATCATGGTAAGATGGAGTAACGCGGTAGACAGTGGAATGATATCTCGCAAATTCTGCCTGCTCTCTACCTACCCTAAACTGACCAGCACCACGCTCAGGAGAAAAAACACTAGTATAATCATGACGCTGGTAGGTATAACCAATCATATCCTGCATGGCAGTGGTACCATAGCGTCGAAAGTATGTGCGACACTGCCAACACAGGAGCTGCACATGCACAAATAAATGCCACTGACAAGACCTACAACTAAATGGAGGATGGTACTGTAAACAAAAAATAATCACAAAAGAAGAACCACAACAGGCCTCTCCCCTCGGTGCATACAAAAACCTGTCATGCGTCTGAAAACGCGGAATACTATACGGCCCAACATGAATAGGATCAGAACTATCAGCATCAAGACGGAGCGTAAAGCGCATCCATCCACAGAAAAGCCATACCTGCATCCAATTTAAAACCCCCCCAAGAAAGAAAAGAAATCCAAAGGTAGATTAGTCAAAATATTATTTTAACTACTAACCTAACTATACCGAGCTATCCTAAGTCACAAAATGTTTAAGCGTAGGCCATTGACTCTAAATATCTCAGTTTCAGCATTAATATCCTGCACATCAAGAGAACCATTATCATAAACCTGAACAACCTTAAAAGGTCCTAACCAACGAATTTTAAGCTTCCCAGGAAACTTATAATAACGACTATCATAAAGTAAAACTAAATCATCTTCTTTAAACTCCCGCACTTTAATATTCTGGTCATGCCATGCTTTACGACGTTTTTGCATTGCTTCTAAACTTTGTAAAGCTAATAATCTCTCTTCATCCAACTTTACCAATTGTAAAACCCGTTGTTTCAAAGATTCAACCTCACCTAGTCGTAATGATAGAGCTACTCGTAAAGTGGGCAACTCTTGCTCAATAGGGAATATAGCATTGGTTCCATAAACTAAATTGAAGGGTGTATTTTGCACTGTCACCTTATAAGTAGTTCTATAGGCCCATAACGCTTCATATAAACGTTCATCCCAATCTCGCCTGTGAGAAGCAACCGTTTTGGTTAAAATCCCACAAATAATACGATTGGTTACTTCAACCTGACCGTTAGCTCTGGGATAAGAAGGCGTTGATTTGTGATGCTTAATTTTGTAAATTTCCATTAGCTCGCTGATAAGACCATTCAAGAAATGGGAACCTCGGTCACTTACTAATTCTAGTGGGCAACCAAAACGTGTAATAATATTCTCATACATAAACTTAGCCACGTCAATGGCTTTATCTATCTTCAGCACTTTTGCTTCCACCCACTTTGTAATATAGTCAGTACAGACCAAAATATAACGATTTGATCGCTATCTCGTAGGCGGATCAATTGGGCCCACAAAATCAATTCCCCACTTCTCAAAAGGTGCTAAGGCTAATATGGGTGTCAAAGGCGTTGCAAAAATTTTGGAAGGACGACCAATCCTTTGACATACATCACATTTTCGGCAATAATAATAAGCATCTTTAAATAGGGTAGGCCACCAATAACCAGCTAATAGAACTTTCCTTGCAATCAATTCACCGGCAAAATGGCCACCACACGGCTCATCATGCAATGCCTTAAGAACCACTGGAACTTCATCTTCCCTTACACATCGTCGATAGATACCCTCGCGTGGAAAAAATTTATAAAGGTAACCCCCTAATAATCCATAAGAGCGTGCCTGCATTAATATCTGACGTTTTCGACGCTTATCAGCACCACCAGGTGGATAACGAGCAGTACTAAGAAAATTTGCAATATCAGCATACCATGGAACTTGTGTCTCCACAGTAAAAAGTGATGCATCCGGCAAATCATCTTCTGCACCTTCCTCCCTGTCTGATGTTAATAATCGTGAAAGATGATCTGCTAAGACATGAGCTCTACGAGGACGAGTAACTATTTCAAAATCAAGTTCTTGGAATAACAACATCCAACGAATCACGCGTCCTGAAAGTTCTGCCTTATTAATCAAGTACTTTAACGCCTCATGATCAACATATATGGTAAATTTATACCCTAATAAATAATGACGAAATTTCTCCACCGCAAATACCATTGATAGGCATTCTTTCTCAATGGTAGTATAATTTCTTTCCGCATCACTTAGGTTACGGCTTGCGTAATAAATTGGATGATCCACCTTATTGTCATCTGCTTGACATAAAACTGCTCCCACATCATACATAGATGCATCGGCATGAATATGGAATTCTTTTGTCCAATCCGGGGGTGCCAATACTGGTCCTTCTATTAACTTCTGCTTAAGAAATTCAAATGCTTTCTTGCACTTGATAGTCCGACGGTGTCTGAATCACCGAGAACTGGCGATTCAGCCCTTTCTTGTGTGGAGCAGCATGGAGTGTCCCCCTTTCAAACTCTGCCTCCATGGTCGGATCTTCTTCTTCCTCTTCTTCACACATTTTCCTATTGGCAATGCAGGCGGTTCTTCCTCTGCCTCGAGTAGCGGCTCCTTGACCACGGCTTCCTTGGAAAGGCGCTTGGCGCTGTCCTCCTCCAAGTTTGGGACATTGCCTCTTGAAGTGACCGAGCTCGTTGCAATGGAAACAACGGAGGTTTCGGCCATTGCTTTGAGTAGGAACAAAGTTGTTGACGTTATTAGTCCTTGCTTTCTTTCTTTGTCCCTGATTATGACCTTGAACTATCTTCATTTGAGATCTGAATGCTCCTCTGTTCGGGTCATTATAAGACCAAGTTTTGTTACCCCTTGTTCTAGCCTACACCTCCTAAATTATAGGCACAGCTCGAATAAGTGCGTCTTGAAGATCTGATGGACGCATAGATTCGAGATGAGTATTTACTGGTGGATTTAAACCAGCACAAAATTTGGACACCTACTGTGTCATGTCCATCTGCAATGCATACTTTAAAAGTGAGACAAATTTAGAATAGTATACGTCAAGAGTGAGTCCCAGCTATTTTAGCTTGTAGAACTCATTCTTTTTCTGCGTGCGATATGCAGGTGGTAAGTATCTTCCCTGCACGGCTTTCTTCAACTTCTCCCGAGTAATGGATCCTTCCGCGATCCCTTGATCCCTGCACCATTGCTTCCACCAAAGCCTAGCTTCGCCGGTGAGTTTCAGCTTGGCAACCATAGCCTAATTGGCGGGCGCAGTACCGGCTGCTTCGAAGTAATCCTCCATGGATTCAATCCAAATTTCAGCATCTGCTTGGACGAACCTGCCTCTCCCGTCAAACTCGGGCGGCTTAATCTGCTTGAGAATAAACTTCTTCTCCTGGATTACAGTAGTACTCGATGTAGGGGGCAAACTAGGAACCTGTACCTGGGGTTGTGCCTGGATAAAGGTTTCTTAATGTTATTATACGATAATCTTTATTGCTTTATATTACATCTTCGATTCCGCTATCAACCAAGCAATCTAACCACTTAACTTTTTATCGATTCTCATGCACAATCAAGCATTGATAAAAGGAAGTCTTATTTGTATTTATATGGGCATATCCCCTTTCAGAATACGGCATTTCTTGCGATGATAAGCCAACTGTTACATTTAGTTTGGGGAGAACAACGTTGTATTACATTTATCTACAGCAATTGTATAATGGTATGGTTTCGGGTCATGGATCTTTAGGAAACGGTAAGTCATTGGAAGTTTAGGGTATCCTTTCCTTTGGAACCCATTCTTCTCATGGCGCCCCAACACTTTAATTCTATCGGCGGGGATCACACGGGTTACTTCCTCATATACATATGAGTTCATCTCAACCTCCAACCTCGAATATGTAAAGTTGAGTTTACGTGAACTTCCACAAAAATGAACAGCTTCACGACTTTCAGGTCTTCCAACCACTTGATCCTTTTTAGGTTGGTTTGTAGATAAGCAAACCGGTGGGCGGCTATATAGTAGATTCCTAAGGAACCCGTCCATCTTTGTTTCATGTATAAAGGCGATGGATTGTAGATTTGCTCTAGGATGTTCATCATCTCAACCCTTTGTCGGTAATACGGGATATGCATCGCGGTCATAAACATGACTCGAAATACTAAGAACTTGTTCCACGCTTCGTAATTCTGCAAGACAGCATTGGAAGTAAGGAAATGTTTGGACAGCAACATTTCCTTTACTTCATAAAAACAATTCCGTTGTTGGTCGGCTCTGATACCAACTATAACGTGTCCACTTGTATCTTCAGGACACGTCTTAGTAGTCCATCGAAAAGGATGTCTAGAAAGCTCCGCCTGGCACTCCTGTGGAACGTTACGAGGTTTGCGATCTAGGGCTTTCCGTGTCTGCCATGTAACGGAAGTATTCCAGCCGTTCCCACTTAGGACCGACTTGAATTAGGGTTTTCTTTATTGGTCATTTCCTAACGGCAACTAGAGTCGGACCCAAGCGAACCACTTTACGTAGAAACACCAGGTCTGAAGCGGATTCACGCTGCACTTGGTTCAAGGAGAATGGGAAACGAGAGGGATGCGAAGCTTAACCTCTCTACCATAAGGCATAGTTCCATTCCGTTCCCCTAAAACAACGTAAATCGGGATCAATTGTAACTCTAGGTTAACGCTTTTGTTGTGCATGTTCTTGATGATCTTCTGGCTGTCCATCATGATTTGAGAAAAGTTCCCAGCCAACTAGGACCACCCATCCGTAGGATGGACCTATGGCGACATCCACCGCACTTTCCTTGGGTTATTTTAATTATCTAATTACCTAGCACATTTAGTTAAACATGTAGCAATCATCTTCTTAAATTAGCCCGTTAGGCAATGGTTTTTTCACTTAATCATATCACTTGACATAGAAAAACAATATCAGACCAGTTCCTTATTAACAGGTTATCATATTTATCTTTGAAATACAAAAATTCCAGCCCGTAGGCTTATCCACAATCCGCCCGAAGGCTATCCAGCAATCCACAGGGATCACTAATCCAAGTTTCCGCCCGTAGACTAGTATGCGGGCCTCGAGATCCAATCCCGAGTCACGTTAGCCTCTTGTTCAGGGCCCGGAAGGCGAGGGATTTACGGCCAAAGTCCCCCCTGGCACCCAAGCTTCCTCCTGCTCCAAGCAGCGCTCAACGGAGAGACCTCTCGCGGCGAGTTCGGTCCACTTTCCCGGTGCGGTTAACAACCCCCTTGGTTAGGGTCAGGCAGGCAGTCGCGGGTAACTGAAGCTGCCAGTCCCTTCAGGACTTCAACCTGAAGTATTAGATATTCATTTATCTTTTAATTCATTGATCAAACAAAAACAAATAGTGCTCCTAAGTCTATAACAAGCACAAACATTTCCATTGGTCGTTTTTGTTGGCAAACTGCTAAGGAATGAATCCTTCCTCTCGAATGCGTTCAGCACTCGCTCCGTGATGACTTGCGACTTGGCAAGATCACTTATATCCTAGGTTAGGGTGTACCCTACTAACCCGACTTGGTCAAACCTTAAGTTCATAGATTATTTCAGTTTATCGGCTCATCTTTTGCTTCCAAAAATTTATCTTTACTCAAGAAGATACTATATTAGGATGATTATTCAGCCTCTTGCAAGATAACTTGCGTAAGGACCTGCCAACCTCATTGTGAGAATTGGCCATTCCCTTGTGATCCAATCACATGACCATACGACTCCACACTTGTTGCACAACCGTCGCATCGAATTATGAGACTATACTACTCATTGAATGGAGTCACGGAACGATCTGTTCCCGATTACATTAGGCTGACGTTGTTAGTCCTAGGGTTCCAAGTTCCATCTCGTAGGATTCTTAGGGACAAATCCTAGTTCATTTTCCAAATATGTTTCATTGTCCCTGCATTCGGTGAATACATACGATTTAAGGTATAGGACTTTCAGTTTTAGCAATACATACGATTAGGTCACGTATTAATTCCTAGTGAATTTCTTGGAAATTAACTCATTCTAAACGAGTACTCCGGGGTTTAGGTGTTTAGGTTTGTGCCAATTTGTTTAACTCTTGAAGATACTTACGTTAACATTTTATAAACACATGACTCATTGTCTACACGCAAATTGCTTTTCAACCCTAACTTATCGATTAAGGTCAGGCATAGGTTAGGTTAATTCCAACTAATCTTCCTATAACTTGCGAACAAAATTCATGCTAAACAAGCAACCTTTTACTTGATAATTTATGCAGTTGACAAATGATAATTGCCTAGAGTTATGCATCGTAGGAATCATTTCATGCCTTGCACTTTCCTAAGGATTCCTAGCACTTTCCATGATGATTCATTGCGAAGAGGATATGGATTAATAATGCAATATGCGGATTATACTTCCATATTTAAACGAAGTACGCTATCTTAATTCCTTTTTTTTTTGTAAATATGGACTAAATGCTTATCAATTTCCTAAAGCATTTAAGACATAAAGTGCATCCTTATTTCCAGCAATTATCCTCGCACGATTATAACAATACCAAATAAAAAATAGGAATGAAAACCTGGACTTGGGGTGAGATGTCCACGTGGATGCTAGGAGACGATCCTCCTGCGGTTGTGCCTTGGGCTTTCTTAGGAGGCATCGCAATTTTAGTCTTTCCATTGTGGATGCAGCTTTAGAACTCCTTTTGGAAATTCCACCGTGGCTCCCTTTTGCAATAACTTGCACCGTCCGTCGAAAGCAGTTTTAGAAGGCTTCCTCCTTGAAGTAGGGATTTCGAAAGGGGCTGTTTCAAAATCTTTCGCGAATAAGACCCATTAAAGCCATGGGAAAGGCTTAATGGCCTTATAAAGACTCGCACGAACGGGGAATAAAAGGTGTAGAATCCCTTACAAGGGCTTTTGAGTGGGAAAGGAAGGTGTCAAAAGACCCTCAACACTCTCCTTTCTTTTACGTGTGGGGGAAAAAACAAGGTTTGGGAGAGCTAGATGGGTTATTTTTGCATGGCCTAAGGGGGCCCTTAAAGGGATTTAAGATCCAGGAAGGAAGAGACTTTAAGGTAACATCTTTTGGTGGAAAAAGGACTTATAAAGCTCCAAGGGGAAAATTGAGGGGGGAAAGGAAAAAGGGCTAAGGTAAAATTTTCTTGGGGGAAAAAGGGCCTTATAGAATCCTAAGGGAAAAACTCCAAGGGGGGGAAAAGAGACCGTAAGGGAGCCTTTAGGGAGGAGTTTTTAAAGGGAAAAAAAAGTGGCCTTTAAAGCTATAGGAAAGGGGCCTTAAAAAAATTGGAGGGAGGGGGGTAACCCCAAAGCCCAAAGGAAGGGGGGCTTAGGAAGCCCCCCTTGGAAGCTTCTAAGCTTTTAGAAGCTCATGACCACGTGTAGGGGGAGGTTCAGATCTCCATGTGGGGGGGGGGGGGATTTGGAGGCCGCCAGATGGCAGCGACGACCAAGCGGCTGGGCGTGGCGGATGGAAGAGAGTGCCCTCCTGGTGTCGATTTGCAGTGCTCTCCCTCAACTCTTCCTCTCCCTCTCACAGCGGCGACAGCGCCTCAACCTCTCCCTTCCTCACAACGTCTCCAGCTCCTTCTCATCCTCCTCCCCCAGGCTACCATAGCCACTAGCAGCCATGGTTTATATAGGAGGAGGGGATAGGATCCTCCCTCCCCCACGCATCGATGGGCATGCCTCCTTGCCTAGGCAAGCTCCAGCAAGGAGCTTGCCTCTCTTGCTATTCCCCTCTTCCTCCAGCTCGACAGTCGGCTGGAGGAGAGGGGAAATAATTTTTTTTTAAAATGCTAAAACAAAAGAATTATCCAATTCTATTATCCTCTATTGAGGTAGTTCACGCGTGCCTTTGGGATATTATAGCATGCATCTAGACCATATCCTGAAGGCCTAGATGAAGATTCCTGTGTTGCCTAGTGTGTTGACTGAACTTGGTTAGAAATGGAAGAACAAAAGAGTCTTGGTTGGGTTGCAACTAAAGGCGTGTCCGTTGCCTTGGTTGATCAGTGAATGCTTTGGGCTAGGGTTAAGATACCATAAGGTAAAACCCAAGGGAAAGAGTAAGTCAAAATAAGTTAACTTACCAAGAACATTTGCTTGCATGATCTTGTTTGAGATTATTGGGATCTCGCGAAGTCGCGAATGATCCGGGATCAGGTGCTGGGAGCATCTGGCAAAAAGGTCTAGGATCGGATGCTGGGAGCATTCGCGAAAAAGGAATCACATCTTAGCAGTTGGTCGTACAAACGGCCCTCGAAATGTTTGTGATTGTACACTTAGGTACATTATTTAATCTCCTTTGCTCAAGGAACTAATTCAAGGAAAAATACTTAGTGCTTCAGGCTAAAATCCTAGAGGGAGAGGTAGGAACAGTTATCTCCGACTATCTGCATGGCCCTATCCAAGAGGGTTGTTAGCTGCGCTAGGTATATGGACCTAACCCGCTGCAAGAGGGCTCTCCATGGGTGCTGCTTGGAGTGGGAGGACGCTTAGGTGCCAGGGGAGGCTCTGGCTGTAAATTCCTTGCCTTCGGATCCCACACAAGGGGCCGACGTGACTCGAGATGGGATCTCAAGGCCCGTGTACTAGTCTACGGGCAGAACTTGGAGCAGCAATCCTGTAGATTGTTGGGGCAGCCTTCGGGCATGATACTTGAAGTATTCCAGGATACGAAAGAATTATTTCCTGCTGAGGCTAAAAGGGACACTTAAGGAAGTGTTTGATCTTGTTATCTTGTCTTCGTGTCTGTGCTCTAAGTTACGTAAAGGAACCTGTCACTAATGGGTTAATTAAAGAAGCTGCTTTTACGTGTCAAACATAATGTGGTAGGTAATTAGATAACTAAAACAACCCCTGAGGGAAGTGTGGTGGATGTGACCAATGGGTCTATCCTACGGAAGGGTGGTCTCGGTTAGCCGAGAGCTTTCCTCAATGGAATTTATTTGATGCAAACGTTAGTTAGACAGGGACCTTAGAACTTGAAACTTAAAAACCTTATTCATACCTTTTTAGGGGACCGCAATGGGACTATGCCCTACGGGTAGAGAGGTCAAGCGATGCATCCCTCTCATTTCCCATTCTCTTTGAACCAAGTGCGATATGAGTTTGCTTTAGTCCAGTTGTATCTACACAAAGTAGAGCAGTTTTGCAGACCCCGACGCTAGAAGGCTGTTAAAAAGATCCAATTACAAGGAACCCAGACTTGAGGTCGATCCTAATGGGAACGGCTGGATAAGTTTCGTTGCGGAGCAGACTCGAGAGACCCAAGTTGGCAAAATCCCGTGTCATTCTTTGGGAGTACCGGACGACATCTTCTAGATATGTCTCTCGATGGACTGTTAAGACGTGTCAGAGCAAAACTTCATAATGATATATGATTGATTAATGTTTGGTTCATAGACATATCCTAAATAGAAATAGCCTAAGTGGTATGGCTTCATTGTCATGCTCCTTCTGCACCCATGAATGCTGACATGCAAGAGAAGAAATCTCTTCTCAAGAATATTAAGCCACCCGAGTTTGATGGCAAAGGAAGGACTATTCAAGCTCACGCCGAGATCTAGATTGAGTCCATGGAGGACTATTTTGAGGCACTAGGAACTCCACCTACTAACCAAGCCATGCTCGTCAAACTTAAGCTTACATGCAAAGCGAAACTTTGGTGGAAACACTGGTGCACAGACTAAGCGATCTCGAAGGGGACAGTCACTTGGGATAAGACTAAGGAAGCTGTGCGAGGGAGGTAACCACCTACCACACACAAAAGATGAATGAATTCTATGGCTTGAAGCAGCTAGGATTATTTCTTGAAGCATATTATTCGAAGTTTGTTTCACTCCTAAAGTATGCACCCCCAATGGATATGACACAACTGGTGTCAAAATTTTGTGTTGGGTTGAATCCACCCATAAACACTCGATTGGAATCGATGCGCCCAATGGACTTGCAAGACGCATTACTCCAAGCGAATCCAATCGTTTAAGAACTTAAATCAAGCAACTATGATGAAGATGACTCACAAGATTAAGACAAGAGGTGCCACAAGTGCGGAGAGATAGGACACATCCATAAGAGATGCCCCAACCGCTGATGTTCCCACTGCAATGAACTAGGACACATCCAAACAGATTGTCATGAGTTGGACCTGGACCCTAAGAATCAGGATCGTATGGTCAAACGAAGCCGTCTAAACTCTACTTTTGGCTCATATTATGAATCATATGATGATGAAGGCTTGGAGGCTGTTGTAACCTTTGATGATGACTAGATATCCTAGGAAGATCTTCTTGAGGTAATAAGTCTTGTACTTGGAATAGATCCTATTAAATCCTATGAGTTGTGACAATTTGTTATTTTAAGTTGACAATGTGAGTAATCAAAGTAGCGCAGTGCAAGTGGGATGGGCCCTAGCCCACAGGCTCTAAGGTCTAGTAGTGCTTGTCTTTCCCAGTTTCTTCTCGAGATGAGGACATCTCGATTCCTCTAAGGGGGAGAGGATGTAACATCCTTCCCCCCCCCCCCGCCCCTGTGTGCCCCTGTGCCTTGCCCCCCATAGGAACTCCCCTCCCCTTTATGAAAAAAATTATAATTAGTGCAAATATTTTTAACTCCCCCTCTCTCTCCCCACCGACAGTATGTCGGGGAGAGAGAGAGAGGGGGTGAAGTACAGACATAGGGGGCATGCAGCCCCTCAGGTGGGAGGGATGGCGGCCATGCCACCCTCCTCCCCCTCCTCCTCCTCCCTCCCCCGTGGACACATTGTGAGTGCCCGCCCCTGTCATTCCGTAGTAGGCAGACCTTTTTCCCCCCTCCCGTTGTGTCAGTGCGCCCCCCCTGGGCCCCCATCAGTATGCCCCCCAGCTTCATAGTGGACTGCAACTCCCCCCTGGGAGGCTTCAGATAGCAATCTTCCCCCCCCCCCCCCCCCCATTTTGTTTGAAACCCCCCCGTCCTCGTTTCGTCTGACAACCCCTCCCCCCCCCCCCCCCCCCCCCCGCGTGAACAGAAGGAGAGAAGGAGAGGGGGAGATAAAGAGAGAGAAGAGAGAAGAAGAAGAAGAAGAAGGACAAGGAGAGAAGAAGGACAAGGAGAGAAGAATAGAAGGAGAGAGAGAGAAGAAGAAGAGAAGAGGGAGAGAAGAAAGAAGGAGAAGAAGAAGAGAAGAAGGAGAAGAAGAGAAAAAGGAAGTAGAAGAAGAAGAGGTAGAAGAAGAGAAGAGAGAAGGAGAAGAGGGAAAGAAGAAGGAGAGGAAGAAGAGAGGGAGAGAAGAAGAGGAGATGGAGAGAGAGAGGGAGAATAAGAGAAGAAGAATGAGAGGGAGAGAGAAGAGAAGAAGGGAAGAAGTGGGAGAGAAGGAGGTGAAGAGAAGAAGAGGAAGAGAGAGAGGAGAAGAAGAGAAGAAAGAGAGGGAGAAGAAGAGAAGGAGGGAGAGAGGGAAGGAGAAGAAGACAAAAGAAGAAGAAGAGGAAGAGGAGAGAGAGAAGAAGAGTAGGAGAAGGAGGAAGAGAAAAAGAAAAAGAAGATGAAGAGGAGAGCGGGAGAAGAAGAGTAGGAGAAGGAGAGAAGAAAAGAAGAGGAAGAGGGAGAGAAGAAGAGAAGGAGAGGGAGAGAGAGAGAGGGAGAAGAAGAGAAGAAGGAGAGGGAGAGAGAAAATAAGAAGAAGGGAAGAAGAGGGAGAGAAGGAGGTGAAGAGAAGAGAAGGAAGAGAGAGAGGAGAAGAAGAGAAGAAAGAGAGGGAGAAGAAGAGGAGGGAGAGAGGGAAGGAGAAGAAGAGAAAAGAAGAGGAAGAGGAAGAGGAGAGAGAGAGAAGAAGAGTAGGAGAAGAAGGAAGAGAAAAAGAAGAAGAAGAGGAAGCAGAGAGAGGGAGAAGAAGAGTAGGAGAAGGAGAGAAGAAAAGAAGAGGAAGAGGGAGAGAGGAGAGAAGGAGAAGAGGGAAAGAAGAGGAAGAGAGACAAAGAGAGAAAGAGAGAGAGTGTGTAAGAATCGGTGAGTAGAGGAGGTGTCAAGGGCCATGTTGAGGAGCTGCGCTCGAGAAGCCATTTCTTCCAAGCCCACCCCCCCTCATCGGCAAAGGGCACCTTCTCACGACCTTTTCTACCTGGGCCTATCGTCTTGAAGGCCATTAAGGTCCGTTCTATCCAAACTCCGCGTGGCCAATGGCTCCAAAAAATAAAGTCACAGGAAGCGTAGGTGCCAAAGCTACCATTGGTACCAGTAATGCAGGGAGAGGCGAGCAGAACGACCAACGCAACAAATGCCCCTACGATCACAAATCAAATGCAGGTTCTTTAAGCTTTATAATTAATTTTGTATTATTTCTTGTGGAAGAAATGAAGGGGTTAGCTACATGCATGGAACAAGAATGAGTCTTAGGATTTTTGTTTACTCTAAGCGCTAGATTGCATGCGTGAAATGGTAGGGTATGGAGTTCGCATAACCTTATAGGTGTGAAATGGTAGAGTATGGAGTTTGCATAAGTTTATATGCATGAAATGATAGCTTTTAACCACATAGAATGTTAAAGTTTTCACATTATTTCACACAAAATAATAGCTTTTAAACCAGTTCAGTGCATGAATAGTCATTTAGAATTCATGCTTCACGATCATGACTAAAAGAAACACATGAAATGATAGTTTTCGTTCGTAGGATGCAATTGCACCGATGGGTAAAAGCCTAGACTTCCATATATGCAAGTCACATGTGATCCGGTGCACTAGGAATAAGTATTCGTTGCCAAAGTTAAATGTCCTTTAGGATGTACAAATATACTAAACGCACCATGTGCATGATGGGTAAGGATGTTTAGAAAACTCTGCATAGTACCACTCTAGGAGAAATGGAAGGGACACATGCATCTGGATTGTATCCTGAAGGCCTAGATGAAGATTCCTACATTGCCTAGTGTGTTAACTGAACTTGGTTAGAACTGGAAGAACAAAAGACCCTTGGTTGGGTTGTGAATAAAGGCATGTTTGTTGCCTTGGTTGACCATTTAATGCTTTGTGTTAGGGTTAAGATACCATAAGGTAAAACCCAAGGGAAAGAGTAAGTCAAAATAAGTTAACTTACCAAGAACATTTGCTTGCATGATCTTGTTTGAGATTATTGGCATCTCGCCAAGTCATGAATGATCCAAGATCGGATGCTGGGAGCATCCGGAAAAAAGGTCCAGGATCAGATGCTAGGAGCATCCGAGAAAAAGGAATCACACCTTAGCAGTTGGTCATACAAACGGCCTCCGAAATGTTTGTGATTGTACACTTAGGTACATTATTTAATCTCCTTTGTTCAAGGAACTAATTCAAGGAAAAACACTTAATGCTTTAGGTTAAAAGCCAGGAGGGAGAGGCAAGAACAGTTACCTTCGACTATCTGTGTGGCCCTTTCCAAGGGGGTTGTTGGCCGCGCCAGGTATATGGACCTAACCCACCATGAGAGGTCTCTTCGTGGGTGCTCCTTGGAGCGGGAGGATGCTTGGGTGCTAAGGGAGGCTCTGGCCGTAAATTCCTTGCCTCCAGATCCCACAAAAGCGGCCGACGTGACTTCAGATGGGATCTCGAGGCCCGTGTACTAGTCTATGGGCGAAACTTGGAGCAATAATTCTATAGATTGCTAGGACAACCTTCACGCATGATACTTGATGTATTTTGGGATACGCAAGGATTATTTTCTGCGGAGGCAGAAAGGGACACTTATTTCTCCTATATAGGTGGGAGACAAATATTAATCTGAAGATAAGTTAAGTGTTTGATCTTGTTATCTTGTCTTCATGTCTGTGCTCTAAGTTACGTAAAGGAACCTGTGATAAACAAGTTAATTAAGGAAGCTACTTGTATGTTTCAAACATAATGTGGTAGGTAAATAGAGAACTAAAACAACCCTCGAGGGAAGCATGGTGGATGTGACTAATGGGTCTATCCTACAGAAGAGTGGTCTCAATTAGTCGAGAGCTTTCCTGAATGGAATTTATTTGATGCAAACGTTAGTTAGACAAGGACCTTAGAACTTGAAAGTTAAAAACTTGATTCATACTGTTTTAGGGGACCAAAGTGGGACTATGCCCTATGGGCGGAGAGGTCAAGCGATGCATCCTTTCGTTTCCCATTCTCTTTGAACCAAGTGTGGTATGGTCCAGTTATATCTGCGCAAAGTAGAGCAGTTGCAGACCGATGCTAGAAGGCTGTTAGGAAGATCCAATTACAAGGAACCTGGACTTCAGGTCGATCCTAGTGGGAAAGGCCGGATAAGTTTCGTTGCGGGGCAGACTCGAGAGACCCTAGTTGGCAAAACCTCGTGTCATTCCTTGGGAGTGCCGGGCGGCGTCTTCTAGATATGTCTCTCGATGGATTGCTAAGACATGTCCCGTGATTTGAGGAGCGGACACGTTACAATTTTAATGAGAAAACCCCATAGTTTTTTAGCATGATCAACAATGGAACAGAGACCTAATACTCACATCCATACATAATTGTAGTCTCCACATATTAAAGTATTTTGTGTACATTTATTTCATGCAAAAATGAATATATTATTTGCTTTCTAAATTGGCATGCTGCACATACTTTATGCATCCCATCAACTTTAAAATTTGGCAAGCCATCCATAATTTGTTTCTCTTGCATATTTTTCAAATGTCGCATATTTACATGATGAATATTTTTATGCCAAATTTCAATATCACCTATGATACTTGAACTTTAATAAACATAGTAGCATTAATTCCAAGCACACTCACATCAAGGGAAAACAATTTGCTAGTATACTTATCTTTTTCAATCACATGTAACCATTGCCAAAGTCTACATATAACTTCCATCATTTATATATCGAACCTATAATCCTTGTTCTACAATTTGACTAATAACAATGAAGTTCTTGGTTATGTTTGAATAATTTTATTCTACAATCTTATATACTCAAAATAACCTTATTGGTATAAGCTATATCATCCCTTGTCTCCACATAGCTTAGAGACTCTAGACTCTCCATGAGATGTCATGTGCTCAAAGATACCTAAATCTTGGTACCATATATTATTCTTAGATGAATCTTCACCAATCATAGTATTGATGAAATGCTACGAACAAATAATAGCTCACTCTATCATCATTGTATCCACCAGTAGAAGCACAATTGTCTTGCTACCTTTCTCTATATCTAATGTGAATAATTGTTGGCAAATGTGATCTTTTTTACCATAATACTAGCATTCCTTGTCATCACTAAAATTCTATTGTTTATTAGATCCTATAGCTTGCCTTGGCTCCCCCTTTCTTGGAGTTGTCCTCTTTCATATTGTCACGTGTTATAACCTTGACCACAAACACCACCTTGGCCTTATCAAAGATCTCTACTTGTACTTATAGATTACAATACTTGTTCAGAGTTGTTATTGCTTTGAGAAGAAGAGGAATCCAGGCTATGATTTTTGTTCTCAACTATCAACATAGAAATCAAATATGCAAAGCCATGGATATCTATTCATAGATGACTTGAGCTCATATATTTGTCTCCAATTTCATCTAAACCTATACAAACAACATCATTTTTATCAATTTTTATATTGATAGATCTAAGATCTTCCACAATACACTTGATCTTTATTACATACCATTGATAGATAGATTTCCTCTTTTAATCTTAGTCAGCTTTGACTTGAGTTCTAACTTTTTGTCATTTGTACTGGCCTCAAATAGCCTTTCTAGATTCTTTTATACAATGGGAAAGGGGGAAGGAGGGGGGCGGGGGGGTTTGAGATTCTAGCAAATGGCCCATCATGCTATTTGTGACACTCATAGATAGTAAATACATTATTTTACTCTATGGTTGCTTCTAATCTTTATTAGTCCTTCTTTGTTTTGTAGTAGTATTTCTCAAAGAAACTTTGGGTAACATTACATTGCCTCCTTCTATGTAGTTCCATACACCTTTTTTCTTCAAGATATTTGCTATCTAAAATTCCATGCAAGATAGTTGTTTTTATCATGCATCCTAGTGACAATCTAGTTGATATTGTCAAACATACTATAAAAAGTGAAATAAACACATAAAAACCAAAATCTAGAATCAAGATGATATAGCAAGCTAATAGTAGGTACATTTTAATGAAGCACATAGGCTTTTCCACTAATTGGACAATAAATAATAGCTGCAATATGTAATTTGTATGTAGATGCCTTTTATGGCTACAAACCATTAAACACTTGAAGTCATACAAATCAAAAATTTATAACCTTTGCACCATTGACTAACTAGTATGATTGAAACTACATTATGCTAAAACTACTATTGATCCACTTGTAGGGCCAAAACAGAGGCCAAAAGGACTTGAAATGATAGAAATCACAATTAAAAACTTTGAAAAGCACATTCATAGTCCATCCACCATTGTTCGTGCTCAATAAGTTTCATTACAATTGGAGATTATAGCCTTGGACATGGGTTTTATTCAAGATAAATTTATAAATAAGGGATTTACAATTAGACCTTGAATATATGTGGAATTAAGGGTTTACATATAGTGAACCCCCCGAGTTGTGGTTGTATTCTAAAGTAATTTGAACAAGATAAAAAGATTCTTACCTATTATTTGCTTACTTTTGTACTCCATTACCTTCATCTTAGCCTTTAATTGAGCTCCACATAGCCATGGGAAGGCTCCAATACTATGAAGATAAATATGAAAGAAGAGAAGTAAAAGAATCATAAGTGAGCACACACACACACACACACACACACACACACACACACACACACACACACACACACACACACACACAACGAAGATGAAAAAAGTGTTCCTTGAAGTGGAAGCATGGAGCAGAAGCAAGAGCTATGGTGGAAGGAGTAAGAGAAAGAGAGAGAGAGACACTAGATGTGGGAACTCCAATAGTCACAATGTGTGATCAGCCTTCCCTTTATTCAAATGTCATTGAAAGAATAAACAATGAAGTGACTGTGATGGGTGCCCACCAGCTGTAGTGTATATGTGTGCACATATGCAGGTATTGTCAATGTAACTAATACACGGGAAACTAGGCAAGCAGTGGTGTCTTTATCCCCAACAATCTCCTACTTAAAGGCGAATGTGCCCCTAGTGAGGAAAGATTTAGAAAAAGGTGACAAAGTACATATGTACATAAGTACAACAAGATGAGAAAAAAAATCATCTCATCCAACACCCATCAACTTCCTAAGAAAGGCATAATGCTCTCCTCTGAGACTTTTAGTGAGCAGAGTTGCAAGATTTTGGTCAGTTGAGACTTTGATAAGGTCAAGAGATAGGTCTTCAATGGCCTTTCTAATGAAGTGGTAACACATCTCAATGTGTTTTGTCGTGAAATGGAAGACCGGATTCTTAGCCAACTGAATAATAGTCATAGAACTCGAATGAAGTGGAGGGACCACATTAGTAATGCTGCCAAGGTCTTCCACCAGACAGCCTAGCCAAAGAGATCCTCTTTGCAAGCATTAATGGTTGCAACATACTTTGCCTCCGTAGTAGATAGAGCTATGTATTTCTACACCTTGGACATCCAAGAAACAACACCTCTAGCAAAAGTAAAGACATAGCCAAAGGACTGTTGTGCCCTTTAGGTACCACATGATACCCTTGATGGCATCCCAATGCCATTTGCCAAGTGTAGCCATATAGCCTGCCACAACTTCCACATCAAATGCTACGTTAGGACGAGTGGCTATCATGGCATACATCAAGATTCCCACCATAGATGCATAAGGGATCTTGGCCATCTCGGCCCTCTGCTCACATCAGAATGCAGAAAATTGGCCTTTATATGTGAATGTAGAGGACAAGCACCCTTCAGGCATAACGTCCTATATATGAAATCACTCAAGGACCTTCTGAATGTACTCCTTCTATAACAAGTAAAGGAGCCCCTTAGAGTGAGTGTGTATAACACATTCCAAGAATATGTGAGGCATGTCCCATATCCTTCATCTCAAAGCTCTTCTTGAGTTGACCTTTCAAGGCATCTAGCTCATCATGAGCACTCCCACTAATCAACATATCATGCACATAGAGGATCAAAATCATAAGGTTGCCATCACAAGCCTACTTCATGTATAAACATAGCTCCATATCATTACCGGAATATCCATGTGAATGCATAAAAGCATCAAGTTTATGGTACCATTCCCTAGGTACTAGCTTGAGATCATAAATGCTCTTTCTCAATCTACAAACTAGGTGGTCATTGCCATGGTTTGCAAAGCCCTTAGGCTACTCCATGTAAATCTCATTATGCAAGTCCCCATGAAGAAAAGCCTTCTTGAAATCCATCTGATAAAGATCCAAGTCAAGATAAGCAACCAAAGCCAATACCAAATGTAGGGTAGTCATCTTCACAATAGGAGAAAAGACTTCATCAAAGTCCATACCATGCTCATGTTTGAAACCCTTAGCAACCAATCTAGCCTTGTATGCCAACTTAGGGTATTGAGTGGTACTTTTCAACTTCTACACTCATTTGCATGGCAAAGCACACCTTCCACTAGGCGAAGGAACCAAATCCCATATATGTAGTAAGTCATACTCTGACTATATGGCCCTCTCCCAAGTGTGAATATCACCTCTGCACATGGCCTCATCATAAATAAGAGACTCACCAATATCTGTTACCATAACATAATCCATAGAGTTCTTAAGCTGCACATGTTGTCATCTATCTCTAGTAGATTGCCTCAAGATAGGATATGGGACTTGTACATCCTGTAGAGCATTAGAAACCTGGGCTGATAGAGCATTATCCATTGCTATAGACTATCTAGTTGGCTATACAATAGCAAGAGGCTCCTCCTAAAATATCACCATGTGTATCTCAATGACATGCTTAGGCTGCTTATGCATTTTCTCCTCATGGAAAAAAAAATCATGGCTATGGATAACCTTTTGAGCATGCGGATCGCATAGGCAATAACCCATCTCATTTGCATCACCATAACCAAGAAAGATGCATTTACTAGACTTAGGATCGATCTTATTTTGCTTGTCCTTGTGAACATGGCAGAAAGCCTCACAACCAAAGATACACAAATGAGCGTATGAGGGGGGTTTCCCAAGCCATACCTTCTTTGCAACTTGATAGTTAAGAGCAGTACGTGGGGACTGATTTATCAAGTGGATGTCAGTAGTAAATTCTTCAATCCAAAAATGTTATGGTAAGCCTACCTAGCTAAGCATATTGCGCGCTTGCTCTTAAATTTTCCTATTCATACTCTCAACCATACCATTTTAGGGTGGGGTGTACGGGGCAGTCAATTGATGCTTAGTTAATACCCCTCTCATCAAAAAACTACTCAAAGGATTTAGAGACATACCCACCCCCATTATGTGACCTTAGGCATTTTAGCCTATACCCAAACTTATTCTCAACCAAAGCAATCCAACACTGAAATTAGCCAAGACTTCCGATTTTTTCTTAATATGATATCCCCAGACCTTATGCGTATAGTCATTAATGAAGGTCAAAATACTTCATGCCACCTAATGACTTGCACAGCATGGGACCACATACATCCGAATGAAAATGAGAGCCAATGTGTAACAACTTCGTAGTAGAAATACCCATTCCGCATATGAATTCCCTCTTGGAAAGGGGTCATAAGGATAATAATAGGGATACTATTTTTTTCGAATTAGATAATGGAAAAAATCTTGTTTTTGATTTTTCCTTATCCCGTCCCAGTCGACTGTCGTGCTGGAGGGGGAGGGGAATGGAAGGAATGACTAAAGCTCCTCGATGGAGCTCGCATGAGACAAATGGCCATGGCCGCTGCCACGCAGAGGAGGGAGGATCGCCCCTCCCCTTACCTATATAAATTGGGGGGGGGAGGGGGGGTGCAAGCAGAATGAGGACAGAGGCGCTGCCGTGAAGCCTTAAGGGAATGCTGTTGACTTTTCAAAGAGGGAGAGAGTGAGGCTCTGTGAGAGGGGGAGAGATTGAAGATGCCCTCACTGCCGAGAAGCAGCTGCTCATGCTGCGCAGTCCTAGCAGCCCGTCAGCCTCCCTTTCGACACATCGCCGCCGCCATCACATGGTGAAGGCCCCCCACGTGATATCCAGAAGCTTCTAAAGCTTCTAAGGGGGGGGATTTATAAGCCCCCTTTTACCCCCCTTAAGAAAGCTTTATCTTAAAAGGGCCTTCACACGACCCTTAAGCCTTCCTCCCACCCCTTCAAAAATTCCTCCCTAAGGGCTCCCTTAGGCCCTTTTTTCCCCCCCTAGATTTGCCATTAAAGGGCTTTCAAGTGGCCCTTAAGCCTCCCCCCCCTCAAATTTCCCCTAAGGGATCCCTTAGGGCCTTTTTTTTCCCCCCGACTTTTGCCATGACGGGCCCTCATATGGACCCTTAAGTTTTTGTTCTACCCTAGCAATAATTCCCTCCTAAGGGCTCCCTAAGGACCCTCTTATACCCTTTTTTTTTTACCCCCGTACAAAAAGAAAAGAGGGTGTTAAGGGTCTTTTGACACCTTCTTTCCCCATAGAAAAGCCCTCATAAGGATTTCTACATCTTTTATTCCCCTTTCCTGTGAGTCTTTAAAAGGCCATTAAGCCTTTCCCATGGCTTTAATAGGCCTTATTCGCAGAGGATTTTGAAACACCCCCTTCCCGATTTTGAACCCTTTCTGTGTTTTCTTCCCTCCTCCACAAGTATCCCTTCAAAGAGCTTCTACGAAAGGAAAGAAGAGAAGACTCATAAAGGACGATGGTATTGCAAAAAGGGAGTTCGCAAAGCTGCATCCACGATGGAAAGGCTGCATTCGCGATGCCTCCTAAGAAAACCCAAGGCGCAGCCACCGCAGGAGGATTGTCTCCTTGCATCCACGTGGACATCTCACCACAAGTCTAGGTTTTTCTTCCAAATTTTATTTTACGTCATTATATTTCAATCGGGCATAGATGATTTTTGGAAATAGGATGCATTTTTCGTCTTAATGCTTTTAAAAAAAATTAACTCACGACGGAGGAATTCAGTCATTAGTATTTGTAATAAAATGAACAAAATAAAGTGAGCAGAAGATTGATATGAATTCCTAGCAAGTAGTTTTTATGCATTCAATGAACTGATCTTAGATTATTGTCCATATTTACAAAACGAAATTAATATAATGCACTCCGTTTAAGCATGGAACTATAAAATCATGTCGCATTATTAGACCATATCTTCTTCGCAATGAGTCGTCATGGGAAGTGCTAAGAATCCATAGGAAAGTGCAAGCATGAAAGGATTCCTAAGTTGCATAAATTGATCAATTATTATTTTTTCAACTGCATAATTATTAGTAAAAGGTTGCTTTTTTAACATGAATCTTGTTCGCAAGTTATAGGATGATTAATTGGAATTAGGTTATAACCTAACCTATGCTTGATCTTAAATCGATAAGTTAGGGTTGAAAATCAAATTACGCGTAGACAATGAGTCATGTGTTATGGAAATGATAGCGTAATTATCTTCAAGAATTAAACAAATTGGCATAAACCTAAACACATAAACCTGCAAAGTACTCATTTTTAGAAAGAGTTAATTCAATTCCAAATATCTCACTAGGATTTAATACGTGACCTAGTCGCACGTATTGCTAAAACTGAAACTCCTATACCCTAAATACTTGCCCACATTCACCAAATGTAGGGACAGCAGAACATAACTGGGAAGTGATTTAGGGTTTGTCCCTAAGGATCTTTCGCTAAAAAGATGGAACTTGGAACCCTAGGACTGACAATGTCAGCCTAATGTAATCATGAACAGATTGTTTCGTGACTCTATTTGATGGGTAGAATAGTCCCATAGTTCGATGCGACACTTGTGCAACAAGTGCAGAGTCGTATGATCTTGTGATTGGATCACAAGGGAATGGCCAATTCTCGGAATGAGGTTGGCAGATTCTTATGCAAGTTATCTTGCAAGAGGATGAATATTCATCCTAATATAGTATCTTTCTCAGGTAAAGATAATTGCTTAGAGCAAAGGACAAACCAATAAAGTGGAATAACATATGAACTTAAGGTATTGACCAATTCGGGCTAATAGGGTACGACCCTAATCCAGGATATAGGGGATCTTGCCGAGTCGCAAGTCATCCCGGATCGAGTGCTGGATGCATTCGAAAAGAAGGATTCACTCCTTAGCAATTGGCCAATAATAATGACCAATGGAAAATGTTTGTGCTTGTTACAGATTTAAGAGCACTGTTTTGCTTTGTTTGATCAAAGAATTAAAGGATAAATGGATATCTAATGTTTCAGGTTGAAGGCTTAAAGGGAGAGGCAGCTTTAGTTACCCCCGACTGCCTGCCTGACCCTAACCAAGGGGGTTGTCTACCGCACCGAGAAGGTGGACCGAACCCTCCGCGAGAGGTCTCTCCGTTGAGCGCTACTTGGAGCAAGAGGACGCTTGGGTGCCCGGGGGGCTCTGGCCATAAATCCCTCGCCTTCCGGGCCCTGCACAAGAGGCTAATATGACTCGGGATTGCATCTCAAGGCCCGCATACTAGTCTACGAGCGGAATCTTGGATTAGTGATCCCTGTGGATTGCTAGATAGCCTTCGGGCGGATTGTGGATAAGCCTACGGGTTGGACTTTATGTATTTCAAAGATAAAATATGATAACCTGTTAAAAAGGAACTTGTTTGATGTTGCTTTTATATGTCAAGTGCTATGGTTACATGAAAGAACTAGTGCCTAACAGGCTAATTAAGGAAGCTGATTGATACAAGTTCAATTAAATGTGTTAGGTAATTAAATAACTAAAACAACCCGAGGAAAGTGCGGTGGATGTGGCCATAGGTCGATCCTACGAATGGGTGGTCCCGGTTGGCCGGGAACTTTTCTCAATCAAGATGGACAGCCAAAAGATCGTCAAAGAACACGAACAACTAAAGCGTTGACCTAGAGTTATAATTAATCCCGATTTACACTATTTTAGGGGAACGGATTGGGACTATGCCTTATGGCAGAGAGGTTGAGCTTTGCATCCCTCTCGTTTCCCATTCTCCTTGAACCAAGTGCAGCGTGAATCCGCTTCGGACCTGGCGTTTCTGCGTAAAGTAGTTCGCTTGGGTTCGACGCTAGTTGCCATTAGGAAATGACCAATAAGCAAAACCCTAATTCAGTTCGGTCTTAAGTGGGAATGTCCGGAATACTTTCGCTACATGGCAGACGCGGGAATTCCTAGATTGCAAAACCTATAATATTCCATGGGAGTGCCGAGCGGAGCTTTCTAGACATCCTTCCCGATAGACTGCTAAGACGTGTCCTAAAGATAACAGGTGGACACGTTACAGTTGGTATCAGAGCCAACCAACAACGGAATTGTTTTTATAAAATCTTAATAAGATAAAGTAAAGCAAATGTTTCTGTCCAAACATTTCCTTACTTCCAATGCTGTCTTGTGGAACTATGAAGCATGGAATAGGTTCTTGGTATTTCGAGTCATGTTTATGGTGACTGCGATGCATTCCCCGCATTATCGACAAAGGGTTGAGATGATGAACATCCTAGAATGTATCTATAATCCATCACCTTTGTACATGGAACGAAGATGGATGGGTGCCTTAGGAATCTACTATATAGCTGCCCACCGGTTTGCATATCTACAGACCAACCTAAAGAGGATCAAGTGGTTGGAAGACCTAAAAGTCGTGAAGCTGTTCATTTTTATGAAAGCTCACGTAAATTCAACTTTACATATTCGAGGTCAGAGGGTTGAGTTGAACTCATATGTATATGAGGAAGTAACCCGTGTAATCCCCCCGACAGGATTAAAGTGTTGGGGCGCCATGAGAAGAATGGGTTCCAAAGGAAAGGATACCCTGAACTTCCAATGACTTACCGATTCCTGAAGATCCATGACCCAAAACCATACTATTATACAGTTCCTGTAGATAAATGTAATACGACATTATTCTCCGCAAACTAAATGTAACAGTTGGCTTATCATCGCAAGAAATGTTGTATTCCAAATTAAGGGCTATGCCCATATAAATACAATAAGACTTCTTTTTATCAATGCATGTTCCGTCATTGAGAATTGATAAGAAGTTAAGTGGTTAGATTGCTTGAATAGCGGAATTGGAGATGTAATATAAATCAATAAACGATTATCGTGTAATAATGTTAAGAAACCTTTGTCCAGGCACAACCCCAGGTACACGTTCCCAGTTCGCCTCCTACAACAAGTACTGCTATAATCCAGGAGAAGAAGTTTCTTCTCAAGCAGATTAAGCCGCCTGAATTCGACGGGAGAGGCAGGTCCATTCAAGCAGATGCTGAAATTTGGATTGAATCCATCGAGGATTACTCCGAAGCAGCCGGTACTGCACCCGCCAATCAGGCTATGCTCGCCAAGCTGAAGCTCACCGGCGAAGCCAGGCTTTGATGGAAGCAATGGTGCAGGGATCAAGGGATTGCGAAAGGATCCGTTACCTGGGAGAAGCTAAAGAAAGCCGTGCAGGGAAGATACTTGCCACTTGCATATCGCACGCAAAAAATGAATGAGTTCTACGAGCTAAAATAGCTGGGACTCACTCTTGACGCATACTATTCTAAATTGGCCTCACTTTTAAAGTATGCGCCACAAATGGACATGGCACAGCAGGTGTCAAAGTTTTGTGCTGGTTTAAATCCAGCAGTAAATACCCGTCTCGAATTTATGCGTCCATCAGATCTTCAGGACGCACTCATTCAAGCTGCCCCTATAATTCAGGAGGTGCACGCTAGACCAAGAGGCAACAAAACTTGGTCTTACAATGACCCGAACAGAGGAGCATTTAGGCCTCAAATGAAGAGAGTTCAATATCATAATCAGGGACAAAGAAAGAAAGCAAAGACTAATAACGTCAACAACTTTGTTCCTACTCAAAGAAATGGTCGAAACCTCCGTTGTTTCCACTGCAACGAGCTCGGTCACTTCAAGAGGCAATGTCCCAAACTTGGAGGATGACATCACCAAGCGCCTTTCCAAGGAACGGGCTGTGGTTAAGGAGCTGCTACCCGAGGCAGAGGAAGAACCGCCTATGTTGCCAATAGGCAAATGTGCGAAGAAGAAGAAAAAGAAGATCCGACCATGGAAGCAGAATTTGAAAGGGCGACAGTCCATGGTGCTCTACACAAGAAAGGCCTGAATCGCCAGTTCTCGGTGATTCAGACACCGTCGGACTATCAAGCTAAAGGTTTCAAGACCTTGATTGATTGTGGTAGTACACATTCCTTTATCTCACCAACTTGTTCAAAAAGATTAGGAATAGCCATAGTAAAAGCACCTATTTTTCTTGTGGAATTGGCAATTGGTCGTGAGGTTACTTGTACCAGGCAAACTGCTAAGGTGGAATTCTTTCTGGAAGGAAAGAAGACTTTGGTCAAATTCAGAGTCATGAATTTCGGCATCCATGAGTGTCTACTCAGAATGGATTGGCTTAAGCCTAATGACGCCCACATTCATTGTGGGAAGGGCCAAATTTCCTTTCGAAACTTTGAAGAGGAATTGGTCACAACTCAAGGAGAAGTAGGGAAGCCAAAAATTCAATTGGCCAAAGCATCTCGGATCATAAAAGGAGTCAGAAAAGGATTACATGTCTACTTAAGTAAGCTCAACAAGTTAGATCAGAAGCAAGAGTCTAGTGAAGGACCTTCTTCGCTAAAGGAATACGCGGATATATTTCCTAAAGAGTTGACAGAACTTCCACCTCAAAGAGAAGTGGATCATGAGATTAAGCTAGTACCAGGAGCTGCGCCAATTGCAAAGAAACCTTATAGAATGTTCATACTAGAAGCAATTGAGCTGAAGGAACAACTCAAGCAACTGCTAGATCAGGGCTACATGCGTCCTAGCAATTCAACATGGGGAGCTCTAGTACTGTTCCAGAAAAAGAAAGATGGAACACTTCGACTATGTATTGATTACCGAGGATTGAATCAATCAACTGTCAAAAACAAGTACCCTATTCCTAGAGTAGATAAGCTTCTTGATCGTCTTCAGGGTGCAAAGATCTTCTCCAAGATTGATCTCAGGTTAGGTTACTATCAGATAAGGATCAAGGAAGAAGGTATCCCAAAGATAGCCTTCAACACAAGATATGGGCACTTTGAGTTCCTAGTTATGTCATTCGGGCTTACGAATGCACATGCCACCTTCAACAGGTTAATGCAGGATATCTTTAGGCCATATCTTGATGACTTCGTGCTTCTCTTCTTCGATGACACTTTAGTCTATTCTAAACAGAAAGAAGATCATGAACCCCAACTTTGGATTGTCCTTGAGACGATGAGGTCACATAAGCTGCATGCTAAGATGAAGAAGTGTGCATTCTTCAAATGTCAGATTGAATATCTGGGATTCATCGTATCAGCGGAAGGAATCTCAGTAGACCCAGCCAAGGTCAGAGATGTGCTAGAATGGCCAATACCAACATCTGTCAAAGAAATACGCAACTTTCTTGGATTGACAGGATGGTATAGGGTCTTCATAAAAAACTATGCTTTCATTGCAGCACCTCTGATGGACTTACTGAAGAAGCAAACATCCATTGCATGGTCAACTCCCGAACAAACTAGCTTCGACAGATTGAAGCAAAGTTTGGTATCAGCACCTATCCTAAGGCTTCCAGACCTCAGTAAGGAGTTCGAGGTAGTAACTAATGCTAGCGCACTTGCCTTAGGATGTGTGCTCATGCAGGGAAGCCATCCTGTAGCATACTCTTCAAGGAAACTGAAGAGTCATGAGAAAAATTATGCTACCCATGATCTGGAATTGTTAGCTGTCATCCATGCTCTAAAGCTTTGGAGACACTACCTCTTGGGTAACAAGTTTACCCTAGTGACTCATCATAAGAGTCTCAAGTGGATCTTTACCTAGAACGAGTTCAACATGAGGCAACGTTGGTGGATTTAAGTGCTGGAAGAGTACGACTTTGAAATCAAGTACCGACCAGGGAAAGAGAATGTAGTTACCAATGCAGTCAGTCGCAAGGCATTCCTTAATTCCCTAATCTTGCAGAATCCATCAACAGCTAGATCTCTAGCTACAAAAGTACCTATGCCAAACAATCCGATACTTGAGTTAGCTAGAGAGGAAGCATGCCATGATCCAGCCTATCAAAAGATGCTAAGGGAAATCTCTATCAAGGATCAGAACCAAAAGCTACAGGCTAAGTATCATGAGTTCTCTATCAATAGTGGACTTGTCTACTATAGAACGAGGCTATGTATACCGACAAGTTAGTCACTTAAGCAGAAGATATTGTGGGAAGCTTGTAACATGTCCACTAGTATCATCGAGGACACGTCTTAGCAGTCCATCGAAAAGGATGTATAGAAAGCTCTGCCCGGCACTCCCACGGAATGTTATGGGATTTGTGATCTAGGGCTTTCCACGTCTGCCACGTAGCGGAAGTATTTTGGCCGTTCCCACTTACGATCGACCTGGATTAGGGTTTTCCTGATTGGTCATTTCCTAACAGCAACTAGCATCGGACCCAAGCGAACTACTTTACGCAGAAACGCCAGGTCCGAAGCGGATTCACGCTGCACTTGGTTCAAGGAGAATGGGAAACGAGAGGGATGCAAAGCTCAACCTCTCTGCCATAAGGCATAGTCCCATTCCATTTCCCTAAAACAGCGTAAATCGAGATAAGACATATCTCTAGGTCAACGCTTTTGTTGTTCGTGTCCTTTGACGATCATCCCACTGTTCCTCGTGATTTGAGAAAAGTTCCCGGCCAACCGGGACCACCCAACCGTAGGACGGACCCATGGCCCATCCTCCGCACTTTCCTCGGGTTGTTTTAGTTATGTAATTATCTAACACATTAGTTGGACACGTAACAACCAGCTTCTTTAATTAACCCATTAAGCACTAGTTCCTTCACGTAATCTTATCACTTGACATAGAAAAACAATATCAGACAAGTTCTTTATTAATAGGTCATCATATTTAACTTTGAAATACAAAGAGTTCTGCCCGTAGGCTTATCCACAATCCGCCCGAAGGCTATCCAGCAATCCATAGGGATCACTATTCCAAGTTTCCGCCCAAAAACTAGTATGCGAGCCTCGAGATCCAATCCCGAGTCATGTTAGCCTCTTGTGCAGGACCTGGAAGGCGAGGGATTTACGGTCAGAGCCCCCCTGGCACCCAAGCGTCCTCCTGCTCCAAGTAGCACTCAACAGAGAGACCTCTCGCGGCGGGTTCGGTCCACGTTCCCGGCGCAGTCAACAACCCCCTTGGTTAGGGTCAGGCAGGCAGTCGGGGGTAACTGAAGCTGCCTCTCTCTTCAGGCCTTCAACCTGAAGTATAGATATTCATTTATTTTGTAATTCATTGGTCAAACAAGTCAAACAGTGCTCTAAAATCTCTAGCAAGCACAAACATTTCCATTGATCGTTTTTGTTATTAGCAAACTGCTAAGGAATAAATCCTTCCTTTCGAATGCATCCAGCACTCGATCCGGGGTGTCTTGCAACTTGGCAAGATCCCTTATATTCTGGGTTAGGGCATACCCTATTAGCCCAACTTGGTCAAACATTAAAGTTCATTGGGTACTTGAGTTTCTGGTTTTTAATCTCCAATTAATCTTCCTTACCCAAGGAGATTATCAAAGTACACATCCTCTTGCAAGATAACTTTGCATAAGGATTCGCCATGCTCGTTGCGAGAATTTGGCCTTCCTTCTTGTGATCCAATCACAAGACCATATGACTTCGTACTTGCTGTGCAAGTGCCGCATCATACTATGCGATAATGGAATCACGAATCAATCTGTTTCAGGTTCTTTAAGCTAACGTTGTTAGACCTAGGGTTTCCTAGCTTCATTCTTGTAAGAATCTCAAGGACAAACCCTAGTTCCTTTTTCGATTACAATTTACTGACCCTACATTCAGGGAATGTGGACAAGTATTTAAGGTATAGACGTCTCTTGGAATTTTAACTCATTCCCAACTAATATTTCGCAGCATAGGTATTTTTAAGTTTAATTTGGTTAACTCTAGAAGGTAATTTCGAGATTACTTCCGTATGATTTGTTATCTACGTGTCAATTGACTTTTCAATCCTATAGTTTATCGATTTCAGGTTAGGTTAAATCCAACTAATCTTCCCTTTTCTTTGCGAACAAACTCATGCTAAATAAGCAACCTTTTCCTTGCTAAGTTATGCAGTTAGCAACGATAATTTCCTAGAGTTTATGCATCGTAAGAATCCTTTCATGATTTGCACTTTCCATGATGATTCGTTGCAAAAAGAATAGGGGTTAATAGTGCGAGATGCAGTTTTATACCTTTAGGCTTAACCGAAGTATACTATTTTAATAGGTAAATAATCTTGCTCATAATTCATTTCAATGCATAAAGCTATTTGAAAAAAATACGTTTATACTTTATTTATTTTGCATGTTCTATTAGATGTATTTCGTCGTGAATGACTAGGACAAGATATATCCTATTTCTAACAACTAACCTTGCATGATTAAAATTACAACGATATAAAATTAAAAATTAAGAAGGAAAAACCTGGGTTTGGGGTGAGATATCCACATGGATTCCGGGAGATGACCCTCCCGGGGCTACGTCTTGGACTTTCTTAGGAGGCACCGCAATTGTAGTCGTTCGGATGTGGAAACAGCTTTTACAACTCTTCTTTGAAATTCCACTGTCACTCCCTTGCACAGTCCATCAAAAGTAAATTTTTTGGAAGGTTCCCTCCTTGAAACTGGGAAATTCGAAAGGGTGTTTCAGAATCTTTTACGACTAAGACCCATTGAAGCCATGGGGAAGGCTTAATGGCCTTATAATGACTCGTTCACAACGAGGCATGAAAAGGGAGGGAAAAGGCACAAGGTGCGGAAGAGAACTCCAAGGAAATATAGTAACCGTAAAGGTTATAAGTAAGGTCGAAGGTCCTTGGGTCAACTTGGAGGGAAGGGTTTCAATATGCCACAAGGGAAGGGCTACGGAAGGTTTTAACACGGAGGAAAGAGGGGTGGTTCCAAGGAAAAGGGATAGGGGTTTTAAAGGATTAGCACGAGGGTGTGTGGTTCCAAGGGGAAAAACAAAAGGGGCTTAAGGATAGGGTTTCAGTGAACTTTAAAATCACAGGGAAGATAATAATCCCAAAATAAAGGACTTAAGGGTAAGACATGGGGTTCCAACACCCATAGGAGAGAGCCATATAATGTATTTAGACACGGAGGTGTTGTAGGCTTAAGGGATAAGAGGGGTGATAGGACACGGGGGGAAAAGGGTTTCAAAGCCCATAACAAAGGGCTTAAAGGTTAAGTCACGGGAGGTATGGAAGGGTTTTGAAAGGCACAAGAAGGGGGTGAAAAGGGCCTTAGGAGATTAAAATCCGGAGGGGGGGAGAAGGAAAAAAGTATAGGAAGGGGGTCTTGGGGGAAAAAATTTTAAGCCCCGGGAAAGAAAAGGGGTGAAAAGGGGCTTATTAAGCCCCTTTGGAAGCTTCCCCCAGGAAGCTTCCAAAGTTTCCCCACGTGGGGGGAAACTTACTGGCAGCATGCGGCCTGCGACGGTAGACGGCGGCTCCTCCCAGGCCTCAAGACATGGCGGCAGCCTCCCCCTCTTTCCTTTCCGGCTTCAGCTCCTCCGTCAACATTGAGCGGTGTACCTCCTTCTCAGGCGAGTTCCGGGCAGCGTCGTCCTCTCACTCCCCTGGCCTTCCCTTGGGTGGGGGTTTTTATAGGGAGAGGGAAGGGAATCCTCCCTCCCTCTGTGTCATTGTGCATAGCGGTGGAAGGCGGAGAGCTCCACCAAGGAGCTTTGTCCTTCATTCTATTTCCCTCCCCTTACAGCACGACAGTCGATTTTGGGGAGGGAAAATTAAAAAAATTTGCATTATCGTAGGCATTTCTCAAAATTATCCATTTGAAAGGGGTTAGTTCATGCGAAGGGAAATGCAGAACTTTCCATCCCTGTAGATAAATGTAATACAACGTTGTTCTCCCCAAACTAAATGTAACTGTTGGCTTATCATCGCATGAAACGTTGTATTCGAAAGGGCTATGCCCATATAAATACAAATAAAGACTTCTTTTTATCAATGTCTGGTTGTGCGTAAGAGTTGATAAAAATTTAAGTAGCTACATTGTTTAAGAGATAGATGAATTAAAGATGTAATATAAATCAATAACGATTATCGTATAATAACATTAAGAAACCTTTATCCAGGCACAACCCCAGGTACAGGTTCCTAGTTCACCTCCTACATCAAGTACTGCTGTAATCTAGGAGAAGAAGTTCCTTCTCAAGCAGATTAAGCCACCCGAGTTTGATGAGAGAGGCAGATTCGTCCAAGCTGATGCTGAAATTTGGATTGAATCCATGGAGAATTACTTCAAAGCAGCCGGTGCTGCACCCGCCAATCAGGCTATGCTCGCCAAGTTAAAGCTCATCGGCAAAGCCAGACTTTGGTGGAAGTAATGGTGCATGGATCAAGGGATCACAGAGGGATCCGTTACCTGGGAGAAGCTGAAGAAAGCCGTGCAGGGAAGATACTTGCCACCTGCATATCGCACTCGCAGAAAATGAATGAGTTCTGCAAGCTAAAACAGCTGGGACTCACTCTTGACGCATACTACTCTGAATTCGTCTCACTTTTAAAGTATGCGCCACAGATGGACATGACACAGCAGGTGTCCAAATTTTGTGCGGGTTTAAATCTGCCAATAAATACCCATCTCGAATCTATACGTCCATCAGATCTTCAGGATGCACTCATTCGAGCAGCGCCTATAATTCAAGAGGTGCAAGCTAGACCAAGGGGTAAACACAATATTAGTGAGTTTGGGAATCTCCCAATTCCCATTTTTTGAATTCTAAAAAGGTGGCATCCGGATAACATGCCAAATCTATTGAGCTATAGAGCGTTCAATTTGGAGTTATAGTGTTCAAGTTATGACAAATCCAAAGATTTGACCACGAGTCCCAAACTTATGGAAAATTCCCATATTCCCCAATATGGTGTTGGTAATAAAACTTGGTCTTATAATGACTCGAACAGAGGAGCATTCAGACCTCAAATGAAGAGAGTTCAAGGTCATAATCAGGCACAAAGAAAGAAAGCAAGGATGAATAATGTCAACAACTTTGTTCCTACTCAAAGTAAGGGCCGAAACCTCCGTTGTTTCCACTGCAACAAACTCGGTCACTTCAAGAGGCAATGTTCCAAGCTTGGTGGAGGACATCGCCAAGCGCCTTTCCAAGGAACAAGCCGTGGTCAAGGAGCCGCTACTCGAGGAAGAGGAAGAACCGCTTGCATTGCCAATAGGCAATTGTGTGAAGAAGAAGAAGATGATGATGATCCAACCATGGAAGCAGAATTTAAAAGAGCGACAGTCCATGCCGCTTTACACAAGAAAGGTCCGAATCACTAGTTCTCGGTGATTCAGACACCGTCGAACTATCAAGGTAAAGGTTTCAAGACCTTGCTTGTGGAATTGGCAATTGGTCGTGAGGTTACTTGTACCAGGCAAACTGTTAAGATGGAATTCTTTCTGGGAGGAAAGAAGACTTCGGTCAAATTTAGAGTCATGAATTTAGGTATCCATGAGTGTCTACTCGGAATGGATTGGCTTAAGCCTAACGATGCCCACATTCACTGTGGAAAGGGTTAAGTTTCCTTTCGAAACTCTGAAAGGGAATTAGTCACAACTCAAGGTGAGGCTGGAGTGCCGAGAATCCAATTGGCCAAAGTATCTCGGATCATAAAAGGAGTCAGAAAAGGATTACCTGTTTACTTGATCAAACTCAACAAATTAGATCAGAAGCAAGAGTCTCATGAAGGACCTTCTTGGCTAAAGGAATACGCGGATGTATTCCCTGAAGAGTTGACTGAACTTCCGCCTCAAAGAGAAGTGGATCATGAGATTAGGTTAGTATCAGGAGCTGCGCCAATTGCAAAGAGACCTTATAGAATGTCCATACCAGAAGCAATTGAGCTGAAGGAACAACTCAAGCAACTGTTAGATCAGGGCTACATCCGGCCTAGCAGTTCACCATGGGGAGCTCCAGTACTATTCCAGAAAAAGAAAGATGGGACACTCCGACTATGTATTGATTATCGAGGATTGAATCAATCAATGGACGTCCAATTTTGGGTTGGTCCGATCTGCCTAGTGGTCCGATTTTGGTCACGTCCGATTCTAGGAGTCGGATCAAAAAAATGGTCCGATTCTGGGAATCGGATCGGACAGGGTGGTCCGATTCTGGCTGGTCCGATTTCGGACTGATCCGATTCTGGGTGGTCCGAGTGTCCGAGTGTCCGATTCGGATGGGTTGGTCCGAATCTGAGTGGTCCGAGTGGTCCGATTCTAAGGGCAGTCCGAGTGCCACATGGCGCGTCCGATCGGGCTGGTCCGATTATGGTAATCGGACCAGACTGGTCCGACTCACTCTCAGTCGGACGGTCCGACTCGAGGGCACGAGTGGATTGAGTAAGCATGCATATCCTTAGCCCAATTGCTCCATACAAAGGGGCTACACTGGTTGTGATTGCCTAATTTTCAACATCCCTCCTTAGTCACAACCACAAAGGCACAAAGTGTGTAGAGGCTTTAGTGATCAATCACTTGCAAGAGAGATAGGGAGAGAGAGACAAAGATTGAGAGAGACAAAGAGAAAGAGAGAGTGAGAGAGGTAGAGGAATCAAAGGAATAGTGAAGGCTCATCATAACACCTTTCATGGATACCCTCCAACCTTATATCATCCCATCATCATTGAAACTTTCTCATCCATCAATACATCCCCCTTGATAAATCCTCCTTTACAAGTTTCCATCTTCCTTGCAAGGTTGGAAATATTCCTATCCTCCTACTCAATCTCTTGAAAACTCCGATACTCCTACATCCCTTATCCCATTACTTCTAAGGAGATCTACCTTTAGACTCAATGAGAGCATCTTGCATGAAGAAATAATGTACTTGTGATTCCAAGACCACCAAAGAACGCAAGGAGAAAATTATGCGACAAGTTGTAAAGTGCATGGACAATGGCCTCAAAGTGAAGGAATATGGAAGAGGACAGGAGGTGGCATGCACAAACAATGTCACATTGAGCCAAATGACCGCAGACCACAAAGATCATCTTGATCCTACCATTGGTCACCTACATAGTTTCTCCTTTATCTAGCTCTTTTACATCTGGCCTTCTATTTCCATGTTGTTGTTGCCTCACCTCAAGCACTACAAACACTTCAAGAACTATATTATCTCGCTCCTCCCTTGGCTCCTCCAAAATAATATCCTCTCTTACAAGTGGATTTACTGGCCTTGTTGTCCATTCCTCTACTATCTGGTGGGGCATGTTGCCACCCTCTATGGTACTAGGTACTTTATTTGCTCCCCATCACAAACAATATTGAGGTTTGGCTTTCTAGAGGACCTAGTTTGGGAATATGGTGATGCACAAATGATGAAGTGATAATATTCGAAATTAAAGTTCTCATAATCTAATTGCCAAGAGGAGATTGGAGAATCAAATCACAAAGTATTACCAATGCCATCAAATAGTGATTTGAATGTAGCTTTAGCAAGTTCTCTTTCTATTTTTTTTGCATGAAGAAAAGAAGAAAAACATCATCAAGTGTGATTTGTTAGTCATTCATTCTAAGACTCTTCCTAACCCTAAAATAGACAATGGGACCAAGAGGTATAGGCAACCACAAAGCAAAGTGGCTAGTAGGAGTGTAGATACCACGTTGAGATATTTGCAATCACACCTATTGTGGCCTCTTTGCATGAGGCAGTTCTGGGCTTAGGACATGCAAGTAGATTGAATCCCATATGCACAGAGAGGGAAAATTGCTGCCCATCTAGCAACTATAAAGCATTGTACTTGACTACCACTTTATATATGGAATGAATACAATGTCATGATGCTTTGTACTTTTAGTTAAGTATCTTGTCTTTGTCAGTCCTACACAAGATTGTGTTTATGAGTCCAAGCTACCATCTTGGAACCTAATTCACGTGTGTAACAGTTTGTCTCTACTTGTCTATGTCATCATGAGTTTGGTCTTCATCTTTGATCCACCATAGCCACTGCCATGCTCTAGTAGATCCTCATCTTTTGACATGGTATTAGAGCTCAGCAGAGCATTTCCCAGCTCTCCTTTCACTCCTCTCATCTCCTCTTCATCTCATTCTAGCTCAGTTTTAGTGCACGACCCCCATTCCTCACTTGAATCTCACTAGCACCTTGTGGCAGCCATAGCTAGATCTGCACCTACCTTTGATTGAGCTTCTTGATGTCCCCCTACAGAGCATAACTCCACTTGCTTTATTCTTTGGGATTGCTCCCTAGCTCTGGGTGCTATTGCCTATCACATAACAGCACGACATTGTTCATCGTCTTGGCTCACATTCTGGAGATTGTGCTTCGCTGTCCATTTCTACGCCTGCGAACTGGTTGTACAATTGTGTGCTTTGCTTGCTGTGTGCCCTTTCCTAGAACCATAGGGCTTTGATATCCCCTTACCTAAGCTACCTCTACACTAGAGATTCTACTGAATCGTCCACTCCACGCGCATCTATGACGAAAAAACCAGACGGGGCTGCAAACCTTAGAGTGTGGACTCCATAGCCAAAGCTCCAAATTTCATCCTTTACACTTTCTCAAGCTCACTAGAGCTCCTGCTACTCAAGTCTATTGCCTAAATAGACCAACAGATTAGTAAGGAGGGGAGATCTTGCAGACTTGAAAGATTTGGAGCAAGCAACAAGACATTTAAGCTCAACATCAAGTTCAAGCATAGTATCTACATAGTGTGTTTTCACACTACCATTGTTATGTCTTCTAACACATTAGATTTCAACTCTATTGCTGAAAATTTTTAGAGTTTCAATATTGATTCTCAATGGAAATTATGAAGACCTTAATGTGGAACTCATTCAGGAGAAGTAACATGATTATTGTTACTCATTTATACTACATTGGAAAAATGTCTATTCTACTTGCAGGAGGAAATGAAGCTGTCTACACTCCAGTACAGTCAATGATCTAATTAGAAGACCTTGAGGACATCTCAACTTCTTCAGAAAAGATGATTCCCTTGCTTGAGGGGGACATGGACATGAAGACTAATGCAACTAATGCAAGCAAAGTCAATAAAGAAGTTGACCAAGAGAACCTAGAGGACCAAAAGATCAAAGTAGTGGACATTGAAGCTACAAGCAAATTGAAGAATAAGTAAAAGATAAAAAAGAGCAAGCTGGACTACATTAACAAGAAGACCTGCAATGAATTGAAGATCTATGTCAAAAAAAATGCTAAAAATTGCAAGGGCCTGCCGGTCCTTGACCCAAATTTTTACTGACTTTTTTAGCCTTGTAATGTCTAGCCCTAGTGCTTCTAACATAAGCTTGTAAAATCCTCATGTAGCCTTGTACTACAGCCTCTGTGAGGCCCCTGTTATAGCCTCTGGATGACCATCATGTTTGTGGTATTGACACTTAGCCTTTTCTGCAAAACAACCTCTGGTTTTTTGCCATGTTTATGGTGTGCCCACACTTTGCAGGTGTTGCTCTCACTAAAGCATCTACACACTTTGTACTTTCTGGTTGTGATTGAGGAGGGGTCTTGAGATATTTGCAATCACACCTATTGTGGTCTCTTTGTGTGAGGCAATTCTAGGCTTAGGACATGCAAGCTTAGGACATCATCAAGTGTGATTTGTTAGTTATTCATTCTAAGACTCTTCCTAACCCCGAAATAGACAATGGGACCAAGAGGTATAGGCAACCACAAAGCAAAGTGCCTAGTAGGAGTGTAGATACCATGTTCAAACCTATTGTGGCCTCTTTGCATGAGGCAATTTTGGGCTTAGGACATGCAAGAAAATTGAATCCCATATACACAGAGAGGGAAAAATGCTACCCATCCAACAACTATAAAGCATTGTACTTGACTACCACTTTATATATGGAATGAATACAATGTCATGATGCTTTCTACTTTCAGTTAAGTATCTTGTCTTTGTCGGTCCTACACAAGATTGTGTTTATGAGTCCAAGCTACCATCTTGGAACCTAATTTACTTATGTAATAGTATGTCTCTATTTGTCTATGTCATCATGAGTCTGGTCTTCATCTTCGATCCACCATAGCCACTGCCATGCTCTAGATCTGCGTCTTTTGACATACTAAAGCATGTACACCCCTCACTCACTCTATATAATCAACATTCCATAATTGGCATAGTCACCCAATGGTGCAATACTATAAAACATACCCAATTAAATAAGTGCTCTAATGGACAAGACATGCCCAACTAAATAGGTGCCCTAATGGAAAAGAAATTTATAGTCATCTCCACAAATCTAAGATGCAATTCCAATACCTCTACATTGCATAGTAGATCATCATGTTGAGGTTGTAATGAGGATGGTGCCACATAATTTACAAAAGACTAACATATAAGACCATTAATATTACTATTAGCTAGAAAAATCAAGTTTCCAGACTTTTAGCTCTACCACCTCTTTGCCAAATTGATCAATATCTAGTGTGTTTGTATTATTAACACCTATGTCTCTTAGGGACTCCCTTCTAATGGCAATCATCCCCTCAGGCTTTGTGATTTTGACTTTGTTTGGCACCAGTCTAGATTAGTGCATTTGAAACTCTTGCGTATACGTTTTCAACTTCTCTATTATCTTCCCAACTCCATGTATCAAGCCAACTTGCTTGTCTTTGTGAGTTTTTGATGCTTCAAGAGTAGTTTTTACTATCAAGGCATTGTCAGTTTGTGTTGTGTACTTCACAGTAGCTGTAGCCCTCGTGTTACAAGCTCCTATTATATTAGCAATTGATGCAAAATGGGTGGTGAAGGAGATATTCAAGATAGACCCAAAAGCATACTTGTTTAGAAACTCCATAATATGCATTGAAAACATAGGTGTACTAGAGTCAGCAGGCTGGTTAGCGGTTGTGCTAATTGTATCGCTATAAAGATACATATTTGTAGTAAAGGATTTCACTTCAGCTACTTAACTTGATCCATTTGTGAATCTCCATTTCTCTAATTTCCTATCTAGTTTATTTTGTTGTCATATCATCTTGACTATGCCCTTTGTAAAATTGAGCCATGCTATAAGACCAAGGTTATTCATAAGTTTCTCTATATTTTAGCCATGTGAATCCACATGCAAAATGCACACTCACCTCATTGTTTAGAGGTGCTTCTTGATATACCATATGATATAAAATAACACACTCCCCAGAGAATTCTAGCCTTAGGCCCTCAATTCAATCTTCTCCCTCTCACACCATTTATGTAGCTAGAGTGTCAACCATTCTACGTTCTCAAAATCATCATCAAAATGAGTTTGTGATCCTTTCCAAACTAGCTCAACCAATACTTTGATTCAAATTTGTCCTTTGTAAAACAAAAGTTGGTTTAAATAGGTAACACTTTTTGTGGTGTTGACTACATCCTTGCTAAAAAAAAGTACATAAAATTAGGTAAGTACGTGATTAGACAACAAATTAAAAATCTTACAAACAATGACAGCTTCATTTTCTAGTGTGTGTAACACTCGAGTAGTGCTCCAGTGGTGAACCATTCCAAAGTAGTATTCAACCACTTTTTAGCTTCTCCAACACTCAATTACCATATGTGTGACTAGTAAATATGCAATGGTGGGGCTACACTTTGAAGGTATTGGAGCACCACTTTTCAGGTGGTCAAGTAGTTTTTGCAACCTCAAAAGTAAGTGGCAAGTATAAAAGGCAGAGCTTAAGTTAGTATCACCATTTTGAAGTTTGGACATTGGCATGAGTCAAATTCCAAACAATGGCTATAAACCACTTTGAATGCCTCTAAACCACTTTAAGTGGTAGAGAAAAACTACAAAGCATTTAGTTTAGTGCCACAAGAATGCAAAGTAATACTGCACAACTTGCAAAAATGCCAAAACTCCAAACTAGAATAGAACAACTTTAACTAAGTCAAGCACCAATTTATTTCAAATTGGAAGTGGTTGAAACAAATTTCAAGTGAGTAATGTCTACTTTTTGTCAAATTTTGATTAAAAAGTGAAAATTCACCACAAAGGACTAGTTAAGAATCACTTTAAACTAGAGGAACGTTAGTTTTTCCATTCAAAAAAATATTGTGTAATACGTTTTAATGGTTTTACACAATGTTCTATTTCTGATTACCACAAAAAATGGAGTATCACTACAAGAGAATGGGCAAATAACGATGGTTGTTTGTGACACAAATAGTGAAGATGGTTTGAGGAAAAAAAACCATAGAAAACTCGAGCACAGGATTTGCTATGCAAACATTTTTGAGAGAGAGCGAAAGAGAGTGTGAGAGGGATGGTCACCTTGAGAGGGATATGGAGAGGAAGATGAAAAGAGAGAACAAGAGCTTCCCACCACCACCGCCACCGTATGTGAAGAAGAGGGAGAAGTGCGCAAGGGAGAAAGAAGGGACATTGTAAAGAGGAGACAAAGAATCCATCCTTGCGACTTTGTGGTAGGTACATTGCCTCTTCTTGCTTTGTTCTTGTGTTTTCTTCTTTCCTTTTTTTGTTTTTCTTTGTACTAAGATACATTGAAAGAGAGAGAGAAAGAGAGGAAAGGAGAGAGGGAGAAGGAAGGAAGAGGACGAGAGAATAAGAGAGAGAAAAAGAGGAAAGGTAACAAAGAAAGAGAGGAAGAGAGAAAGAGAGAGAGGAAGGGAGGGAGGGAGAAAGGAGAATGAGTGAGAGAAACAACCGGGGGGGGGAAGAAACAAAGAAAGAGGCAACAAAAAAGAGAAAGAGAGAAAGAAAGAGATGGGGGAGAGAAAAAAAAAGAAGAGTGAAGGAAAAGGTGGATAAAAGCATGAGGTAAAGAGAGGAAGGAGAGTGAAAAAGATAGAGAGAATAACAAATAGAGAGCGAGAGAGAAGGAGAGATAACAACAGAAACAATGAAAGAATTAGAGAGAACAGAATGATAGAAACATAAAGGGAGAGGGGGAAGAGAGACACAAAGAGGGGTGGGGAGAGAGGGTATTTCAATATCTTGTTTTATGAGTTTTTTATTTTCTATCTTTGATTTTTATTAAAATGAGATACGTTGAGTGCGAGTAGAGAGGAAACGAGAGAAAGTAAAAGAGAGAATAAGTGAGAGTGGGGAGGGAAGATGGGGGAGAGAAAGAAACATTGAGAGAGGGGGGGAGAGAGAAAGAAAGATGGATGAAGGGAGCCAAATAAAGAGAGAGAGAGAGAGAGAGAGAGAGAGAGAGAGAGAGAGAGAGAAAGAATTTGAAATGTGAAAAGAGAAATAAAGAAGAATGAAGGGACGCAAATAAAATAAGGAGAAAGAGAGAGAAAGAGGGGTCGGGAGAGAAATAAAGAGGAGGATAGATAAGACAGAGAGATATGGAGAGAAAATGAATGGATAAAGAGAGATGGAGGGAGGAAAACAAATAAAGGGAAAGGGAGAGAAAGAGTGTTGGTTACTGCGAGGAAGACGAGAGACGAAAGGAAGAGAGGAAAGAAGAGAGATATGAGACACCGGAAGTGGAACCCCTGAAGTGTGTCAACTGAGCACACATGATAAGAATATATAGAGGGGACCTGGGGCGCTATATATATATATAGACAGACTATATATAGCTAACACCCCCACTCAAATAAAGGTCCCTTACTATGGATGAAAAAACCCTTGGGGGCTCAAGGGAAAAACCCACAGCTCTATACAGGCCTACCATTATATTAATATTCAAAATATAAAATTACAAAGTTAAACTTACAAGAGCCTATTCATAGGCATCAAAGGAGCTACATCACTCCTGAATTACAACAGCCTATTCAAAGGCATCAAAAGAGCTTTATCACTCCTAAATATACAACATGTAAAATAAGGATAAGTGACATCACTACAAAAGATAAAATCTCCAAGAAATTCCTTCAACTAAACTTGGGATGTAAGCAGTATATCTGTCACATCAAAACTTGAAGAAAAACGTTACAGCGACATTAGAACAACACAAAGTCTATAGAGACGGTTCGCAACGCCGCTCTATAGACCACATAACACATGTGGGGCCCCATGAACAGACTATAAATAAAACAATTTTTCATCAGCTGGAATATAGACGCTCATCAACTGGAATAACGAACGAGGACGCTCATCAATGGAACAATGAACGAGGACGATCAGCACGAAGCATGATAATATCAACATCCAAAAGTAATATTGATGTTGAAATGTAGAGAGAGAGAGAGAGAGAGAGAGAGAGAGAGAGAGAGGAAGCTTATCTACTAAGTGGCTCTCATAAGCTACTAGGTTTCTAAACAACCTCTTTGTATCATCTCCCACTCTTATTTTGGGCAAATACAGAATGGCCTTCTTAGCATCGAAACTGACTGAGTTCATGTAACTTGGTGCTACAGGTTGGAATTTGATACCACAATTGTGAAGATTAACTGCAGATGGGAAGTGAGTTGGCTTCTCCACAAGCTTTTGAGTTTGGGAGCCTTGAGTGGCAATGCCCAAGTAGCTTGGTAAACGATTGCATTAGGGTGATGACAATACATATCATCTCATTATTATACATATCTCAGTCCAGAGAATTCTCATAGCTTAGACTTTCTTGGGGCTGTGCAGAGGGCAGTACCAGGGACACAACCTCCTACAACAGTAACACAGATACATCACCATGATAAATCACCAATACAACCCAGCCCTCTCTTACAGTGTCAATGAGCTTGCATACACCACGACCTTTGCCTCAACTCTTGCCTCATGCACACAATAAAAAATAGCCCTGTTTACAAGAGTCCATTCCTAATTATTGCTTGGATCCAAAGTGCAGGAAATCTGGATTTGAAAGAAATCTCATGTGACTGTTAAACGATTGCAGCCTCTGCTAATCTGAGTAGCCTGGTAGAAAACAGGTGGCCCAAGCCCCCTTCTCCAATTGAATTGCCTCCAATTTGATTGTTGCAGTCTGAGCACAGTAGAAAAAGAATTGCAGCCAGTAGCTTGTCACCAAGATTTAAAGTCTCTGCTTGCAATAGACCTATTTTACACCTGAGTGCAATTACTTCTTTCGCTAAACTTGATGGAAGCTGTTTTTCCAAATCAATTGTGTCCATATTAGAAATAGCAATCACATGCTTAGATATAGACCACCTGAGTGCAATAACTTCTTTGGCTAAACTTGATGGAAGCTGTTTTTCCAAATCAACTGTGTCCATATTAGAAATAGCAATCACATGCTTAGATACAAACCACCTGAGTGCAATAACTTCTTTGGCTAAACTTGATGGAAGCTGTTTTTCCAAATCAATTGTGTCCATATTGGAAATAGCAATCACATGCTTAGATACAGACTATAGTGAGGCATCCTCATGTACATCTGCTGCAATAAGAACAGGAAGGACCTAGTGAGGCATCCTCATGTACATCTGCTGCAACAAGAATAGGAAGGACCTCATCAACATGTGCCTTTTCCACCATAGTGTGAAGTTGATACTGCCAGAAAGCTTTTTGTTCCAGAATATCAAAAACAGAGGATAAACTCAGCATCTCAATTGCAAACTCTATAACAGGCTGGCAAGCTTCATGAAGACATTCATCATCAATACACTTGATAGCAGGAACAGCTTGCTTTCCAGTGTATAGGAAGCCTAAGGTGACCATGAAGGTATCATAGCCTATCCTCCTCGAGTTGGGGAGCCTGTCATACAGCTTTTAAAGGTCAATCTTTACCTTTCCCATCGAATTATCCTCGTTGCCTCTGCTCAGTGATGCGAAGGATGCAAGCTCCCTGTTATCCTTACGAAAGCGAGCCTTGAAGAAGGGGCATCTTGCAGTGAGGATGCAAAGATGAATAGGCACGGCTCTTCCAGAGACATAAATGACAGCATCACTGAAGACATCACCCGCGTCCGGCAAGATCAAGCCCCCAAGGCTGCAGCTAAGCTTCTTTAGAGCCTTCTCATGAGTAGGAAGCCAAGGGGGCGTATTGAAGGGGCCTTGCATTCAGGGCAGAGATGTTCTTAGACCACAATCTGAGTCTAAATGCGAAGGCTGCTAAAGAACATGTTGAGAAGTGGGCAGGGCCTGCATACGTCAACTCCCCACCTTCGAACTCGTTGCCACTTCCGAGGTTTTCCCAAAAGCATGGCATAAATGTGCCCACAAGTATGTCTTGCGTCAAAGACTCTAGCGTTGAAGTACAGCGGGATTCTGCAACTGCAACCTGGGAATTGAGGAGGATGCTTAATCTAGAGGTCTCTTCGCGACGGAGCTGTGGGCTGCCTCCATGGAGCCGCTGCTGACGCAGAAGGGAGAGCAGCTCAGGGCAGAGGTAGGGGCAGGCCGGTTGACGTCACCCATAAAAGCCCTACGGGAAGGCACCTGTTTGGGAAGGCCCAGCCAACAGAAAAGAGAGAGACCATGTCTACCCCCATGTTGTGAACTGAGCCTCTCTTACCATAGCCGAGCTTGTGCCTTCGGGGAAAGGCCCAGCCAACAGAAAAGAGAGAGGCTATGGCTACCCCCATGTTGTGATCTGAGCCTCTCTTACCATAGCCGAGCTTGTGCCTTCGGGAGGCTGTGGAGCATGTGCCTTCTCTGCCACTTCATGTGCCTGAGGGGGGTTAGAGGCCATGAAGATCAAGGGGAAGGAGTCCCACGGCTCGCACAAGCAGATGTCGAGCATGCCCTTGATGGAGAGCACCCATTCCTTCTCCTCCAGCTCGGGCGTATTTGTGTGCTCTGATACCATGTTGGTTACTGCGAGGAAGACGAGAGACGAAAGGAAGAGAGGAAAGAAGAGAGATATGAGACACCGGAAGTGGAACCCCTGAAGTGTGTCAACTAAGCACACATGATAGGAATATATAGAGGGGACCTGGGGCGCTATATATATATAGACAGACTATATATAGCTAACAAAGAGGAGTAGAGATTAATATGAAGGAAGATCATCAATGTTGAGTGTATTGACAAAATGCACTCCATAGCTAATTGTGGTGTCATGGCAAAGTTGGAGCAAGAGAGTCGATGGTGGGCCACAGATCCGAATACCATTGTGGATGAGATTGAGTATTTTGGAAACTTGCAAAGTTTTATCTTAGTGGATTACCGTAGCTTCTCCATGATCATATTCAATCTACAATGGTTTAAATTGGTATTCGAAGGATCTGGGGCAACCGTTTGGCGAGGTCCATCAAGATTTTTGAAAATAGATTCCGAGAAAAGATGGAAAAATCTACGTGACATGTCTAGCCCATTGTGAACAGGTGCATGACCTATTTCTTTTATTTTTTTCACAACACGAAATAGTCACAAATGTTGATTTACTCTTATATGTAATATTGAATAGGTAATATTCTATCCAAATCCCTGACAACCATGATGGTGGTATGTTGCGTCGTTAGCTCCTCAGTGTGTGAGAGTGTATGATGAAAGAAATATTCCCACCATAGACAAGGAGGGCATGCAGGTGGAGGGGTTGATATTGCAGAGGGTAGAGGCGGAAGGGGGCTTGGAGTGTGTAGAGGAGACACACATAGGTAATATAGATGAATAGATAGGGGGCCAATAATTTTTTGAGGATGATGTGGACTCCTCCCTCTATGGTGACCTATTTATAGACCTTCCAATGTATGCAAGGTTGTGCGAGGATATTGACATGGGACCGTAGGCAGGTTCATATTTGCATCCGCTTGCTCAATTGATTGATGATTCACTTTTAAGGATACTTTAGAATATGCATTTTAATTAGCATCATTTTTTTCAGAGTTATGTTGTCGTGCTTTACCTAAATCTTTATATTGAAATGCTAACATCACTTTTTGTTTGTGCAGGTTACCTTTGGCGATACTTGGAGAGTAGGATGAGTCAAGAGATGAGCGATGAGGAGTTGCAAGAGATATTCACATGTATGTCTCTAGATCATATTGCCCGATTTAGAGATATGACAGACTAGGAGCTATCTCGTACATCATCTAGTCGTTCTATGAGATCTACTTTGGCACACTTTGATGCTTCGATTTTCGATAGATGAGTTCGACTCTCTAGACTGGCCCTGAATGGAGGGAGTGATTCTCAAGGGTGTTGTGGAAATGTGGATGCTGTGAGCTAGCGTTCAGTTCCAAATAGGGATCCTACTCCTCGTTCTTGTAGATGTTCCATAGAGGGTGGCTCAGGTGGGTATTATAGAGGCACCAATGAAGTGTCTCCATGTCTCGTCGATCTCATGGATACTTGTCACCTCCAGGATTTGTCACACTTGTATGGACATCTACTCTAGTGACTCCGGTTTCACTCAATCGTCCATAGCCAAGTGACACCCCTATGGGTGCTACTCCAAGAGATACTACCCTTGTGAGTACACTAGATATACAGGGGTCTTCTGGTTATGCCGAAGAGCGTGGTCGAAAGTGGGAGAAGACACACCTTTAATGTACCCCAGTAGGATATGGATACCTCATAGATGACAAGACATGTGTTGTGATCATAAATGATGAGGGAAGGAGGGTGATGTCTCACATGAGAGAGTTGTGCCAATAAGTATTTAGGTACAACGTTTTGGACCATTGAAAGAATATACCAGAGCGGAGCAAGGAATACATAGTGGTATCTTTACATGAGGAGTTTCCGGTACCTACCGCGGTAGAGAGGTTTTCTATTGGGTGGATGATGGAGTATATGTATGAATACATGTTACATAGACGATCAGACGCACACAAGAAACTCAAGAGTGGCACCTCAAAGCCCAAGTGGCTAGATGTAGAGGATTGGTAGAGACTCAGGGAAGAGGCTATAGATTCTCCAAGACGATGGTGACAACAGTGGAAGGCAACGAGGGCATGATTGGAGGCAAGGGTCGTGCATCATCTAGGGAGTGGTGGCCATAGGACTTATTTGGAGGACTTTGTAAGGTTTTTTTTTTCTTCTCATTTTCTTATTTACAATATCACTTGTACTAACAATCGTGTTTTTAACAATTGTATTCTATTTTCTTTGTAGCACTCTATCACAAACCGTGATCCCATAGGTTTGGAGACTCGATATGTCACAACTCTATAGAAACAGAATTTGTATCCTTTTTCATTAATTTGTCTATATAATGATTTATTAAATTTATTTCCTTTGCACTAATTAGATATAAAGAAAAGTGCATTGGAGCTGGCCACTGATGAGTGGTCACAGGTTATGGTGGACCCACGCGGTGGGTTAGAGAAAAGATAGTTCACACTTCCACCTATATGACCCGATTGGGCGCCTGTGACTAGAACTCACGCATATCAGGGTTAGACTCGCACACAGAAAGGATTGATGCCTTGAAGTGTGGGCTAGATCCACCAGAACAAACAGTTACAATCAACAAGATGGCATGATCATGAAATGCTTGTATAATGTGCATGTGTGGGCTGAAAGCTTGAAATGCACATTTCTTTGCATAGGAAAGTCACATGAAGATTCGGATACCATTTTTGCGATGTACACGGAAAAAGCTTTCATATGACACCCATATTGGGGGGGTCCCTAAATTTTAGGAGATCCCTAAATTTTAGGAGGTCCCTAAATTTGAGGAGCCTCGAATTAGCCTAAAAATGCTAGTCCTAAAAAATAGGGATGTCATTCTAAAAATAGTAAGTTCTGTACTCTGACTGTGCTTACTAAATTTGGTTGTTTCTATTCTTGACAGTATTCAACCCAAAAAGGAAGGCCATAGAGAAGAGACAAGTGTCAAGACACTTGTCACACAAGTTTCCAAGTGTCCCACCACTTGTCACATCTCATGACATGTGGCTGGACACTTGTCTTGTGCTACTCCACTTTTCCCTTTTGTACTAGCTCTCCCCTCTCCTATAAATAAGAGCTCGTTTTTCTTCATTCATCATCATTTTTCTTTGCTGTAAACTCATGTACAGCACCCACAGATAGCCAGAAACTGGCCCCATCCATTCCCCTCATCATCCCCCACTTCTCCATTATCAAATTCCTCCATATTCCCTCTTCTATCACTGTTTTTTTTTACAAGACAGCAAGCCTGTAAATTCATTACAGCACCTCCTTCTCGAGCTCTTTCTTCCATTTTAGCTACAAGAAGCAAGCCCTATCCATGTACTGCTGATCAACGATGGAGAAAGGCTGAATTCCCCTTTTTCTTCTCTCATATTGTAAAGAAATCAGTTCTTATCATTGCATAATAGATAATGCATGTGTGTTTGTACATCTTTGCATGATCTTGTGAGAGTGAGAATTACTTCTTCTCACTCTCAGGTTGATTGTAACTGAGCTCTTCCCTAAGGGACTTGGGTTGAGCAGAAATACATTCCTTCGGGGGGGGTTGCCCATCTTCAACCCTCAATCTTGTCTCCATTACTTTTATATTTTCACGGCTGTAATTTTGTGAGTAATTTTCATTTTCAGCTTTAAGTGTTCATTCTCTTTTATATTAAATCTCGAAAACAAGCGAATATCATAATTGTTAAGCATACTACGTTGTTCGGGGCGTTTACAGTGGTATCAGAGCTTTGGCTCGGTCCTCACCCCCAACACTGGTAGTGCTTACAACTATAAGTTTGTTTGTTTTCAGCCCTTGCATTGAGTGCTTGAGCATATATTTTTTTCTTTAGTCTCAATGGATCAATCGAGTGCTATCCTTCAAGCCATTCAAAGTCTTAGAGAGGAGAATCAGCAAATTCGTGAGCAACTTCTCAAACTAGAAAAAGTTGAGAATCCCAAAGAATTCAAGGAAAGAAGCCCATCTACTTCAAGGAGACAAAGCCATACCAATGAAAGGAGCCGATCAAGAAGTCCAACTACTTCTAAGAGGCAGTCCCATTCTACTTCAAGACAAAGAAAGAGATCACGTCGAAGCTCATGGGCATGTCATCTCTTCTGAAGGGATTCAGATGGATCCTGAAAAGATTAGGATAATCCAAGAATGGCCTCATCTTCGTGATGTACATGAGGTGCGATCGTTTCTTGGCTTATGTTCTTATTACCGCCGCTTCATCAAGCATTTTGCACATATGGCTTCTCCACTTCATGACCTTACAAAGAAGAAGATCTCTTTCCAATGGAAGGAAAAAGAGAATGCAGCCTTCACAAGGCTGAAAACAGCTCTTACTTCTGGACCTGTTCTTATCATTCCAGATCTGGTAAAACCATTTGTGGTGGAAGCAGATGCTTGCAGTGATTGTATTGGTGCAGTGCTAAATCAAGAAGGCCATGCCGTAGCCTTTGAAAGCCGCCGTCTAAATGATGTGGAGAAAAGGTATGACATTTATGAAAAGGAGCTCTTAGCAGTGGTTCATGCTTTAAAGATATGGAAACATTATCTTTTAGGCAATGAATTCCTTATTAAAACCGATCATCAAAGCTTGAAGTATTTCAAGACTCAAAAGCATTTGCAGGAGAAACATGCAAGATGGGAAAATTTCTTGTCCATGTTTCATTTTCAAATTATGTACACTCCAGGGAAACAAAATGTAGTTGCTGATGCACTTTCTAGAGTGCCTCGCATTGCAACTATTACAGTGGCTCATCATGAAGATTTTCAAACGATGAAGAATACTTATGATGAAGATACTGATTTTGCAGCAATTTGGTCAAATTTACAGCAAGGAGGGTATCATCCAGATTATTCCATCAAAGACGGTTACCTTCTCATGAACAATTGCCTTTGTGTCACTCTTCCTGTTCGACAAAAGGTGCTTAAAGAAATTCATGAACCCCCTTATGCAGGGCATAGAGGGAGGGCAGCCACTCTAAGTGCAATTGAGCGCTACTTTTATTGGCCAACATTACGAAGAGATACACATAACTTCATTGAGGCTTGTCTGGTATGCCAAAAATCCAAATATGATAGGCAGAAGATTCCAGGATTGTTGCAACCTCTTCCAATGCCCAAAGATCCATGGGAATCTATCACAATGGATTTCATCTCAGGTATTCCAAGAACACCTCAAGGTCATGATATGATTTGGGTCATAATTGATAGATTCAGCAAACAATCACATTTTATTCCATGTCATAAAACATTGAAATCCGCACAAGCTGCAAGACTTTTCATTCAACATATCTTCAGATTACATGGTATGCCTTCTGAGATCATTTTAGATAGAGACTCCAAATTCACAAGTAACTTTTGGCGTGCTTTATTTGAGAATTTGGGAACCACTTTAAAGTTCTCCTTAGCTTTTCATCCTCAAACTGACGGCCAAACAGAGGTGATGAATCTCACTCTTTTGGATATGTTGAAAGCTTATGTTAGTGAACATAAGTCACAATGGGAGAAATATCTTCCATTATTGGAGTTTGCTTACAACAATACAGTGCACTCATCCACAGGGAAAGCTCCAAATGAAATAGTACAGGGTAAAGTGATTCCTCCTCCAATTATTCACACTAAAGATAAGATTTTTGCTGCTGATGAGTTTGCTTCAGATTTAAAAACAACAATGGATCAAGTTCGAGCCACTATCAAAGTGGCCCAAGAGCGACAAAAGAAGCAAGCAAATAAACGAAGAAGACATTTGGCTTTTGAAAAAGGTCAATATGTCTTGCTAAAGTTTGATAAAAGCAGGCTCAAACAAGGTTCTGGTCAAAATTCATCTTTTCCAAAGCTCTCCAGTAGATACTTTGGACCCTTCAAAGTGATTGAGAAAATAAATGAAGTTTCTTATCGACTTGAGCTTCCTACTCATTGGAAAATACACAATGCTTTTCATATAAGTTTGCTAAAACCTTACATAGGACCAGAACCAAAGGAACCCATTACTGAAGATCCCCCAGAAGTTGAAGAAACAGAGCAACTCTTGGAACCTGAAAAGATTTTGTTTCTCAAGGATCGAACCACGAGAAGTGGCCTTGTGACACGAAAATTCTTACTAAAATTCAAGAATCTACCCACAACAGATGCACAGTGGGTAGATGAAAAATTCATGAAGGATTACCCAAATATTCTACAGCAATATCAAGAAGCTTTTCAGCTGAGGACAGCTGAATAAAAGCCAGAGGGCTGTCACAACTCTATAGAAACAGAATTTGTATCCTTTTTCATTAATTTGTCTATATAATGATTTATTAAATTTATTTCCTTTGCACTAATTAGATATAAAGAAAAGTGCATTGGAGCTGGCCACTGATGAGTGGTCACAGGTTATGGTGGACCCACGCGGTGGGTTAGAGAAAAGATAGTTCACACTTCCACCTATATGACCCGATTGGGCGCCTGTGACTAGAACTCACGCATATCAGGGTTAGACTCGCACACAGAAAGGATTGATGCCTTGAAGTGTGGGCTAGATCCACCAGAACAAACAGTTACAATCAACAAGATGGCATGATCATGAAATGCTTGTATAATGTGCATGTGTGGGCTGAAAGCTTGAAATGCACATTTCTTTGCATAGGAAAGTCACATGAAGATTCGGATACCATTTTTGCGATGTACACGGAAAAAGCTTTCATATGACACCCATATTGGGGGGGTCCCTAAATTTTAGGAGATCCCTAAATTTTAGGAGGTTCCTAAATTTGAGGAGCCTCGAATTAGCCTAAAAATGCTAGTCCTAAAAAATAGGGATGTCATTCTAAAAATAGTAAGTTCTGTACTCTGACTGTGCTTACTAAATTTGGTTGTTTCTATTCTTGACAGTATTCAACCCAAAAAGGAAGGCCATAGAGAAGAGACAAGTGTCAAGACACTTGTCACACAAGTTTCCAAGTGTCCCACCACTTGTCACATCTCATGACATGTGGCTGGACACTTGTCTTGTGCTACTCCACTTTCCCCTTTTGTACTAGCTCTCCCCTCTCCTATAAATAAGAGCTCATTTTTCTTCATTCATCATCATTTTTCTTTGTTGTAAACTCATGTACAGCACCCACAGATAGCCAGAAACTGGCCCCATCCATTCCCCTCATCATCCCCCACTTCTCCATTATCAAATTCCTCCATATTCCCTCTTCTATCACTGTTTTTTTTTACAAGACAGCAAGCCTGTAAATTCATTACAGCACCTCCTTCTCGAGCTCTTTCTTCCATTTTAGCTACAAGAAGCAAGCCCTATCCATGTACTGCTGATCAACGATGGAGAAAGGCTGAATTCCCCTTTTTCTTCTCTCATATTGTAAAGAAATCAGTTCTTATCATTGCATAATAGATAATGCATGTGTGTTTGTACATCTTTGCATGATCTTGTGAGAGTGAGAATTACTTCTTCTCACTCTCAGGTTGATTGTAACTGAGCTCTTCCCTAAGGGACTTGGGTTGAGCAGAAATACATTCCTTCGGGGGGGGTTGCCCATCTTCAACCCTCAATCTTGTCTCCATTACTTTTATATTTTCACGGCTGTAATTTTGTGAGTAATTTTCATTTTCAGCTTTAAGTGTTCATTCTCTTTTATATTAAATCTCGAAAACAAGCGAATATCATAATTGTTAAGCATACTACGTTGTTCGGGGCATTTACACGATATGCATAAAGACACGGTCTCACTATACTCATCAATAGATTGTATGCATGTGTTGGCTCAGTAAGTCAATCCTCTTTCTTATCTGTAGTCTTCTAATAGTCATTTTTTTAAAAAAATCATTATGTACTATGGTGGATTAATGTCTAATTGTTCATTTTGCAAAGTTTGTTTTGATGCTCCTTTGTGTCGAGATGAGCTTTCTAATGATGAGAATCTGTAGCACGCGCTTGGATTCATAGAGCACACACCCTCTTCTTTTTTAGTCATATGATCTATGTAGACATCTTCTATGTACTATTTCTCAGATATACTTATCATCCTTTGTATAAAATTGCATCTTATGATAATTATAGATAGATTTTCATGTTTGTTTTGGCTCTCCTCTCTCTCCATGGTTCCATGTAATGTCATGAGTTGCATCACTAGTCTTGTACTTATTCTATGAGTTATTAGGCTTATGGATTTAAGTAGTTTTTGCACTCATCTTGACAACAATTGTGTACCCAACATGTAATTGCTTTGCAAAATGTTATACAGCACATGGTGCTACATGTGGCAGGGCAGCTTGCCGCCACAAATTTTTTTTCCTATGCAACCGTTGCTATTAGCATCGTTGATTTCTCTACATGCTTTGCTATTTTCAGCATTATCTATGTCGCAAACCATCGCTATCTGTGCTACTTAAATGCGATGCAAATAGTGACGGTTTCTGCGAGATTTTGTAGAGACATTTATATTGACGCTTTTAGTGACGACGAGGGCAATTTTTTAATGAACATTTGTGTCGCTTTGGACATTGGTATGAGGCATGTATCTTGTACTGTATTACCATGTGAAAAAGGGAGTACAACTTCTATAATACCATTTTTGAAGTGGAGGTACAGTGGAGCCCCACTTTTCAATTGTTGAATCAATTTAGTTGAACATTCAAGTGTGCCACCACATTCTAAAAGTGATTATAAAGCTCTTTGAAATGTTTCTACATCACTTTACAATGGTGGAGAGAAACTTCAAATCATTCAATTGGTGCATTAAGAATACAAAGTAATATTGCACCACTCTCAAAAATACTAGAACTCTAAACTAGAATAAAATGACTAAAGTCCTCTTTTTATTGGCATTTTAACAAAGAAGTGCAAATTCACCACAAAGAAATGGTTTGGAATCACTTGAAACTAGAGGAATATCACTTTTTCCATTCAAACAAAGGTTGCACACACTTCAAGGATTTGAGCTAGTAGCGACGGCGGGTATCGGCGTCGCTATTTGCGTCGATATTTGTGTCGCTATTTGCGTCACTTTTGCGATGCAAATACCGTCGCAAATATCGATGCAAATAGCGATGCAAATAGCAACGGTCCACAGGGAAAAAAGCGGGCCGAAACCGAGCGCGGCTTTATTTCGCATTTTCATGTTTTGTGTTTTGAGAGCGAGAGCGAGGGAGAGAGCGACCGTCGTGAGAGAAGGAGAGGAAGAAGACTTGCCGCCACCGCCGCCACCACCGTTGTTTGCGAAGGAAAAGAGGAGCCTTCATCGCAAAGAGGAGCCACCCCACACTCGCCATATCTCATCGGTGAGTCTCCCTCTCTCTTTCTTTTGCTTGTTTAAGGTTTAAATCACTTTCTCTTTTGCTTGTTTAGGAGAGGAAATGAGAGAGAAAGAGAGGGAGAGGGAGAGGGAGAGGGAGAGAGAGGGAGAGAAAGAGAAAGAGAGGGAGAAGGAGAGGAAGGGGGAGGAAATGAGAGAGGGAGAGAAAGAGAAAGAGAGGGAGAAGGAGAGGGAGAGGGAGAGGGAGAGGGAGGGAGAGTGCATTCTCTCCCTCCCTCTCCCTTTTGCTTGTTTAAGGTTTAAATCACTTTCTCTTTTGCTTGTTTAGGAGAGGAAATAAGAGAGAGAGAGGGAGAGAGGGAGAGTGCATTCTCTCTCTCCCTCTCCCTTTTGCTTGTTTAAGGTTTAAATCACTTTCTTTTTTGCTTGTTTAGGAGAGGAAATGAGAAAGAAAGAGAGGGAGAGGGAGAGGGAGAGGGAGGGGGAGAGAGGGGGAGAGAAAGAGAAAGAGAGGGAGAGGGAGAGAGAGAGGGAGGGGGAGGAAATGAGAGAGGGAAAGAAAGAGAAAGAGAGGGAGAGGGAGAGGGAGGGAGAGTGCATTCTCTCTCTCCCTCTCCCTTTTGCTTGTTTAATGTTTAAATCACTCTCTTTTTTGCTTGTTTAGGAGAGGAAATGAGAGAGAAAGAGAGAAAGAGAGGGAGAGGGAGACAAAGAGAAAGAGAGGGAGAGGGAGAGGGAGGGGGAGGGGGAGGAAATGAGAGAGGGAGAGAAAGAGAAGAGGGAGAGGGAGGGAGAGTGCATTCTCTCTCTCCCTCTCCCTTTTGCTTGTTTAAGGTTTAAATCACTTTCTTTTTTGCTTGTTTAGGAGAGGAAATGAGAGAGAAAGAGAGAAAGAGAGGGAGAGGGAGAGGGAGAGGGAGAGGAAGAGGAAGAGGGAGGGAGAGAAAAAGAGGGAGAGGGAGAGGGAGAGGGAGAGGGAGGGGGAGGAAATGAGAGAGGGAGAGAAAGAGAAAGAGAAAGAGAGGGAGAGGGAGAGGGAGGGAGAGTGCATACACTTTATAAAGTCATACACTTTATAAAGTCTAATTAGGAGATTTAAGATGCACGATAATAGACTTATCGATAATGGTATGCAATGTGCTTTGCCATGGGCCACGTACATTGGTGACTCTTTAAGATGGCTTAAAATTGGTCATATCCTTCATAATGTCCAAGTAGGGGATCTAATTGTGATATGCATAATTCATTGTTTTTGTATTAACTTTATAGGCATAACAAATTAGAAATCATGCCAACTAGTCAACGGAAGGACTAAAAGAAATTGATACCCTAGCTAATGGTCATTATGGTACTTCATCAAAATGAACCCAAAAGTATTGCTATAGAAGAAGAATCCCTTAAATTGAGCATAGGATATTTTCTTCAAATGTTATGACTATGAGTAGAATTGATTGAAACAAATTTTATTACTATAGTTGATAAATTTCATAGATGGCATTAATTTTAATACATGGACCTAGGACAAAAAAACCACATTTCTAAGCTGCTTTTTGTTGAGACTGATTTATTATTAGACTAAGAGATCCTCAATGATGCTCATAAATGGATTACTTATACTCAAAGCCCTCTAGTGCAGTTGTATAAGTAATCCTAGTAGAGCCCCTCTAAGATACTCAAAGTACATAACCTAGAGACCGTAGCTAGGTATATAAGGTATAATGGTTGTACAAGAAGACACCTCAATAATTGTCTTATCACCACTAAATCCCAAAGAAGAATCATGTTCGCGTCTCCTTCAACTCTATATTCACCTCATGAAGAACATTAATCATAGCATCCTTGTCACTAATCTTTTTGTTGTAATGATGAAGTAACATATTCATCACTTTTCCTTTTAGCATCTAAGGCATTATCCAATCTTTTAGTCAAGTCCAAACATTTAGTCTTCGACTCATGAACCTTATGAACCAATGCTTTTCTTTTTTTTACAATAACGAATAATTATCTACCGGGACAAACAAATCCTTGAGCATGGTATATGGCCGAGATATAACATCAATAAATCTCTCAACAACTATGTCCAATGCATTCTTTACATCAATCAGTAAAGCATTTCTTATATCCTGAAGTTTAGATTTCAACACCATGTATGCATCAATATCAACCTCAATGTTTTACAAAATTTGCTTCTCAAGCTCTTGCAGAGGCTAAAACCTCTCAAGCAAGAGCTTATGGTCAACTTGCAACTTGACATACATCTCCATAAAGCTATCCATTTGAGCCTCATTTGTTGTAATGTAGATAAGATGGAAAATGAAGAAGTTCTTATTGTTCAAGATCGCGAGGCGTATCTTAATCAGCGTGTCCCATGTCCTTGCTCTCAATGCAAGTTGGCAATTAGACGAAAACGTCGATTGTCTGTAGAACACGTACGACGATTTGGCGAGTTTCAATCTGAGATCATTGATCAGGCGATTGCGGATTTTCAGCAAACGGTAATTTGAAGTTAATATTAATCATGCATTGTACTCGCAAGCTAATTGAAAACCATACACAATAAGATTGGGTCTTGTTGGAAAATTTTCTATCCACAGAGGTGATGTCTCGTCCCAAGGGGGAGTGCATCCTTTGTGGCCAATTAGAAGAGTTCGTGGGCGTGCGATGGATGGAGTGTAGGAGCCAATCCACCACTCGCAAGGCCAATCTATACCGTCAATGCCAGAGGAGACAGACAACCTTCCAGACCTACCTACAATCTTGGAGCCTGAGATGGAGGCAATGGTCGATGCATTGATTCCCATGGATGTCAAGACATCTGATCCACTTAGAGAGGAAGCATCCATACCATTATATGATGGGTGCCGAGTATCTCGGTTGAAGACATTGCTTGCACTCTTAAGTGTGCAAGCAAAATACGGGTGGAGCGATACGAGTGTGACCGAGTTATTTAGGTACCTTGCACATAGGCTTCATTGATTATTATTTTTAAACACTATTATTACAAACATTTGTGCTTTTTCAAGGTGTTTTATGATTTTTTTCAGGTTATTAAAATATCATATATTACCACCTGCAAATACCATGCCTGAGTCTCGTGATGATGCACGACATGTTTTACGAAAGCTTGGCATGGACTACAATAACATCCATGCATGTATCAACGATTGCATACTATTTCGAGAAGAATACGAGACTATGGAGACATGTCCAAAGTGTGGTGCTCACAGGTATCGACAGGACTTGCAAGGGCAAACCATCCCTCAAAAAGTTCTCAGACACTTTTCGCTCATCCCCCGCATAAACCACATGTTTCGTACGTCCGGCATGGCAAGCTTGACAACGTGGCATGTGCAGAATAGGCCCACGGATGGAGTTCAACGAATATCAACGGATTCGCGCGCATGGAGCCACATTGACTCTACCTTCCGAAGCTTTGCGCGAGAGCCAAGGAATCTTCGGCTCGGTCTCGCAATGGATGGTGTGAACCCATTCGGTCTACACTCAACTTCTTACAGTGTGTGGCCTATAGTCCTTGTCAACTACAACATCCCTCCATGGCTTTCTACGAAGAAAGGACATCTCATCCTTAGCTTGTTCGTCCCAGGCCGCTACAAAGTAAAAAATATGGACGTGTATCTTCGTCCATTAGTCGATGAGCTTAAGATTTTGTGGGAGGAGGGGGTCACTGTGCAAGATATGAGCAGGTGCGATGGTCGGCGGTCAGCCAACATTCGAGCCATTCTCATGTGGACGATGCATGACTTTTCGGGATTGGGAGAGTGCTCAGGTGAGCAGGCCTCCGTTCTCGCTGGTAATATCTATATTTTATCTCATTCAATCAAGTATTCACTAGGTCGTGGTGTCCTTACAAGTCTGGTTACCTCAGGTTATCATGCATGTCCATTGTGTGGGCCACAGTTAGACTCCCGAAGGTCACGAACCATGAAGAAGATGGTATATCAAGGACACGCCACTTTCTTGCCAGAGGATCATGAACTCAGGGAAGGTTTCCTTGGACAACCTCCAACACCTATGAACGCCACAAGCTGGTACGAGCTGAAAATGGTCAACCCTGAATCACATCCAAATGGAATGCGACGGTTCTCAGTTTTCTACGAGTTGCCATATTGGACCCACTAACAGATCAACCACTTGTTGGATAGATGGAGGCGCTTTGGCCTCAATCGAGTGCTGATGGTCACGTGCAGCTTCCTCGTGCTCCTTGGGTTTTGTCCACTAAAGAAGAGCGCATTATGAAGCAAGTAATCAAGTCTATCCGCACTCCGACGAGTATGATGCGTTCTCTCAGGTCCGCATTTTCTAAAGATGACCAATTGTCGAGGCTAAAATCCCATGATTGGCATAAGATATGTTAGGTTTGTGCTACGAATGGATTGTAATTAGCGTGGGCATTTTGCAATTTGAAAAGTGACCATTATTCATAATGGTTTCTCATTTGTGGCAGTTTGTCCTACTGATCGCGATCGCAGGATGCCTTACTCTAGAAATTCGCGGGGCCATTTACAAGTTGTCGACTTTGGTGCAATGGATCTCACAGAAAGAGATTAAGACATCCTCTATTGAATCCGCGAGACGGGGAGCAGTGGAGACGGTCTGTCTCTTTGAGAAATACTTGCCCATTAGCATGCTCACGATACAAATCCACCTTCTTGTGCATCTTGTGGACGAAGTGGAGATTGCTGGACCCATCCATACGCGATGGATGTTCTTCCTGGAGCACTTCATGAAAACCCTGAAAGGCTTTGTGCAACAACGAGCTCGGCCAGAAGGTAGCATGGCCGAAGGTTGGTTGGTGTCAGAGGCATTAGTGTATATTTCATAATGGCTACCAACGGTGGAACCAGACAATGAAATGCTATGGACGCTGAAGGACGATGATAGACTGACTAGAGATGTGGTGGTTGGAAATGGGGTAGAAAAAAGAATGGATGCCTCAATGGAAGAGAAGGTGAATCGCTTTTGTATGTTGCACCATGCCTCCACGGAGACGTGGCTCGCCAAGTACCAAATTGCAAGGCAAGATCGAGAGGAAGCGCGAGCTGAATTCCGACGTAGTATGCGTCATCGACCGATTCGATATCCCGAAGGCATGGAGGAGATGCCACGGTTTATGTCAACACGATGGTTGCATGGAGCCTTCACCACAGCATCCAGCAAAGGGACAGAGATCTCAATGGAGGAGTGGGAATTCTCGAGGGGATGTAGTCCAAAGGTGATGAGGGGTTTAGAATCTGTCGTATCTAAATTTTATATGCGACATCTAATTTGAGTGTTTCAATGTACAGTAGAAAATATATAGTGCAGCATGGTCACACGGACGGCATTTTCGCGTGGAGCGTATTGACAAAATGCGCTCCACAATGGACTGTGGTGTCATGGCAAAGTTCGAGCAAGAGAGCCGACGACGAGCAACGGACCCAAACACGGTTGTGGATGAGATGGAGTATTTTGGAAACTTGCAAAGTATTATTGCATGCGTACATACATGTCACATAGACGATCCGACGCACGCAAGGCAATCAAGAGTGGGGCTGCAAAGCCCGAGTGGTTAGATGCAAACGATTGGCGCAGTGCGAGGCGGCGAGGGCATGACTCGAGGCCGGAGTGGTCCATCATCTTGGGAGGAGTGGCGGCCACACAACATATTTGGAGGACTTTGTAAGTTTTTCTTTTGTTTTGCTTGTTTGTTTTTTTGAAATATTCTTTGTACTGACAATTATGTTTCTAACAGTTAGCATTTTTTTTTCTTTGCAGCACTCCATTACAAATCGCGATCCGCAAGGCCTTGAGACTCGATATGCAGAGAGGCACGGTCTCAATGCATTAATCGACCGATTGTATAGATGCGGCGGCCCTGTAAGTCGCTCATCCTTCTTGTCCGTAGTTACCATGAGATATTTGAATGCATTATTGTATGGTGGATTGATGTGTTGTTTCTTTTTCTGTAGAATCCGTTCAATGCTCCTTTGCAGCGGAACGAGCTTTCGGGGGACGAGGATTTGTAGCTTGCCCTTGGATCCTTGGAGCTCACACACCTTTATTTTTTAGTCACCTGATCTATGTAGACATTTTCTATGTATTAGTGATATCGTGTCATGATTGTACCAATCGCTTTTTATGCGATCATGTATTTATTTCATGTATCAGTTTTATGATTTCAGTATACATTCTTTTTGTTTGCAAGCGCTTTGTATACAGTAGTGCAGAAACTATTTTGTATGGCTCTCATACAGCACACAGTGCTATATGTGGCAAGGCAGCTTGCTCCCCTGCCATAAAATTTTTTTTATCCCTGTTACCATCGCTATTAGCGTCGTAAATTTACTGCTCACGTAGCTATTGCCGTCGCTATGCGCGTCGCAAACTTACTGGTTTCGTCGCTATTTGCGTCGCTTGCGACGCCAATAGCGACGCCAATAGCGACGTTTCTATGGCGTCGTTAATGACGATGCTTTTTGCGATGACGGGGGCAAATTTTGTTGTTTATATTTTCGTCGCTTTAAACGTTGGTATAAGGTCTATATCTTGTAGTGACAATACTTTTAAATGGTATTACTTCACTTTATATTGGTGATCACCACAAAAAATTGGAGTATCATCATGTGAAAGTGGAAGTTTAGGTTATATAGCACCATTTTTGAAGTGATGGAGTACTAGTTTAAGATAGTGAAAGACAGCTTTTTAGTACTAAATACCTCTATATAGTGGTTTGTACCAATTAGTTAGTGGCCTTACATTCTCATTAGTCTAAAGCACTTATTAGTCATAGCATCACTTTTTAATGGTAAGCACTACTTTTTAGTGTGATTGGTATCACTTTTAAGTGGTTGTACCACTTCTATGATAATACCAAAGTGGTGATCACCACTTTTTATAGATATACATCACTAACAAATCGTATACTCTATTTAAAAGTGATAGTTAGAATTTTTTAGTGGTAGAAGCCACTTTTTTGTGGCGTGTACTACTTTTATTAACGCATGCCATTTTTTAGTCATAAGAACAACTAAAAAGTTGTAAGACACACCATCAAAGAGTGGTTTCCCAATATATTTCAATCATAAATGTCACTTTTCTCAAGTGGGTACTACTTTTTATTGATGCATATCACTTTTTAATTGGTAGGAACTAATAAAATGTTATAAGACACCGTCAAAAAGTAGTTACCTATCACTTTTTAGTGATAGATGGCACTTTTTTGTGGTGTTAATACTTTTTATTATTGCATACTACCTTTTTTGTGGTAGAAACCACTAAAACCCTATAAGACACCATTAAAAAGTGGTTTTTAGTGGCAAATGTCACTTTTTTGTAGTGTGTATCACTTGTGTAGTTGCATATCACTTTGTAGTGATTGGACTCCATAGAAAAGTAGTTTCCTAACACTTTTTTAGTAGTAGACACAACTTTTTAGTGGTGGGTACCACTTATTATTATTGCATACTACTTGTTAATTGTAGAAACTACTAAAAAGTTGCAAGACACCATCAAGAAGTGGTTGCCTAGTGCTTTTTAATGGTGGACATCACTTTTTTATAGCGGGAATCATTTTTTATTCTTGCATACCAATTTGTAGTGATAGGCACCACTTTTACATGATAGATGAAACTTTTTCATATGGAGACCACTCTTTGATGGTGTCTTACCACTTTTAGTGGTGGTAAGGGTGTCTAACCACTTTTCGATGATCAATCCAATTTTTTGTGTACCACTTTTAATTAGTGATGGGTAGCACGTTCTAGTGGTATTCTATAGCTCTATACTGGTACAATACCACTATTCAAACATGCTACTTTAGAGCAATCTTATAAGACATATTTGTAATAGTATCCAAAATCTATATTTTGGGCAACCTTTGCTATATTTGTGAGAAAATAAAATTTATATATGTGTACATATGTATTCTATGGTCTTGACACTTTCATAATACATATTGAAAACAACCCTTTTCCTAGCCAAAATAATGATTCCTACTCGTATGCATCCAATCCATAATATCTGCATGATGATTGCACAATATTCAAACCTATATGTAGCCACACATGTACTAATTGCATGTTATGAAAAAATATGGGGCCAAAACATCCTCGAAATAGAGGAAAATAGATCATCTTCTGCTTCCAAAACGGGTTGCTCTGACTAGCAAATATTTCCTAATGGCGAGAGAGAGAGAGAGAGACAGAGACAGAGACACAGAGAGAGAGAGAGAGAGAGAGAGAGTGAGTGAGAGAGAGAGAGAGAGAGAAAGCTAGAATGAATGTTTGCATTCATTATAGTGTTGGTACATAGAACTATAAAGTAGTTACGAAACATATTCACCTTTTTTTTTTACACATTGTCAAATCTAAGACTATTCTTTCAAAAAATTATATTTTGAGGGACCACTACTTATAGTATGTCAAAAGCCTAAAGTACCCACTTTTTCAACTCCAAAAACTATATACTTTAAAGCACAAAAAGCAAGGCATTTATATATGGTTTCACCTTGAGTTAACCTAAAAGCTTATTTTAAAGAAAATTAGTTCTTTAAAACAACAATAGTTCTAGTTTCAAATCTTCTATACTTCTTGGTCCACAACACTTTTGCAAAAAAAACCTTGATTAGAGACCTTGTTTCACTCAAATAATCTAACTTTAGTTGATTAAGCGCAAAAATTGGAGTTTAGAATGCAAAGTAATAAATGTTTTGGGGTGCTATTTGGACGTTGTATTGTAAAGACAGATAGAGAGATTACATACACCAATGTATAAATCTATATACAAAAGATATGTAAACATGAGATACATATAGAGGTCCCTCATGCAAATGAATACAGCTCAAGGGTGGTTCACAGTATTGAGCTCCACCAGGAGTGTTTTCTCTTTATGAGTATCCACACTATTGAAAGGAAATATTCTTGATTTATATTTAATCATGTGATTGTAATATCTCCTATCTCTCTCTCTTCCCTACTAGTATAATAAGTAGTATATTGTTTGAGATCAACAAGTCATATTTATATTTCTTTAGTAAACAAGCCTATCTTGAATATTATAGAAAGATCGTATTGAACTACTCTATCACTAGAATCTTTGTCTATATACATGATTATAATTATGATTGTAAGGGGGGAAAGCCTTCATGCCTAGCTTGTGAATCAAGTGCCCCTGGGATACTTAATCTAAGACTATGATGCATCCAATTAGCTTCTGAGATTGATCTTGAATATCATTAGCATAGTAATGATTTCTTTTTAAATCTATAATATTTATTTATTTTTCAATTTGTACAACTTGTATCCACATCTTTGAGATAGATAACTCATACTACTCATTCTAAATTTATTATCTAGTTTCTCTTCATTCACAAAATACTTCTCTATCTATTTTATTATCATGTTGATTGCAACATTAGTGAAGAAGTTATGTAATATATATTATCTTCCTTGAATTCTCTTTGTCTAACTACTCTCACTTTCTCTTATCCTCTTTCAATGCCATCTATGCAAGCATCACATCGCCTGTGCTCATGTACTCCCACATCTTCTTGATCGCTCACCCAGTGGAGAACCAATTAATGGGAAACTCGTAATGCAAGGTTTTAATGGCATACCCCTTGGTAGTCTATGATAGATTTTTCCATTTGTCTAAGACATTTTGCTAGAACACCTTGTTGATGGTATAACTCATGCATTTATGTGATGACTATCTTTACCTCATTAGACATGGTCGTTACTCTAATATCTTTATCCATCAAATAGAAGTAGCCTAGTGGGAGCATTCTTTAAAGGTGTGGCATGTTGAAACTAATGGTACAATTAGGAGTATCTACTAGAGTGCTCTCCATGAGGTGTACTAGTAAGGGGGACATTGAGTGAAGGCCAGGCATATCTATGTTTCATGGGGCATTGAGTCTCAATAGGCATGGCCAATAAGGGTGATTCTAGTATGAGATATCCATGAAAAGGGACCATACCATCTCCATGTTGAGATATCGAGCTCCACTCGTGATATACCAGGGTGACCGTTATGCATTTATGTCACCGACTTGTTAGTTGCAGATGCGGTTGGTACACCGCCCATGAATAATAGCTAGATGACAGCTATCCTTATCTACTCTAGTTCGTGGTTCAGTTAGTATGCCACCTTAGTTAGTTGAGTTTGGTTTGAGACCCATATATAGGGTTCTTCTATTTTTTTGTATGAGAGTTCTTTTGGCTTACACAACTAAGAAGAGGAAAACTGTTTTCAACCTCCACTGTGTGTATTCCCCCATTGTGCAAGCAGAGAAAGCTACAAGTGAGACTCCTTCCTTCTCTCTCACAATCTTGACATGGTATCAGAGCCCTGTTCGTGGTAAGGAGCTCAAGAAAGCAAACCAAGTTCACGGTGTTTTGGTAAGAGGACCAGTGTTGCTTTCATTTTTCTATTTTGGGAGCAAGTCTCTACAGGTAGCACAGCCGGAAAGTCCAAGAGTGCATTGTCTCAGATTGAGACGCCCTTCACGGTGTAGCAAGAGGGCAGTATATGCTGCGGGTAAGGGCTTTAGCCCTTGGTTGCTCTGTTTTTTTGATTTGAGACCATTTCAGGGCCTGTTTTGAAGGTGGAAGTTTTATGCACGCACTCAGGAAAAGGCCCTGTTTTATGCTGTGCGACCACTGTTCTACAGGTCGGTGAAAAGTTACTGTAGAAATTGCATCAGATGCCTGTGCGCAAAGACATTGGGAGTTATAGAATCATCCTTGTTGCCTGTTGATGCAAAATTGTCACTAGGAAGTGACTGTGTGGTCACTTACCACTTTCATCAGTTTTGCAGATTTGCCCTTGTGAGGCTAAAGCTGTGTTTTTTACAATGACAGAATTTTTTGCAGTGTTCTGTAATTGCGTCTGATTCTCTTTCACAGATTTTCACTGAAAAGCTTGACAAGAACAACTTCCAAGCATGGAAGTTTAGAATGACGAATTTCCTTATGGAAAAATGATATTGGGAATTTGTTGCAGGAAATGAAGAAGAACCAGTTCTTCCTGATGTTCCCAATCAACAGCAAATGCAGGCATTTAAAGGATGGCATGAGAGAGCCAGAAAAGTTATGTACTGGCTATCTATCAGTATTTCAAACTCTATGATTGTGCATATTCAGGATGCAAGTACGCCAAAAGAGGCATGGGATACTTTGTCAAAAATGTATAGCATAAATACGCAAGCCAGGAAAATGCAGCTCAAGCAAGAGTTGCACAATGTGCAAAGAGAAAGTATGAGCATCAATGACTACCACATGAAGGTGAAGAAGATTGCAGATGCACTTGCTTCCATTGGGTCGCCAGTGGAAGATGATGATTTAGTTTCCGTGACCTTGAATGGTCTAGGAAAGGATTATGCACAGTTCCGAACATCCATTTCCGTCCGTGAAAGATTTCCTGATTTTGAGGAGTTGATTACTCTTCTAATTTCTGAGGAGCAGAGAAATGGTGGTGCATCTTCTTCAAGAGGAACTTCAAAAGAAATTGTCTTCTACTCAAATGCTGGAAGAGGTAGAGGCAGAGGTAGAGGAGGCCGATCTGGAGGCCCTGGTAGAAATCAGAATATGCAGCAAACTCAAGAAAACTAGTCCTATGGAGGAGGACGTGGTAACTCTAGAGGCAGGGGGAGCCAAAGAGGTCGTGGTGGATGGCAAAGAGGCCAAAATGCAAACAGCAATGTTGAATGCTACTATTGTGGTAAAATGGGTCATATGGCTAAAGACTGCTATAAAAAGCAGAATGACATCATGAATCGAAAATTGCAACAAGGGAATTATGCATCTTCTAGTAGACAGGGTGATGACAGAAATAAGCATTTATTTATGGTGCAGCACATGAACAATTCTATGACAAGTGCAGAAGAAAGCAACGAAGTGTGGTATGTTGACTCACGTGCATCAAACCACATGATAGGTCATGCAGAATGGATGCAGGATGCAAGAAAATGGAAAAACCAGGATTTGTGGAGACTGTGATGATACTACACATCTTATTGTGCAAATTTGAAAAATTCCTTTGTCTATGCAAGATGGGAAAAAGAAATACCTGTCAAATGTATTTCATGTCCTGAATATCACCAAGAATCTAGTTTCTGTTGGTCAAATGGTTGAGCAGGGCTTGCAACTCAGATTTAATCCTCATGGATGCTTTGTTGAGGATATGAAAAATAAAGGTCACTTGATAGCAAAAGGAAAGAAGAAGGGCAGAATGTTTACGTTGGATGCAGACATGTCTAAGTTGAGTGCAGCAATGTTTGCATATGGGACCGCTGTAGTTGCAGATATTGATATCTGGCATAAACGCATTGGTCATGTTAATGTACAGCGACTTAAATCAATGCAGACCCAAAATATTGTTACAGGATTGCCTAAATTCAAGGTTGCAGAAATGCATAAGGTATGTGAATCCTGTCAATTTGAAAAACAGGTAAGGAAACCATTTCCTAGACATGTTCAAGAGAGTAAGAAGCCATTGGAATTAATCCACTCTGATGTGTGGACTACTAAAGCTGCATCTATTGGAGGCTGTCATTATTTTGTCACTTTTATTGATGACTATAACAGAAAAGTTTGGGTGTATTTTATGAAAAAGAAAAGTGAAGTGTTTGGGCATTTCAAAACTCTTAAAGCTGTGGTTGAAAAAGAAACAGGTCTGCAATTAAAATGCCTAAGGTTAGATGGAGGGGGAGAGTACCTCTCAAATGAGTTTGCAAGGTTCCTGTAGGAGCATGGCATAAAGTAGCAATATTCATGCAGTCATACCCCACAACAAAATGGAATTGCAGAAAGGAAAAATAGGCATATTGGAGAGGTATCTCGTGCCATGCTCAACGAAAAAGACTTGCCAGATTTTTACTAGGTTGAAGCAGTTGCTACAGCAGTCTACATAATGAACAGGACTCCCACTGCAGCAATACATGGGATGACTCCAGAGGAGAGGTATACTGGTAGGAAACCAGATATTTCTCATTTGAAATTTTTTTGTTGCATTGCCTATGTTCATGTGCCAGATGAGTTGAGATCCAAGTTGGATCCAAAAGCTAAGAAGTGCATCTTTATTGGCTACTCTCTGCAGAGCAGAAAGGGTATAGATGCTATAACCCTTCTACTCGTAAGTTTACAGTGAGCAGAGATGTTGTTTTTGATGAGATGAGTAGCTGGTATAAACCAGTAAATGTGATTGATGATGTAGATGCACAAAATGGGAATGCTGCACAGATTTCACAGCAGTAGTCACAAAATATTAGTGGACCTGGAGTGTCCTCTAGTAGTGGTTCACATTCTTCGCCATAGACAGGCAGATTGAGATCAGGAGAATCTCCTCAAAACAATGCAGATAATGGTATGCAGGTTTCACGAAAAGGAAAAGAGAAGGTAGATTGGCCCATGTTTGATGTGAATGCAAGTCACTCTTATGTGGATGGTGAATCCAGTGGCTCAGAACAGAGCATTGATGATGAGTTGGGTATTCCTTCTATTGTTACACCTGAAGTAAGGAAGACCAGGGATATTTTAAGAGCACCTGGAAGTGAGCCTACTTTGCGCAGGTCTACTAGATCTAGGTATATTATGGATAGACTGAAATATGATGGATTTACAGCCATTCATTATGCCTATATAGTCAAAGTGATACAGGAACCAGAACCCACTTCTTTTGAGCAAACCATGGGAAAAGAAAAATGGGAGAAAGCCATGGATGAAGAAATGGATGCCTTGGAAGAAAATGCTACATGGGAATTGGTACCTTTGCCTAAAGATAAGAATGCAATTGGTTGTAAGTGGCTTTATAAGGTGAAACACAATGCAGATGGTTCTGTGAATAGATACAAGGCAAGATTAGTAGTCAAGGGGTATGCACAAACATATGGCATTGATTATGAAGAAACATTCAGTCTGATTGCAAGGATGGGAACCGTAAGAGCAGTCATTGCTATGGCTGCATCAAAGGGATGGTCTTTACATCAGATGGATGTAAAGAATGCCTTCTTGCATGGTGATTTGCAAGAAGAGGTCTATATGGAGCAGCCACCAGGTTATGTGCATGCTATTCATCCTGAGTTTGTTTGCAAGTTGAAGAAAGCCTTGTATGGCTTAAAGCAAGCACCTAGAGCATAGTCTGACAAGATAGGACAGTATCTTGTCACTATTGGCTTTCAGATTTCCAAGGCAGATTTCTCGCTTTATGTGAGAAAAACAGAGAAAGGTATTATGCTACTGGTCATTTATGTTGATGATTTGATTATGACATGTGACAGTGATGAAGATATCCTTCATGTGAAAATGCTATTGAAGCAGAAGTTTGAGATGAAGGATTTGGGAGAGCTGTGTTATTTCTTGGGCATTGAGGTGATTAGATCACCAAGTGGGATATGGCTCTTGCAGAGGCAATATGGATTGGACATGCTGTCCAAATATGGGATGACAGGCTATAAACCTATTTCAGTTCCTTTGGAGCAGAATGTGAAGCTAAGCGCAGATGCAGGTGAGCTTCTGGAAGACCCTACTATGTACAGACGCATAGTAGGAAGTTTGATTTATATGACTATTATCAGGCCAGATTTGAGCTATGCTATTGGATTGGTAAGTCAGTTTATGCAAGCTCCAAGGAAACCGCATTTAGATGCGGCTAGACGCATACTCAGGTATGTGAAGTCCATATTGCAGTATGGACTATTTTAGCTTCAACTAGCTTCATTCCTCTCTTAAAGTCTACTAATCGATCTCCATTAACTCCTTTGATTGGTCATGCCTTGATTGCTTTGACCAATCCTTTGACTTTAAAATTTTATACTTTTGCAATCTTCTTCATTCAGATCAATTTGCACCTTAAGATAATGTACAAAAATATTATTACACTAAAATCAATCTAAGAACAATATGCAACCTATCAATATGTCTATAGGTTGCACAATATGCTAGAATAATATTGGGATGTTTCAAGGTGCTTGATTGGCAATTCGTGCTTAGAATACTGTCTTAATCTAAAAACTATAATTTTCATCCAACATTGGTAAAACTTTTTGCTTTTATAGTAAGGTCCTTAATTTCCATCTATACATGTATAAATAACATTAAAACAATGTATGTGAATAGGGATTGCTAGGAAATGAATATTTGGACTAGTTTTTTGTGTGTTCAAGTCTTCTATTGTTGGGGATAAAGGCACATGTGCCTAGCCGCCAATGTATTAGTTATACTGACAATACCCCCACACCTGTACACTATAAGTGGCGGGTGCCTATCACTATCACTTCATTCTTTATTCTTTCATTGCATTTGAATAAAGGGAAGGCCGATCACACATTGTGAGTGTTGGAGTTGTCACATCTCTCTCTCTCTCTCTCTCTCTCTCTCTCTCTCTCTCTCTCTCTCTCTCTCTCTCTCTCTCTCTCTCTCTCTCTCTCTCTCTCTCTCCATCATAACTCTTGCTTCCACTCCGTGCTTCCACTTCAAGGCTCCCTCCCTTCAACTAGTATCAAAACCATTGCATTGGCATTGAGAGGAGCTCAACGCGACATTACTTTAGCTTATGGAGAAAAGCTTCAGTTTATAATTTTAATAGCAACCATGGCTCATCTTGGAGAGATATGAGTGTGTACATTTCTTCTTTCTAGTAATCAAAGGCTTGTTCCAAGCCTTCTTTTTGACGCATTTAGCATCGTTTTGGGACTCTACTGTGGATAGCAAGGCAGCCAACAAGACTAGCAAATAAGCATGATTTGTGCTAGTTTGCTTGTGTAAATCCCTGGTCAAGACCAATTACTCCTCTAGCTCCCAAATGGTCATTAGACACTTGGGCAATCACCTCTAACACTCCTTAACATTGGTCACTTGAGTTTTGGAGCTCCTAACCTCCATTCCTTGTTGTCATAAACAACAGATGTACTTTTATATAGGTGTCTGAATAGAGTTTTCTCATATTGGAGCTTGTATATGCTTCCCGGGATGCCCATATGCTTATGTATTGATGTTGGATACTTGGAGGATGATATGGCATTAATGCGAGATGGCATTGGATTGATTTGAGCACTCTTTAGCTTAATTTTACAGCAGTTTTTTACTTGTTGTAATAACAATAGAGCTAAAGCTTATTTTATCAATGAAAGCATATGCCTATTGCTCGATTCGAAGTGATGTACCAATGCTTACGGTTCATGTTACATGCTTGGTTATGCTCCTAGATTGCTTTTGAGCTAAGATTGAAGCTTTGATGACTGTCATTCACTATTATGTATGGTTCTTTGATGCTCCAGTAAAGAGCTTTGCAAGTTACTTTAGTTGAATGCTTGAATCTTGGATGTATAGATGCCTTTCACATAATGTTTTGAGCTTTGTTTACTCATTTGGCATTCAACTTTTGTTCTAGTGGGAGCCACTATTTGACATTTGGATATTACATTGAGCAATTGGTTATGTAGTTGAGCTTGAGGGCCTTACAGTTAGACCGTGGGACTTGGTGACATGTACATGCTCTTGTCATGCTTTATGTATGTAGGATGCTTAGTGGGCTGATCTGACATTACTTTTGGGCCGGCACCTATCTTTGTCATGATATTGTCACTAATATATGCATATTGGTTGGTTATGTATTAAGCTTCTATTACATTTCTCAGTCCGTTGTGCCTTCGATTGATCTCTTCTATTACCCCTGAGACCCACTTCATGCATGATAGTTATGCATATGGGATGTATCTCAGTCTAACATTTTGATCCTTTAACAATTCTCATTGTCAATCACATATTCACTCATTGCTAGTTGGAGCTAGTGGTAATTGCAGTTTGTTTTATATTAGTGATTACCCCTCTTTTTCATTGATTTCTTATTGGTGTACTTCATTTTTAGCATGTTATAATTATAGTTTATTGCACTGTTTATGCAAGGAGTCACATTCATTTGACAGTTCTTTGCGTTGAGTTTGTGGATAGTTCATTATTTGGTCAGTATCCCTTGTTTTCAACTTGATCTAGCAGTGATTTTAGGATTGTTTGCGGTAATTACAACAGCTTGTTTTGACAATTTGTGCACTTGTTTGCCTTCATTATGGTTGGTCACTCGAGTAATAGTACTATCTTTAATATTGACAAGTTGGGTGGTACTAACTACAACTACTGGAAGACCCAAATTTGGTAAGTTTTAGTATAGAAAATGTAAGTTAGGCCTTTGAAACATAAGGGTGTCAAGCTCGAACTTATTGATGTAGAGAATTGGTCTGAATTAGATGAGCTATGTAAATCCACCATCATATTATCCCTCTCTAAGTATGTGTTCTATAATGTTATCTCTGATGGCAATCCACATGGAAATTATGGAAAAAGATTCGCAATGTCTATGACAAGTAGAGCCTCACTTCTCAGATGTATGACAGCGGCGGTCTCGCTGAAGCAACTCATGGATCTTCACATGAAGGAGGACACTTCTATGTCAACTCACTTAAATGAGTTTCATTCCATTATTAGTCATTTGTCTTTGTAGGAGATTGAATTCAAGGGCACTCTTCTTCCCTTGTTCCTCTTAATTACACTCTCTGAAACATGGAATACCTTTTGTACTACTATGTGTGCTAACATACCTACTAATGGGTTAAAATTGCAAGATGTAGAGGGTGCACTCTTGAATGAGGAGAAAAAGGATATCGATGCTTCCCACATCTTTCATGCTTTGACAATTAGAGGTAATAATGGTAGGAGTGATAATGATCGCCATGGGAGAGACTCTCAATAGTATCACTCTCAATCATGTGGACAGACTCGTACTAAGTCCCATGGTCGTAAGTCCTCATTGACATGTCACTACTTGGGAAAGCGGGGCATATTTGGTCATAATGCCATAAAGTGCACAAAGACAAGTGCAAAGAAAATGGCAAGGGTAAAGTATAGGACAATAACCCTTAGGAGAAAGTCTTGCCTTATAAGCCAGCTTGGGGTGTCTAGGGGTACTCTTCAACTTGTACACCCATTTGCATGGCAAAGCCTTCTTACCACTAGGAAGGAAACCAAATCCCAAGTCTCATTCTTATGCAAGGAGTCTATCTCAGACTTCATAGCCCTCTCCCAAGAGTGACTGTCACCCCTATGCATAGCCTCATCATAAGTGAAAGGCTCTCTTATATCTGTAACCAAGACATAATGTATCGAGGGCTGAAATCTGTCAGGGGGGCATCTATATCTATTAATGATATGCACAGCAGTCATAACCACCTCAGCCCAAAAGTACTAGGGTAGACCTACATGGCTAAGCATACTGTGAACCCTCTCCTGGATGGTCCTATTCATCTGCTCAACCCTACCATTCTGGGGAGGGGTGTAGGGGGTGGTCAACTAATGCTTAATACCCCTCTCATCACATAACTGCTCAAAATCACGTGAGACATACTCACCACCATTATCTGTCCTTAGGCATTTCAACCTATGCCCAGACTGGTTTTCTACCAAAGCAGGCCATCTCTGAAAAACTGCCAATACATCGGACTTCTACTTTATAGGATAAGCCCATACTTTACGTGAAAAATCATCTATGAAAGTAACAAAATACTTCACACCACCCATAGACTTATAGGGCATGGGCCCACAGACATCAAAATGAACCAAAGCTAAGGGCTCACTCATGCGTGACATACCAGACTTCTTATGCGTAGACCTAGTCTGCCTGCTATAAAGACAATGATCACAAGAATCAAAATGAGAATAGTAAAGGGGTGGTAAGTACTACAAACCAGAAAGCATTTTCATTCCCTTAACAGACATGTGCCCCAAACAAGCATGCCAAAGAGATACATGAGGTAATGACTCCATAGACAAAGCATGATCAACGATAGATCCAGAAACAACTAAGGGATAGAGGCTGCCATCCTTGGCACCTCTCGCAAGCACAAGCATGCCATGAGTAATCTTCCATGCAAAGCCTCCAAAAGATACATGATATCCTACGTCATCAAGCTGTCCAATGGACATGAGACTACGTATCATTGCAAGTACATGACGTACATCGTGTATAACAAAACTGCTGCCAAAAGAAAATTGCAGCCTAACGTTACCAATGCCAATAATCTCAAGGGACCTGTCATCACCCAAGTACACAAAACCTAAAATAGAATGGTATGAATGGAACCACTCTCAGCAAGGTATCATATGAAAGAACACACCTGAGTCCAAGAGCCAACATTGTGCATACATAGAGTGTATCTCTATCATCTGCGAAGTACTAGATATAATTCCCATCACTATCCTTGGGCTACATAACATTAATCTCTTCAATTTTAACACTTGACTTAGCAGGTATTATGCTGCGATCAGAAGACTTTTCCTACACTTTCTCTTTCCCCGTGTCTTTGCACCTTTCATTGCGCAATTCATGACATTGTGGCCTTATGTGGCCGTTCTTCCCACAATGATGACAAGTTAGATTTGCATTTCTCCCACAAGACTTACTACGCGACTTGGACCGAGATTTCTACGAATCCCGTCCACGGTCATTACCACGGTCATTCTTTGCATTTCCATCATATCAACCTCTAACTGTAAAAGCATAAGACACATGAGAGGCATCCAAATTCTTACAGTTTATCTCTTCCTGCAAAAGAGAGATCTCAACATTAGATAACTTCAGAGTGGTGGCGAAGCGCATAAGGCAGTGCGGAATACATCCCAAGACTCATTAAGAGTTCCAAGCAAGAACAACGAAGTGACATCCTCTTTAAAATCAATGCCCTGCAAAACCAAGTTCTTAAGAATAGCATGAAACTCGCTCAAATGAGCTGACATGGTCACATTCTCTTTCATGCAAAGATCCATAAGTTGTTTCAGTCAATACATTTGACTTACAAGACTTTGCTTGTCATACAGGTTTTTGATCTTATCCCAAAGCTGCCAAGCACTTTGTGCTTCCTCAACCACATTGTAATGCACTTGTTCATTGAGAGACAAGATGAGGGTGGACTTGTATAACTCATCAAGCTCCATCCATTCGTCATTAGTCATAGTTTCATGCTGCTCCCCACTCAACCTTAGTGGCTTTATCTGTGTTCTACATCAATACCTGCCAAACTTGGCTCTTCCAATAGGCATAATTCATACCATCAAGCTTAGTGATGTTGAAGATATCACTGTCAATGGAAGAAGGTGCTATACTGCAAGCTGAAACAATGTAGACAGTTCAAAACTACTTGCTGTAAACTACAGAAAATGACCAAAAAACCACCAAAACCAAGGCAAAACGGCAAGAAATGAGTATTTAATGATGTTTCCCACCAAGTACCACCAAAAGTACATCAAACTAGGATGATTCAATATGAAAAATACATGACAGTCCAGAGATATATGCTTACTATAATTTATGACAGTAGTGTACAATGAGAGCTGATAGTAGGCCAACACCCAGTATTCAAAGTCAATCACTGATTGTCAATGCAAAACCAGCATCATGCGGGCATAAACAAGCATGTAAAAGTCAAACTGGCATGAGCCAACACCCAAGCATGTCAGACAAAGTCCGTCAGAAAAGTCGATACACCCCCCAATCAACAGGGCAAAACGTACATACCATTGCCAAGACCTGACACAAATTGGTGTCTGCTCAGTGAAACAAAGCCAAATCAGTCCAAGTACATCTACACAGACCAAGGTATATCAACCATACATCATCCATGAGGAGATCTCGGTCTCAAAGATCTAAAATCTCAATATACATAACCCGCACTGCTCAATGTCTGATAAGCGTACAAAGACGCTCCCACTGGCACGAAAGCCGTAAGTGTCAAGAAAATGAGCTCAAACAAAGCATGTAAGAGTACCAATGATGGAGTATCCAAGATCATACATCAGTAAGACATCCAGAGCATATGAGTAGTCAAGTATCCAATGATAGCACCCAATGTCATGAAGATAATGCCAATCAATCTCTGACGAGCCAAAGCAAGACCAAAATAAGCTCCAAAATATCCAAAGTCAAGCCCAAACAAATCTCTAGTAGCATTCAAGTCCAAACAATGTAACTAGCATGTGTAGGTAACATAAGCATCAAGCATGTACCAACTGTTCATACATAGACCATAGGTATAACCTCTGTCACAAAGCATGCCAATGTAGACCAATGTCAAGTAAATAACAACCAATATAGAGCTCAAACAAGGCTCAAAATATATTTTTAAACCATCCAAAGCATTTACAAACCTTCATTTGCATCCCAATAGTCATATGAAACACCTGGGAAGCACCCGTGACCAATAGGCAAAGCATAAAGTGACTAAATAAGCTTCAGCATTGGAGTGTACAACAGTGATTTACTATGTAAAATTGAATATTGTAGGCCACTAAATCAGCTCCAAATGATGGCCAATCAATAGGCATACATTCCCTTAACATTCGGGGACCATTTGGGACCAATCAGGCATCAAATGGCCAATGCTATCCAAGCATAAACATAAATTGCTGATGTAACACTATTTGTACATGCCTATGGACTATGCAAAAAAATCTTGGACTGAGGCCAATCAATCCACAAATCAATGCCAATGATAAACCACCAATGCCGAGCATCAATGGGGCGTTCCCAAGTGCCAAATGAAGTATTTTCAAGCTGCCAATGAGTGCCAAGGGAGGGTTGAAGTAAGAAATAATTTTTTTGCAAGACTTCAAGATGGCCCAAATAGGGCTAATGTTGCTAGGTATGATGTTGGTCCACGTGCCATTAATGGGCGAAGGGGGGCTCAAGTAGGGCCTAAAGAAGACCTACACAAAGCCTTGTCAAGCCTAATCAGGCAGGAGCCAAGACAGGAAATGGGGGAGCTCCAATGGTTGGAGCTATGGCTGCCCCTTCCTATTGTACCCTGCAAACTAAAATAAACACTCAAAATAATACTTCAATACCTCTGAAGGAATGCCTTGAGGGTGCCCAAATGGACCAGGTAGGTGCTCGGGAAGCCGAGGAGCTTGAAGGAGTCGGATATGGCTACCAAGAGTGAGAACCAATGGTGTAGGGATTCGAATGAATGCTGAAGGAGTCACATGCCAAGTTTGAATGCTCAAACAACCATGCTCTGATACCAGTTGAAAGGTGAGAAGGATCGAAGCTTACACTTGAGAGCTATGGCGGGAGAGCAAGAGCAAGAGAGAGAGAGACTCACAATGTGGGAACTCCAACAATCACACCGGCCTTTCCTTTATTCATCTGTCACTAAAAGAATAAAGAATAAAGTGATGGTGATGGGTGCCCGTCACCTGTAGTGTGCAGGCATGGGTACTATCAGTGTAGTAATACACGAGTGGCTAGGCAGAGACTCCTTTACCCCCAACATGGGCAACCTTATCTATTTGATGATCATTAGGCTAAACTTAAACTACAGAATTGGTTTGGAGAGCCACATTTAAATACAGTGCAACATACAACATTGCATTATGTTAAGTCTACATGGGACTATGCCTTATTTTATGATATAGACATACCATTGGACTTGCATTGAGTTTTTAGCTTGTTTTCAGCAGTAGAAAACCCTTATGTTTTCCCTATTTCCTTGGTCCTCATCCTATCCAATGCGCAACAAAAATAAAAAACAATGGCTGAGGTTGATTTACCTACTTACCTACTCAACAACAAACCAAAATACTTACTTGTTTCGAAGATCAAACCACCTAAATCTCCTATCTATCTCAAGCACTGGTTCGGGCTGAAAATCCTAAGTCTATGCTCGATTCGAAGTGTGCAGCGCTCAAGGCTCGATTTTGTCTGTCTCGACAATGGAACCAAAATGAAGAGAGCTACAAGCTCAACCCCTGAGACCTACAAACCACTTATTGGTCAAGTATTTCAAGTTGAGCGGCGGCCATGGCTACCTCTCACTCCCTACCTATGGGGTGTAATGAGCTTACCTTGATGTTCGATTGAGTACCCTCCTCTCTCGTGCACGTCGGTAGCTCCACGATCCTTGAGGCAAGCTCAAGCAAGCTCAATCCCTCTCCAACAAGCTCCATCATTCATAGCCACGTGAGACAAGAGAAGAGTAGAGAAGAGAAGAAGATAAAGAGAGGAGATGGGGAGCTTCTTCTCCTCGATCTCTCACTCTCACACACTCACTCCCTCACTCCCTCACACTCACTCACTCCCTCTCTCAAGCACAAGCAAGAAGGTAAGAAGAAGAAGAAGCTTTTTGCCACACACAAGAATGAGCTTCTCATTCACTTTTCAGCTTTATACACAAAACCTTAAATCCCTTTTGGGCTTTATCCCCTTTTTTACGTGGCCGGTCGTTGCCTAGGCCCTTTGTCCCATTGCTCTTCTATCTTCCTAGCTTCCTTCCTGCCGCCCAACCACCTTTACAAATTGCACGGGTGAGAGCCTGGCACTCTTAAAATAAATCATGGTGTACCTTGCACTTTTTTACAAAAGTATAGACTCACACTTTTTCTTGTGCGTTTTTTCCCTTGATTTAGGACTTTTCTGCACTTCTTGTGTTTCCAGATTCTTCCTCGTATGCCTTCGTATTCTGTTTCACTTTTTCCTTAGCCTTGTCTTTTGCTTTAGATTTTTCGACTTTTCCACCTTGTTGTTTGAGGGTTAACAGAGGTAGATATGGAAGGACATCTAGCTCAATTGCTACATTAGCAAGTTGGTGGGCTAGGCTCTAGAAGGTACCCTTCCTTTAGATGAATGTACCTATCATGAGATATGTCTATTAGTGCTTTTTGGAATAGATTCAAAGCTTTAATGTTTTCTTTTGAGTTTATTTAGTATAAGTGTTTTGATTTTTAAAAGAATTATGACTCAGCTATCCTATTTTGCTCAAATTTATGAGCACCACTTGTGTGAACTGTGTACTTTTGGACCCATCGAACATGGCACACAAAGTACACCATCATGCTATGAAGCAAGCCAAAGTGGTGTGATAGTGTGTAACATTAATGTGGACTTATATAACACTTGATTTGATATTTGCTATGCGAATTGCAATCAACTAGTGAAGCAGGCTTTAAACCAATCTTAAGCATGTGATCATTGGGAAATGAAGTGAAGTTACGACGCTCACAAGTTACTAGATGTGTGCGGTAGCTTCACATGATGCCATGTGGCATTGTAAGAGCCAAGCCATGCCCAAGTAAATTTCACTTGCACAAGTGTACATAGTTAAGTTTTGTAGCGCGTGGTTGGTTCATTTGACCACTCTTAACTTTGTGTTAGAACTTTAGAAAGTTTATAGAGTGCCTCTAAAAATGGTGATACTCCTAAACTTGAAGAAGTCCTAAGACTAGACAATCATTGATTGGTAAAAATCATGTTCTCTCTCTTGAACTCCTTTTTCTCTTTCCTCTAAATGGCTCTCTCTCGTCTCAAACACCCTCTCCTTGTTGGTACGCAATGTGTGGGTGGCTGTGGTGCTTTCACACTTCCTTTTATTGGTTTAAGTTTGTCGTAGTATGCGTGACATGGCTCTAAGCTTTAAGGGTTCGTGCTGCTGCTGGTGGAGCTTGCACTGTGGAACAGCTGACGTGGACGTGAAGCCAACGTGGCCACACTTTCGCTTTCCATTCTAGCAGCAGCCAGTGGCCCGTTGATTCCTTGTTCTGTCTGCCACATAGCCATGGCGTCTGTACTGTTAACCTGTCACTTAAACCCTAGGTGGCTGTTTCCCGGGCCCAGGAGCACCGCAGGGAGGAATTTCGCCTTGCGCAGACGACGGTCGGTCCCCTACCATGGCTCCACAGCGGCCATCTTCGCCAGCCAGGGACAGGCAAGTGGAGAGCCTCTTATCCAGGAGAACTTGCGCACGGCTGTCGTCCAGAACGGGAATGACCGGCTCGAGATATGCCGCATTATCAATGGCATGTGGCAGACCAGTGGGGGTTGGGGCAAAATTGATCCTCAGCAAGCAGTAGATGCCATGCTGCGCTATGTGGACTCCGGCTTCTTCACCTTCGACATGGCAGATCACTGTATCTTCCTCTCACCTCGCGTTTCTAGACTTTAACAGCTACACAGGAGGATTGTATACGACATAATGCATGTATTTCAACCAGAATGAATGTGCTTGTGACCTGTACCTGAGAATATTCTTGCAGATAGAAAGAATCCAGTTGAGCATATGCCTAGTACCATGCGCCTGCAGTGCTTAATTGCAATATTTATGTCAACAATACCTATGTTTTTGTGAGCCTCTTTGTATTAGAGCGAAGGCAATCATTAGTGTAGAAACCTTAAATAGATAGGGCTGTTCAACTCCTACAAGTCATTTTGTAACATAGTTATGGCGCAAGCAGAGTTATTACTAGTACCGTTTGTGTTCCAATAGTGGTATGGCCATTTCACGTGGAGTTTCTGTTTGTACTTTAACGAGGGGTGCAGAGTACTTACTGAATTTTTTGTATGGATCATATAATGTACCGAGGGATGCAGAATACTTAGTTAATTCTTCAGCAAAAGTGATTGAAGCAACCACAGTTACTTTGCAGTTCCTCTGCTCCTTGTCTTAGAGTACAACCAATCCATAACAAGAAGCATCTCTTTTAGACTATGACACCACCTAGAGCATGGTTCCTTCCATTCACACCTAGTACAATATTCACATAGAACTATACTTTTTCTCTTCTGGATTTGTAAAGAATGTTCATGCTTGTATGAAGTTGTATCATGACTTGCTTCCAACCTGCTTGCATTTGGTCTCGGTGCCAACCGGCAGTGTCTGTTTGGAGCTCTAGCTGGGAGCTGACCATTGCTAGAGGCTGGTCTTACATCGTCCTCCAAGCCAAATGGTCTTTATTTCTGTACCTTTGGCTGAAGGTCAAAGTTTGATTAGTTATCTAAGACTCTACGTCCCTTACTTGAGGTGCTCAAATGAGTCCTCTTGGCTCTCATCCATGTTGATTACCAAATGGTCTTTATCTCTGTACCTTTGGCTGAAGGTCAAAATGTGCTAAATAACTAGTACTCTACATCCCTTACTTAAGGTGCTTAAATGAATCCTCTTGACTCTTATCCATGCTGAATCCTGATTCTTGAGTCTTTTTACTCATAGCCCCTTGTAGTGTTATAGAGACGTGGGCCAATATTTTCCTCTGATATATATATATATATATATATATATATATATATATATATATATATATATATATATATATATATATATATATATATATATATATATATATAGAGAGAGAGAGAGAGAGAGAGAGAGAGAGAGAGAGAGAGAGAGAGAGAGAGAGAGAGAGGGGGGGGGGGGGGTTTTGTGCGTGCCTATGCGCAAAGCTGCAACATCATGTGCAAGTCATGTGGGGCCAACAATAGCCCCTGCAGGTCTAGGTAGAGGGGAACACATATCATGCTGGCAGCAAGTCATGAGCCAGTCCAACAGCATCACATGCAGGCAGTAGGGGGTTCTTCCAGGATAGTGCATCACCTTTCTCAAGCTCGTTGGTCTCTAGCGAGTCCATTTTTTCAAAACAGCACAATGGAAGCAAAAGAACAATACGCATGACAACCAATGAACAGCAGAGATGCAATAAAACAGGATAAGGGATCCATTAGCAATGATCCATGAGATACAATCAGCACATGACAAGATTGTTGAGCTACTAAAATTAGGCATTCATTAATCTAAAATTAACATAGATTAATGCCTATGTTGTTCTCCTTAAAACAGCCCCAAAAAGCAATAGAAAGCAAGTACCAAAAATAAAGGGCTTTGTTTTTGAACAGTAGGACAAATGCCCATAAATCCTCTATAAATAGAGCTTGTTGTGGCATCCTATGAGGAAAACACCTTGGGGTTTGCAGTGAAAGCACGGAGTGTTTATGAACTCGACTAAAATAATTGAACTCAGATAGAAACTCAAGAAAACACAAAACACAAAAGTGTGGAGTGAAGGAATAAGTTATAACTCAATGAACTGAATTATATGTGTGTGTGTCCAAAGAGTGGAGAAGAACTCAAACCGCTGTCTTTCTAGGAGCGGTTTGAGGGGAGGGAGTTGTTGGAGATAGCCTCTAGATGATCTGGAAGCAGCACACCATCAAAGCTCCGATGACAGAGGATGCTAGCGTAGTTGGAGAGGAAGAAAACACAGTTGTAGTGGTCCTAAAGAAGTGAATAGTAGCAAACGCAACCTTTGCAGGGAAATGCAGGTGCTCGGATGATCTGGGAATCGGGCAGTAGCACAAATTGATGAAAAACGCAGCATGCACCATGTCCTGATGATGACATTAGCTTGGGTAGTCAGACCAGCAGCAAAACATTGCAGATCTGATGTTGGAAATGCTGGATAGGGGCTGCAAACTGGTTGCCAGCATTTGGAACAGTTCGAGGCAGCAGGGTGGTGTGCTAATCGGCAAAACACAGCTGTTTGGAGTCATGGCAGCTAGTTCGTAGCAGGTGGGAAATCACCTTTAGGTGGGCAGCAAGGGTGAGGGTGCAGCAATTTTAGGAGTATGGGATTTGGGATGTGCAAGGTGGTTGGACAAATTCCTATTTATAAACACATGAGCCAACTGACTCTGTAGGGTGGCATCTAGGCAGTTTGGGCAATTAAATGTGGGTGCATGAACACTTTTGGGACATGCAATATTTGAGTTGTGGGAATGTTCAATGAGCTTAAAAAAGGGAATTAAGGTCAATTAACCCTTTGTTGCTCAACACATTCTATTATATCCTTCCTCATTCCCACCAACTAGCTTTATTCTCTTGTTGCCTATGCCCATCGGAGGTCATGGCCAAGTTGAATAGGGAGTAGGGCAGTTGCTTTAACCCTTAGTGTCCGTGTTCATTAGTAGTTGGCCACTGGTGCAGTGGATTTTGGTATGTGGATCCCCTCCTTAGTCGGTGCCTTATTGCTATTAGTGTTAGTCCCATGTTAGTAGACGTGTCTTGTCCGTCATCTCTTGCCTATGAGCCTCAGTTTGAGTCAAGACGATGTTAAGGGATTTTTGACATAGAGTATGATAGCAGGATATGCATTTTTTTGTGGAAGAGTTCATGCTGAATGGTAAGTGACAAACTTCTTAGTTAGTGAACTTCTCTAACTTGCTCATTTGTCTTGACAATAGGAGTTAGTCAAGTGGAGTCTTGGGAGTTAATGACTGTGTGGCTTTGAGTAGTGATTAGTAGTCACTTAAGCATAGAAACATGAAACGGGGAACGGAAACAGGGACGCCAAACCTAGGGAACGGGGACGTGGGAACGGGAACAACATTTAAAAAATTAAAATTCATGAAAATTTTTTAATATTTCACTCATAATCCATGGGGACTCTGGAGTGTTAAAACCAAGGTATATAATCCACAAGGAAAATCATTTTAAGTTTTAACTTTAAGATATCATGCATCATTCTAAAACTAATTAGAAATTGAATTGCAACTTACAAGGCTCAAGAGGTAAGCTATTCAATTAAAAAATGCATAATACATATGCCATAAATGATAAAACAATGAACAATGAACTAAACTTTAAAGTCTAAGCTGAAAGAACATGCCTATGGTCCCATTGCCAAAAAACTTAAAAGATTATAAATATGAAGTTTAATCTCTGAAAGAACATGCTCATCGTCCCAAAAAAGACTACAAATATAAAGTCTAATCTCTAGACTGAAGCAAAATGCGGCATGCCAAAATAGCCCAAAAAGCAAGTGCAAGACTGCAAGTACAAATATAATATCGGCATGGCACAACAACCCAAGTGTCACACTGTCATCAATGATCATAATGTCATATACAATGTACATGTGTCATGTATCATGAGACTCATGATAAGTAAACTAAATCAAAGATCATCATCATGATCTGAGGCTACTCTAGCTACTCTTGAAGTGCCAGCCTCATCATCATGTGTACCATGAATTGTTTTATCTTCCTCAACATTAGCATGTGTCTCCTTTTCTTGTTGCATCTCCCACTCTGTGAATGGATCGGACTTTGTTGTCATACTGTTACATAACATCCTCAAATTAGCACTAACGAATACTAGATCGTTTGCCCTCTCCACACTAAGATGGTTCCTTTTCTTTGAAGCAATGTGAGCGTATGTACTCCACAATTGCTCCAAACAAGAGGAGCTAACTGACTGACTTGAAATACGGATGGCTAGTTGCTGCAACTCAGTACCATCCGAACCATAGTTCTCCCACCACAAAGCTGCCCCAATCTTACAGCAATCCTCCTGTGCATCCCCACAACCAAAAGAACCTCGAAAGGTCCTATAACATGAAAGCTGATCTGTGATCTTTCGTCTAGTGCCATGATCAGGCACTAGACGAGACAATATAAGTCTCCATGCATCCATAACCTCAGTGTCATTCTCTTGACCTTTGCCTTGGAACTCAGGATCCACAACAAATGCAGCCGCATGCATGGGTGAGGTATAGGAGTTCCACCTCGTCACAACTAAATGGCGTATCTCCTCATATGCCTCATCATTTGGTGCCAACTCCTACAACTTTTCATTCAGCCTATTCATAGCCTTATATACCTTGCCAATGCAAGGTTGCAACATCCATAACCCTCAATAAATGCATAATAGGTGACACCATAGCATCTATCCGCTTTACATCATCCCAAAAAGTGGAGTTATTTGCTTTCTCCAAGCATAAGATACCTATAGGAGTATTTGCCAATGTTGATGAGGTGAACTCATCACTAAGAAATAACTGCCTCAAGGCATCACTGCATTCTCTTAATCTGCCTAGCATCAAGAAGTTAAAGGCAAATCTGGTATCAGAGTATTTTAAAAGTGTCTTCTTTGACCGCAAAGAGAAGTGATGGCGAAGAAACTGGTGATTCAAAACACAGCTAACCATTTAAGCTCCTTGCTCTATGACAGGTGCAATCCATGACAAATTACCAATATCCTTTAGTAGGTTGTTCAAGCAATGAGCCATACAATATGAAACTGTGATATGCGGATAATATCCCTGGATAATAGCACCTGCGCCCTATTTGCGGGCTCTCCATCTGCAACAAATCCCACAACATGCTCTGGGCCAATAAGCTCAATACCTGTAACCTACTTTGTTGCAAGTACATCTACCGACTTTCTTGACCCCAATGCATCATGTGAAGATATGAAATACATTTCCCCATGAGAATAAGCAACCATACCATGAATGGATTGCTTGCGTGTATCACGCCAACCATCAGCAATGAAGGAAACTCCATTTTTAGCCCACAGGCTCTTTCTAGTCATTGCTGCCTGCTCAACAAGGCGCTTTTCCTTGTCGAGCAAAGTGGTGCGTAAGGTTTCTGATGATGGAGGTACATACGAAGGTCCATACTCACCAATCTTCTTACATATCAATTTAAAATACTCTGACTTAGTTGCACGAAATTGAATGTGGTCATGATAATAAAACGTGCCACTGATATATCCACTTCTTCCTTCTTCTTGGGATCCCAACTAGCATCAAGTGTGCTTTGTCTATGCGCAACATGTGACGCTGTTGATGTCATGGCTGATGCAATGTCTGCAGTAGGTATGGAGGTAGCACTTCTTGATACTGACCATGCTCTAGACACATTTGATGGGGATGGTGTTACAAAAGTTGCAGGGTTAACTGTAACATGTTGTGGTCTAGATGCAAGATAAGCTTGTTGACCTGCTTATACGGTCACGAAGCTCCCTTTGCTTCTCCAAGGTCACATTTGGACAAAACTGTACCTTTGAATTTGGCTCATGTAGGAGATGAGCTCGGGACGTGATTATGCATAAAATGGAACAAGTGGCGATTGGTATTTCATATTCTAATATTTAAGTAACTTTGAAAATTAAAATCAATAAAAATTTGAAATACAAATGCTCGGCTCAATGGATTACCTTGTTTGCTCCACTAGTTCGCTTGTATGGGCAAAGCTTGCAAGTCCATGGTCAAGATCCTCCACCACTCAATGGGCGGTCAGCATTTACTTCTTTCCACCATGACTAATCATCAGGCCTTCTTTCTCGACCACCAGTCCGACGAGCGGGGTGGGAAGATGAAGCCATTTCAGGTTGAAAATTGAAATATAAATGGCTTGAGAGAAGTGAGAACTCAAGTCTCGAGAGAAGGGAGAAGGCTCAAGAGTCAAGAATCAAGAGAGAAGGGAAAAGGAGAGAAGGTCCAGGGAATAAGAGAAGAGAAGAAAGAAGAGAAGGGAGAAGGTTCAAGGAAGAAGGAAGAAGAGAAGGGAGAAGTGAAGAGAAGGAAGAAGGAAGAAGAAAGAAGAGAGGTTGGAGGCGGGAGGAGATGGGGGGATTGGCGGCTGGCCACCAACGAGAGAACAAGGACAGGCGCCATGTAGACTGGTAACGGGGGGTAGAAACGGGTAGACGATCGGGCAGGAGTTGTAGGCAGGAAACACGTGGGGTAGACGATCAGGCAGGAGCAAACGCGCAAAGTCGTAGACGTCGTGGGTGGGAGCAGTGGCCGGCCGAAGGTAAGTGGGTGCCACGTGGCCTTCCCTGTCCCGTTTCAGATAGGGAACGCAGCAGAGAACGCGGTCCTTGTCTGAAATGGGACAGAGAACGTTCTATCGACTTGCAATGCGTCCCATGACGGCTTCGTGCCGGGGACGGCGATGCCGCGTGTTGGGGGGCCACTCCGGCCATTTCATGTTTCTATGCACTTAAGTGATTTGCTTTGTGGGCTATGTGGTCGAGAATGAAGCATGAGATCAAGAAGACCATTCATCGCAGATTTAGGGGCACCAAGAGGACTAATTAGGCAACTATTGTCCAATGTGGCCACAAAGGTGGCGATGGCATGCTAATTGGTAGAGGACACAAGGGAAAGGTGGGGGAAAAGAGCCAAAGAAAGTAACTGGACTGGAGACTCATGCATTGGAGAAGAGAGAGAAGAATATTGGGGCTATTTTTGGAATAGAGGAAAATAGGGGAAGAGAAGGTAGCAAACTATCCTTGAAGATCTTTATCTCTTACAAGGTCTTGGAGCCAGTCTCTCACTTAATTCTTGGTGCCGAACATTAGGGAAACGTTCCTTGATCATCAAAGAGGAGTTGTGATGGGTTTATGCTCTTCATGTGGATTGTTTTGGGTTGTGAATAGCAGTCAAGAATAGGGCGGCAAGCTGAAAATGGTGATTTGATGCTCAAACAAGGCTTCTCTTGAGTTTTGCCGCTTGATTCTTGATCTCTACCTTTGGTAGACATAGTATAGACAACAAAGATAGAGTTTCTCTTGGATTGGGATAGCAATTTTACTATGTTTTACTGCTATAATAAAATTGTAATACAGGGTTGAAATGCTTTTGAAGGCCCATAGAAGGTATTTACAGGGATTTATGCATTTCAATTCATGTCTTTTCTATGGTGGTGTCACCTATCACATTCCATCAATAGATTGATGTATGCATGAGATTGAAGTGTTACCTAAAGTTTTTGGATTATGTTCAGTAGAGATTATTCATGTATTAGTATGTATACTAAGCCATAGTCTCTCAGTTTGTGTTGGGCTATCGTCCCAAGTGTGTCCTGGGCATATCTATAAGATCTATGAGATGTGTTACAGGCTGATTGCTCTACTGAGCTGTATGAAATGAAGTCACTTGTTTTCACCTCTATCTATCTCCATAAAATCTTCCAAATTTTAAATTCTTTTTCTTTTATCTTGTTCTTGTTAGCAATCATGTTTGTCATACCTTGTTATCTCCTGCCTGTGAGCCTCAGTTTAGATGAGGACTTTAGGAGCTCTAACCTGTCTATCACTTGTTTTGATGGAGGAGGTAGCTCATTTTAGCGCACTCAGTTTATTGCATTTCAATGCATCTCCTTCAGTTGGGATTTTATGTGCATTTCCCGAGCAATTTTTGCATTCTTTAGCTTGCCTCACGTGCCAGATGTTGTACACCCTTTTCGGGATTTTTTTGAGCATTTTTGGTATTTTTACCAGCATTAAATGTTGGTCGGCCATATTTTGGCCCCAGGTTTTAGGTCGGCTAGTTTTTGGGATATTTGGCTATTTATAGTCATTTTCCACTTGGTAGTCAACGATCTCATTTAGTTTTCTTCCTCTTTGATAGGTGCACACTTTGACTTTGTCATCTTTCTCGGTCTTTGGTGCTGCCGTCAACATTAGCGGGATTTGGTGCCCTCATTGACGCTGTGGGCTGCGTGTAGGGATTGATCAGTCCTCCTGTATTCAGCATTTGTTCCTTGTTCAGTGCAAGTTTCTTTTCTTCTTTTCTTGCAGATTGTCTCTCTTCCTTCCTTTGTGTTCAAGTTCCTTCTTCTATTGCGCACTCTCATATGGTATATGAGCATGGTTTCATTGCCTAAGAGACATAGAGTTGACCTCTCACGGAGGAGACCATCCAGACCGCCAAGTGGCCTTGCCACATCAGCATTTTGCTGAAAACACAGCTTTTTGCTTGAAGGCGTCTGCTTTTCTTGTGTTAGGTACCTGTTTTGCTGCCCACTTTCGCTCCTGCCGGAGGTGACATGCTTCCTTAGTCAGATGACAGTCCTCTGCTGCAAATGCAGTGTTCCTTGGTTAGGGGACAACTCTCCTCAGCAAACACACATAGTCCTTGTGCAGGTGATAGTCTATCTGCTCTAGGCGAACCCTCTACATCGAATTTCTTGTGATCATGTAGCCATTTTCTCCTATTTTGGGGCTGTCTACCGCCAAAACGCAGATTTTTTGTGGGCGTCTTGCAGGATATTGAAGATGTCTTATCACCAGTTCTTTGCTGACTCAGAGGATGTCTCTATTCCTTTCTTTGAGAGATGGAGAGATTTTCGTGCTAGTTCACATGAAGACTGGAGATCACCTAACCCGTTTGAACAGGATCCCTCTCCTCCCCGTTCTCTTCATGTTTCATAGAAAACCCGTTTTGCTGGCCTTCATATGCCATTCATGTCACCCTCTATATAGGTGCCAATACTCCCTTTGCCTAAAGAAGACCGGCTTGATGGTTTCAACTGCTCGCTTTGGTCGTGTAAGGTGGAGTGTATCCTTGATACCTTTGATCTTTGGGAGTTTGTTACCCACTCTATTCCCCATCTAGTGGAGGATCCCACCGTTGGATCATCGATGGATTATGTGGCCTTATAGGAACCGCTCAACTCTAGAGCCCGATCTTTCCTCTTTATGAGCTTACATGATTTTGTCCTAGTGCATGTGCGTATGTTGCGTAAAGCAGCGGGAGTGTGGACAAAGCTTGCTTCTTTGTACTATCAAAAGACATTTGTCCACCAGATTACTCTCGAGAAGAAGTTACGGATACTCGCTGTTGATGACTCTTCTTCCATGAAGGATCATATTGTGAGAGTGCGCAATGGAAGAAGAACATGAACACAGAGGAGGAGAGAGAGAAAGCAGGGAATGAAGGAAGAAAATCTGCACTGATTGAAATGAATACTGAATACACTAAAATGGACTGATCAGTCCCTGCACGCAGCCCGAAGCGTCAGTGAGGGCACCAGATCAGGCTGATGATGACGGCAGCACCAAAGACGGAGGAAGATGACGGAGTCGGAGTGTGCACCTGCCAAGGAAGGAGGGAAGATGATAATACAACTGACTGCCAAGTGGAAAATGGCTATAAATAGCCAAAAAACCCAAAAACTGGCCGACCTGAAATTTGAGGCCATAAATATGCCCGACCAGCATTTAATGCTGATCCGACCAGCATTTAATGCTGGTAAAAATTCCAGGAATGCTCAGAAAAATCCCGGAAAGGGTGGACAATGTCCGGCAGGTGAGGCAGGCTGAAGAATGCAGAAACTGCCCCGGGAAATGCACATAAAATCTCGACTGGAGGAGAAAATGCACTGAAATGCAATAAACTGAGTGCTCTAGAATGAGCTACCTCATGTGGCTGAAGGCCAAGGGAGAAACGGATCCTGGGGTGGCAAGAGGAATGCCAAGGTCGATGAAGTCCGTCGATGTAGACTGCTGCTGAATGAACTTCTCACGATCCTGGGAATCCCCCTCTAAAACACTAGGGGCCAGGGAATCCACAGCCGCATCATCGAGATCGTCCCCCTCGGAAAGGGATGGGGGGTACGAGGGAACCATTGGAGGAGAGGGTGGGGGATGGGAAGGAACCTGTGGAATAGAAGGTGCACAAGCGGGAACGGGTGTAGCAATAGACTGCCTCGGAGGACTCTGCATCAAAGAAGGGGAATGGAGCCTGTAAAGCCCGCTCTCCTGCCAACCTGTAGATAAGACAGCTCTTGTAAAAGAATCCTCAATAACAACGGCATGCTCGGTGAAGATCACTCGTGTGCCAAGCCTCGTAAGGCCATAAACTGAGAGGAGGGGAAGGCCCAAATCCGGAACATGTAGGGCCTGTGAAAAGGAGCTCGAAGGTCGGTCGGTAAACAAAGGCAATGTGCCAACACCACTAATAAGCACCGATAAAATGTCACCAATAGTGACTGAACCCTCTGATGGACGAAGATCCTGTAACAAATCACCTCGGGGAGTCATATGACTCGAAGCACCACTGTCCACTAACCAAGGCTGCGCAGAAGACACTGCAGCCACGGAAGAAGGATCCTCCTCCAAAGCAGCTGGTGTAGAGGTAGAAGAAGGCTCCGATGTAGATCCACCCTTCGCTCCCGGACGAAGGTGAGGGTACTTCTTCCAGCATTTCTCCTCGGGATGTGTCCCTTTCCCACAGTGTGGGCACTTCGGTCTCTCTGAATTTGAGTCAGAGCCTGAAGAACTGTCCTTCTTCTTAGCCTTTGACTTCGTCTGCTTCTTCTTCTGTCCTCCCGAACCTGCAACAAAGGCTCTAGTGGAGTCGGATCCACTAGCACTGACCTCTCTGAGTCGCTCGTCATGCTCCAAGACAAGCGGGGATAGCTCCTCCCATAGAAGCTTCTCACGGGTCCTCGATGTAAGAAGGCTGGTGTAGAAGACATCAAACCGAGGCGATGGCAGCTGAGTCAAAAGAATCATAGCCATGTCTTCAGAAGATATCGTTCGACCGAGGGATGCAAGCTCATCCCTCATATCCTGCAATCTGTTGATGTGGTCCTTCATGGAAGGACTATCATCAATAGCGAGCATCCGCAACTTCTTTTCGAGAGATATTCGGTGGGCAAACGTCTTCCGTTGATACAGAGACGCGAGCTTTCTCCACACGTCTGCTGCAGTCTTCAACCTGTGAACATGAACAAGGACATAATCCTGCAAACTCAGAAAGAGGAAAGATTTGGCTCTAGAATTAAGCCGATCCCATAAGGCTGCACGATCCATAGATGTCCCATCTGCGGGATCCACCTTAGGCCGGGGAATAGGAATAGAAACAAGCTCCCAAAGATTGAAGGAGTCCAAGATACACTCCACCTTGCAGGACCATAGAGAAAAGTTGGAGCCATCCAACCGGTCCTCTTTGGGCAGCTGAGGAAGTACGGGTACCTGTACAGGGGGTACCAAAGGCTGCATCGTCGGCCCACTGGAAGGGGATCGCCGAGATACATGAATAGAAGGGGGACGGGAGAGAGGAATAGACTCCGGACGACGGTCCTCGTGATAGAAATCATGCCTCCGTTCAGATGAGTGTTGAGACAAAAGCTTATCATCCGAGTCATCAAAGCCCGTAAACTGACGAGAAGACATCTTCCAATCTGCAAAACACCAAACACCAAAGAAAACTGTGCCGAAGCCGAAGTAGGACCGGCAGTCTGGTCACCAACCACCAAAACACAGGCTGTGATAGCCTACAAACACCTGGAGCTGCAAAACGGAAGGATATCTGATGAAGATCACCAGAACAGAAGCCGCCAGTACCAAAACGCAGCCTGGGAGTGGGTCGCCAACAGGAGATGAGCCGCCAGGAGTGGAAACGATCACCAGATCAGGAAAACGCAGCCTGATGATGTGTCGCCCAGCTGAAGGAGGGGCCACCTGATGGTAAACGCAAGCAGGAGGGGTCGTTTGATGATGTGGCAGCCTTTGGAGAAGTCGTCTGCAGCAAACGCAAGAAGAATGGCCACCTGGAGGGGCCGCCTGGGCAGTTGGAGATGAGGGGACAGCAGCAGAAGAGGGGTGAGGTATCTCTCCACAAGGTTAGGTCCTCCGTGCTCTCAGTCAGGCGATGATACCATGTGAGAGTGCGCAACGGAAGAAGAACATGAACACAGAGGAGGAGAGAGAGAAAGCAGGGAATGAAGGAAGAAAATCTGCACTGACTGAAATGAATGCTGAATACACTGAAATGGACTGATCAGTCCCTGCACGCAGCCCGAAGCGTCAGTGAGGGCACCAGATCAGGCTGATGATGACGGCAGCACCGAAGACGGAGGAAGATGACGGAGTCGGAGTGTGCACCTGCCAAGGAAGGAGGGAAGATGATAATACAACTGACTGCCAAGTGGAAAATGGCTAGAAATAGCCAAAAAACCCAAAAACTGGCCGACCTGAAATTTGAGGCCATAAATATGCCCGACCAGCATTTAATGCTGATCCAGCCAGCATTTAATGCTGGTAAAAATTCCAGGAATGCTCAGAAAAATCCCGGAAAGGGTGGACAATGTCCGGCAGGTGAGGCAGGCTGAAGAATGCAGAAACTGCCCCAGGAAATGCACATAAAATCCCGATTGGAGGAGAAAATGCACTGAAATGCAATAAACTGAGTGCTCTAGAATGAGCTACCTCCTCCGTCAAAACAAGTGATAGACAAGTTAGAGCTCCTAAAGTCCTCGTCTGACTCAGACTGAGGCTCACAGGCAGGAGATGACAAGGCATGACAAACATGACTGCTAACACATATCAATAGGTTGGAGGATATGAGGGATGAGCTTGCATCCCTTGGCAGGATGATCTCTTTAGAGGATATGGCCATGATCCTTTTGACTTAGCTGCCATCTCCCTGGTTTGATATCTTCTACACCAACTTGTTGAGAAACTCTTCACCCTTCACCCGCAGTTTGCATTTCTGCGTTTTGCATTTAGGGTTTGCAACCCCAAAAAGGGACGCCATCCTAGACTGACTGTGCCTATTTATAGGCCACTCATTCATTCCTTATGGCTGATTTATTCAGTCCGTCACCTCTTCTCTCCAGCCTCTCCACTACCCTCACACCCCTTCAAGAGGACATTGTGGTTCGTGGTTCGTGGCTGTCTTCATCATCTTCCTTGTGCTATGGCACCCTTGTTTCCTTGTATCACATTCATTACATGATTTAGAACTTTATCATTCCATTCATCAGAGTTTCTTCTCTCTTCTCTTCTCTTCTCCATGTTTGCCGAGTTCACTCCGTGTTCCTCCCCGCAAACCCTACTGTCTCGCTGGTACGTCATCTTTTGACATGGTATCAGAGCTGGATCTGCTCACCTAGTAGCGAAGATCCTCCATTCCAGTGAAGGCAAAGACCAGTGGCGGGTTTGGCATCCACTTCTCTTCTTTTTCCACTGCATCAAAATCTCGTTTTTGTAGGTTTCAAGTGTTTTCAGCTTGCTGCCCACACCCCTTTCGCGGAGGACATCGCAGTCTCGGCTATCCCTTGCTGTCATCTACAGTCTGGCACCTGTTTCCAGCCTTCCACCCGCAGTTTGCAGCTGTTTACAGCAAAGCGACTGTTGCTAATCCATTCAGAAAACAATCTCGTTTTTGCAGATTTCAGTCTCTTACTGTTGGTTACATCCTCCTCCCACTGGTAGCTCACTTCTAGCCCTTCCACTACCCTCCTACCCCTTGAGGCGGACATTGCGGTTCGTGCTTCACAGTGCCCTCACACCCCTTGAGGCAGACATTGCGGTTCGTGGTTCATGGTGGCTGACCTCTTCCTTCTTCAGCAAGGCACACTGGTATCCATGGCTTCTTTACCAACAGATGACCTGACTACTGGGTGCTCCTACTGTGGCATCACCGGACACACCACCAATGCTTGCCGACTCCTTTCTCTTCTTCGGCTACCCAGTCTGCTCCACTGAGAGATAGCGACTGTTGCCCACCACTTGCTCATTCTGACCCCCACCCTTCCCCCCCCTCGACTACTCAGGTTCGAGAGGCTACCTCTGGGAGCTCTTCGGCACCCTAGATACCTTCTTCAACACAACCAGCGGCACTTGCTTCATCATCAAACATTTCGGAGTCCGTGATCCATGAGTTTTTGGATTCCCTATCTACTTTAGAGGGGGATTCAGGGGGGATGTTATTTCTTTGCCCTCAGAGGGAGCATCTACTTCTTCTTCGACTTAAGTGGGGGCCCCTCCACCTCTCACCTTAGAGGGAGAACCTACTCCACATGAAGCTCTTCACCCATCCTCTACTTTCTTGGGGTGGCTGTCTTCGACCAATCATCTCTTTTACTGATACCCAGGATCTTCAGGTACCATCTAGATCGGGACCTCGGAGGTTCATCCGTGACTTGGTGATGAGGCCTTCATATTCCTTCCAGTATGGATGCACGAAGCTAGTGGCTTCTCTCCCAAGGTTGTGTTTCAGGTTCTCCAGTTCACTCTGTCTACTGGTCTTTATTGCAGGTTCCCTTTTCGGTGGAAATCTTGGATCTTAGGGATCCTCTACATCTTCTTCCTCCTCTTCTCTTCTTGCCTTGGTCACTTGGTTAGCATGGAGCCACCTCCCGAGATCAAGTACAGGCATATCCTTATGGTTCTCGGTACCACACAAAGTCTGATATTCCTCCTATGCATTGCATGTTTTCATCATCTTTGTACTTGGGCGCTTGGGCAAGTGAACAATATCCCCACGAGGGACACTGTCCAAGTGGCACTTGCTACATGAGCATTCTTCAGCATGTAGCATTGTATCTCCACCTCACTCTTCTCTTGTTTTCCTTTTTGGGCCTGAGAGGGGGTGTTGAGAAACCCTTCACCCTTCACCCTTCACCCGCAGTTTGCGTTTTTGCGTTTCTGCGTTTTGCGTTTAGGGTTTGCGTTTAGGGTTTGTAGCCCCAAAAAGGGGCGCCATCCTATACTGACTGTGCCTATTTATAGGCCACTCTCTCATTCATTCCTTATGGCTGATTTATTCAGTCCGTCACCTCTTCTCTCTAGCCTCTCCACTACCCTCACACCCCTTCAAAAGGACATTGTGGTTCGTGGTTGTCTTCATCATCTTCCTTGTGCTACGGCACCCTTGTTCCCTTGTATCACATTCATTCCATGATTTAGAACTTTATCATTCCATTCATCAGAGTTTCTTCTCTCTTCTCTTCTCTTCTCCATGTTTGCCGAGTTCACTCCGTGTTTCTCCTCGCAAACCCTACTGTCTCGCTGGTACGTCATCTTTTGACACAACCTTCTTATGTCGAGGACCCATGAGAAGCTTCTATGAGAGGAGCTTGCCTCGCTTGTTTTGGAGCATGACAAGCGCGCCAAAGAGGTAGCCGGTGGATACCTCCACCATAGCTTTTGTTGTAGGTTCAGGAGGGGGGGCGAAGAAGAAAGGGAAGTCAAAGGCTAAAAGATAGGAGAGTTCTTTAGGTTTTGACTTCAACTCGAAGAAGCCTAAATGCCAATATTGTGGGAAGGGGACACATCCGGAGGAGAAATGTTGGAAGAAGTACCCTTACCTTTGTTCGGAAGCGAAGGATGGAGTTAAAATGTTCGAGCCTTTTACCTCTACTCCAGCAGTTACCCATGAGTCAGTGTTCCTCCATATTGTTGACTTGGTGGAGCCTTCTTCAGTTGTTGCCTCATCTTTTGAGAGGTCATGGCTGGTTGATAGTGGAGCTTCTAGTCATATGACTCCACGAGGTGATTTGTTGCAGGATCTATGCCCTTCTGAGGGTTCATTCATTGTTGGTGACATTGTATCGGTGCCTATTTGTGGTGTTGGCACTTCGCCTTTATTTCCTGACCGTGCGTCAAGCCCCCTTTCACAGCCCCTTTATGTTCCAAATGATGTGAAGAAGATTGTGGAGGCACCGCTAGGGTTTGCATTGAGGAAACATAGTGTACGAACACGACAGAAGCACAATGAGACAAACAAAAACAGAAAGCAAAACTCAAACCCTCAATGCAAAACTCAAAACTCAAACACAAGCAGAAGAAGGGATAGAAAGAACATAACTCTGAAGTGAATGAATGTTGTAAATGAATGTAAGAGTATACAGTGTGTCCAAGGGTAGAGTAGTGTGTTGGAAAGTGATGTCCATGGGAGACAGATCTCAAGTCTGTGACCACCAGTCGGAGTGTAGGATGGAGAGGATGCAGCAAATGCAAGTGTCAGGAGTGCCTGGAGTACCAAACAAAAGTAGGATAGGTGTGGAGGAGGGCTTGCAGCTGTCGCTTGGTGTGGAGGAAGTTGTCGCCTGATGGAGGTGAAGGGGAGCGGGAGTGCCCAGGTGGTGTGTGCAGAGAAAATGAGGTGTGTTCAATAGTAGTAGAGTGGAGACTCGAGTTGGGTGTGTACCAGTGTGGTACACATAAATAATAAAAGAATGTATTTATACTTAGGGTACAATACATTCACACCCGCAAGGGTGCGGTCACATGTATAAGTAAATTTATACACTGGAGTAGCAAAGGGACTTTACACCCAACAACCTCCCACGTAAAGGTCCTTAGCAAACCTTTAACCAAACCCCACTAGCCGAATGCCATGCTCATGTTGACCCTTTGCAATACTTTTAGTGAGAACATTTGTAGGGTTATCTTGTGTTTTGACCTTAGTCAGTGTGACTAGATAATCATCCAGAACCTATCTGCTAAAGTGATACTGCACATCAATATGTTTGGTACCTGCATGAAACATGGCATTCTTAGCCAGACATACAACACTAACTATCACATCTAAGTATAAGTTTTTTGGTGGGCAGCCCAAAGTCCTTGACCAAACGATCAAGCCAAACGACTTCTTTTGAAGCTTTAGTGGCTGAAATATATTCAACCTCAGTGATAGAAAGTGCTACTATCTTTCATAATCTAGAGCACCAAGAAATGGCCTCACTAGTCAAGGTAAATATGTACCCGCTGGTAGACTTGCGATTATCCAAGTCACTTGCCATGTCTGCATCACAATATCCGTGTAGATCTAACGTACCCTTTCCATAGCAAATACATTTTCTTTGTGTGCCTTTAAGATATCGGAAGATGCATTTCATTGCTGCCCAATGTGCTTTGCCAGGATTTGACATAAACCTGCTCACAACGCCCATTGCATGAGCAATGTCAGGTCTAGAGGCAACCATAACATACACGAGTGACCCACAAGTTGAAGCATAAGGAACACCCTTCATAGAGTTGGCTGCCTTATTATCTTTTGGGCAATTTGCTTACTAAGATTAAGGTATGGTGGTAAAGGAACACCAAATGGCTTAGCATCTGCCATAGAAAAACGACCAAGTACTTTGTTGATGTACTTTTCTTGTGAGAGAAATAAGAGTTGCTGCTCTCTATCTCTTGTTACATGCATGCCCAAAATGTGTTCGATTGCACCAAGTCCTTCATGGAAGAGGCTGAATTTAGCTGTCTTTTTAGTGCATTAACCTGGCTTTTATGCTTACCAGCAATAAGTATATCATCCACATAAAGCACAAGGATTATAATGCTTCCATCATCAGCCTTCTTTGTATATAAGCAATGATTTGCATTGCTTCTTTTAAACCCATGTGAGAGCATGAAGGTATTAAAATTCTTATATCACTGTCTAGGAGCCTGTTTTAAACCATACAAGATTCTCTTAATCTACACACCAAATTCTTCTTCCTTGGCACAACAAAGCCCTTTGGCTCTTTCATGTACAACTCTTCCTCTAAATCACCATGTAGGAATGTAGTTCTAACATCCATCTGATCAAGTTCAAGATCCATAGATGCTACAATAGCAAACAATACCTGAAGGGTGGTCATTTTGACAATAGGTGAAAAGACTTCTTGAAAGTCTCCCCTCTTTTTGCGGGTTAGCCCTTAGCCACAAGCCTAGCTTTGTATTTGGGTTTGCCATCCATACACTTGATTTTATATGCTCATTTGTTAGGAATAGCTTTCTTATCTCTGGGCAATGGAACCAAATCCCAAGTATTATTTTGATACAAAGATTTCATTTCTTCGTGCATAGCTAGCTTCCATTTTTCTTTAATTCACATGATAATGCCTCTTTATATGTGAGAGGCTTATCTTTATGTGTGAGTAAAATGCAGTCCAAAGAGGGATCAAATCTCTGTATAGATCTCCTGACACGTATAGACCTTCTCACCCAATGATCTGTGTTATGAGGCAATGGATCCACATCCAAAGGAATGTCAATGATCTCATTATTTGGCTGCTGAATTACATTTTCAGGTTGCTGTAATACATTTTTAGGCTGTTGTAATTTATTTTCAGCATGTTGATTTTGTTGCCCCAGCTGATTTTCAGCATTCCTTTGCTATCCATTTTCATCTAGCTCAATAATGATATGCTGATTATCAAAACCAGCATCAAGTGGAGCTGAATTTTTAGTGGGGCTGATGGTAGTTCAAGTGGCTGATCATGCTGAAATTTCATTTTCTTTTGTCTAAATCACAGTGGCATTTTTCAGTAGCCTTGACTCATTAAATACCATATCTTGGCTGCACAGTACCTTTTTCATGCTTGGAACCCAAACTCTATAACCCATTTCACCTTCATCTCCATAACCCATGAAGATGCCTCTGTGGGATTTCATGTCAAGTTTGGTTTTGCTATCAATAGGTACATGTACATAGCATTTGCAGCTAAAGGCCCTTAAGTGGTCATATGAAGTAGGTTTGCTAGACCAAACCTCTTCAGGGATGCTACTTTCAAGTGCACGATGTGGAGAGCGGTTACAAATATGCACCGCAGTTTTAAGTGTCTCCCCAAAATGATTGCGGGAGATTAGTTGTGGATAGCATGCACCAAATCTTCTCACATAAAGTGCGATTTATTCGCTCAGCCAGACCATTAGATGACGGATTATAAGGGGCTCTAAACTCCTGTTTAATCCCATTTACATCACAAAGCTTATTGAATTCTTTAGATTTATACACTTTAATTTTAAATTTTTTTGAGTACTAACAAATGCATAAAACCTTTTAAATGCGTCCAATGCCTCACTTTTCTGGTTAAGCAAGATTCTATGCAGGTGCGGTCGTAGTTGCTTTTCTTGAAGGATGCATCTTCTTGCAGGATGCATCTTTGCAGTCTGGTAAGGAAGGAAGATGAAGGGGAATAAGAATAGTGCTATAGGAAAATTTAGTGATGTAATCCTAGGAATATTGAGATTGAGGGAAGTGCCTACAGAGAGGTCTAGTAAATTTTTTATTTATAAAAATCGTTATGCTTGGCTACTTAGAGAGGGAGATCTCCTTGTACAAATACATGAGGCATAAGCATATTGTAGGATGCATTGACATGGACAAAGATGAAATATCAGGATACCTTTATATATTTTTAGTTCCCTTTTTACCGCCTCTAGTGACTAGCATGGATCCTTTCTGTAACTTTCACATTCCACCACCAAAGGCAGTGAAGTAACCCCTGTTGTCTAGCTGCCCAGCAAAAAGAAAGCTCTTCTTAATGCAAGGTACATACCTAACATCATGAAGAATTAATTCCTGGCCATTTTCAAGAGCCAAGTGTATGGTTTCTGCTCCTTCAATATCACATGCATGGTTATTCCCTAGGTATATTTTTCCAAGGTTACCTGCTGCATAAGAAAAAAAACACTCCAGATGAAGTTACATGAAATGAAGCACCATTGTCAATAATCCACGATTGTGACAAAGCATCTTGAGGAGACAACAAGGCATCTATCTCATCCCTTTTAGTGATATACATGTCTTCCATTGTCATAACATGTGGATCTAAAGATGCAACCGGCAAATCAACATCTTTATTTTCTTCTATCTCCTCAATAACAACATTAGATACCGCATTTTCCTTCGCTGTTTCTTTAGGGGTAGAGCTGCTATACTTCTCATTCTTTTTGCCTTCTGCATTAGCTTGCTTCTTGTGTTCTTACTCCTTTTTATGGTACTTGCGATTGGGCTTTTTATGCCCTTTGTATCTACACTGATAGCAAGTGACATATTGCTGTTTTTCCTTGCTTTTGTTCCGATTTTTGTGCTATTTGCAGCATTTGACCTCTTTTAAGTTCATCCTCTTACATTATAGGTTGATCCATTGTTTTCCCCACTTGCCTTGCATCTAATCTCCTCATGGAGAATAGAACCATACACACCATCAAATGTCAAGTTGGGATTGTTGCTCAACAACACAACCAATGCTTCCCATGAATTTGGCAAAGTCATGAGCAAGAAGATAGTCCTCAGCTTAGGATCAAAAGCCGGCAAGCCTACATCCTGAAAGTGACTCAAAATACCAGTGAAAGTATTTAAATGCTCTAAGGTGGGCTTAGACTCATCAAGCTTCAAGTTGACCGACTTTCGCATGAGATAGACCTGATTGACAGGAGTCGTATTCTCATATGTAGCCTTGAGTTTCTCCCAAACTGCATATGCAGTGGTGAGTCCCTTGATATCAACCAAGATATTATATGTGACAACTATTTTGACATAAGTGATGGCTTTCTTATTCAATTTAGCCCAATCCTCATCTGACAAAGCAACATGTTTATGTTTTGCCAAAGCATCATCACAATACTTCAGAAAAAGTATACCTTGCATATGATCTTTCCAAAGATCAAAGCCATTGACGTCAAATTTGCGAATCTCAAAAAGATTCTTTTTGTCAGATGTAGATGCACTACCGGCCATTTACAGCAATAAAAACTGCAATAAAATGCTGAATACTTTCAGCCGATAGCAAGGTTGTTGAATACAACAGCAAGTATTCAAACTTGTACTTCCAAAAGTGCCCAAGAAGTAGATATTTTGCTGCAATTTTAGTCCCAAGGGCTGATTACAGCATATACATGAACCAACTTTGATACATATGCATAAAAGACAGCTCCCACTTCAATAATACATCACTATAACGCCCAAATGCAATAACCCAAGTGCTGTATGTATCACTGTTTCACTGCACAATGAACATTTAGCAATACATGTGCCAAGAGAAGCTGCCCTTTTATAACATTTAATACATCCCAAGTCCAAATTTCTCCCACTCAGCAATGAGTCTGCTGTAATTTCACTGTCAAAGCACAAATCGGCTCAAAATGCATCACTGATGCAAAAAGCCCCAAAATTTTAACAATAAATTTACCCCAATTGCATTAATACATCATACCGAGTGTCAAATATAGGTAAATGTGGCAGAAATTTCACAAATTCTGCCAGACGCCCAAATTTTGAGGTCCAAATGTGCACAAATTTTAGTGAAATTGGCTCAACTGAGCAAAATTTCACTAGTATATGAAAAGCCCCAAAATTTCTTGGGCAAATGTGCACAATCTTTGCAATTTCTGGGTGAAATGTCTTTATTTAGCATGAATAGCATCAAATCTAGGAAAATCCCCAAATTTTCGGGCACAAATATTCACAAATTTGTGCATTGTGTTTACGCTCGCAAATCGCGTCAATAAGCAATGGGTCTGCTTCAGAAAATAATAAGAAAAGCTGACGAAAAATGCCTGAAATGTATTGAAAATGCTGTCATTGTCCTGCGGACAGCCTCTTGTGACTTGTGCTTGCCTGTTGATGGTCGCCGCCTGGTCATGCTTGCCTGCTGATGGTCAAACACTGGTGCCGTTTGCCTGCCATCATTGGTTGCTTGGTCATGCCTGTCTGCTGCTGGTCAAACACTGGTGCCGCCTGCAATTGTGTTGGTCAAAATTGACCGCTGATTGGTCATGCCGATTGCCACCTGCATTTTGCTTGCTGAAGGCATTGTTGTTTGCACACAAAAGTGTACGCAGAGATTGATCCGTATAGTCCTCGGGAAGAACAGCTTTGATACCAGTTTGAAGGGGAGCGGGAGTACCTAGGTGGTGTGCGCAGTGAAAATGAGGGGTGTTCAGCAGTAGAGAGTGTAGAGAGAGTGGAGACTCGAGTTGGTGCGGTCACATGTACAAGTAAATTTATACATGGGAGTAGCAAAGGGCCTTTACACTCAACAGGAGGAATTGTCGCCTGATGTGGACGACACCAAACGCAAGTAGTTGGAGGTGATGAAGATGCTGGCAATGGCTGATGGATGCCAAACGTAGCCTGGAAGAGTGTTTGTTAGTGGGTGGCAGCTATAGTAGGGGACGCGGGGCATTGAAGCAGCAATAGATGGAGTGGCAGTAGTAGTTGATGGGGTTGGACAGCCACGTGTGTGTGGACTGATGGCTGAAATCTGCACTCATGGGTGAGAAACCTACACAAACAGGATTGAGACTGAATGGAGGCAGCCTATCTATTTATAGATGAGGATGGACCCTCCCAAATTAGGGTCTCATTGAACTTTCTCGAATTGCTTCTTCCCGTTTTAGGGTTTTCATTAAATTAAGCTTGTTTTGGGGCTGTATTAATCAGCATAGAATGCATTTCTTAGCTCAACACCCCCTCTCAGGCCCAAAAGAGGGTGAGAAAGGAAGGCCAACCCATGTTGCCCAAGGCATCCCACCCCAAAGCAGCCAGGTCATTAGACAAAGGGTGCACGGTGGCTGCCCAATGGTCTACCAAGACTATAGAGGCGATGGTTATCTTGCCAAGGGAGTGCAAGTAGTCACCCCAGAGACGATAGGGCATCGTTCAAAGAGTACTTGTCAGCTTCCTAGTGGCCTCCCAAGCCCTAGAAATGCAGATGGAACTACAATGAACTTTGATTTTTGTGTTTCTTTTGTATATTTTTCTTTTAAAAAAAGTGAGAGATGATTTGTGGTTGATTGAGTAGAAGATGAGAGAATGAGAAGGGATGGTTAGGTCCAACCCATCACAAAACAAACAAGCTAGCCATCCACTTGAGGATGTCGATGATGAGGAAATGGTGATGATGAAATGGGGGGTGGTGGACAAACTACCGATGGAAATTGTTAGAGGTAAGAGTCATCCCCTGGACAAGCAATCAGACACATTAGGAGGGTACGGTAGTGCCACGCCAGCACAGTACGGCAGAGGACACGTCAGTAGGCGCCACGTCAGCACAGTACGGACGCCACGTCAGCAGCTGCAATTGGACTGACAAATTTTTATTGTTTCTACTGCAGTCAGCTGCATTCAATGCAGCCGACCTGGTGCTGTTATTTATTATTTTTTGGCTATTTATAGCCAGTGTGTGGCACACTCCGATCATTCATTCATTCAGGTTCTGATCTTGAGATCTGTTGGCTGAGACAGACTGTGCTCGGGCTGATGGAGATCGAGGTCATCAAGTCAGAGATACACGCAGATATGTCCTCTGCCCTCGTATATATTTCTGCACTCTTATACAGCATACTACACTACAGATTTTCTGCGTTTACGTCTCCTTTTCTCTCTCTCTCTTTTCTCTGTGTTCACTCTCTCTCAATCTTTGTCCTATGCTTCCGCATCGCTGCAGTCTGACATGGTATCAGAGTGGTGAATATGGATTGACTGAGGGCTGAACCTATCTGAAGAGGAGATTTCAGCACGACACAAGGCTGCGTTTCTAGGATTCGAGGGCGAGCGAGAGGGCTGTGCATCGGATCAAGGCTGAAGCGAGCGTGGGCTTGCGGGAAAGGAGTCCAATCGGTGAATTTGCTGCAGGTTATTGCTGTTTGAAGGGGAGGAAGATTGCGTTTGAGGCCTTCCATTGTAGATTTTACCTTTTCATCGCCTCCGACGGGTGAAGAAGGTTTGGGCAGTGGAGGAACTAGCCCTAGAGGGCTGCGTTTACACAGTCAGAGGGGGCTGATTTTGCGTTTGTGCAGGCATTGCAAGTGAACATGTCTACAGAGACTGATTTGGAGTTTCAGGCGATCATGGACAGGAAGGTGCATGCCCTACTGGCTCTTCCATTGGATCAGAAGCTTGATGGTGACAATTACTGCATTTGGTGGGTGATGATGTTGGCCATTTTGGAGTCTTATGATTTGGCGGAACTGGTGATGGAGGAGATTAGTAGGCCCTCGGTGAGGGACGAGTCCAAACTCTCTTCCAATGCTCGTGCGGAGTTGACCAAGGCCTAGTCTCATTGGGACAAACTAAATGCTAGGATTTGATCTTTTCTGTTTCTATCTTGCACTACAGCCGTGATAGCTCACATCGAGCACTTGATGGTGGCTCGAGAGATATGGCAGGAGCTCGACTAGATGTACAACGGGATGACCCTGATGAAGAGGGTTTCTTTGGAGGTGCAGATACGGACCTTGTTCGTGAATAAGTCTTCTTTGCTTCATGAACACATCAACAAGCTTCGGCAGCTTCAGATGCAGGTTCAAAATGCGGGGAAGCCTATTTCCTCCGAAGACATGGCGATCGCTTTACTGTCCCAGTTGCCGCCATGATTCGGCACTTTCTATTCCGCTCTTATTGTATCAGGGTGGGAATTGACTCTTCGGTGGGAAGAGTTGGTTCTTATGGTATTGGACCAAGAGGAACAATTGAAGGAATAGAATGCTTCCAAATCGGAGGCTTTGGTTGGTCAAGCCTCTCAGAAGAAGGGGAAGGACCAAAATAAAAAGGAGGACAACAAAACCAAGAAGGACAAGGATAAGTTATCGACCTGCCATATTTGTGGTAAGACCGGTCATTGGAAAAAGAATTACCCCGACAAAGACAAGAAAGACACCAAGAAGAAGGACACGAAGGATTCTGGAGCGGTGGATGCATCCTCATCAGCTACTTTTCTACTCTTAGCAGTCATTGAGGACTCTACACCGAAGACTTTTGATGCTCCGATGACAGCTTCCTAGGCTCCCGAGTGGATTGTGGACAGTGGTGTCTCACGGCACATGACTCCTTCCGTTGGTTTTGTCCATTTGCGACCTTCGCGTGGGCAGATTCTCATTGGAGATAGCTCTTCTATGTCTATTGCTGTGCGGGGTGAGATGCAGCTTATTCTAGATGGACGTGGTAGTACCCATACTTTCGAGGTGTTGCATGTGCCAGGTTTGGGGTATCATTTACTTTCGGTCCATAAGATTTGTGCTCTTGGCCTCTTGGTGGAGTTTGATAGTGATACTGCTCGAGTCCTTGATCATGGATCAAGGAAGGTTCTCTCTACAGGGTATGAGGAGGATGGCATCTACAAATTGAAGTCTTCTATAGTCTTACCTCTCAGACACAGTCCGAGCTATGGCATGCTCAGTTTGGCCACTTGAACTATGAGTACCTTCGGAAGGCGTCGCGAGGGTCATTTGTCCGAGTTTTGCTGGATATAGTGGTGAGCCATCAGCCATGTGTCTCTTGCATTTGTGGAAAATTGCATCAGGATGCGATTCCCAACAAAGCTTTGAGGCGGTCTTCTGCTCCTATGGAGCTTGTATCTACGGATATTTGTGGCCCGATGGGGACCGAGTCCCTGAAGTGGAGCTTGTACTTCATGTTGATCGCAGATGACTACAGCAGGATGACTGGCAGGCTGCCTTGAGGATTCTTCGGTATTTGAGGGGGACCTTTGACTTAGGGATTTCTTATCCAGTAGGCACAGATGCTTCAGATCTTGTTCTTGCAGGTTGGAGTGACTCGGATTGGGCTGGCGATGTGGACCATCGGCGGTCTACTACCCGCTATTGTTTTACCTTGGTTACAGGTGTTGTCTCTTGGAGTAGCAAGAAGCAGCCCATGGTAGCCCTTTCTTCTACTGAGGCGGAGTATTGGGTTGCATCTTCCACCACATGTGAGGTTGTGTGGCTTTGGAGATTGTTGGAGGAGCTTGGCTGCCCCCAGACTCGTCCTCCTCTTCTACGATGCGACAATGAGAGTTGCATTGCCTTGGTACCGAATCCTGTATTCCATGCCCGGATGAAGCACATTGAGGTCCAGCCTCACTTCATTCGGGAGAAGCTTTTGGATGGGACCATTGATGTGGAGTGCTGCAAGATGGAGGATAATCTTGTAGATTTGTTCAGGAAGGCGCTTCCCTATGCTTTACTTCGTTAGCATTCCAGATCCCTTAATCTGATGCCTCGTCCAGAATCTGAGAGGGGGTATTAGAGGTAGAGTCATCCCCTGGACAGGCAATCGGACACGTCAGCAAGGTACGGCAGTGCCACGTCAGCAACTGCAGTCGGACTGGACAGTTTTATATTGTTTTTACTGCAATCAGCTGCATTTAATGCAGCCGACCTGGTGCTGTTATTTATTATTTTTTGGCTATTCATAGCTAGTTTGTGGCACACTCCGATCATTCATTCATTCAGGTTCTGATCTTGAGATCTGTTGGCTGAGACAGGCTGTGCTCGGGCTGACGGAGATCGAGGCCATCAAGTCGGAGACACACATAGATATTTCCTTTGCCCCCGTGTATATTTCTGCACTCTTATATAGCAACTACATTGCAGATTTTTTGCGTTTACATTGTGTCCTTTTCTCTCTCTCTCTTCTCTCTATGTTCGCTCTCTCTCAGTCTTTGTCCTACGCTTCCGCATCGCTGCACCCTGATAGAAATAGCTTAAGATCCATCTAGTGATGCTTTGCATAATGAGAATGCTACATGCTACGAAATGCTGATGCAGCTGGTGCCACTTGGACAATGTCTCTTGTGGGAAAATTGTTCATTTTCCCAAGTGCTCTAGTACAAAGATGTTGAAATCATATAATGCAAAGGGGGAAGGTACAACAGGGAGCGGATGTCGAAGACAAGTACCGAAACCTGTAGAATACTAAGAGGAGTAGGAACCCCCTCTCAACCTAGAAGGTCAATGCCGAAGGAGGAAGACGAGCCAAATGTCAGTCTTTGTGTGGTGCCGAGAACCATGATGAGAAGAAGCATCTCGACTGGAAGAGTGAGGTAGAAGTCACTGCCATGATAGCATCAAGAGAGATGCAATACAATCCACCGCGGGAGGGGAAGCCTCCATGCTAGTAGAAAAGCAAAACTCCAAGGAGAGGGAACCATGAATGAAATAGTACACATCCCATGTCTCTAGCCCTTGTAGGACTAGACAAGCCTGCATGTTAGTCCTGCACTGAAAACAAATTCCGCAAAAGAGCTGCCATTCCATATAGCGAGATGGAAAAGAAGTCCTAGAAGGTGCAGTGGAGATCCTAGGAATGGATTTGTAAAGTGCAATAGGATTAGTGCTAGAAAACCAATCAGTCAACCTCTCAAGAGTAGAGAAGGATGGCCGTTGAGGCTGTCCGTGTGCCACAGGTTCAGTAGCGATGTGGGTTGAAGGAGCAGATGGGGCAGCAATGGGAGGTGTAGCCCCACTAGACTGTGTAGTCATAGTAGTGTGTTGGGTTTTCTAGGTGGTAAACCTTGGGCCTTGGCATGATGCTCCTCGTTCACATGGCCTGATCTCTAGCAGTGTGTGCAAAACCTATTTTTCTTAGGAATTTGCTGCCAGAGAGGTTGTGTTTCTTTGTTTCCATCGAAGGAAGTGGTGTCACCCTTGGTTTAGCTTGCCTTCGCATCTTGTGAGTTTTTGCCATTGGTGCTTTTCGCTCCCGAAGAAGAGGCAACCAACCCTCGCTCCTTTGAATAGATGTGGGTAGAGGACTTCTTGTGGACTTGATCATGCAGACTCGCGTAACACACAAACTGATACTCAATCTTGTAGATGGTCGGCAATCTAGGCAATGAGATAATGTGTTGGATAAAATGGAAGTATTTGTCAGGCAATTTGTTCAAAAAGAATGTGACTTGTTTGTCATCTAACTTTGGAGAGCTAGTAGTGGCAAACTCGGCTAGTAACTGCTAATATTCTACCAACTTGACTTTCAGATCATTCCTTTCCTTAACGGAAAAATCATGGAGCTCAAAGTTGATGTTTATACGTCGAGTATGATCTTTGGTTGCATAGTGGTCGATGAGACGACTCCAATGTTCCAATGCAAGAGGAAAGTGCTGTAACTGAGAGTGAAACTCAGGAAGCAAACCCTATATCAGCTCGACATTAGCTGTGGCATTGCAAGTTCGCCATTGAGGGATGTAATTAGGGTGGGCTAGGTGAGGGTCAGTCATAGGCTTAAGACCAACAACTGTTGGGATAAAGGCCCAATTTAACCTTCGTATATAGTACATGCACATTATTTAGCTATACATGTGAATGTACCCTTATGTGCCCTGAGTATAAATACATTTTATTCTTTGTGTACCAACACATTGTTGGTACACTCATATCACATCGTACCTTCACTTTGCTCTCTCTTTGACTCTCTCACTATCCGTCACACTCTCGCGCTCACTCCTCCTCAAACTTATGCTGCATCCAGCTGAGCTCCAACAACTGGTAGCAGAGCTCAAGGTTTTGCACATTTCCTGAGACCAAGGGCAGCTGACAGTGCAGGTAGCTCGCGAACAGGTCGTACTGAAGAGAGTCGTGGGCTCTCAGCTCAGGCGACACGCAGGCAGCTTGTGGCAGGTCCAACGAGTGATCAATGAGGAAGCGCTGAGCGTTGGTGACAGGGGTCACCAGCGTGGAGAATAGGCGATAACATTGCACACGTGGGCTGCGGCAGGTCCAGCGGTCGCAACCAATAGGGACCGAACATGCGACTTCTAGGTGTAGGCAACCTGGCAAGTTCTGCGTACGGGCTGGCGACGGGCAAGCAACGAGCGGCGGACAACAGGCGTGAAGTAGGCAACGCCAGTGGGCAAGGCGTGACGGTCGACAAGGCGTGCTGGCGCATGCGGCAGGGGCGGTCAGTCGCGATGACGGAATAATTTTTTTTCCTTTTAATCTCTTCAATTACCATGGCTAGAGTAAATAAAAAGGCTATGGCTTACATAAAGATGGGTGTCACTGATGACATCTTGACAGACATTAAGGGTTTAGATACAAGTTATGCAATATGGAAGAAGCTGAAAACTACTTATGAGATCACCACACCTATTAATCAGGTGCATTTGATGCACAAGTTGGTAAAAATATGCGATTGGATGAGTCAAAGCCTGTAGCTGAGCACTTGAGTGCATTTACAAGGATTTTAAATTAGCTCAAAGACGCAAATTTGGACTTTGATAATAAGTTGAGGGCGATCTTTCTGATCATGACACTACTTGATTCTTGGGAGACCTTGGTGGTTTCTCTCAGGAATAACCCCAATCTCTCATATGATGGGGTGAGGGGTTCAATCTTGAATGAAGAAATTAGACGTATATCTAGTGGAGAAGGCAGCAACTCAGCTTATAACGTAAGAGGTAGGGTTGAAAAGAAAAATGCAAATGCAGGACAGAGAAACATGAGCAAGAGCAAAGGAAAGGAAAAGAGTGACATTACTTGCTATCATTGTGGTTGGAAGGGCCACAAGAAACTTGATTGCAGGTATTACAAGAAGGAACAAGAGAGAAAGAAGAATGCAGGAGATAAAAAAAAGAAGGAAGATAAGACAGATGCATCTAAGGCAACCAAAGGCAAAGAAAAGGCCAATGTGGCCTCTAGTATGGTCATAGAGGAGCTTTCAGATATAGAGGCTGATGTATTATGTGCAGTTGATTATGATGCCCTTGTATGTCACATGCAGGATATGCAGATTACCAAGGCTGATGTGATTGATGCACTTTTGTCAATTGATGATGGTGTCACTCAGACTTGGATTGTAGACTCTAGTGCCTCTTTTCATGTAACTCCTTGCTTGGAGTGTTTTGCTATGCTCAATGCAGGCAGTTATGGAAAGGTGTATCTTGGAAACAACTATGCTTGCAGCATTGATGGGATTGGCACTGTACACTTGTCTTTAGACAATGGGCAAGAGCTTGTGTTGAAAGATGTTAGATATGTGCTTGGCATTAAAAAGAGTTTGCTATCTGTTGGTCAGCTTGACTTGTATGGTTACACTACACTGTTTGGTGGGGGTTTGTGGAAAGTGAAAAAGGGTTCCATGCTGATTGCAAAAGGAACCAAGAAGGGCACTTTGTATTGTTTGCACTGTTAAGCCTTGAATGGCAAGTTTCTTGCAGCTGCTGCTGAAATTTGCAGAGCCACTTGGAGTTATGGATAATGGCACAAGAGAATAGGTCATATGAGCCAAAAAGGACTTGATGTCCTTACCTCACTGAAGAGGGTTGATGGAAAAGGCTCTAAAACTTGACTTTTGTAATGAGTATCAGTTTGAAAAGCAAATAAGAAATTCCTTTTACTCTAGTGTCTCTTGTAAGTCCAATGTCTTGGACTTAGTGCATTCTGATGTATGTAGTAAGCCCGTGAAATCGTTGGGTGGTGCTGCATATTTTGTCTCCTTTATAGATGATTGTTCTAAAAAGATTTGGGTATACCTATTGAAAAAGAAAAGTGAAGTGTTTGCTGTTTTTAAAACTTTTCATGTATTTGTGACCACTAAAACAGGTAGAAAGCTGAAACGCTTGAGAACTGATAATGGGGGGGAGTTCACATCAATTGAATTCAAGTCCTTTTGTGACTTGCATGGAATTAAGAGGGAGCTTACGACTCCTTACAGCCCTCCTTCAAATGGGCTGGCTGAAAGATATAATAGGACTTTATGTGAAAGAGCGTGGTGCATGCTGTCCACTGCTAATCTCCCTCATGAATTTTGGGGAGAGGCACTCAAAACCGTGGTTCACATTTGCATTCGCTCTCCAAACAGGTCCTTAAATAATGGCATCCCTGAGGAGTTTGGTCTGGCAAATCGGCCTCATATGACCATTTACGCATATTTGGCTGTGATGCTTTTGTGCATGTTAGAGATGAGTTGAGGAACAAACTTGACCCAAAATCCACCAAAGGCATTTTCATGGGCTATGGTGATGAGGGCGAATTTGGCTATAGAGTGTGGTTACCTCAGTCCAAGAAAATTATTCGTAGCCGTATTGTTGTGTTTAATGAGGCAAAATTGCTGAAAGGTACTTTAGCCTCTAATGAAGATATGAAAAAAGTCAAATTTCAAAGTTTGCAGCCCCCTATTACTTCAGAAAAGGAGCCTCATGGTGCTGTACCATAGGCTGAAACCGATGATCAGCCGGTTATTTTTGAGCCAGATGATGACGGACAGCAAATAGGAGCAAAAGGAGGTCATGGAAAGCAAGATAGACTTGTCGATTATGAAATTGCAGGTGCTGAAAATGAAAATGAAGGTGCTGTACAGCATGAACAACATGTTGAAAATGGCTTATAGCAGCCAATAAATGCTGAAAATAATATACATGTAGATGTAGATCCAATTCCTGAAAATGTTGATCATTGGATACGCAGGTCTACATGCATAAGAAGGCAACCAGATAGGTTTGACCCCCCCTTGGATTATGTGATGCTTACAGATGAGGGTGAGCCTCTTATATACAAAGAGGCTAAGTCATGCGAATTCAGTAGTAAGTGGGAGCTAGCTATGCAGGAAGAGATTAAATCTCTATATGCAAATGATACTTGGGATCTTGTGTCATTGCCCAAGGGAAGGAAGCCACTTCCAAACAAATGGGTGTACAAAGTAAAGACAGTTGATGGGAAACCCAAGTACAAGGCAAGACTAGTTGTCAAAGGGTATGCACAAAGGAGGGATTGACTTCCAAGAGGTCTTCTCACTTGTCGTGAAGATGACTACTCTACGTGTGCTCTTTGCTCTCACTACTGTATTGGACTTAGAGCCGTATCAAATGGATGTAAAAACAACTTTCTTGCATGGTGACATCGATGAGGAAATCTACATGAAACAGCCCAATGGCTTTGTAGTTCTTGGACATGAGCAGATGGTGTGTAAACTAAAACGCAGCTTGTATGGGCTGAAGCAAGCACCACAACAGTGGTACAAAAAGTTTGACACTTTTATGCTATCTCACGAGTTTACACGCAGCCATGTAGATCATTGCTTGTACATGAAAAAGGATACAGATGGCAGCCCCATCATACTTGTTTTGTATGTGGATGATATGTTGCTAGCTGGGAAAATAAAGACTAGCTTGGATGGTCTAAAAAATCAGCTAAAATCAGCCTTCTCCATGAAAGATTTGGGGGCTGTTGGAGCTCAGCTGGAAAAGAAAGACTAGCTTGGATGCTCTAAAAAATCAGCTGAAATCAGCCTTCTCCATGAAAGATTTGGGGAATGCAGAGCATATTTTGGATAGGAGGTTTTTATCTCAAGAAAAGTACATTGAAAAGGTACTGGACAGATTTAACATGGCTGAAGCTAAGCCTTTTGGGGTACCCTTACCTCCTTATCTTAAGCTTAGTAAAGCCAACAACCCAAAAGATGACGTGGAAGCAAATGCTATGAAGGGAGTCCATTATGCATCAACTTTTGGCTCTCTTATGTATGCTATGGTTGCTACTCGTCCAGACATTGCTCATGCAGTGGGAGTTGTTAGCAAGTTTATGCCAAATCCTGGCAAAACACATTGGGAGGCTGTCAAGTGTATTCTTCGATACCTCAAGGGTATACAAAGAAAGTGTATTTGCTATGGGCAGGGTGCACTTAGCTTGCAGGGTTATTGTGGTGCAGACATCAAGTGTGGACACATGTAGGTCCACTAGCGGGTATGTCTTTACAATTGCTGGTGGGGCTATTTCTTGGTGTTCCAGGTTGCAAAACATCGTTGCACTGAGTACCACTGAAGCTGAATACATATCAGCTCTACTGAAGCTTCTAAGGAAGCTATATGGTTGAGCAGACTTGCAGAGGATCTCGGCATGTCTATGGGTACTGCAGTTTTGGGATGTGATAGCTAGAGTGTTGTGTATCTGGCTAAGAATGCCATGTATCATTCACGCACAAAGCATATAGATGCGCGATATTACTTCATTAGATAGATTCTAGAAGATGGTCAAATCACATTGACCAAGATCAAAACATAGGACAACCCTGCAGATGTTCTCACAAAAAGTCTAATCAAAGCTCAGCATAAGCATTGCATCCAACTAGTGGGAGTTGGTTAGAGGTTCACTTCGGACCTTTAAGTGGGAGATTGTTGGGATAAAGGCCTGGTTTAACCTTTGCGTATAGTACACGCACATTATTTAGCTGTACATGTAAATGTACCCTTACGTGCCCTAAGTATAAATACATTTTATTCTTGGTGTACCAACACATTGTTGGTACACTAATATCACATCGTACTTTCACTCTTAGGTTGTAAGGAGAGCGGGTTTTACAAGCTCCATTGCCCTTCTCTTATGCAGGGTTCTTCGAGGCAGTTGTCTATTGCTACACCCGTTCCCGCTTGTGCAACATCTTTTCCACAGGTTTCTTTCCATCCCCCACCCTCTCCTTCGGCAGTTCGCTCGTACCCCCCATCCCTTTTAGAGGGGGGCGATCTCGGTGACGTGGCTGTGGATTCCCTGGCAGGTAGCGTTTTAGAGGGGTTTTTCCAGGATCGTGAGGAGCTTCTATATCAGCAATCTTCATCGACGGACTTCATCGACATTGGCATTCCTCTTGTTGCCCCAGGATCGTTTTCTTTCTTGGCCTTTTGCCACATTCAGGGTCTTAGAGGGAGTGTTAGCAATCATGTTTGTCATGCCTTGTCATCTCCTGCCTGTGAGCCTTAGTTTGAGTTAGACAAGGACTTCAGGAGCTTTGACCTATCTATCACTTGTTTTGATGGAGGAGGTAGATCATTCTAGAACACTCAGTTTATTGCATTCCAGTGCATTTTCTCCTCTAGTCGGGATTTTATGTGCATTTTCCGGTCAGTTTTTGCATTCTTCAGCTTATCTCACTTGTTGGACATTGCCCACCCTTTGTGGGATTTTTATGAGTATTTTTGGCATTTTTACCAACATTAATTGCTAGTCGGTCATATTTTGGCCCTAGATTTCAGGTTGGCTAGTTTTTGGGATATTTGGCTATTTATAATCATTTCCATCATTTTCCTCTTTGATAGGTGCATACTCAACTCCGTCATCTTCCGTCGTCATCATCAGCCTGATTTGGTGTCCTCATTGACGCTGTGGGCTGCGTGTAGGGACTGATCAGTCCTCCTGTATTCAGCATTTGTTCCTTGTTCAGTGCAGGTTTCTTTTTTTCTTTTCTTGTAGATTCTCTCTCTCTTCAGCTTTTCTTGTAGTTTTTGCATTCTTCAGCTTATCTCACTTGTTGGACATTGCCCACCCTTTGTGGGATTTTTATGAGTATTTTTGGCATTTTTACCAACATTAATTGCTAGTCGGTCATATTTTGGCCCTAGATTTCAGGTTGGCTAGTTTTTGGGATATTTGGCTATTTATAATCATTTCCATCATTTTCCTCTTTGATAGGTGCATACTCAACTCCGTCATCTTCCGTCGTCTCTGGTGCTGTCGTCATCATTAGCCTGATTTGGTGTCCTCATTGGCGCTATGGGCTGCGTGTAGGGACTGATTAGTCCTCCTATATTTAGCATTTGTTCCTTGTTCAGTGCAGGTTTCTTTTTTTCTTTTCTTGTAGATTCTCTCTCTCTTCCTCTGTGTTCGAGTTCCTTCTTTCGATGCGCACTCTCACAGTTCCATCTCTTTTTTTTTTTCGTAAAAGGTAATTGTATTAATTACGAAAAAATACTTGATTACAAGATACACGATGACACTAAGCCATCATGTGAAGAGGTTCTCTCTGTCTCTCTCTCTCTCTCTCTCTGATTACAAGAGACACGAGGGCCCTAGGCCAACGTGTGGGAAATCCCCGTAGTAATGCACTAAAAAGGTTACACCAATCATGGCAACGACCCAGAGGCAATTGCCATATGCCAAGGATGCAAATCCTCCCGAGGGAGCAAGTCGGAGTGTCGGATGAGATCTAGCTGCCAATGCAAGAGCCCTTTAAGCCTGGCAATATGTCTCGGTACATTAGAGGCCGAATCAAAGAGAAAAGCATTGCGCGTGGTCCAAATGTGCCAGCATCCCCAGTATTTGAAAAAGTGAAATAAGATCTTCATATGCAATTGTGGCGGTGTGGGATACTTCGGGCGCACAAAAACCTAGTCGAAAGGAGTTAGTGAGGACCCCACCACAGCGCGCCAAATTTGCGACAAGAGTGACCAGATATGCTTGGCCAGCGGGCAAGAAAGAAAACGATGTCGAGCCGATTCCACCGTAGTGGTACAGAAGAAACAATTGCCATGCGAGATTCGACGCTTGGCAAGGGCCGAGGCAAGAGGAAGACCACCAATCATTACCCGCCAAAGAAAGACCTTGCATTTGAAAGGTGCCTTAGTCAGCCAGCCCTCCATCAGCGTTGTCTGCCACCATGACAGCGATTTCCGCAGTCCCCAAAGAGTATTAGCTTTCTCAGCCAGCCATTGGTGATCTTGAATGAGAAGATGATACACCTGATTAGTAGAGGCCTTTTCCAGACTCAACCGGCCTGCAAGGTCCCAGTCCTGCCAAGGGCGATCCACAGCCAGGGCAGGAAAGGGTTGCCTACCCTGAAGCTCCGACGAAAGCTTTCCCCATAAATCACGGTATCCTTGCGGGATCTTGAAAAGTCTCCTAGCAGTCCGAAACGATACGAGGACATTGCGAGTGGCAAGGGTAGCATCCGCAACCGACGTCACACCTAAACGGGCCATGCGGTTAAATCTCGGTCGGAGCTGATGTTTATCTTTCCATGAAAGCAATCTCGATACTGCCAGCAATTCCAGCTGAAAGGAGTTAGTCTGCAAGCGGTCCCCTACTGGGTGCCAACGGGCCTTTTGGAGCACCACTTTCCAAGAGCCGACCAAGTGCAGTAAGAAAGAGGAAGAGGGACTGGAAAATCGAGAGTCAGCATTAAGGACATGCCACCAGGAGGCCCGAAGCCGTGTGTTACCATGGCGGAGCCCGCTGTCCTCAAGAAAATAACGGGCTATGATGGTCCACGGGTGATGATCCACACACATGGCACGAAAAAGGGACCAACGGAGAGCTAGCATATGAGTTTCTGCATCCAAAATAGCTCCACCACCCATGCGCTTAGGGGTACATGTATGTGACCAGGAAATCCACGAAATGCCTGCCTGCAGTGAATCCTTCTTCCATAGCATGAAACGAATGGGATGAGTGAGAGCCTTCAAAGTAGTAGGCGTCCATGGCAACAATGGCAGGAAATACGTTAGCATTGGTAGCATAATTGTCTGAGCCACTTTGAGGCGGACATGGAATGGCCACGCTTGCGACTTCCAATACATAAACTTCGCCGCCAGTTTTTGTGAAATCCACTCCAGCAGGTCCTTTGGCCGTACATCCACCCCCAATGGGTATCCAAGATGCCTGACAATGGAGCCACGGGAAATCACCTGGCCTTGCCAGCCTAATGACTGTAAATCAGGCTCCGTGCAACTGAGAATGGCTGACTTAAAGTCATTGATGCGAAGACCAGAGGCCTGACCAAAGAGCGTCCAAACATCTAATGCCTTTCGAATGTTGTCCCTGTCCGCCTGCAAAATCATAAAGGTGTCATCCGCCAAAGATTGGCTAATGAAGTGCTGGCCCAAAGGAAGAGATAACCCTGCCAGCTGAGCAGAAGCCGCCATGGAGGATAACATTGAAAGGACCGGGTGAGTCGCCAGGGCAAAGAAGAGAGGACTCAAAGGACAACCCTGTCTGACCGAGCGTGCAAGGACAAATGGCTCTGTAACCCCACCATTGAGCATAACTCTGGAGGAAGCCGCAGCACTAATGGTGTAGATCAATCGGGACATCCGGGTACCAAAGCCCATAGCAGACATGAGATTTGCAATGAAAGACCAGTCCACATAATCAAACGCCTTTTCCAAGTCCAATTGAATCAATACCACTTCCTGACCGGAGTGCCGCGCATAGTCAATAGCCATTTGCACATTTAAGATATTATGCAGAATATTGCGGCCCTTAATGAAACCATATTGGAGAGGATGCACAATAGCTGGAAGGTGCTTGTGAAGCCGATTCGCCAGCACTTTGGAGTAGATTTTATACATCGAGCCCATCAAAGAGATTGGTCTCCAGTGTTGCAGCTTTGACGGCGAAGGGACCTTTGGAATCAGTTTGATAAGGCCTTCTTTCCACGAGGAGGGCATGACCCCTGTTTCCCAAACCTGCTGAAACATGACCACCAATGGCTTCACCAACTGCGTGGCCGAGTTCTGAAAGAATTCATTAGTGAGACCATCCCAGCCAGGACTTTTATCCTTAGGCAGGTGCAACAAAACATCCATAACCTCCTCCTCGCAAATATCCGCCTCCAAAGTGGCTTGCATATCAAATGGAACCTGCTGGCTGACCAGATGATAGAAGACTGAGCGGGCATGCGTAACCTGGCTAGAAGGCGAGGGAGAAGAACCAAGAAGTTCCATAAAATAATTTCTGCACATATTGACAATGGTCTGCGGATCAGTGACCATGCGACCTTCCGAATCCTGGAGTCTGGTCATATTTTCGCGAGCCGGAGACGCATGCAAGGCGCGAAAGAACTTATGAGACTGGCAGGCACTATCTTGCAATGTGTCAGTCAAGTTATGCAGCTTGGCCTGCTGATAAGATTTCAACTGAAACACTTGAATAAGATGGGCCAAACGCCTCTCCAGTGACAGCAGAAAATCATCATCTGGGGAATCCAGGAGCAAGGAACGGACCAAAGCCAGTAAGTCCTCTGCTGCATGTCGATGTCGACGACAAAGCGAGGCATGATGGATCCCATACTGCCGAGCAACCCGCTGCACATTAGAGAGCAACCGTGCAAATGAAGGCAAGCCCTCAGAGGCGAAGTCCAATGAGAACCTCTCAATCAATTGCTGCATATAGCCCTGAAAAATTGAATGCTTCAAATAAGAGGAGTTGAAACGTAGGGAGCCTATCCAGCAACTGCATAAAAGGTGTAATAGATTGTGCCCGCATCTCAAGCTGGAGGGGGAAATGGTCCGACAACGCATATTGCTGCAAGACCTTCATTTCCAGCATCTCGGGAAGAAAATCATCCCCCTGCATGATATACATTCTGTCTAGCCGCGACCAAGTAGTAGCATATTGTGCGGAATGAAAAGTGAACCCTGAAAAAGAAGGGTGAAGCCACGACCAAAGATCTTGCTTAAGTACGTGCAAAGCAAAGGAATTCCACACCCGGCTTTCCGGCGTATCCATTACCGAATTCCCTGAAGTGGATTGAGAAGAGTCAACACACATATTGAAATCTCCCATCAAAAACCCCCTTCGGCCAAGTGACATGGAGCCCTGCAAAGTGGACCAAAGATCCCGTCGGGATGCGGGATCATTCGGAGCATAGAGGCCCAACAACCATAAAATCTCTCCTTCAAATAGGACTTCGATTACCAGAAAGCGGCCCTGCACATCATTTTTAACAAGGACATGCTGGTATTTCTCATGGACAATCATCAGCACGCCCGAATAGTGCGTAGCATGGGTCCCTGCATAAAACAGACGGAATCCATGACAATCCACAACTTTTCCTGCTTCACCATGACTTTTGTGCTCAACTGCACACAATACATCCCACTGGTTCTCATGCAAGACAGTCCACATGGCATGTTGCTTATGGCGAGAGCAAATGCCTCGCACATTCCACGTGGCTATCTTCATATATCTTCAAAAAAGGAAGTCAGGAACGAGGCGCCTGTTGCCTCGATTTCACCCTTTCCGCGAGAGCATCCAGGACACCCTCGTCCAGAAAATCAGCCAATACTGCAAACGAATTCTGGCGACCTGCTTTAGAGGTAGAAGGGAAATCCACTGCCTTGGGAGTGGGGCGGGGATAACGCCGATCCCAGGGTGTGATCACATTACCTTTTGTATCAAACGCCAGCTTAGCAGGTGGGCCTTTGGGGCCGTCGGTATAGACTTTCCTTGGAGATTGATTACGGGGGGCAGACGGGGCCGTAGTACGCGCAGCCTGCTGTGAAGTGACCATTTCTTTCCTGCGCGTATACGTGCGCACGGAATCCTGGGAAGCATTAGGCCCAGGAGCCGCCAGGCCTGCATCCAACTTTTTACCTTTTTTGTGACGTGCCTCAATCTAGTCAGTGCTACGGGAATCCAAACCCAGGACCTGTTGTTTGCCTTTATCCATGACATGAGGTGACTGAAGGGCCTCCTGGGGCGGGGCATCAAGCATCATGTCATCCTTGGGCAGCACAACCTGCGCATCCTCCGAAGACGGTTGCCTGTCAGGGCATTCGGCCATGAAATGCCCCAATTTACCACATGAAAAGCAGTGTCCCGCAAAGTTGCCCCATTTCAGGCGAAATGCAAAGGATGCATGCCTGAACAATTGAGGCGAAGCCACGCGGGCCTTTTCCTGGCCGTGTCCCATAACATGCATAAACGGTTTCGGTTCATCGCCCTGAGGCTTGGGGGAACCAGCACTGTTCCCACAACCGCCATCGCATCCTTCAACATTGGCCAATAGACCGCCGGACAATTTTCCACTTCCACCCACACCGGGCATTCGCGTTGAAGCAGACGCTGGAAGTCGGCCATGGGGCGCCATGGTACAACATGGACCAAGCGGCGATCAAAGAATAGTGGCAACTTGGACAGGAGCTCAGATCGATGCGTTTCCGATTTCAACAGCACCTCATAAAAGCCGCGAGGTCCAAGGAAGATCTCCTCAACACACTCCCCTTGCAATAAATGGTGCATCCATTGGCGAATATGCGAAAGCACTGGGATCCTGCCAGTGAAGAAAAGTATAACTGCACGGTCATAAAACACCGAGAAGGACCGCAAGACTGATTTGGGGTCCACTGTGGCTTCCAGCACATCATCCGTTCCCGCATCAGAAAAAGATTCATTATTATGCTGGACATAATCGCCAAGCAGAGTATTGGCAAAGTCCAGCAAATGCTCCCAGTCAATTTCCTGCGAATCCACAGGATCAGAGGCAACTTGCGCATAGGAACGTTCCTGAGGACCCATTGGCTCATCAGAAGTATGCTTGGAGCGTTTGCCAGCAGGCGGCAGTTCAGAACCCGGAGGCAGCTCCTCCGTGCATGGCACCATATCCTCCGGCTCCTCTGCATCGGAATCAGGGCCAAGGGCTGCCACTGTCCGGTCGAGAAAATCCATATCCAGGCCAGCCATACTGCTGTCTTCTTTGTGAAGAAGCAAGTAGGAGCAGGCTACGGCTAAGCCTGTGCTCTGTGACCACAGGCTTCAGACGGCAGGTGTCAGGCGAGCAGACAGGCACAGGCGGAGCAGGCGGCCACGGACAAATATAGGCGGGTGGGTCTTCAGGCATGCGGGCAGTCGGCACTCGCTCTCTCTCTCTCTCTCTCAGTGTCTGTGTAAAGGCAAGGCGGCTCTGTCTCCGTGCGCAGGTCTAGGGCGAGCACAACGGCGACTAACTGGCGGGAGCGGCGTCTGACAGGCGAGGGCGGCGGCTGACAGACGAGCGCGGCGGCTGATAGGCGTGGGCTGCGTCTGAGAGGCGATGGCGGCGGCTTGCAAGTGAGGGCTGCGTCAGACAGGCGAGGGCGAAGAGGTCTGGTAAGGCGATGGTGGACAGGGTGAGCAGGCAAGGGCGGACAGGGCGAGCAGGCGAGGTCGATGTGCAGGTCTGGCGGCAGGTCCCGCGACTGGCCGAACGGGTCAAACGGGCCAGTAGGTCAACGCGCAGGCTAGCAGGCGAGGACGACGTGCAGGTCTGGCGGCAGGTCCCGCGACGGGCCGAACCGGAGACGGGCCAGTAGGTCAATACGCAGCAACCGGCGAGGCAGTTCGCGGCAGCAGAAGGGTCGCCGTCTGTCTCCCCGCCATCGCGCTCCGTCCTTCGTCTCTCTCTCTCACAGTTCCATCTCTCCATCTCCTAACACCCTTCTGTCTCTTACTATTAAGTGCAGTTACTTTTGATACTAGTTCCGTAGTAGATGTGGGAGACTTCTCATAAGTGGCCCCCCCTGAGTTTTGTCATAAAGCACGAGACTGTTCTCTGGTTCTTCTCCCAGCCACATCTAGGAAGTGCTGGCTAGACTTCTCACTCCTCGTGTCTCTCTCGCTAGCCGTCTCCTTAAAGTGAGTTATACTATTTTTGCACTCACTCACATCCTAGACTCCCCTTGACCCCATTCGGGTGCCCAAGGCCCCCGGACGGTCCTCTCTCGCACTTGTTCCTCAAAGTATTACACTATAAATGTAACATTTCCTTCCCCTTAAGAATCGGTTTCGTCCTCGAAAACGATACTTGAAAGGTCCAACTGTAAATTGGGAAACCTTTTCCTTAAAGTACTTACTCGCTTCCCTGTTGAGCTTTCTTCCGAACAATCTTTTCATTTGACTAGATATTCTTGATAAATAGTATTCCTTGTTCATCTGTTACGAACATTTAAAATTCTTTCTGGTTCATGTGGATTAGATTGGTCATCTAATAGCTCCTCAATATTATAATTTAAGATTAGATTATCTATATTACCCAGCTTCTTTCTTAGGTTACTTACATGAAAAACTGGATGTGTTTTACTACCAACAGGTAGTTGGAGCTTGTAAGCCTTTTCCCCCACCCTCTTAAGTATTGTGAAAAGATCACAATACCTAGGTGAAAGCTTTGGACATCGTCTCATTTTCATGGTTTTAGTTTGTTCAGGCACCTTAAGATAGACCAATTCTCCTTTCTCAAAGGAGACGTCTCTTCGATGAGGATCTGTATAAACTCTTGCTCGATTTTGAGCTTTCTTAATATTTCCTTGAGCAAATTTTAACATATTATTCATATCCTCCAAAAAGTCCTTGGCTGCCTAAACCTTTTTCTTATGCAGTCCTATTGCATGAGGAGCTCTTGGCTGAAACCCATACATTAACATAAATTGACTATATCTAGTGGAAGAGTGCTTGGCACTATTATATGCAAACTCTGCTATCGATAGATACTCTTTCCAATTAGTTTGCCTTTTACTTACATATGCTCTGAGCATATCTTCAAGGATTTGGTTAACCCTTTCAGTTCGCCCATTAGTTTGCGGGTGGTCTGCCGTGCTCATGCTAAGTTTAGAATCCAACTTCCTAAATACAGCATGCCAAAATTGACTATCAAATTTTCTATCTCGACCAAAAACTATATTTGCCGGAAGGCCATACAATCGGTATATGTTCTCTATGAACAATCTAGCCAATTCTGGTGTTTTAACATCAGTTGAAGTTGGAATAAACCTAGCCATTTTGGTTAACCTATCCATAATCACCCACACAGAGTCGTGCTCCCTCCGTGTTCTGGGTAACGCGACAATAAAGTCCATGGAGATACTCTCCCATTTTCCCGAAAGAATCTCTAATGGGTGGAGAAGTCCTCCCATTTTCAATCATTCAGCTTTATTAACCTGGCATTTATTACATTTGACTACATAGTCAAGGACGTCCTTATTCATTCCAGGCCAATAGAACTGCCTTTTAATAAGACTATAAGTCTTATTAACTCTTGGATATCCCACACTAGGGGTATCATGACACTCAAAGAGTATCTGGCGCCTTATTTCTTTATCTTTCGGGACACTTACCCTACCCTTGTAGAGCAAATAACCATTATCAATGGTCAAATTCTTCCACTTGAATCCCATTTGAGCAACCCCTGATGCTCCATTTTCTTGTTGAACATCCTCAGATATTCCTTCCTCAGTGGAGGCTCTTCCATTTGGATCCCCATTTTCTATTGCTTCCCATATGTTGGAATATGCTGGATCAACCTGGCATTTTTCTTTTAAGGATTCAAGTAAATCGGAAGTGAACTGAGTAAAACTCAATTCATTTATGATGGGCATTCTGCTGAGTGCATCAGCCACTATATTGTACTTTCCCTTTCTATACCTTATTTCGTAGTCAAACTCTTGGAGGAGTTCGGTTCATCTGGCTTTACGCCCTTGTAGATCCAGTTGGTCATTAAGCCACTTAATGCTTTCATGATTCAACAAGATCAAATGTTTGGCGCCGTACAGATAGTGCCTCCATTTCTTCATTGCATGTACTATTGCATACAACTCCCTCTCATAAACAGAATAATTCCGTTTTGCACGGTCTAATTTCTTGCTTTCAAAAGCAATTGGTCGACCTTCTTGTAATAAGACCGTGCCTACTGCCCTATCACTGGCATCAGCCATGAATGGTTTATTGGGATCCACAATTAATAGTACTGGGGCTGTAGCAATATCTACCTTAAGTTTTTGAAAACTTTCATTTTGGTCTGTTCCCTAATTAAAGCTCTTCCCTTTCCCTTTAAGTTGGCCCGTCATTGAAACAGCTATCTTGGCATAATCTTGAATGAATCTACGATAAAATCTAGATAAACCTAGGAAGATCTGCAGCTCTTCCAGGTTCCTTGGAGATGACCATTCAATAATTGCCCTTACTTTTTCTGGATCCATCTTGATTTCCTCTTTCGAGATAATATGCCCCAAATATTTGACCTCTTGTGCGAAGAATTCACATTTAGTTTTCTTCACATAAAGGGAATGTGTTCTTAACAATTGGAATACTAATCGCAAGTGTTCCAAATGTTCTTCTCTTGATTTACTAAAGATCAAGATATCATCCAAGAAGACTACTACAAAGTGTCCTAGATAGGGCCGTAATACACTATTCATCAGCTTCATAAAAGTAGCTGGTGCATTAGTGAGGCCAAAAGGCATCACCAAAAAATCATAATGCCCGTATCTAGTACGAAATGCTGTCTTAGGAACATCCTGTGGCTTAATTCTTACTTGGTGATAGCCTGATCTTAAGTCAATCTTTGTGAAGAATTTTGCCCCTTGTAATTGATCAAAAAGATCTTTCATTCTGGGCATAGGAAATTTATTCTTCACTATTATTTTATTAAGTGCTCTATAATCAACACAAAGTCGCATAGAACCATCTTTTTTCTTTACCAATAAAATTGGCGAAGCCCAAGGTGAATTGCTGGGTTGTATTATCAAGGTAATCCTTAATTTGCCTTTCGACTTCTTGGTGCTGTGTTTCACTAAGCTTATAAGGTGGTTTAGAAATAGGGTGTGTATCCCTATCTATGTCAATTGGGTGATTTACATCACCCCTATCTGGTGGAAAGGCCACTTGGTAAATTAGAAGGAAACACATCTTTAAATTCATCTAACAAACCACTTAATTCATTACTTACATTCAACTCACAAACATAAGAAAGTTGTTGCTTTATATTACAAAAAGTAAAAGTGTCCTGTACAGGAAGGGACCATAACATATATACCTCACAAGCTTCCTTCTTTATCAGCTTTTGAACTTCAATGGAACACATCAAAGGGTTATCGGATACTTCATGTTCACCTTGAATCACAAAAGTCTTACCATCCCTTTCAAATTCCAGTGTATTATGATGATAACTACGCTTTAAGGATGGTTCCAATCCCTATAGCCACTCCCTCCCTAAAGCAATATCAGCTCTTTCCATATTCATAATTTGGAAATTAAGTTTATTTTTATATCCTTGGAACTCAATTTCCAAATTGGATACCATTGTATCCCATATTTTATTATCTTGACCTTGTATCATATGAATAACATATTGATGTCCACTCTTTTGTTGGGGAAGTTTCAATTTTTTGACAAGTGCATAATTTATGAAGTTGTGGGTGGCAGTTATGACTCTAACCCTCTTTCCAGCTATCAATCCATGCACTAATTCCAGGGTCTGCACTACATGGATTTGTTTGTCTTTTCCCTTGCCCTTGTCCTTATCCTTTCCTTTATCTTCCCTCTTTTTCCTTTGAGGGCAATTCTAGGCAGCATGGTTAGGGGATAGGCAATTGAAACACAGCCTTTCTTTTTTAGCCTTATCAAAGTCATCTTAACTTAACTTCGGTCTTATATATTGTTTCTTTTCAAAGGGTTGTTTCTTACCCTTAAGGAATGACATTTTCCTTTTAAATTTGCCTACAAATTTTAAGGCTTCAAATTCCTTAGCCTTGGGCTCCGTATCAATGAGACTAGTGAGTGCACCTGGACGTGTATTATCTTCATTGATTAATGCAAATTTAATTGCCTCTTCAAGCGTTTTAGGTGAACTCCTTTTCACTTTCTTTTTACAGGCCTTATCTAGTCCCCTTATGAATCCTCTTGTCTTTTGAAATTCATCTCTTCCCTCCAATTTTAGGATTATCTCACGATACTCCTCGAGATATGTTAGCAAAGGTCTTCCCTTTTGTTTGAAAAAATCCCAATCTTCCCAATTTCTTTCCATTTCATTTTCAGGAAGGAATTCTTTCAAAAAGATCGATTCAAATTGAGCCCAAGTTTCAGGTATTTTATTTGCCTCCTTTAAAGTTCTCCACCATTTATATGCCTTTGGTCCCAAGGTTAAACTAGCCTCCAGCACGTGAAGATGTGGTGGATAATTTATGCAAATCTTCCCATTTTTGGAGGAAGTTAAAGATAATATCTTTATTTCTATCCTTTTCCTACCCATGAAACTGAGGAGGTTTCATATCTTTTAACACTGGGTTATCCCTCAGCTTTTGGTGGGGTTTCCTAGGCTCTCGTATAGTCACATCAAGTTCTTTCGATGAAGATGGAATATCTGAGGTCTGTACCTTACCTTTATCCCTTTCTAGTAATAAGGCTAATTGAGATTTTATTTCTGTGAGTGCTTGAGTTAGCAACTCCATTTGAACCCCTTGTGCTTGCACATGAGCAGTTAGATCATCAAATTGTTCTCGTGTAGCAAAAAATTCTTTCCATTCTTCTTCTTGAATTTCCGTTTCATGGGGATCCACCGTAGGATGGTCCTGGGAACTAGAGCCTTTGGTTACCCCTTCTTTCTCTTTCCCCTCCATTAATACACTAGAATTAGAAAACAAATATAAGAAATTTGCGTACAAGATGAGGTACTTCCCTGATTATAGTAATAGGGCAGATGTCGATGGCCTTTACAACTTAGTGATAGTAAAAGACGTGATGAATAGTGTGACTTTCCTCCAATTTGTGCAAGTCGCGTGGGAATAAGGCCTGTCGGCAGGAACACAGGATAAGGAGGGGATTAAACACCCCTCTGCTAGGTCACGTGTGAACAAGCTATGATCACAATTGTGACTTAAAACGGGAATTCGCCCGACTTGTACCATCCTGCCGTCCATGCCAAGTACATGGGCTTTGCCCGCAATGCCAACACTGAAGTAATCTCTCAGGCGACGCTCGCGCAGGCTCGAATCCTGCAGCTATTGCCAACACAGAAGCGTCAAACGCTTCCACACGCCAACATAGAAACGTTTAAGACGGGACTCGTTCACGCTTCGGCTGAAGATGAGGACGAAAATCCTTTCGACAGGACATAGCCCGACAGCTCTTTCCGAGAAGACGTAGCCCGATGGCTCTTTTCGAAAAGACGACGACTGACGTGACCCGCTCTGATACCAGTATTAAGTGCAGTTATTGTTTATGCCAGTCCGTAATAGATGTGGGAGACTTATCATAAGTGCCCGCGCGCGAGTTCTGTCATAAAGCATGAGAGACTGTTCTCTGTTTCTCCTCCCAGCCACGTCTAGGAAGTGCTGGCTAGACTTCTCACTCCTCGTGTCTCTCTCGCCAGCCGTCTCCTTAAAGTGAGTTATACTATTTTTGCACTCACTCACATCCTAGGCTCCCCTTGACCCCATTCGGGTGCCCAAGGCCCCCGGACGGTCTTCTCTCGCACTTGTTTCCCAAAGTATTACACCATAAATGTAACACTTACCCCTGCGGTAGACCTTCAACCCTACATGCTCCGATAATGAGGGCATTAGGGGCTTTGACATTGTCTTTGTCTGTCATTTTATGTGGTTTAGCCACTTTAGATGGAGGATACATTGTGCATTTCTTTTTGAGCACTGTAGGCTGTCATGGGTGCCCACATTATGGGCCTGGTCACTTGATTATTGGTTGTGGCCTAAGTTTGCGTATTTATAGGTGGCCAGACCTCTCATTCATTTATGTTATTCTTTGTGATCAGCTAGCCCTCCCTATTCTCTCTCATCCCCCTGCTACTATTTGGTGCCCACATTGACGATGAGTGCTGCTTGTTGGGGCTAATGGTTGCAGCCTTGTATTTTTAAGCCATTGGGGTTAGTGGTTGCACCTGCTATAGTAGCCAAGCAGACCTCAATCTTAGTTGGGTGGCTTGTTTTCAAGTGGATGGACTTCCTATCTTGCTACATTTATTAAGCAAATCATCTCTATAAGTTGGGCAACCCATTGGTTAGCTGGGCGAGAAGTTTTTGCTGATTTGACAGGCTGCATTTGTGGCAACAAAGCCTTGCATGCTGCATTTTGTAGATCTACCCCTCTTGCTTGGCATCAAGTACTTCTTTCACTTGGGATAATCCTTATCTACCTCCTTGACATCATCTTCTTTGCTGTACAACCGACTACTGGATCCCAAATAGGCAAAGAACACCTAGAGCAGCATCTCTTTTCTTGTGTTTTCTTGTAGGTATCCTTGAAGGACATCTACGAGTGATGTGTATGATTGGGGCAGTTGTGTGGATTAGACCGTGAAGACCAATCACCATCCTATCATTCTCACTCTTGACATTCTTTTGGGGCTACTAATCCTTGATTGGCAAGTTTGACACCCCTTATTTAGGTGCCTATCCCACCCTCTCTACTCACATCCGAGAAGTTGGATGGGACGAGCTAGCCTCCATGGTCATGCAAAGTTGAGTGCACCCTCCACAATTATGACCTTTGGGATTTTGTCACAATTCCTATATTCCTATCTACCATGGATCCCATGTTGGAATGACCTTGGTCTCGACAGCTTTATAGGATTGGTTGAATGCTAGAGCTTGCTCTTTTCTCTTGTTGAGTTGTGCAGATTTTGTGCTTGTGGATGCAAGACGCATCTGGATTGCCAGAAAGGTTCTACCAGATCTAGACATTTGGGTATTGCCTATCTCTCTAGTTGAAACTATGATAGCTCTTTGGTAGATTCTCCTATGACAAGGGATTATATCAACAAGATCGAGGAGATTTGGGATGACATTATATCCCTTGGTAAGGACATTCCTTCAGAGTACCTTGCTGTGATACTTTTGTCATATCTTTTGTCATCGATGTATTATGTGTTCTACACTAGTCTTCTCATCTCTTGTATACGGGACACTATCACTTACTTGGGAGTTATAAAGTACGGTACGATATTGGTACAATTTTTTTTTTAACTCTAAATAGAATAGATTATTTTGGACGAAAGATAATAGAATAGATGTTTAAACCCTAAATAGCAATGCTATGAGAGTATATAAGATGAATATTTAAGGGTAACATCCCAAAACCTCATGCCGCATGCTCAACATGCACTACTGTTACCTACAAGTTACAAGTACATAGATGAGAGAGTGCATACATCATACTCGATGGATTTTACAAATAGGAGTAGGCTTGAGGGAAGAGAGAGAGAGAGAGAGAGAGAGAGAGAGAGAGAGAGAGATGGAGGCTTGGGGGGAGAGTGGCCAAAAGGGCCAATTCTTTCATACTAAATCATACGAATACATAGAGTATAGTACATGGATGGGAGTGGATATATCATACATGAAGGATCATACAAATAAGAGTAGGCTTGAGAGACAAAAGGTTGAGAGAGAGAGAGAGAGAGAGAGAGAGAGAGAGAGAGAGAGAGAGAGGCTTGAGAGAAAAAGAGGGTGTGAGATGCTTGAGGAAGGCTTGGGGAAGAGAGAGAAGAAAGAAGAAAAAGAAAGAAAGGAAGAAAGTTATAGCCTTAGGGAAGAGTGGCCAAAAAGTGCCAGTTTTTTTGTACTAAATCGTACGAATATGGTACAGTACCGTACGGATTGTACCGTATGAATCAGTTTGTACTAGTACAAAGACAACCTTCTTTGGGAGGAGCTTGTTCCATTGGTGCTTGAGTAGGATGTGTGTCATAGGGGCAGAGATTCTGGTGGAGCTAGTGCACATAGTCGTGCTGTTGTAGCATCATCTACAGGTACAAGACAAGGCAAGTAGAAAAAAGCAAAGAAGCTAGAGTCATCTTTAGACTTTGATATAGATATTGAGGGGAAGCATTGAGGATATTTCAAGCGTCCTCGTTGTGGAAAGCTCTTGCACCTCAACGAGAAGTGTTGGAAGAAATACCATCACCTTCATTTGGGAGCAATGGGTGGATATACATTGGACCCTCTGCCTTCCTCTATCTCTTCTGAGTTGTTACATGAGTCCATTTTCCTTCATATCCATGAGATGGAGAAGCCTTTTTCTTTGGCTATCTCTTCTTTAGAGTGGCCTTGGCTTATTGACAATGGTGGATTGATTCATATGATGCCTTGAGGAGATTGGCTCTAGGATGTCCATTAATTAGAGGTTATAGTCACTGTTGGTGACGTTTTGTCGGTGCCTATTTGTGGTGTTGGCATCTTATCTCTATTACCTAACCGTCCATTGAGCTCCGTTTTGGTGGCCTCCATGTCCGGACTTGGACTTCCATCTTCTCTAGTTTATGGCCTTACTAGACTCCATATCTTGGTTGTCTTCACTAAGCAAGCCGTCTTTGTTGAGGATTCTTCTGTAGGAGCTATTCGCGAGATAGGTTGGAACGAGACCATGCTCCATCCCTCTTCCATTGTGAAGGGCATTTTGGGATTACTAGGAGGCTATGAGTTTGAGGGCAGCCCTAGGTTTAGTTTTTTTTTTGTTGGGGGAGGGGAGGGGTGTGATTGCGATCCTCCTCTCAGATGAGCCTGGACGGTTCGTCTACACCAGACAGAGACAGGAAATTTATTGAAAAAAAAGGATGCAGGATCAGCAGGCTATTGGAGGTCCAGGAAAGAGCTCCAGAAGTAGACATTTGCAAGTACAAATTGGCGACAACTGCTGAGTGGGACTAACACATAGCACCTCCAAATTAGGTGTAGGTTGGACTAAGGAAGATTAAAACAGATTCAGGCTAGACCAATTTTGGTCTGGTAATTCCAAACTACTGGCATTATTTTCATTAGATTTCAGCCTAATCTATTAGCCTCCCTTCATGGGACTTGTATCATCCGGTTCCCTCATGTATTACTGCCACATAGCCTACCCTTTCTCCATTGAGATAACTGTCAGGTGTCCTCATTGTATTATAGCTCTATATCTTCTTTCTCCATTCACACAACTGTCAGGTTTCCTCATTGTACTACAGCCCTGTAGCTTTCCTTTGTCCATCCATTGATAACTCTTAGTATTGGGGTTCATAGTCTCATGATTGTCTTTGCCTGTTCATTGTCTATTTTTCTTCCATTTTTGGGAGTGACTGACTAGGGCTGTTTTATTCCGGTGAAACATAAGGTCTAGAAATAAGCTCAAGTTGAAGGATTGACACGTTCCAGTTCTTTATTGTGAGTGGTGGGAGGGATGTGGGATGTGGTTTGTGCGCAGCTTCTTCATCACAATTTTCCACAAATGTCAAGACAAGGAATTGTAGCAAGCTGAAGAGACAGGGTGCAATGTAGGAGGTGGCTGCATTTTTCTGCCTCCTAACAATAGTGGAGTGGGTGGGATGAGGTGCAAGGGCTGAAGGAAAGAGTTCATATTTTTAAAGATAGCTTGGTAATATTGTAAGCATTTTTTCCTCTGCGATATGGATCAATTGTCATGCATTAATTTGTCTCTCAGACTTCACAAAACTTCGGACTTTTCTGTGTGTAAGCACCCTTTGAATTGTGTAAATACCTATGCCTTATCGAGTAACAATCCTCTACAAGTAGTATACTCTCACACATTGATGCACCAACATGATATTGGCTACACACAATCATGTGCCAACTCAAAATGAATGAACCCTTTAAAAACAGTTGTGCCCATTGTTGACTCCTAAGCAAGCCTGACATGGCTCAACCAAAAGAGGAATATTGGGCAAATGTCTAGTCTAGAGAAAAATGTTCAAAAACTTGTCAATAACTACTACCTGATCTCTGAACCTTCTTGCAAGTAGTGATTACTGCCGGTAAGTGTCAACTTCGTTATTAGCTATCAGCAGCTCACTTTGCATCGATGATTTTAAACAGTTTTTGTTTAACATCATGTGGTTTCCCATCTTGGTGGCTTTGTGGATAGAATGAAGACTCTTACATTCGAGGGACATTGAATCCATCCATGATGCCCCTCTTTCACCAACTAGGCTAAATCTAAAACAAAAGAAAAGAAATTAGGTTCTAATGTGCACCGTTTAGATTATGGTAATTTTCTTTGCCTAAATATGCCATCGTGTGCTCATGCCTCTATGTAGATGGGCCTGCAGAGGATCTTTTTGGAATATTTATCAATAGAATTCGTAGAGAACGTGGAGAAGAGCTTGCACAAAATGTAAAAGGGTGAGTAAACACTATGATATCATATATGCTTATGTGTTCTCATTTTCAAGTATAAGCTTGAGGTAAACTTGTGACAAGGCTAGTAGTATTATGTCAAAAGTTTAATTAACAGATGCTATCTTACAGAAATATATTTTGCATGAGTAAACTTGGCGATGTTCTGAGGTCTCATGAAATAGGCTTACAAAATGGGTACCGCCACCTGTGAAGATGACGCGAGCATACGTTGAAGCGAATATTGATCGATCTCGAAAGAGGATGGATGTGAAAGCATTGGATATGCTTCAATTTCACTGGTGTGTTAGCAATTTGAACAAGACTTTCTTTGACGTTACTTCTAGCAAAATTAAGTTGATCACAACATTATCATGGGATGTTAATATAGCATCAATGTCATAGGATGTTTGTGCATTTATTGCTTGAAGGCCTATATTGATGCAAAAGATATATTAAGCTGTGATATTCTGGTGGTGGCCATTTATTGAAAACCTTCATTCTGGATTTCTTTGAAACAGGTGGGAATATTCAAACATTGGATACTTAGATGCCCTGAAACATTTAACGGATCTTAAAGAGGAAGGCAAGCAGTCTCTTGATAATTTATCTGTGTTAAAAAATTAAGACTAGACAGGTCAGGTGTACCAAGATCTTATGTGAGCCTTTTTGCGCCCCCCCCCCATTCATGGGAATGAACTGTACTTGAGACATGCATTTCTGGGTGAATTCAATTTCCGGAACTTGGCAGCAGTTTTATGGTGTATCTCTTCTGAATACAGTCGTAAACACACATGGTTGTGGTAGCTCAATAGTTACTTAATATTTTTCATTTTTTTTTTCTGAGACAAGATGTACACTTATGTTTCTTGTGAAACCAATTGTCTGATCAAGTTAACTTACAGCTGTGATGCTACCCAGAAGGTGAGCACCAGAAAAAGAAAGTACCAAAAGTATTAAACCCAATGTATAAAGGAAATATGTCTAGAATAACATAGACCTCAGAAAAAACACTGCAAAAGATAGTACTGTTCGGGATTGTTATCATGAACCCTGAAGCAATCATACAATGACTGCTGAAGAGATCCTCTGGAAAATTAAATGGATCAACCAAAGTCAGCAAAAACTGTATGATTTTGAGTCTTCTAGTTGGTCTAAAAGTGCCCAAAATCTCACCCAAGCCAAAATGTGAGAGAAGTATCTAAGAGCTCTAGGTGTACCCCAAACAACCAAAAGGGTTTGCAAGATGTGAGAGAAGTCTCTAAGAGCTCTAGGTGTACCCCAAACAACCAAAAGGGTTTACAAGATGTAGGAGTGAATCTTGCTCTTAAATATGCAGGCAACTTTTCCTGAAAACTGTCAGTTGAAGGGTAGAACCATAGAATGTGAGGGACTGTTTCCAAAGGTGAAATATATCTTTGACAATCTGAAGTAGTAATGCCCCTCTTCACAAGAAGAATGCTAGAAGGCAAAACACTTACCAGGCATCTAAAAAGAAGTCTTGAGATAAGAGAGACATGCAAATGGCCACAAGGAGGGTGCTTCCTAGCCAAGTATTAGCCAATATGGCAATGATGAGCCACTAAAATTAGGTTTTCATTTAACCCATAATTAATTAATTCTCTTTAAACCAGCCCCAAAAGCACAAAAATGCTGAATAATTAAATTAAATGCCTTATTTCTGGCAGTAGGTCAGATGCATCCCCAATCCTCTATAAATAGGACCCTAGTGAGTGCATCCTCTCATCCCTCAGTCATTCATCACTTGGTGCCCACCTGCCCTCATTCTTACTGCTGTCTACACCCATTCCAGTGGATATCTCAATCCGCAGAGACTCCTGGAGTGCTACCCCTGCTGATTCCACACTTCCTACTGCTGGGCGATCTGTTTGCCGATGTTGCCTGCCTGTTTGGGCACTTTTTGGAGCTGCGCATCATCTTCCACAGCCTGTGTTTATCTGTTCCAGGTGTTGCGTGCGTGCCGGGTCACTCCAACTGCTTGTCTACCTCCTCATTAGTGAGGATGAATATGAGTGTGTCTCATCATCCAATATCGAGGTGTCATCTTTAGACTCTCTTGATGAGCACTTAGATCGTTCTAATGATGATGATGATGATAGTGATGCCTCATCATAGATTCATAGGTCTCTCTCTTTTTTGTATCTACTATCATTGTATCCACATGCATGATGTCACTATGATACACTAGACTGTAGTTGTATCACATGTTTTGTGCAGCCCATGCAACCGTGATGGTCACCCTCATGTATTCATCTTATTTTGTAATGAAATGGCTATTTCCACTTTAAACATGTATTCTATCATTTAATGATTTATGGTTTTTAAAAAAATCATGTTAATTTTTTTTTTGCACTAATATCGTACCGCACCTTATAAAATCATAAGATACCATTTAGTACCGTATTTTATCGTACTGTACCGTATCATACCTTTCGTATTTGACAACTATGAGCTCCATGATGAGAGAGAGAGAGAGAGAGAGAGAGAGAGAGAGAGAGAGAGAGAGAGCTCTCTTGCAAATACATAACAAGTTGAATAGATTGGTGTGATAGATGTTGATGAAAGTACAAAAGTTAGGGCCTTATTTATATAGATGCAGCGTTTTTCCCAAATCTTTGACCTTTATTAAATGTTGGAAGGTGTAAAAGGTGTTCACATCTTTGACACACACCCTTTCACACCTAAGATGTGTTTAGACACGGGAGCATGTATAATACTGACATCATTCTACATTTTTTGATATTGATCTCCCTTCCCCATTGTACCTTTCCTTCGCATTCCATGATTATACTCATCTTTGTAAAATGGCATTGTCCAACATGCATTTGCTACTTGCATATTCCCATCATGTAGCATTCATCTATGCATCTCATTGTGTAGAGCACCCCTTAATAGATCTCGAGTTTCCACCGGCAATTCTTTTACCACCTTACTACCACATCTCCATACTTCTTCATCCTTTTTCTTAGTCATTGACACTCATGAGTGGTTGGGATAGCTTGTTTGTTTTTGATGTGATTGGATATGACCATCCTTCTTCATTCTCCCCCTCGGATACAATACTTGATAGGCTGCAAATTATATCTCAAATAAAAGAAAGGTTCCAAGTTGTTCCATTTACCTTTGTAAGTTGTGGTAGGCCATTGGGTAGCTGATGAGCACCCTTTTTTTGATGCCTTTACCTCTTTGGGGTGAGCCTTCGGGCTCTTGATGTAAGATAACCATCACCTTTGTGATCTTGGTAGGCCATTGGGCAGTCGATGTACTTGGCCTGCACCACAATAAACACAAGCTATAGCATGCACTTGAAGTGGTTGGATAGTAGGGTGGCCACAGTGGACAAGGTGCTAAGGGATGGTGATGATGTGGTAGCAGTTGCTATGGGTTGGAAAATGAGTGGAGGGAGAGTTGATAATTGAAACATGCAAGACAAAGGATGAGGTTGAGTGGTGGACAACCTATGTATTGGATCCTCCCAAATTAGGGTTTGGCTTATGGGACACACTCTCTACGACTGTGCACCATTTAATGAAACTTTGGGTAATTTACATGTTTTGGGCTGTTTTAAAGAGCTAATTAGATAATGCACTTTTAGCTCAACGGCCCCTCTTAGGCCCAAAACTGAAACCAGAAAGGGTCTGCAAGTGTAACTCTAGCCCATAATCAGCCTGGTGCATCCCACCATAAAGCAACCATGGTAGGAGGCAGTTACATTTCTGCGTTTACCAGTTCAGCCCCAGGGACAGCTGCGTTTTGGTTTCTAGCCTGCTACCCTTCCAGTTTCAGCCTCATTTGAGCTCCGACCGGTGGTTACAGCACTCCGGATCGTCTCCGGTGGATGTCACTTATCGACACCTCGGTCAGCCCACTCCCATGAGAGCCATTGGCTGTTGGGCAGCTCTCTCCTTGAGCATGTTGTACACTCTTTCCTTCATTTACAGCATTCATTCACTCACTTAAGAGTTATCTTTCTTCTCTGTTTACATATGTTTTTGCGTTTTGTACAAGCATTGTATTTATGATGCATTCAGTTGCTCTTTATTGGGCCTTCTTTGTACTTCATGCTTTACCTCAGGAATGTTCTCGAGGTGTCGTTAATAGAATTTTCTTTTCTCAGAAACAAAAAGATCGCGTTTCTATTATGTTTGTCAGGGATGCATGCTTGGGCAGATGTTTTGATCCTAGGGTAGGGTTGCTGAAGCTGTCTGAAAATGCAGCTGCAGCTTTTACACTTACAAATAGAGTTTTTGCAAAAACAGAGTTAGCCAGGGTTTTGGACTTGAGCATCCCTGAAAGCCATATGAAATTGTATGATCCTTGATGATGATGATGATGATGATGCTAAAAAGTGATTTTGTCCCTGATGATGATGATGATGATGCTAAAAAGTGATTTTTGTCCCGACTTTACTATGGCAAAGTAGTAGTGTATCCGAATCTTAACACTAGTTCCAACTCTGGTTTGTTTCAGATGGTTGAAAAGGTTGTTTAAAAATTATATTGTTTTGACAGGAAAAATCAAAACCTTGGCCTTGACAAATTTTGATACCAAACATTTGGAGACCATACTTGAACATGAGATACCTATTGTGAGCAATCAGGCAGGATTAGTGCTGAGCCTGTCTTGTCAATTTCCATATCTAGGCTTAATGGGACATTGTGGGCTTGATGCTAACCGAATCTACTTGATTGGACTTCTATATCTTTTTCTTTGATCCAGGTACAGTTTTCGGTCATAGACACCCGACCACTGCGCAGGATGTCAGAACTTTGCAGTGTGACTGGTGTAAAACTTCTAACGTATGTTGTAGGTCTGGGTTGAGATCATGCATGCTTTATGATAGTACCCCCTCTATTTGATTGTGTACATGGATGCAGGTACGGAACTGTTATGGGTGGTTTGCTCTCTGAGAAGTTTCTGGATGCAAATATTTCCATTCCATTCGTTGGGCCAGCTATTAATACTCCATCTCTTAACAAGTATAAACAGGTTTGTGACACCTTCTGGCATCAACTGTTTGTCTTTTGTCCAAACAGTAATATATGCTGATTGGCTGCCCATTTTATCAGATGGTTGATGCATGGGGAGGATGGAATCTTTTTCAAGAGCTCCTAAGAACATTGAGATCTATTTCTTTGAAGCACGGTGTGTCAATTCCTGCTGTGGCAGTAAGATACGTGCTTGATAAGGTAAGACTTCAAAATGTCTGTTCTGTTTTCAGTTGGGTGGCTCATGTAAGGGTTTATGGACGGATAGATATAAAGTCTGATAGATTATCGTGTATGATTGACAAAGATTGATATGTTCATACATATGAGCTGTCTTATGGGTGAGTCTGAGAGAGAGAAAGAGAGAGAGAGAGAGAGAGAGGGAGAGAGAGTTTTTCCATGGTTTGGGCAGCCTGGGGTAGCTGGGTCAATGATTGGAGTTCGACTTGGCTTATCGGAGCATATTGAAGACACAAAAGCAATCTTCAACCTTCACCTTGATGACAAGGATCGTAGAGATATAGAAGGTGTCTACAAAAAGGGCAGGGACTTACTGAATGTGATTGGGGATTGTGGAGATGAATACCGAAGGGCGTGATCAAATGGAAGCACGGTGAGCATAGACGGACTTACGTTGGAGGACTTCTGGGGAGCAAATCACAGAAGTCTTTTAAGGGTTGTGCAAAGGATCGTGTAAGGAACCTCCTTGGAGTGGAATGTAGCGTTTCAGAAACGTGTTGCTTGATCGCATTCATAGCATGCTAGGCTCCACATGCATATATATCCACGTGTCGATTTAGGTACGTGTACTCATTTCTGAAGTGCTTGATCTAGAAGATTGGCACACCACTACATGCTTACAATAAGAGAGAGATTCCCTTTGTAGAGATCACAAGGAGCAAGAGTATAGTGTCATGGGCCTTATTATTAAATAGTGTCTTTCGAAGGACTATTCGGGCAATGTAAAATCCCAGATTGAACGATCAAATCTGGGGTCCATTTAATAATTTGTTCACTGAGTAGTTAAGTAATGCTTTATGTATTAACTTTCTGTTTCCAAGATATTGTGAAGTTGAACCCAAGTCTCAAGACACTCCAAGAACACAAAATGATTATGAGAAGCCATTATCCTGTTTTAATCAGGGTTCTAGGAACCTATGATCTTGTAGCATGGTGGAAAGATTCATGTACAACTTTTCTATTCCGTCACCAATGAACAATGAAATCGAACCTAATCTATATTGATGTATTTTGTGTCTGAATCAATGTAGTTGCAATTGGATGGTGAAAGGCAATATTCTGCACTTCATATTAGGGGAGTACTTTGTATTTGTAGATTACCATGATGCACCACACCCACATTTATACCAACATCTACATTTGCATTCATGGTTCTCTTGGTTCCCGTTGACACACCAGCAACAATTTGATGTTTATCAGGCGACTTATAATTAAGCATGTTTGCAACCCAACCACCCTTATGTTGGTGCATATTGGAGGAATAATGGAAACTTGCTCTCTTTTATTAATATGATATTACTTATATTAGTAAGGCTCCCCTTCCTTTTAGTCTCAACCTTTTTAATGAACCACATTACATGTATACGTACTTACAAACACTTCATCTCTTTTTGAGGTCTATTGTATATCCATTTATTGAGGTTGGTTATATATCGATCTTTTACAAAGGTTACTTGCATTGTATAAGGTTTGTACATGAATCTATTATATGTCTCGAGTTTACCTTTATGATTGGCTACTCACATGATGACCTTAGTGATTGACCTTAATGTTTTGTGAATTAGGATATCCAATAGTTTCACTAAGGGTTTTCTTTGAATCAAAGTCCCTTCGGTTTGATGCTACTTAATTATTGCATGCCCTACTTCCTTTTTTCATGCCTAAATGTAGACATAAAGTCTATGTGCATGTGTGTACCTTACGTGTAGTGAAAGTCTCCCATGTATGCTTAGCACTTCTTGGAGCTCATGCCACATGTGACATGTGATTGCATAGTGATCTTATGGATTTGAGTGTGTTATAAGACATCAGTTATTCATTAAATTCTCTAGCTTTATTGAGACAATTGAAGTGAGTGATAAGGTCTTTAAAAAAGGATTTCAAAGGACTCAAGGATGCATCTAAGCTTAGTGAATCAATTTCTTACTTTATTTCATTATAAAATAGATATGTGTTGAGTAGAGGAAGCAATTACAATATCATTGAATGGATCCATTTAGTGTGTAAAAGGCTTTTCTTTTTTCCTAACAAAGAAAAATCCTTGAACCTCACCTTTGATTATCAAATATACAAATCTTATACTAATTCTCTTTTTGCGAAACAAAACATTTACTTAGAATAGTCAAATGGAGCTACACATAGAGCCTCTCAAAACAACTCAAATCTTGAGGGATTCATCACTCATGTTGCCTCTATCCCCCAAAGTAGCATGCGTCCAACCAATTACTTAACGTAGACCAATCTTCTCCATTATAGTCATGAGCTTGAATGAACTACTCTTTAGTTCTTTGTAATCCGAAAGTATGCTTAAAGTTTCATGAGCTTGAATGAACTACCCTTTTGTTCTCTATAATCGCAACTGTACTTGTAGTTTCATCATCTCTCTTACCAAGTATGCAAAGAGGAGATACCTTAAGATGTTTACAAGCCTTGTTTTTAATAGGAAATTTTTTTACAAATACCCTCCATAAGATTAGATAAAGCTTATGTAAGGTTGTGGTTCTCTAGGGGGATCCAAACCTCTTCTTCCATATCCTTACGCTCCTTGTTGGCTCCAAATGTTTGTTGGAATGCAATCTTCAATATCCATTGTGAGGAAGGTTTGTAGAAACCCTCTCTCTTGTTCAATTGTAGTATTAGAGTTTCTTGAGCAAAAGAGAACTTTAAGTGAGTTTTTTGAGTGGACAATGAACTAGAATGAGGTTGCTTGATACAAAGATAAACTTTGACATTCATTTGAAAGACTCATTATGATAATATGTTGATTCCATAGATATGATTCACTAAAGAATAGGAGCTAAATTCACTAAAGTATATGTGTGGCATCTAAAACCATACGTGCTTGTACATAATGGAAAGAATATTGTGCTTACATTAGTTGTAGTTAGCACTTCAAAAGTGCTAGTTACACACACACAACACAAAAGCTAAAGCATCTCTTAAACTCACAAGAAGATAAGGAAATAGAAGGTTTGATGCACTTGATAATAAAAAGTAGAGGTCATATAAGAAACTAGAACATGGCAAAAAGGAGAGGTCCATTGCACACTCCTTGAGTGTGAATTTATGCATCCAACCACATGAAGAAAAATATTTTTCCTTACCTGACACCTTGGAGAAGTCTCTTTGCACAATTAGACATCACCATAGGTCTCAAATTTATTTAAATGTTCTCATTTGGTCAAACTTTGAACATTTTGGCATCTTGTTAGCGTAGTACAATCTATTCTAAGCAAAAAGATATCCAAAAAGTGTTTCAGTCTAGCCTTTGATGTTGGTGAGTTAAAAGTAATTTTGGGGGTTTTGAGACACCTAGATGAAATATAAAAATCTTCAGTTTTCTTAAACATGCTTTTTTATATTTAGAACTAGTTTTTGGACAAGTTGGTAAGCATAATATGTTGTAGCCATAAACTTTCCTACAAAGGCTTACCAAATATAGCACACACTAGTGACATCTTACTAGTATTGATATAAATCTTATCCTTCTTTGGATTTTGGTAACTTCAACTCCTTATATTCCATGGCATATCCACCAACCACACATATGGATCACAACTAATACACTCTGGAGGACTCATTGGACATCCTCTCCATAATGAGTTAAGAGGATATCTTGCCCCATGTCTCTTATATGCGTCGACCATGCTACATGAACCTTGGGGCATGCCACAAATGAGATCCCCAATGGAATGAATTGGCCACCATTCCTTGGGTAACCTTTGATAGTATGTCCACCTACTTGTAGAATGTAGGTCCATCATCAATGGTAATGCAATCTTCTATAATATGTTCACCTATCAAGTTCCAAAAAGGCCACCATTAGTGTGCACACAAGTTACACTTGTTGAGGGTACTTTGTCACCACTTGAAGTTATTGAATATTTAGCTACAAAAATTATTTTTATTACAAATATAGCTACATATGACACTTCAAAATGTAGAAAATGAAATTTTGGGGAGGGGGGAAGGGAGAATCAATGCAGAGACAAGTGTTTTTAGTAAAGCAATTTGAGGAGCGATTGGATTGGATCATGTATAGAAGGAAAATTTTGACCCAAGGATTTGGAGCAATGATAGAGAATGTGGCTATAGAGTTGGCTATTGATTTCACAAAACACAAGTTAAGTACATGATCAACACCCCTTGTAAAAAGCACAAGAAGGAGAAGGCCAAAGTGCATGCCTTAGGAGATGTGCCATCTGCTTTATAGTATTTTGACACATTAGACACATTTGTGGTTCAGTTCTCCTTGATGTGTTGGATTCTAGGTGGCTTTCATAGCATTGCCATCAAGGTCCAAGAAAAGTGGCATCTTTCACTCTAGCAAGGGTATTAAGGGACAAGGGTCAAAGAGAACAAGATGTGCCATCATGCATGCCATGGGAGAGGCATGAGTCACCCACAAGAGGGATGCTTAGGAGAGGCGTGCTTGACATGAACAAGAGCTACACTGGGCACAACTAGAAGAGGTGAAAGAACACATGGACTTTTACACGGATGCGATGGGGAGATCGCAAATCTCTTGACAAATCAAAAGTTAAATTCAAGACCTTTCAATATTATAGTATGTGTAGACATTGCCAATCATCTTTATAGAAAACATTATTGAATGCATATGTACACACTTGTTTTTACAAAATGGAAAAATGTAGGATAAACATGATTGCATGTCCATTCCTTTCAAATGGAATTTTGGATGCATGTATTGGAGGAGTACCTTTAGAAACAAAACATCAAATTCCTAGCGTAAATCCAATGTATGCCAATATCCTTGTACTAATATGTTTTGCTTATAATTGGATCTCTTTGTTTGTGATGGTGGAGTGTGGTATCATCAAGTTCTCCTCATGCATGTGATAATTCTTTCTAAAATAGCCTACCTTTAGAAATGACATCCATTTCCAAATCTAATTGAATATGTGATTGGCATACCAATATTGTTATATGATACAATATTGTAAATCATGTGATGCATTCCAAGAGCCAAAATATTGGATTGAGCCTCGTTTGCCATATTTTGATGAGAAAGACCCTATTAGAGAATCAATACAATATGAATCTAGCTTTTGTGATGTCTAAGAGTTGGCCAACTAAGCAACAATAGGGCTGAGCTGTTTGGGATAGGCAAGTCAATAAATAGAAAATATTGTGAGATACTTATTAATGTATTGTGTAGTTCGTAGATATTTGCTAATATTGTGCTGATTCCTAATAGAAGAAAGTTTATGGTCCATAACAATAGATTTTGAGGAGTTGAGGTGTCTTTCCAAAACTATGTGGGGCCATTGATGGCATGCACATATGGGTCTATAAGAAAGCTAAGTATCAACACTTTCCTACATGATACATTTTTAGTCATGGGTTTTACAACTTGTTATTAAAAGGTGTAGTAGACTCCAAAAAGGTGTTTTGTTAAGTATATACTAGGAAGGGAAACTATGTATATGAAGGTGTGATCCCATGTAATACATATTGTAGGTGAACTAGGGATGGCAATGTCTTCAATTGAGCTAAGTTTTCCCAATGGCAAAGTTGTAGCAGCTCTGACATCAATTATCTTTAGTGCTTATTTTGGATTGACAAAGACGATAAGCCATGTCCTATATTCTAGCTGCCTCCTCCTTTGTTGGTGCTTGCATGAATTTTTTGAAGGTTTTGTAGTCCTTTGCACTTTTCTCCTTTTTCTTCTTCTTTAGCCACTTCTTGTGATGAGCTTCCATCTTCTTTGCTACCCCTTTCACTTACCCAGTTCTAGATTATGGCTTGCTATTCCAAATATTTCTCTAGAAATTCTCTCTTTTCATGTGAGACTGGTGGAGTGAAAGGGCGCTGACTAGAACCTGCAACATATTAAGGACATTCTTGGAAGTTTTGCGACTTAAAAGCAGTTGGATTGGGAGCCCTATAAAGAACACTTAGGTATCTCAAATAGCAACAATTTCACACTTCTTTGGAGTTCCTTTGAATATGTGTGGTCTAGTATTTTCCAAGGGGAAATCTCAAGTGAGGATTAGAGTCTAGCCAACAAGCTTGCAATGAAAGGCATCACTTAGTGGAAATCTCAAGTCAACATTTGAGTTTGGCAAACAAGATTGCAATGAAAGGTACCACTCTTGGTGGAATGACGTATGCAACATAACATCAAGAGACTGAAAATCCCTAGCCCAACTAGAGGCTTGACTAATAGTGTGGAGACAAAATTTAATATTAGAAGATATTTTCGGTTGGATACTTTTGCCCTAAAAGCTACTTAATTTGTATTCTCCTTGGTGATTGCTCTTATAAATTTTTGGGTTTTGAGACCTCGGAGGACTATGATCATTAGTTATATTAATATAATATATTATAATATAATAGAGCCCATCTTCTTGTTTATTTTAGTTAAAGCTTCATTTTTGGGTTTTGAGACCTCGGAGGGGTAAAATGGGTCGATCATCTTTCCAACAAATTCCCTCAAGGTAAAATTCCGTATTAAGCTAGAGGGTAAATTTGAGCAAATGTCACTATTAAATTTTGTCTCCACACTATTAGTCAAGCCTCTAGTTGGGCTAGGAATTTTCAGTCTCTTGATGTTATGTTGCATACATCTTTCCACCAAGAGTGGTACCTTTCATTGCAATCTTGTTTGGCAAACTCAAATGTTGACTTGAGATTTCCACTAAGTGATGCCTTTCATTGCAAGCTTGTTGGCTAGAATCTAATGCTCACTTGAGATTGCCCCTTGGAAAATACTAAACCACACATATTCAGAGGAACTCTAGGGAAGTGTGAAATTGTTGCTATTTGAGATACCTAAGTGTTCTTTATAGGGTTCCCAATCTTGACATAGACACTTGAGAGTAGTTCTTTATGGTGAATTTACCTTGGCTAAATGTTTCCGTTATCACACAATACTCTCTGTCTTGGTCTAGAAATTTTGACAACTATAAGGATAGCCCAATCTTTGTTCTCATGATATAAATCACTTATTTTCCGTTTTGTAGCAAGTTTGGTTGGCTAAATTTTTAAGGTTTGAGAGTCCTAGCCCTTCTTTATCCTTGGGTAGGGTATAGTCTTCCCATGCTACAATTCTTAGGTAGGGCGATGTACTCTTGATAGCTTAGTCAATAATTTCTCTCTCATTAGGCCCTTGTTGTAGTGATTGGACTTTAGCTCTTGGTGGTAGCTTGGATGATCTTCCCTCCTCAAATTGTTGTGTATTCTATGCTTAGGTCTCCTAGGCCACTTGACCTTGGTTTGTATGATTTCTTTAGTGAATTCCTAAGGTATTTCAATGCTTTTCCAACAAATTCATTCCAAAACATACAATCTTCGAGGCACTTGAGACACTTTGAACATATAAGAGGTTGATGTGCAAAATCAGTCTTTCTTTTGTTTAAATAATATTCATGTGTGCAACAATTCATCAAAGCATCACAACCATGTCAAGCCTTAGAGGAGTCAAGGTATGTATGTGTGCGAATGGGATTACATGTAGAAGTGAGTTTGAGTTGTGGGAGTGACAAATGATGCAAGTCCTAGATAGGTAGTGCAAGTGCAAAGTATAGGGTGCAAGCCTAGGTGATGCAAGTGCAAACCAAGTGGTGCAAGTGGTGTAAACCTAGTGGTACAAGTGGGTGGTGTAAGTGACAAGTGTAGGCAAGTGGTGCAACAAGAAGTGCTAGATAAGGTGGTACAAGCCATGAGATAATGCAAACCCTAGGTGGTGTAAGTCTTAGGTGGATGATGCAAAGTTGTGAGGGTAGTACAAGTGGTGCAAGTGATAAGTGTGGGTAGGTGGTGCAAGCCTAACCAGTGCAAGTGCAAGTCCTAGGTGGGTGGTTCAAGTCATGTTGTGAGTATGAAATATGATGATGATGATCTTTTAGTGCAAAGGAACGCTAAATCTAGGTGCAATGATCCTAACTATCAAATGGCAACAAGCAACAGGCAACCAAACAATGAAACAATGGCCATGTATTTGATGCTTGCATTGTGTGTTTTGAGTTTTTTGAGTTTTGATCACTTCTCTTCCTTCAATGCACATACAACCAAAGAACCATGACAAACATGATGCACATTCAATCCACAATAGAATGATATAATTCGTTCATGTAAGAGAAGTTTGAGTTTTGAGTTTTCACCTTGCCTTTTGTGTTTTGCTAGAGTAAGTTAAGCCAAGTTTCTTCGCCTTAAGTATCAACATAGAGTTTAGATCTGCAAAGTCAAAGATATCATCCTTGGTATCCATAGATGACTTGAAACACTTGTAATCATCTCCCAAGTCCATCTAAGCATACTTGCATAGAACATCATTAATTGCTACACTAAGTTTCACTCCAATCAAAGACTATAGTCCTAGGATTGTCGTGCACCTAGATTCCAAGGCAAATCAAATAAGATGGAAGATCTTCTTACCCATGTCTTGTTTGCTTACTTTCATACTTCGCCACCTTCACCTCAGCCTTCAATTGAGCTTCATAGTCATGTGACTACTTTGATACCATGCAAACAGACAAGAGGAGAGAGAGGGGAAGAACCAAGAGCGCATTCACACAATGGAGACTTAAGCACACAAAAAAGTAGTACTAAAATCCTCCTCTTCTTATTTTTCCATTAAAAAAAGTAATTAGTCTATAATATGATAAAAGACTAATACTACGGAAGTACTAGAATATATGTAAATGTAGTTACTAAGCTTGAACCCACTAAGCATAGATGAGATGGTACAATGAATGTTCCATAACTAGGAGTGGACTACATGGGTGTAGTCTAGCTATAGAATCACTTGTATATTCTCCATGTCAATCACCTAACACACCAATGAGTAAAGTCCTACCACATCACCAAGGTGTGTAGTGGATACTAGCTCATGTAGAGCTCGACATCTCAACATCCTTGACACAATCTCCATTGGATTTAGATATCGTGGGGGTTTGAGAGATTCTCAAGAATCATCATCACACTTTCTTGAAATTTTATATCTGAAGATTGGCAAGTAGTCTGGTAAGTTGTCTGAAATATCATGAATCAAGAATAAGTATGCTTGATCTATTGTAAGATCATAATTTACCCATTAGAAATAAAGTGTAGACATATCTTTAGTCATTAGGGGATGAATACAATATTTCAATAGTATATCTCTTTGAATTCTTTGGTTTCTTATAAAAGTAGAAGGACTAGTCTAAGTCCCCAAGAATCAATAATAACTCATAATATCAAGGTGGTTTGAGAGTTGATAGTTCTTGGATTGGTGGTGCTATAGTTTTTGTGATACTCGTAGAGAACATGATGTTGTCTAAGTTTGGTGGCTTGGCACAATACAGGTCCACTCCCTAACCTATTAGCCTTTTTTGTTATATCTCTCCATAGGATGTGTTTATGTACTCAACAATCTTACTTCTTGTCAGTATTGGAATCTACATGCAAATTAAGGCTACTTTGGTAAGGTGATACCAGCTTTGAGAGCATTGCAACAAATAGTAGCTTTAGCTTGTTCAAGTGAAAGTTATGCAATCTCATTCTTTTTTCATATCTATTCAAATGTTTAGTTTTCCCATTGGCTCAAACTTCATTGCACACTTGAGCAGGTAAATTGAGGGATAGCTGAGTTTTTTATTACTTGATTTTTCATATAGGCTCCCCATTAGGAGTAACAATGTTAGATGGTATGAGACAACATTTCAATGCTTGTTCCCATAGTGGTATAGTAGATGTAGTATCCAGTTTTAAGGTTCTTGATTGTCCCATGGTAAAAATAAAAAATCATGGGCCATGTTTCAGTTTTCTTGGCCATTACTATTTGTATAACAATATAACTTATAGAATTTAACTAGAAAGTATTAACTTAAATTACATATACTATTTTTTTAATAATTATATGGTATTATAATAAACATAAGTTAAATGTATTCTAGTATATAATATTAATTATATTTTGTAAGTATAGTACTAATTGCATTTTTATTTTTATTTTTACCATTGGTACAATTATCTAGAACCTTGAAATATGGTGATAAGAAAATGGCCCATGATTTAATACTGTATCATCTGCCTTTTCAAAGCCTAAGACGCAGTTGATATGATTTATAGTAGACTAGGCCATAGGTCTAGAAGTCCTAAAATGTTCAGAGTCAACAATAAAGAGAAACCTTTCCATCCATCTATCCATTGATGATATGATTGTGCTAGCAACTCATCAAGAGCTTAGGCCTTAGCTAGTAGACCAGATGGGATAGACACATTCACAATGATTGATCTTAGATGCATTGAGTGTGGCATCACTCATATCTATCATGATTGTCCAACATACAAGGCATCTAGTAATACCCTTCAACAGTCCATAGAGCCTAACACCCGAAACGTCAAAACTTCCAATAGTGACCCAGAAGATGAAGAGCTAATACCTCCTACATATCTTAGGGTCAAACTCACTACTAAGTGAGGGCTCATCATTGATGCTCTCATTGATGAAGGTTCTAATTACAACATCATGAATTATGATGTATGGCTTGCAATTGGTCAACTTGAACTAGTTCCAACAAATATAATCATCAAACCTTATGGAGGATCATCTTATTCCCTCGTAGGATGATGCAAGGTTCTTCAAACTATAGAGATTGAGAGCCTGCCCATTTTTTTCTATGTTATTCCCAATCGAGAAGATATGGGAAAAGAAGTTCTACTAGGAAGGCCTTTCAAGCATGGAACCAAGTGCACACTACATACACTTGAGCTTACCAATTGTCCACATTGTCACTGGTTTTAGTAATGGAAACCTTGTATCTTCTTCAAAGAAGGGCAAGCTACCTATCTTAGAGTCAAACCATACACTTAGGATGGAAGGCTAAAGAGTTCTAAAGGAAATCCGCAAGGCACAAGCAGACCAGAGAGAACCACTTAGTAGGAATCCGCCTAGAATAGAAGGAAAGACCAAAGCTACAATAAATACTACCACGGCTTCTCAAGTTGATGGAAATAGAAATGTATTTAGAATGAATAGAAGACCTCGAGCATATAATTGGAAGCATCACTTGAGAGCTATCACAAAGCCACGATAGGTTCCCAAAGTGTTGCTACATGCTCAAGGGTTTATGTAAGAAATTGTTGGATTTGGCTGCCAAAACCACCCGCAAAGCCACCTCCATTGACTACTACCCAAGGTCCATCAAATTCCAAGAGAAATAGGAACTCAATAGAAAGAGACCTAAATGTAGATCTAGGTTAAGGATTAAGATACTTGCGGAGATACAAATTGATAACCTAGTGACCAAGTAGCTAGTTCTTGAGATGACCAAGTAGTCACTTTTAGTGCTATTGCTGATGTTGAAATATAAAATTCAAGGAAGGTGAATATAGATCCCTCTAGTGTTGACAAGCACCAGCCCACAAAAGTTGCTAGTCCTTCAAAACAACTGATGTCTCCCAACAACCAAGAATCTTTGTCACCCAAGCCAAAATAGAACATTCAACAATTTCTCAAAAATTCAAATAAAATGAAAAAAACAATTCCTAAGGTAGACAAACACAAAAATTGAACTACAAAACAACAAATGAAACAACCACACAACAACAAAATACAAAAAACCTACCTACCTAAAGTTTTTTTAGGAGGTTTTCAGTTTATGGGAAAATGCTCGTTAAATAGTGCATAATAGACTATACTAGTCAACTAACACTATAACTATACCAGCTATAGGTATGCATAATTAACAAAACATAATAAATGATAAGTCAATGTGCATGTGAGGATCATAATGACCACCGACATGCTAAGTGTAGACATGTGGACCATCTAACTAGGTGGTCCATCATCAATGTCTACATGTGTTGAGCCTACCATCTCAACATTGTCCTTGTTTTTTTTTTTTCCTTCTTTGTGCTTATTTTGGATGCACCATTACCTTCTTTTCTAAGTTGATTTATACATCTTTGTTCACATGCTTCCTCACTAAAATGATAGCATAGCTAATACTATCTTCTTAGATTCAAGATCCTATAAGCAATATCCTAGTTCTCCTAGCTCCCCATATTGAAGGAATTTTGTAATGTATCTAATATGTCACTCTTCTTACAAGGAGGGTAAGCCCAAACCTTTCTCATGGTACCATGTGACAAAATATGAAACTAAATCATCCAATCAACCATGAACATAGGTCCACACAAATTACTATAAAAAAAATCCAAGCACTCTAATCTTGTAGTACCATCACCTCTCTTATACCACAATAGCACAAAGCTTCCATTCCAATAAGTGAATGTGTCCAACAAATAGTAGTGCTATAAAGAAATTATGACTAACTATTCAATGATAGCTACAACATTGTCTTTATCCCCAAAAACGTGCAAAGGATACAAAGTACTAGCTTTATACTCTATGGTAACAATAAGAGACCCTTTGTAAATTTTCCATATATAACCTACAAAGATTACCCTATAACATTAGCCTTTAAGCTATCCTATACTAATTAGACTCTTAGTTAAGTTTGGTACATGTCATACATTCTACAAGACAAAAGAAGATCCACTAGACAAGAAAAAATGTATATCCCCCATATCAACAATTCTACACTCATAGTTATTATCAAGATGGATACAACCTAATCTCCTAGCATCATAAGCAGTAAATCACTCTTATATGGAGCAGTATGGAATGATGTTCCTGATCCAAACGCCAAAACTATGACATGTTCTTATCCATGGAAACCAATAATACATAATCAAAAGATACAACATACAAGAGATCCCCATTATTACTGTTACATCTATTAGTCTCTTCTATCTTTGCCTTACTCTCCTCTACCTTTTTGCCATCATTCTCATTATTCTTATCACCCTTTTTCTTATTCTTCTACTTGTAGCAAATCTTCTTTTCATGTTCTTTCTTATTACAAAAAAAGCATTCATATCCTTCTTTCTATGGGACTTCTTGACTTGCCTCTCTCACGAGAGTTCCCCCTGGCATTTGACTTTTGTCTCACAATTAGTGCACTAGAGCTCTTTGACCATGCATTATTATTTCTATTCATCTCCTTAGTGGGAAAACTTCTCTCAACATTAGCACTTGTAAAACTATTTGTAGGTGCAAAGGTACTTTAAATGACTTTCTTGAAAGTTGTACCAACTCTCAGGCAAGGTGACCAAGAAGGACATAGTCTTCACTTGATCATGAAAAATAATATTCTACCATATTAATTGGGAAAAAATAGTAGAAAACTCATTAAGTTAGTTGGACATAGAATCCTTCTCATCGGGGAGATCAATGAGTTTTTAACAACCAATAAACATACAAAGAAGCACTTCCTTTCTCATACAAGTGATCAAGCTTCTTTCACCACACCAAATGAACTAGTTGCCATGTATTTTCATTAAAATAAAAGGATTTTGAGAGTGTTAACATGATAGTGGAGTGTGTCACCTCATCCATTTCGTTCCATACATCCACATGCATTCCCTCAGGCTTAACTCAATTACATTTAATTAGCTTTCCTACCACTTCTAGACTAATACATTATAGTTTTGTTCTTTCTAATAAGAAAAATTCATACCATATAAAATTTTAATATCAAGTAATGCATCTTTAAAAGTGGATGAAAAAGATGTGATAGTTGCAATATGTCCTATACACCAAAGTACCCATATATTCCCAAATATAAGCTCAAGAGATGCCAAGTGACTGTAATGTAAGTGTCCCTCAAAGCTAAGAAATTGCCAAGTCAACATGAATCAAGTCCACATTTGATGCAAATTTGATATTCTAGCACTCCCATAAGTATATGTTCTTTTAGCATTTTTTGATATGTTTTTAGATATTTTTCAAGCATCAAATAGCCACCCAAAACTCACTACAACAAATGAAGGATGTAAGTGAAATCTCTAATACAAATGTTGATGAACATGTTTTAAATATGAGACTCCACTATCAAAGTATATGTCACCATGTGCATCAAAACAAGAATGTTGGTATATCCATCAAGAAAGCCCACTTGAATATTTATCCATATATATGTCACAATATACCAATACACATATCTCATTATATTGATGTGTGAAAGAAATTTATAGTAATGGATATTTTGACAAATGATGAATTTTGTATAAAGTAGGAATTTGACCACTGGTGGGGCCAAGGATCCATGTCTACTATGGTCTCAAACATGGAGTACATCTTTGTTTAATAGAGATGACATAATAGATGATAGTAGATATAATACATCACAAAATTTTAGAGCAACTAAAGCCTTATACATGGCAAGGTAGATCTAGTATAATGATAATATATGTGCTATAGAAATAATAGAAATAATCAATGTTACATATGCCTTATTGACATACATGGAGCTCACTCTCCAAAAAGCAGATGTCATGGGGATCCAACCATCGAACAATCCCACTATTTCTCCTGGTTTGTTGCATGATTATTAAGCACAAAATTTTGAATCAAAGAATGAACGTATTTTTATCAATTGAAATCACATAAAGTTCATAAATACATTTTCATACAATAAGAATTTATACATGACCTAGAATCAATGATAACGTTTCTTTTTCAATCTTGCAAGAAGCTCCCTAGAAGTCCCTAGGGCACCTGATCCCCCACTATTGCTTCTTTTACCAAAGCTTGTCACCAAGTGGGCCCTTGTGTAGAGGGGGAACTAGCAATGCTACCCAATCCTCTTGACACAACCTGATGGTCATCACCCCTTGATATCCACACAGTAGGGTTGCGTCCCATGGGCAAAAGGAAAATTGGGGTAACTTAGGCTCAAGTTCATGCCTCTCTTTTGTTGAGAGTGCCTTGTCTATGAGGCCTTGCGGATAATCTAGTAGAAATAGCTCCTATAATCCCCCATCCATAAGCTAAAGTAAAAGAAGAAGAAGAAGAAGATGAAGGTGCATACAAAGATAGATTCCTCCTATCACTTGCATAATCAATCCCCTGTTTTTAATTTGCCCTTACCCTTCATTAGACCCCTTTCATTGTGAAATAGTATCCTTATTTTAGGGTTTAAGATCCCATCATCATTATTGTCTCAAAAAAAAAGAAAGAATAATGAGGGGAATTAGATGGATACTTGCCAAGTCCCCATCTCTATGCACGCATACATATAAGACCACTTTCAAGCATTAGATCTTCTTCCTCAAAAGAAGGATGACAAGAGTCAATGAGGGAAAAAGAAGAAGACTTCCACAATGATTGAGTAGAATAGGATATTATTTATCCCTGAAAATAATAATAAAATGGAGATGTCATACAATTGGCCATTTTGCAGATCTTCGCATGGATTCAATCTTTGTGAGAGAGAAGCATCACAATTGCAAATCCTAAGCAATTGATGCATTGGCACACATGATCTTGCCAGCCAATAAGTGTTGGCATAACAATGTAGAAGAGGAAGAAGGAGTAGGGAGAGTTTTTAAGACAGAGGAGAAGGAAGAGGCTGTTAACCCCAACATGAAGAAAGCATAAAGAAGTGGAAAAGACACATGGTAAAGGTGGAAAAAAGGTAGCCCGACTGAAGAAAGAAAAGGAGAAAAGGCCAAAAGCGCAAGGGCAACCTTAAAAGACCAAGGCAAAGGCAAAAGGGGAAAGGCGCATTTTAAAATAAAAAGGCGCACCCTGAAATCTTGTAAAAGAGCGCCGGGCTCTCACCCGTGCAATTTGTAAATGTAGACGGGCGGTGGAAAGGAAGCTAGGAAGATAGAAGGACAAAGGGAAAAAGGGCCTAGGCTACGGCCGGCCATGTAAAAAAGAGAAAAAGGGGATGACCGCCCAAAAGAGATTTAGGGTTTTGTATATAAAGTTGAAAAGTGAATGAGAAGCTCATTCTTGTGTGTGGCCAAAAGTAGCTCTCCTCTTCTTCTTCTTCTTCTTGTTCTTGCTTGCTTGAGCTTGTGCTTGAGAGAGGGAGTGTGAGAGTGTGAAGGAGTGAGTGTGTGAGGGTGAGGGACCGAGGAGGAGAAGCTCTCCATCTTCTCCTCTCTTCTCCTCTTCTCTTCTCTTCTCTTGTCTTGCTCGCGGCAATGGAGCTTGGAGCGTGGAGCTTGAGGATGGAGCTTGCTTGAAGCTTGCACTTGGATCGTGGAGCCACCGGAGTGTGCGGGAGAGGAGGTAACTCGAACGGCACGGAGGTAAGCTCACTACACCCGTAGATATGGATGGCGCGTCGGCTATGTGAGAGGTAGCCATTAGTGCTCGGCTTGGAACGCTTGAAACAATAAGCGGTCCGAGGGTCTTGGCGGTTGAGTGAAAACTCCCACATTTTGATTCCATTGCCAGGACCAACGGATTCAAGCCTTGAGCGCTTGTGCGCTGCGAATCGAGCATCAAAGTAAGGGGTTTCCCCCGAACCGGTGCTTGAGGTAGATAGGTAGGAAGCGAGGGGGTTGAAGATGGTATTCGATCTCCTTGGCAAGTAGGTTTGTTGCTTTCTGAGATTTATGTTGTGGAATGGAGTAGTATAGGTATTTATTTTGTGATTTGGATGCATTTAGGGTAGGAAAAAACAAAGAAAAAGAAGAAAAAATAGGCAAACAGTAGGGTTTTTTGTTGCTGTATAACAGGCTAAAACAGGGAAACAGGGGACCAGATTCAAGTTGTGGGCGAGACAGGGACAGGGAACTAGCTGTGAGGTTCTGTAGTGCTCGAAAAGGACCTTAAGAGGTCTGGGAGGCTAGGACAGACCTCATTTCCTTGGTTTGCCTTGTGTGAGAGAGAGAGAGAGAACTTCTGGTTCACAGGACGAGGAAGCGCTGCCCCGATTTCTAGGCGTCGGTGATTTGTATTGCTCCAGGTGAGTCTGGTGTTTTTTGACAAGTTTCCTGATCAGATCTAGAAAGTCTGTGGTGATTGTGTGCACCAGACAGTGAGGAGGGGACAAACGCGCGGGAATCGTGGCCGCCGCCGATGCACTCGGACCAACTCGCTGTGGTCCGATTCCTAGAATCGGACCACCCGAGTTCGGGAGTCGGACCGTCCGATTCCCAGAATCGGACCAGCCCGATCGGACGTGCCACGTGGCACTCGGACCAACCCGTCCGATTTTGAGAATCGGATGCTCGGACCAACCGGTCCGACTCGGACACTTGGATACTTGGACGAGTCCATAATCGGACCACTCACAATCAGACCATTCTGGTCCGATTCCCAGAATCGGACCAGCCAGAATCGGACCACCCTATCCGATCCGATTCCCAGAATCGGACCACTTTTCGATCCGACTCCTAGAATCGGACGGGACCAAAATCGGACCATTGGTCCGATCGGACACCCAAAATCGGACGTCCGATTCTGATAATCGAACTCCTGAAAATCGGATATCTGAGAATCGGACAAAAAACTGTCAAAATCGGACAGGTGCCTAGAACACAAATTTTGATACATCTAAACCCCAAGATTGACCCCCAAGGCTATGTAGAGTTGAAGGCACATCACAGATCCATAACCAGGCTAAAATTGAGAGCACGTAGTTCAAAATTTGGCTATAACCGGTCCTCCAAATTGCATATGGCGTCTACCGTAACGGCCCTGCGGGCCGGGGGGGACTGTCCCCCCCGGACCCCCGCAGAGGGGCCCCCCTTCACACCTCCCCCGAGTAGGTTGGAGGGAAAATGCGCGCCGCGGCAGGACCTCCAAATTGGACCCTAGTGTAGCAATGGCTCTACACGAGCATGGATGCTCACTTGCAAAAGGGCAACCAAAATCCCGTACACGAACAGAGAGAAACAGAGACCCTAGAACATCAATGGGCCAATCTAGCCATCAAGGGCAAAAAGGCCACATCACTAGAACACAAAGACATTGTGTTCAAACCGTGTCTAGTCAGAGCAAAATGCAACATCAGCAAGCTACAAATGCCAAGATGACTAGACACGACACTCTTGATGAGAGATGTACCTTGAATAGCACTGCACTGACGATCCAAGATAGCAGTGGAGAATCCACATCTGGTCATGCAGTTGAGAACTCAAGGGCGTCTGTCAGAAGGCTTAAATTTACAAGCCAGGACCCGAAAGATGAAGACATAGTACCATCTGCTTATCTTAGGGTCAAACTCACCGCAAAAAGAGAGCATACTATTGATGCTCTAATTGATGAAGGAGCAGATTTTAATATCTTGACCTATGAATCATGGACCCAACTAGGCCAACCAGAGCTCACACCGACTAGTGCAACTCTTAGCCCTTATGGGGGACACCCACAAGCACTCATAGGGAAGTGCAAAATCCTTGCGACAATTGAAACGGAAAGCTTGCCTATCCTATTTCATGTTCCTCCAAAAGGTGCTAGCTGCAGGAAAGAAACCCTCCTAGGAAGACCCTTCAAAAGGGCGACCAAATGTGAGGCTGACTATGTAGCACAGAGGATACACCTGACACTACCGGGTGTGAGGATAGTCACCACCTTTAGCAAGGGTGACCTCATCGAACCTCAAGGGAAAGGCAAGGAAGGTGATGACATAACAGTCACGCCTACAAACGAGGGCAAGGACTTGTTGGAAGAGTTGATACAAGCACAGGTCGAACAACGAGAACCAGTGAGTGAGGCCATGCCGGAAACAAGAAGGTCAGGAGACAATGCCAAGGACAGGCTTTGGACTTCCAAATATCGTAGAAGACCCCAAAAGAAGCCCAAGCCTTATAAACGAAGGCGTCGATGGAGAGCCAGCACAACGCCACGATGGATAGCCAAGGCGTTGCTTCGGGCTCAAGGGTATTATGCAGGCAACCAATGGATTTGGGTGCCAAAACCCCTTGCTAGACCTCCCTGGTCGGCTGAAGGCCAGAGTGCATCAAAAGCAACAAAGCACAGGAGGAAATCTAAGAGAAACTCTAGGTCTCGAGGCAAGAAACCAGACATGAGTGTTCGAAAGAAAGAGCCTCAACCTAGCATGCTTAATAAGCAGATGTCATATGTAACCGTTGAGCGTGCACAAAAGTCATCAGTGCCCAGTGAGCCTTTGATTTCCCAAGGGGAGAACAAACATCATAGGCACAACATTGCTCATGGCAAGGCTACTCGCTCAACAAAGCAAATGGCACAATCATCTAATAGCCTTGAGAAAATCATTCAGCTAGTGGCACATCCACCTAGGAGTCCTAGATCTCCTACGCCCTCTTCTCCCAAACAGACACAGGAAGCACCACAGCGGTTGTCAAGGGCGACTGCTCAATTCCAACCTCTATCTCCATCTAAGCTTCCAATCGTCAAAGAGGTAGAACATGATGCCATCTGTAGCTCTCAACCCAAGGATATGCCTGAGCCACCTAATGCGACTAGATCAGCTCATGTTCGATCTACACAAATGAGTGCTCAAAGGCCAACGAAAGACACAACCACTTCTGATCGCCCTAGGGACTTGACACCACAATCCACCAAGGGTAGCCAGCCCACTGAACTAGTTGCTACTACTTCCAATCCGGGACCACAGCAGTCACAGCCCTTGGCCGTGACAATGCCCCTTGTGGAACGTATCCTTAGTACTTTACCCGTGAAGGAGGTGTCGCAACCAAATCCCTCAACAACTCCAGCACTTTCAAAGTGCCTAAAGCCCAGGACGGAGAAGTCAAACGCAAGGGAGTTGGTTGAAAAGATAGACTCTCCGAAAAGAGCGGCAATTGTGCCTTCACAACCGGGCAAGGCTATTCAGCAAACCACGGCTATGTCCCATAAGGATACACTAGAGAAGGGAAATGCTGAGGCCCGACTAAGCACATCAACAGTCGATATAGCCTAGGGTCCTGAGTCGTCGAGAGAGGCACCTTCATTGACCAAGAAAAAGAGGAGAAAGTAGAGAAAACAGCAACAGTTGCAGGTGGTTGTGGACCCCAAGAACATTGAGACAAAGGCGCGAGAGAGCTGATGAATAAAGCATCGAGTCCATCCACCAATGAACCCACTAATGCCTCTCCTAATAGCGGTGAAACCTCAGACACATCCGTGTGTTCTGAAAAACCAAAGCAACTGTTGCCATCAATAGTTGCTTGCAACACTCTATCCACTGACAAGAGAACTCACATTGATCAATCAAGGGTGGATACAACGTCATCACAACAGGGTGACAAATCTATACCAGTCAGATCCGAGAAGAACCATGACGAAATAACAGCAAAACCTTAGGAGAAACGTGAGAACCCTAAGAGCATAAGAAATCCTAGCATTGACCAATCTTGCTCATCTAGGCCTGAGCCCCCAGCCATGCTAAAGCCTCAGGAAACTCTTAGAACTTTGCATGAGATAGCAACCGAGCAAGCCCTCATTGAACACAGAAGTGTCGCAGAATGCTTAATTGAGTTGGAGGCTAAGCTCAAAGTGGTCGCACGTATCTACATCCTTGCAGACGTGGGCACGATCCCCAAGGAGCAGCTTGGAGATTACTTGACCTTTCCTCTATCATGGGAAGAACAAGAACATCTTAACGGGCACTACGATAGGCTCCTGCATGAACATATGCGACTCATCCCTGACGAGGAGGCTGACGAACTACGCTTAACCGTCACGTTCAATGAAGTGCTCTGCCGACCGAATCTCGTAGACATAGAGCTACTAAAGCGACTGTCAGCAGGCCAGAGTCAATTTGAGCAGCGTTGGTGCGAAAGCCGCATTTTAATGGCCGAACTAGGGGCTCAGATCATGACAGTCTCTGAGGAGCGATTGGCCAAATGGCGATCCCAAAGGGACCCAACCTATGTGGCACCAACTTCCCTTCGAGTACTCACTGACATTCGGGGTACGAACTTAGCTGGGACTAGGCTTCAGGGTCCTTTGATTGATAAGGTTCTCACTGAGGAGGAGTTACATATTGCCAGTAGACTTGGTCAAGGTTCATGCTACTCGACGTGGCAAAATATCTATCAGTATTAAGTCAGCTGCCACGAATACTAGATGCGTGTGCCACGCTCGGGTACAACCCCGAGTTCTACACTTGGTTCTTATCCTCGTGATGTGACATGGATTCATAGATATGTATGGTGCGCAGATCAGACGCAGTATGCTCACGTAGTGAATCCCGGAAGGTCCCCAAGAACAATGAACTCTACCTTTTTGCACAAAAAACAATGTAAAAGCATGAACGACAAGAAGCAAGAGACCAATTGGGTTCAATCTCCCCCCATGCCTTGTGTGAGCGCTTCACAAAGCATGTATTTTATGTATATTTCCATCTTCATGCTCAATAATAGCCCAATTTATAAAAATATGACAAGCTTTTAGCTTTTGAGTTTGCTTTCTACAAAAATAGGAAATAAAGCTAATGGAAGGTGCCCATAGAGTCTGGCACGCCCAACACAATGTCCAAAATAGAAATAACATATCCGTGCGCATAGGCGCATACAAAATAATAATCAATAATCAATGTCTCGATAGACATAACAAAATATAGGCGTGGCGCCTATCAAAATATAATCCAAAGGTCGAATACTCGCTAGACTCCAATGCTTTCCTCCGCCACTGCTGCTATCTCTACACATCAACTGAAGCATTCACAATCGTTAGTAAAATAATACAATTAAACCGACAAAAGTGAATACCTAGCAGTCTTCAGCTACATAAATAAATCAACTGGTTAGAAATAAATCCTAACCTTAATTTATTACGAGTGCGCACTCTAAACTCATAAACGTTTATTAATTTAATATGCATTTTGCGGAATCACCCGCTATGGAATCACCCATGTACACACTAAATTAATGAAACGCCCGAAAAGGACAGGCGTCCCCATCAACTTCTTGCACAAAGAATCCTCTTTGTGTATGAGCCCCGGTCATCTAAGTTTACGGAATCCACCGTAAAACCTCACGGAATCCACCGTGGAATATGCCTCCTGGCATCATACCCCCGGGGTGGGATAGCAATTGACCTCAATTGCTATTAGCTCAATGTGGAGCTAACAGAGTGGGGAAAGCATTTAAGTCTCTAGCATGCATCCATTGTGCTTCCTCTACAGGATGGTTCTTAAATTTTACTAGATATCTAGAATACCTTCGGCCAGTTCTAGTGGTCATGTAGTCAGTGTCTATGATGGCTTCTGGTTCAAGTATTTCAGTCTCTTCCTCTAATAAAGGTGGGTTTTCATAAACAGGGTGGATAGGTAATTGGCCTCTAAATGGTCTCAATAAAATAATGTGAAATGTATTATGAATTTTCCAATGAGAGGGTAATTCTAACTTGAATGCATTATCATTAATCTTATGAATGATTCTAAATGGTCCATAGAATCTAGGAGCTAATTTGACAACTGGATGTCTATCTACACTTTGCAGTCTACGTTTTTCTATTCTCAGCCAAACATAATCATCAACTTTGAAATTCATGGCTTGTCTTTTCTTATTGGCTTGTTTGGTATATGATTGTTGGGCTTTAGCAATCATATCCTTAACCTCATCAAAAATACTGTTATGCATAGTAGCAATATCATCAGCACTCTGAATTTTATTAGACAAAGATGCAACAGGTGTAGATAATCTATATCCATAAATGACTTCAAAAGGTGCTTTCTTTGTAGATGTGTGCGGTGTATTGTTATATGCAAATTGTAATAAATGTAAATGAGTGTCCCATGTCTGAGGTTTAGAGATAGTATATGCACGTAAAAGATCTAAAATGGTGCTATTTGTGGCTTCTGTTTGTCCATTTGTTTCTGGATGAAATGCAGATGAGAAATCAATCTTTGTGCCTAGATTTGCAAACAGTGTAATCCAAAAATTGTTACAAAATCTAGAATCACGATATGAAATGATCACTTTTGGCAATCCATGGTTAGTAAAAATAGTTTTCAAAAATAACTGTGTTGCTTGTGATGCTGTTAAAGTTTTCTTACATGGAATGAAATATGCTTGCTTACTAAATCTATCTACAACTGTCCAAATCATGTCATGGTTAGATTTAGTATTTGGTAAACCAGTAATGAAATCCATAGAAATATGTTCCCAAGGTTTAGATGGAATAGACAAAGGCATTAGTAATCCATACTGTTTACCATGATGTCTCTTTATTCTTTGACAAATCAAACATTCAGAAACGAAACTAGATACATCTGCATCCATATGCGGCCAATAAAAATCTTCAGTTAACATGCGTAATGTAGATATGATACCTCTATGACCTTGATATGGGGGACAATGAATTTCATTCAAAACAAAAGATCGGAATGGAATAGTAACACACAGTCTCTTTTCAAAAAACATAAATCCATCATTATATGACAATGAATCAACAGGAATAAAATTATTTTGAACTAATTTTTGCCAATTAGAATGAAAAGTAATATCCTAGTGATATGTATCTTTCATAGCAATCAAAGAATCAAAAGATATGACATAAATATTATGAATTGCAGGTCTTTTACTCAATGCATCAGCAACTACATTTTCTTTTCCAGGTTGGTATTGAATGATAGGATGAAAACTTTGAATGAAGGAAGCCCATTTGATATGACGGTCAGAAATTTGGGGTTGGCTAAGTAAATGTCTAATGCTTTGCTGGTCGGTCTTTATCATGAATTCTGAACCCATTAAGTAGTGTTTCCACTGTCTTAATGCTTGTACAACTGCTAATAGTTCTTTGTCATAAGTGGAATATTTCAGCTCAGAGGGTTTCAGCTTAGAACTAGAATATGCTATTGGATGATTGTCTTGCATTAATACGGCTCCTATTCCTGATCCACTAGCATCGGTCACAACTAGAAAGAATGGTCTATTAAAGTCAGGCAATTGTAAAACAGGGGCATTGGTTAAAGCACGTTTTAGTAAGTCAAAGGATTTCTGTTGAGTTTCAGTCCATTGATAAACAATTCCTTTCTTGAGAAGTTTGGTTAATGGTAAAGCAAGTAATGAAAAATTACGTACAAACTTCCTATAGAAACTAGCAAGACCAAGGAATGAGCGTAATTCATGCACATTTTTAGGAACAGGCCAATGCAATATTGCATCAATTTTCTTAGGATCAACTTTAATTCCTTCTTTTGATACAATATGACCTAAATACTCAATTTCTGTCTTAAAGAATTCACTCTTTTCAGGATTTGCAAACAATTGATTTTCTTTCAGTAATTGAAAAACTAATGATAAATGCTCATAATGCTCTTTCTCACTTTGACTGAACACCAAAATATCATCAAAGAAAAAAATCACACAATACTGATATTTCAGAAAGAACCCTTCATCATTCTACTGAAAGTGGTAGGTGCATTAGTCAATCCGAATGGCATGACTAAGAATTCGTAATGGCCAAACTGTGTTCTGAATGCAGTCTTAAATATGTCAGATCTATCTAGCCTCACCTGATGATATCCAGACTTAAGGTCAATTTTACTAAATATAGAAGATCCTTGCAGTTTGTCCATAAGGTCATCAACTCTAGGTATAGGATACCTATTATTTACAATGATCTTATTTAAAGCTCGGTAGTCAATACACATACGATAGATATTATTCTTTTTCTTGACTAAGAGTACAGGTGCACCGAATGGAGAACTGCTAGGTCGAATTAAACCTCTATTTAGTAATTCTTCAACTCTCTGGATTTCTTTTTGCTCTATTTGATTGTGCCTATATGGTGCTTTGCAAGGTGGTTGTGTGCCAGGGATTAAATCAATCTTATGGTCTTCTGGACGTGAAGGTGGTAAACCTGGTGGTAGGTCTTCTGCAAAACAGTCCTTAAAATATGCAAGAAATTCCTTATGCCTAGGGTGCATATGATTTTTCTTTGCGTGCAATTCATTCACGCAAATGAGATATGATTTAGTACTCTTGCGTAATGCACGTTTTGCTTGAGTATGCGAAAGCAGTGGAAAAATACTAGATGCATGCATACCATATAATGTAATAGATTTTCCTTGAAAATTAATATTCATTGTGTGCGTGGAATAATCTATATTTGGATTATGCTGGTGTCGCCAAGGCATTCCTAAAATAATGTCGCTTGACTGTAATGGAACAACTAAGAAATTTCTTCTTTCAATATATGAACCAATTTGAATCTCTAAATCTTGTACTTCTTGTGTGCCATTGTACCTAGTGCCTAAAAATGCAGCTTTTATGCGATAATGCATAGGTACAATCTGTAATTTCAATTCCTTTACCAATTTTGCTGAAATAAAGTCATGAGTACTACCGTCATCATGCAAGATAGTTCTTTCCTTTCCATGCACCAAACATTTCATAGTCAATAATGAATGTGGAGTAGGCATACCTGGTAAAGTGTCGGAAGTAGTAGTAGTATCATCCTCATCTTCAGTGAAATCAGGCATATCCTCATGCTCGTCTTCGTCCATGGCTCCAAGATAGTTAATATGTGCTGGTGGCTTCTTTGAATGACAATTTGCTGCCAGATGCCCAGGCTGGTGACACTTATAGCATACTATTGGTTTGGGTTTGGTTACATTATTTGCAATGGCTAGAAGTCTGGGTACATTTGGGTTTGCTTGTGGAATAGGCTTAGGATTTGGATTGACATTGGATGGTAATGCAGGTGGTTTAGCCCAATTCTTGCGGAAAGATGGTGATGAGAAATGACCTGGATTAAACCTTCTAAAATTGGAATTGAATTGTTTAGATCCATAATTACCGTTGGCTTGGAATTGCTGTGGTCGTCTATCTCTTCCGCGTAACTTATCTTCAGTGTCGTGAGCTAGTGAGATGGCGTCTTCAAGGGTAGCAGGCTTGAACATGTTCACTTTAGCGTAGTAATGTCCAATAAGTCCAGACATATACTTTCATTTATGTGTCGTCTCTGGTACGTCTTCAAGCATGCATAGCTGTAGGAGTGCATTCCAAAAACACTCTGTATACTGTGGAATAGGCTCACGATCCCGTTGTTGAAGTAGATCCCATTGCTTGATAGCCTTCTCATGAAATTGCGGTGGAAGGAAATTCTGCATGAACTTCTTCTTGAAATCTTCCCAAGTAGTAGGACATTCTATGCTCTTGCGTACTACAGTCCACCAAAGTGATGCTCTGTCTACCAAATGATTAGTAACACACTTGATTTTATCTTTTTCTGGATAAGTTTCCTCATGGAAATAGTCATCAAACTGGCTAATGAAAGATAAAATAGTCTTTCCTTCTCGTATGCCATTGAAAGTGCGAAATTTGAAACTTCGTTTACTTATCTTTGATTCCTTGCGAATGGTTTGTGCTTCAAGAGTGGCGTCGATGGTACGTCAAATCAAATCTTCAGCTTGAGGTTCTTCTTTGTCGGTAGACGCTCGTTGTAATTTTGTCAATTGCGCTTGCAATGCTTGCCTAGCCCTTCGTTCTTCTTCCAATTGTAGCATGATTAGATCCAGCTTTTGTTCCATGGTAGGCTCAGGTAGGTCGTCTTCAGCCATAGGATCATCCATATGTGGGGTCGTCATCCTGTAAAACTCAATAGACCTTTCTCACTCAAAATCAGGTTAGCGGGATGAGCGTAGCTCAAATTCGGGGTTACAAGGCTATGTATTTTTGGGTATTTCTTTCTCAATTTTCAAAAAATCTGCAATATTTCCTTCTTCGTTTGCTGAAAATACTTCAGCGAACCTGTAGATAGGTAGAATACTTTGCCACGAACAACTTTCCAGTTCAGAGTTTTTGCGCAGGAACAAGCCTTCTAGGAGTTTTGAGCACTAGTCAGTTCTGACTCCAGTTGACTAGTCTGACTTGTAGAGTTGCAGACTTAGCCGACTTGCAGAGTTGCAGACTTACAGAACTTAGGCCGACTTGATGAACTTGCAGGACGTGATTCCAGTCGACTTGCAGAACTTGACTTCTGGTGCGCAGGACCCGGAGTTTGGTGACTTTCTTGCCCTGTGTGACTTGCAGAAACTTAGCTTTGACTTAGGAGATTAAGCTTGAAAAGCTTAATGACTGAGTCGTCAGATTTCATGGGGGGGAGGGGCCGTTTTGTGGACGTCGCGAAAAACACGGAAGGCTCCTCAGATACCACGATGTCAGATTTGAAGCAATTAGGCTTCTTCTCCAAGCTTATAAACTCTTAAGTTCAACTTTGAAAAAAGGGAGTTATGGATTTTCTCACTGTATAACCACGACTTGATGAAGGAGATGAATGCGTGGTCCTCCGCCTACACAGCCTGGTCCTTCGCGATCTGACAGTAGAAACAGGGGTTCTTGATCGCCAGAAGTCTGCCTGTATCGATGGTTCGCGATGAGATTGACTGTAGAGCCCGATCGTTCCTGGAGCTCCGCCTTCGCTCGAGATGGGTAGCGATTGGAAGCTCTTGATCTCAGCTTCGCTCTGATACCACTGGTGCGCAGATCGGACGCAGTATGCTCACGTAGTGAATCCCGGAAGGTCCCCAAGAACAATGAACTCTACCTTTTTGCACAAAAAACAATGTAAAAGCATGAACGACAAGAAGCAAGAGACCAATTGGGTTCAATCTCCCCCCATGCCTTGTGTGAGTGCTTCACAAAGCATGTATTTTATGTATATTTCCATCTTCATGCTCAATAATAGCCCAATTTACAAAAATATGACAAGCTTTTAGCTTTTGAGTTTGCTTTCTACAAAAATAGGAAATAAAGCTAATGGACGGTGCCCATAGAGTCTGGCACGCCCAACACAATGTCCAAAATAGAAATAACATATCCGTGCACATAGGCGCATACAAAATAATAATCAATAATCAATGCCTCGATAGACATAACAAAATATAGGCGTGGCGCCTATCAAAATATAATCCAAAGGTCGAATACTCGCTAGACTCCAATGCTTTCCTCCGCCACTGCTGCTATATCTATACATCAACTGAAGCATTCACAATCGTTAGTAAAATAATACAATTAAACCGACAAAAGTGAATACCTAGCAGTCTTCAGCTACATAAATAAATCAATTGGTTAGAAATAAATCCTAACCTTAATTTATTACGAGTGCGCATTCTAAACTCATAAATGTTTATTAATTTAATATGCATTTTGTGGAATCACCCGCTATGGAATCACCCATGTACACACTAAATTAATGAAACGCCCGAAAAGGACAGGCGTCCCCATCAACTTCTCGCACAAAGAATCCTCTTTGTGTATGAGCCCCGGTCATCTAAGTTTACGGAATCCACCGTAAAACCTCACAGAATCCACCGTGGAATATGCCTCCTGGCATCAATGTATATAAATAAACACTGATTTTTGTGTCACCATGTATAAACAATATCAACACACACAAGCAATGATAGTCAAGCGCAGGGAGAAGAGTCGGGTTGGACAGGCTAAGCTCCTCAGGTCCTCCTCTCATCACACTTTTGAAAGTCGGGTGACCAGCCCCACCTCCAAGTGAAGGGCATGCAACCCATATTGCCGCCATAGGAGACCTTGACCAACAACTCTGATGGTGTAGACAGGGTGTAGTCCCTTCCTATACACCTTCTTCCCTTTTGGTCTATCCTCCCGAGGAAGTACCCTGTCCCACTCCACGACAACCAGTCCACGCGACTTAGCATAAACTAATATCTGCTACTGACTCGAGGCAACGCGAACATCAGCATGGGGACCATTCCCCTACAACGAACACCGCATGCCTCACCCCTCCCCTTCTTGTCATATGCGCTTCATAAACCACACTAAAATCCCTTCCATGCAAACAGTTGTCTCCTGTATCAAGGTCTAACCCTTGGATTGCGTCATATAGGTTTCCTTTGGCAGTAGAACGCATGGAGAATCATGGAGATCTAGCATGCAAAGATGCTCTTCGCAGAAGGTGGGAGCATGTGGCACGCGCCCCTCCACCGGAGCGCTATGTACCAACCATCAAGAGGTATGCCAGGAAGCGAGGCCCTAAGCGGCATTGCCCAGGGCGAAGGCCGAAGAACCCTCGAGACAAGAAAGTCGAGACTCGAAACCCGCAACAGGCCGCAGCACTAGTGGTACGCACTCCCAGCTCTCGCTCGGGCCCCAGACGCTCAAAGGCAGAAAGGGCAGCCCGGGAAAGAGAAAAATTTAATGAACTATTTAAAGATATTCTAGAGACGGTAGCGGGCCGGGATTACACCATTCATATCCCGGCCGACATGTTCCCTGCTCACCCCCGCGGGAGTCCCACACCAGCAGAGCCCCAATCACCCGGCCATCCAGACTCGCCCCGCCTCGTACAAATCGAGTAGCCCATAATGCATAAGGGGCTTATCAAATGATAACTGGCAAGGACTTTTTGTTTTTAAATGGTTGAGCGTTCCTGACTTGTTAAGTGTTGACATGTTCCTGACTTGTATGAACTTATCATATCTGCGTTTAATATATGCTACACCTTTAGCAAAAGAAAAAGCTAATCAAGCGCAGGTGATAAATGTCTAGTCAACACCATAGAATTCAAATAAGTGATGTCTCCTTGCATTGCACTGGTTTATTATAGTTGCGGCATACACAATGCATATGCTCTCATGAAGCGACAAGTGAATGCAGGATAATACAGGTCCCTGTGCGAAAATGCTCAATGCCCAATCACCGCAACACCCACAACCCCATAGCAAGCCGCGACAAAGCCACGCTGCCGAAAGCACCCTTGCCAATCGCCCACATTGCATGGCCCACAAAACATTCCTGGACCACGCCCCCTTTCTGGGTCAGGCTCTATAGTTGGCTCACAACAGTCGTTACCTCAATTGTACCAACATCGCATGTGCCGCAAGGAGGGTTGCAATATCTCAAGTGTATCTCCCCCTTTCGCCAACTGCTTCTCTAATAGCGAGGCTAGGGCACCATCGTCATTGTACTATTCATTTTCTGAGCCTTCGAAGCTTGACATTTTCCAACCCATTGAAAGGCTGATAGCCTCAACATATTGTAATGGTTGTACCCAGGCAAAAAAAAATAGAGAGAGAAAAAAGAAAAGAAAAGAAAAAGAAAAGAAAAGAAAAAAAAAAGTGAATGGAAAAATAAGAAGCACCCACGATCACAGCACAACACCTAGGGGTCCTCAAATTAGGTACGTCTGGTGACCTTGGTCGACCGGCTTCGTCCCTAGTCCCCTAGCCCCTTACACTCACCCACAATTGTTCAGGGCACATCAAGGGCAGGACATACCTAGAGAGCTTGTCTTGCCTAGGGTTAGACCTGTCGCCCTGACCCACTTGCACAATTTTCTTTTGCACTCTGCCTTCGTACCATTGCAATCAGTGGTGATAAGCACCGCACGATTGGCCATGAAAAGTACACCGTACTCATCAAGCAAGTCCAATAGTTTCCAGCTACTGAAAGTGCGGTGTCCTTGTATTCCATTATGCTACATCGTGCAGTCACAATGCAAAGGATGTCTCATATGCCTTCACGCGTACTCCTTCTCCACATGGACAACTTTGCTTCATCCACGAACTGTTATGAGAAACTAGCCACGGTCTTCTAACTATGTAATATCTAAGTATGCACGAGCACTCACATAATATTTGCACCGAAGTATATCCACAGTTTGGGTCCTCAAGTGCAGGACAATACTCTAGGCTTGCTTCGAGTTCGACCTGTCTCCCAAACTAATCAAAATATGTCTTGTGCACGATGAGAAGCCTAGCACTACCCCTTAAGGAGAGATCACACGTGAGGTTTTCCAATTGCAGGTATAAGGTGTTGTTTGCTCTTCATCAACACTCAACTGTGATACTTGTCCCTTACCATCCAACAAGCCCGCAAAGAATCGTCATGTGCAGAATCCCCAACAACCCAACACTCGTGCTGGCCATCAATGCAATCCCCAACACAGCATAGCCCTACCACCAACTCCAACAACCTTCCACCAGCCACCTTGGCCACCAACAGGCCCCCAAGACCTTCTGCCACACCACCACCAACACTCCTCCACGCAAACCACAGGCGTCCTTGTCACCCACATCTTCGGTGCATGCTATAGCCTGCTACCTACGACGGTGAGTGCCATGGGACTGGCACTCGTCTAGGAGGGGGGTAATGTTAACCCCAACACGAAGAAAGCAAAAAGAAGTGGAAAAGATGCAGGGTAAAGGCGGAAAAAAGGTAGCCCGACTGAAGAAAGAAAAGGAGAAAAGGCCAAAAGCGCAAGGGCAACCTTAAAAGACCAAGGAAAAGGCAAAAGGGGAAAGGCGCATTTTAAAATAAAAAGGCGCACCCTGAAATCTTGTAAAAGAGCGCCGGGCTCTCACCCGTGCAATTTGTAAATGTAGACGGGCGGTGGAAAGGAAGCTAGGAAGATAGAAGGACAATGGGAAAAAGGGCCTAGGCTACGGCCGGCCATGTAAAAAAGAGGAAAAGGGGATGACCGCCCAAAAGAGATTTAGGGTTTTGTATATAAAGTTGAAAAGTGAATGAGAAGCTCATTCTTGTGTGTGGCCAAAAGTAGCTCTCCTCTTCTTCTTCTTCTTGTTCTTGCTTGCTTGAGCTTGTGCTTGAGAGAGGGAGTGTGAGAGTGTGAAGGAGTTAGTGTGTGAGGGTGAGGGACCGAGGAGGAGAAGCTCTCCATCTTCTCCTCTCTTCTCCTCTTCTCTTCTCTTCTCTTGTCTTGCTCGCGGCAATGGAGCTTGGAGCGTGGAGCTTGAGGATGGAGCTTGCTTGAAGCTTGCACTTGGATCGTGGAGCCACCGGAGTGTGCGGGAGAGGAGGTAACTCGAACGGCACGGAGGTAAGCTCACTACACCCATAGATATGGATGGTGCGTCGGCTATGTGAGAGGTAGCCATTAGTGCTCGGCTTGGAACGCTTGAAACAATAAGCGGTCCGAGGGTCTTGGCGGTTGAGTGAAAGCTCCCACAGAGGCAAACAAAAGAGGTCAATGATTATCTTATGTGGAAAGTTTGAAGGAGATGGCATGAATAATGCTCTCAGCATTCCCATAATCAAGAAAATGGCATAGAAGAGAGAGCAAGAAATAACAACAGCCAATAGGAAGAGTTGGCAAGACCTATATATTACTACAAAGACCTAGACATTTAAAGTACATAGAATGAATAGCCATCAATTTCAAGGAAGCCAAAATTTGACTCGTAGACCATAGTGGAAGTAGTGGCTATCATACTAGGAAGGCCATATAAGGGATACATGGATTTTTTAGTTGTATCTCTTGTTGCAGGCCATAGAAAGTTCTAAGCATCCACCTTAGTGCACAAGAACACGAGAACAAGAGAACAATGAGATAGAAGAAAAAATGCATTTGTGGTTACAATGATCCTAGGCATCACCATATTTTCTTTCCTAGGTTATCCCATTCTATTTCCCCTAACCCTTAACTTGAAAAGAACAAACATTTCAAATGAATTTACCACCTTTATTCTTCTATTTGGTCTCAACCCCTTTCTCATTTCCCCCTTTAATTAATCATCGAGTCAACTATTTCATCTCATTGTACCCATTTGTCTCTCAAATCCATCTTGATCCTCCAAAGGAAAAAAAATTCAAAAGAAACCATTTCTCTACTTCCTCCCTCCCTCTTTTTCCCTCTAATACATCCCCTTCCCTCTCGTAACCTCATTCACCTCTACTTAGTTCCATCCTCTTTTATCTCATCTCATGTAGTAACAAAAATCCCTAACAACAAATAAGTTTTAAAAAAACATTAAAAGAGCATTTCTATAATATAACAATTAAGATGAAGAAATAAACATGTAAAGACACATAAAATCATTTAAAAATGTACAATAAAAATGGTTCTTCTTATGCTCCACCCACATATCTCTCTTATTAGAATCATCTATTCATTAAAGGCTCCTATGCACCTCCTTATACACACCATGGATTGCCCATGTGGACCCCTCTTGTTTTATCCCTCAATCTTTGTGGACACGCGATGCATCCATATTAACCTCTTAAGTAGGGCTTAAAAAATCACTATAGAAACATATTCTATGTGAAAATTTGAGGCATGTTTCTACGCTTTACTTTCCCCCAACCAAAGATTCATTTTTCATAAAATATCTTCTAAAGCATATGCTACATAAAGTCTTCTTTTCTCATGAATTGTATGAAGGAGTTTTTCTTGTGATTCCTTGCTGGGGACAAACCCCTATTCTTTGGAGACTATGTAGGTTTTCCCATGTGGGACTATGATGATGGAGGCATGAATTCCCTTACTTTGGTAGTAATGGTTCTAGAGTCCCTATACCCTACCATGGCTAGTCCTCATTCTCATCATTGATGGTTTTTCACTTACAATCTTTAAAGTATTTTGTTGTGTTCGATATGGATTCTTCTTTGACAAGGTTTGCAAGGATGCTACACATTTTAATGTGGAAGAAAATGAAGACATCCAAAAATGTGCAAAAACAAGGCACAAAGATGCTCTTTAAAAGCAATATATTTCATATCATCTATATTTTTATCTTAAAATAATCACTTCATTGTAAAAGTGAGATAGCATTTTTGAGGGTGTTCTCTCACTATTTTCCACTAAAATACAAAGCCTATGCACATTTAAAAGGAGAAGAAAACAGAAAGGCTCAAAGCCTTTGAAATTGAAAGAAATTATATCAAAAGAAGACAAAATGAATAAATATGAAGAGGTGCGATTTTGGGAGAAGGGTGGATTGAGGATATGAGTGGTTGTGTGTACCTTTCTGTCCCTCTTTTTTCTTAGATCACACATTCTCTTCTGTTTGGTTGTGCAAAGTAGTTGCCTTTGGCTCTCTCTTTCTTTTCCTTTCTTTTCTTTCTTTATTTGCAAAATTCATGGGATGATAATGATGAATTCGATGAAGATGATAGTGTTGTTTTGAATTGTTATGGATGTTATTTCTTTTGAGTAAGATGGTTGGAATTTTGAGATCATGGCTCTACCCACCCATAGGTTTTGCAAGTTATTTTGCCTTGGTTTGTGGTTCATTTGGTGATGTGGGAGGGATTCTCTATGCATATTTTCCTTGTTGTAAATTTCCATTGCGAATATCATCGTTCTTATCAAAATAGTGGGCTGTAATAACCTATTATTTGATAATAATGATAGAGAATACTAGAATTGCTAGAACATCTGTTTTGCCATTTACTTCTTCCTCTAGAGTTCCCCCTATCTCTAGCATTACCATGGCCTCCAAAAGTATACATGTCGCTAAACTTTTGATTTAACCTATTTTGTTAGTTACCACCAATATGACCCATACCACATCCCCTTGAAGAAGATCACCCATATCCCCTTCCTAAACATGAGTAGAATACTTGGACCTATTCACTGCTTCTTTCAAATGATTCACTCTACATGTTGACCTCTTAAGTGATCATGAGAGAGACCAACTCATCAAAATTTGAAAATAGCTTCCATACATACATAAAATCAACAAAAGATCTCCAAGCCTTCTTAGTATTAAGTCCACCTAAAGTAGATGAAACTAAATCACCATCATTGGCTCTTAAGGCATCTACAATGCTCCTCACCTTCAAAACATACTCAGTTAAGAACATATTTCTTTTATTATTTTTTTGCAAGTAAAATGTGGCTGATTATATTACTAAAAAGAATTGATTACAATGGCGTACTCATGCTCAACAGACAAGTTGGAGCTGATGAAGGTCACAAATACATAATGTATACAAGCCTCTCAAGGCGGTCTGGGGGGGATGGGGGTAAGAAGCCATGGAGGGGGGCTATATCGCCATATGGGGTTGCTTGCTTGCATTATGAAAAATAGATCTTGGCTGCCCCAAGTGTGCATGAAATGACATCGGAGCTCCTGACGATCCCTGGACTTGCACTGCACCTGATCCTATGGGCCGTGGAGGGAGTGGATGATGGAGGTCTAGAGCTGTGCTAAGGTCGCATGTACTGAAAGTCTCTCTTCGTCAAAAGCCTCCTAACACTGCGCCTTCCAGATATGCCAACTGGTAAGACTCCCTATGCTCTCACATACCTCAGAGTGGTTTGTTGTGGGCTCTAGTACCTGGCGGATGGGTAGAGACTCCAAACAAACCACTGCGCACAACCTTGCCTTGATAATGAATTTCGTGTTGTGCATCCCGGCCTCATACAGAAGGTGGCGACCCTGGCTAACCACCTGCCAACAACAGAAAGCTTCCCATGAGATACATCCAAGCTTGGGTGCTATATGACAAAGGATGCAGCATGCTCCTCTCCACAAGAGCTGCGTCGGCTCACATGACCAAAGGCAGTGCTTTGGGTTTTCCAAAGATTGCTGTGTGTAGCATTTACAACCTCCCTTTTTCTAATCTAGGAAAGCTAGCTTCCCATCACAAAGCCTCCATGTGCCACCAGCCATAAAAAATACGATACCCTCCTTGGCCTCCAACTATCCCATAGACAGTGCCAGAAGGTCTGTTGGAAAGCCTTTGTGATGCTGTGCTCCATCTAGTGCCTGCTACGTGATGACGCTCACTCCATATCCTCCTTCATCAGGACGTGTCTGCCAATCCTATCAGTGTACTCTAGGAACCTCAATTGCTTCTCGACGACTGCAGTGGCCGGCCATAGCCACTCTCGCAGATCCCACTCCAGCTCATCAAGTGGCCTGCCCTCCCGAATCTAGAGGAGCCACTCCTTGAGCTCCTGTCAAAAGACAAAAGGGTCCAGCTGCCATGTCTTTCCCTGAAAGCCAATCACCCAGATCCTCTTCCATGAAAGGACAACTATCCCCTCATCCTACTGCCCTTTGTCAAGAGCCAAATGCCCTCCCTCATGTACGGTGAAGAAAGTCCTAGGTGGAGTGCCACCCACTCTACCTACCACCTGTAGGGGATGCTTACTGGTGAAAACTTAGCGGCCCATACCTCTCCAGGCTATATCAGCTCTCGTATCGGGGGAGCAAGCCACTCTTGAGGTACTACATCTATCTCCCTTCTCCTCAACTCCACTCCTCTTTGGTAGCTTGATACTCGCTCTAGCACCTCCTCGTCCACCATCCTGTAAACCTTTCGCCATGTCCTGATTGTATGAGACGTGCCAGCCTCCCAAGTAGCCCATTGGATGTGGGGGCGCTCACAATTTGTGCCCCTCAATCTCTAACCTGGGGGTTCCAAATCACTGACTGATAGCCTATCTCCTCTTGGTAGCATGGGGGTTCTGGATTAGAGCCTTGTGGAGGCCCTGCCATACGAGAGCAAGCTACGTAGGAAAGGTGGTCTGGGGGGGTGATCTGGGTTGATGTGAAGATCCATCTCAGGGACGGTCTCCACTCACTGCCAAGCCTCGGTCTATAATCCTGAAGACCCTCTTGTAGTAGGACCAGTTAGGTCTACCCTCCTGGTGTGAGGCCACGGACTACTAGCTTGCCCAAGAGGGCCATACTCTAATACTCTGGTCTGGGTCTATGATCTCAAGCCCTCCCTTTGATTGATGCCATGTGACGATTGCCCATGCCACCTTGGCTCTAGAATCCCTAGAGCTGTTTGACCCGGACCAAAGGAAATTCTGCACTAGGCGACAAAGATGCACTACGAAGGATGAGGAGAAGCACCGACACAAGGTGATGTACTAGGCCATCTTGCTAGGAGGGCCTAGTTAACCACCAGAGCTCAGCGGGCTAGTGAGACGTGCTCCAGTAGGTCAGCTTCCTCCAAATAGAATCGAGGACTGGAAGAAACTGTTGGGCGAGAGTGATGTCGAGTCCCAGTTGGAACCCTAGGTAGTAGCGGACAATCTCCCCTCTGCTCACCCATCTAAATCCCACGTGAACACCCCACTCCGTACTAGAGTCTCAGTCTGTGAGAAAACCAACAGACTTTCACTAGTTGATTTTTTCTCCCGCTGCAGAACAGAACACCTCAAGAGCTAGCCTCACTCTCTCATGCATCAACTCATCATAGTGTTGTATCATCTGCATACTCTGAGTCTAACAACTCAGTCTCCTCTCTCACAGGAAGTCAGATCGTGTAATTCGCTCACACGTGACCTAACGAAGTGAGACATTACCTTTGCAAAGATTAGGAATAGGTACGGGGCCAGGGGGCAGCCTTGTCGGACCGATCTCTCCAGCCGAAACCCCTCCCCTCTCCTACCACCTATGAGAACCTTGCTGGTGGCTGATCTATAAAGTACAAAGACCCCGCGAATCCAAGCCTGGGGGAAACTGAACCTCACCATGGTGCCCTCTAGGAAATCTCAGTCCACCTTGTCATAAGCTTTGTCAAAATCCAAGAGAAGTATGGCCAATCTTTGCCCACTATGCTAAGCCCACTCTGTCGCCTCAAAGAAGGTGAATACATTGTCTACTAGGATGCTCCTATCCTAGACAAAGCCTATCTGTGTGCCATGGATGATGTCTCGAAGCATAGGGTGTAGTCTCCTACCAATCATCTTTGCCAGTGCCTTATAGGCCACTGACAATAAGGTGATTGGTCTCCACTAGAAAAGCTCCAACTAGTCTCCCCCTTTGGGGAGAAGACTGATAAGACATGCTGAAAGACTCCATGGCATTTGTCCTGAAGTGAAAATCTCCTAGAAGGCCATCAGATAAGACCTGCTGAAAGACTCCCTGGCATTTGTCCTGAAGTGAAAATCTCCTAGAAGGCCATTAGTCTTCTCCCCCTTTGGGGAAAGACTGATAAGACCTCCTGAAAGACTACCTGGCATTTGTCCTGAAGTGAAAATCTCCTAAAAGGCCATCAGTAGGGGGTCCTTCACCACTTCCTAGTAGGTAGTGAAGAAGGCCTTAGAGAGGCCATCCTCTCTTGGGCATTTCTTCCCATCATGTGTATGGAAAGCCTCCTCTAGTTCCTTCTCTATGAAGGGGGCTAGGAGAGAGCATCCCATCTCCTCTATGACGAGGGATGGATGTGATCCTAGACTTGCTATCTACATCGCTGTCCTCTAGTTGAGACTGTCTCCTCCTATTGGAAAAGGCATCTGTAGTAGTTGATGGCAATCTCCATCACCTTGTCTGGGCTAGAACGAGTCCTCCCATACCAATCTTGAAGGATGTGTATATGCTCTCATGAGGTGCGAGGTTGGTGCACTTGGAAAAACTCCATGCACATCATGCCCCCCTTCTGCGCCCAAAAAGTTGCTGAGGTGCCAAAAGAGAACTGTGAGTGTTTGTCCTCTAGGCCAGCAATGGTTGCTTGTGCGTGCACCTCTTGTGCATGGAGGGTGGGATCTCCTGGTCTCATTGGAGTGCTCTCTCCTCCTCCCACCTTTGCTGCTTGGCATGTATGGCTACCTCTAGGAAGATACTGATCGACTCGGCTAGGACCTTTGTAACCTCCTTTGCGATCCGATCTCTCCTGTAACGTGTCCACATGTTCCCTTCAGGACACGTCTTAGCAGTCCATCGGAAAGGAGGTCTAGAAAGCTCCGCACGGCACTCCCATGGAATGTTACGGGGTTTGCGATCTAGGACTTTCCGCGTCTGCTATGTAGTGGAAGTATTCTGGCCGTTCCCACTTAGGACCGACCTGAATCAGGGTTTTCCCTAATGGTCATTTCCTCAACGGCAACTAGCGTCGAACTACTTTACGCAAAAACGCCAAGGCCGAAGCGCATTCACATTGCACTTGGTTCAAGGAGAATGGGAAACGAGAGGGATGCAAGGCTCGACCTCTCTGCCATAAGGCATAGTCCCATTTGGTTCCCCTAAAACAGCGTAAACCGAGATTATTATAACCTAGACTCTAGGTCAGCACCCTTGCTATTCATTTCCTTTGAGAAGATCTCCTTGCTGTCCTTTATGATTGAGAAAAGTTCCCAGCCAACTGGGACCACCCATCCGTAGGACGGACCCATGGCCACATCCACCACACTTTCTTCAGGTTGTTTTAGTTGTCTAATTACCTACCACATTTAGTTGGGACAAGCATCAAGTAGCTTCCTTAATTAGCCCGTTGGACACTGATTCCTTCACATAATCTTAGCACTTGACATAGAAAAGCAGTGTCAAATAAGTTCCTTTTCAATAGGTTATCACATTTATCTTTGGAATACATTCATAAAGTCCAGCCCGTAGGCTTATCCATAATCCACCCGAAAGCTATCCAACAATGCACAGGGATTACTAATCCAAGATTCCGCCCATAGACTAGTATGTGGGTCTTGAGATCCAATCCCGAGTCACGTTGGCCTCTTGTGTAGGGCCCGAAAGGCGAGGGATTTACGACCAGAGCCCCCCTGGCACCCAAGTGTCCTCTTGCTCCAAGTACCGCTCAACGGAGAGACCTCACGTGGTGGGTTCGGTCCACCTTCCTGGCGCGGCTAAAAACCCCCTTGGTTAGGGTCAAGCAGACAGTCGGGGGTAGCTGAGGCTGTCTCTCCCTTTAGGCCTTCAACCTGAAGCATTAAATATCTTTTCATCTTTTAGTTCCTTGTGCAAACAAATCAAAAAGTGCTCTCTAAACTGTTACAAGCACAATCATATCTAGTGGTCATTATTTGGCCAACTGCTAAGGAGTGAATCCTTCTCTCCGAATGCATCCAACATTCGATCCGGGATCAGTTGCGACTCGGCAATATACCCAAGGGTTTGTTTGTTAACCCTTATGTCCTTGGGTTAGGGCCGTTATCGTATTAACCGAACTTAACCAATACCTTAAGTTCTATTAACAATAGATATGTTGCTCCAAATTATTGGTTGGTGCTTTTGCTTCTAAGCAAATATCTAATTCCCTTATCTTGGTCACTTTTTCCAAGAAAGGTCCTATATCAGGACGACTACTCATCCTCTTGCAAGAATAAACTTGCGCAAAAATCTGCTAATCTCATTCCGAGGAATTGGCCATTCTCTTGTGATCAAACCACAAGATCATGCGACTCTACAACTTGTTGCACAAGTGTCACATCTAATCCATGGGATTATTTCACCCATTGAATGGCGTCTTCTAATTACGGAATCATGATTAGATAAGAAACATGGTTTAGGGTGTCTTCATATCCAATCCATTCCCGATTATACTAGGCCGACATCGTTCGGTCCTAGGGTTTCCAACTCAATCTCAGTTCCATCTTGTGAATGAGTGGTCCTTAAGGTAAAAACCCTAGTTCGTTTCTTGCAAGTACGTCTGATTGTCTACATTCATGAATGTGGGTAGGACTTTAGGGTATGAGAGTTTCGACTTGGCAATAAGTGCGACTAGGTCAAGTCGTTAATGTGCTAAACCCTAGTTAGCACTTAGAGTGAGTTGTATCGATTTAACCATCCTAAATGAATCCTTTGCAGTTTAGGTGTTTTGGGTAAACCAATTTACTTGTCTTACGACAAGGACGAATTATTCCTAAAGATATTGTCTTGATCAAAGAGGGGAAAAACTAGTTGCATTACATCATAATTCATGTAAGCATGCGATTCATTTCCTCTAGATTCGCAATCCCTAACTTTTCTTGTTAAGACCAAGCACATGTTAAAATTCGCATAACTTCCATTGGTCCTACTAGGACATGCATTCACGACTCATGCTGCTAAGCTTTTAAGGTTTTATGTTAAACAAACCTTGCAGCCTTTCCCTAACTTCATTTCTGAATGAAATATTTGTACACTGATTGAGCATTACGCAACCTTTCCTAACTACTACGTAGTTGAATGAGATTTATGCCAATTGACTAGAGTTAACCTACTTCATGCAACTTTAGAATCTTTCCATGCTTTGCAGTTTTTCTATGGTTGATAACGACTTTTTAATGAATCATTACGAAGAAGATTTGTCTAGAATTGCGACATGAAATTTAATCTTTCTGTGCATATTCAAAGGTGTACTACAATAATTTCGACTTTGTAATGATGGTCATTAGTTGATCTAGATTCGTTACTTTGCAATGCACAAAAAAAACTTGCTAAGAATGCATAGACATCTTATGTTCTTTTTTCGTTCGTTCCATCGAAAAATACAAATGACCAATCTTCAATCGTGAGTTACTTCTTTTAAAAATAGCCAATGCATTTCAATCCAAAAGTGCATCCTAATTTCATGAATTAACCATGCATAATTGCAATATTTCGACGCACATCAAAAATAGGAAGAAAACCTGGACTTGTGGGTTCGGTGAAATGTCCACATGAATGTTAGGAGATGATCCTCCTGCGGTTGCACCTTGTGAATTTTTAGGGGCCGTCGTGAAATCGACCTCCGGTTAGTCTTCGTGGATTTCAAACTTGCCTTTGGCTTGCAATCTTATGATCTTGGCCCATCTCCCTCGTACGTGCAATTCCCTTTGAGGTAAGGCTTCCTTTGCTTCAAGGCCCGGGATGGGCTTAATGAGAATCTAAAAGGAAGGGCTTTAAATCCCGCCTAGGGAATGGCTTGTGTGGGATCCAAAGGGGAAGGAGGCTTAAATTTCGGGGTACAATGGGCTTTATAGGGACTCCACAGGAAGGCGGTTTTTAAACCGATGCTAATATGGCTTGTGTGGGAATGCAATGGGAAAGGGGGATTAAATCCCGGGGGGTAAAGTTTGCTTGTGTAGGATCCAATGGGAAGGGGGCTTAGGGAAGCCCCCTTAGAAGCTTCCTAGAGAAGCTTCTAAGAAGCTTCAGGGAGCTACGTGGCGTGGAGATAGAGGATTGGGGAGCTTTGATGGCGGCCGTGTTCCACGACAGTAGGCGGCGGCATTCTGAGCTGGCGTCACCCTCTCCTCCACGGATGCAGCACGGTGACTGCCGGCTTGAGCAGGCGGCGACCTCAGGCCTTAGGCAGCGGCATTCTATTAGCTGGCGGCTCCCTCCAGCTTGGCGGCAGCTCACACAGCGCAGCTTCGACGTCGCTCTACTACTCCTTCCTCGACTCCCTCAAGCATAGCCTCCATAGTCTGCCGCGGCCTCCTGCTCTCACCACTACCTTACCCCCCTTAGAGGTTGTAAATATAGGACAAGGGGGGAGAGGGCTCCCTCCCATGTGGCCCCCTTGCATGGTATCATCCCTTCCACCTCCTCCAGTTGCCCATAATAGCCCATCCCCTTCCCTTAGCCACGCATTGGCTGGGGGAAGGTAAAAAAAGAAATTTGCAATAAACCTATCATTATCCTCTTGACCTCCTCCCAAGAGGATGTTTCCCCGCAGATGATGTGGTTTTTGATCCTTGGTCGCGGTTGACCAATGCGGAGTACTCCTTTTCTCGCGTACGGTCATAGATCAACTGCCGGTAACTCCAATGCTGGAATTGAAGTTTGCATGAGTCTCACGCGAGGTGTGGAAAGTCGGACTAGTAATATTTTTTTAAATAGAATATTACATCTCCTACCCCTCTCCCTGGTCTAGATCTGCTCTATTTGTCTCGTTACCTCCTCCCTCCTATAGATCGAGTCAGAGCAAGATCATGTGCCTAGGGTGGATGCTAGGGGATCAAGTGCCAAGAGAACCTGGTAATGGTTGGGGACAATGTGGTGCCTGCTAACTGCCCAATTCGGCCCCCAGAAGAGCCTCCCCACTCTCCCACATAAAACCTATCCAACCACTCTAGCAGGACTCTACCTAGCCGCATGTATCCCCAAGAGAAGTCCAATGACCTCTCCCTCTTGTGGAAGGCAGGGTCTCTCTAGGCATCGTGTGCTCCTACTACCAGTAGAAAGATCTCCCATGCCTCCTACTCCTCCCCAGCCATGCCCTGGTAGTTTTTGCCTCTGCCCTACTGGTCCTCCAAAGCCTCCACGTTTTTGAAGTCTCCTCCAATGATGTAGGAGTCCACCTCTGGGAGTTCATCCGTGATCTCCACCCAGAATCTACTGCATGCCCTAACATTTGTAGGGGCATAGACATTGAGTCCAAGGCACGAGATCAAATATAATCGATAGAACCCTCCCTGCTACTATCGTCCTATACTCTCATACACAGGCGATGAGACTCAGGCCAATAGAGGTGCATACACCTCCATTCCTAGCACGGCACCTATGGCATGATCCTAGTAAGTGTGCGAGCTGCCCAGGAGTACCTTTCCTACTTGCTATGAGCGTGGGTGGGAGTGAGCTTGTGCTCCTGTAGAAGTAAGATGTCAATCCGTCCAGCAAGGACAGGTTGCACCTCTTGTTGAACAATCAACTTCCCGGAACCACGTGTCCCACTATAGTGGAGACTATTCACATTCCAAGATGCAAGGTGTAAGCTCATGGGGAAACCTGTGACTGACTGAACATGCATCTGTTCGGTGTGGAGGCTGCTGATGAGGAGGAAAAACAATGGGGCATGCAAGTATGCTTTTCCATATGTCTAAACGGTGAACTCTAGTCCCCCATGGTGGCCCTCGGCTGGGACCATAGGGGTGATAGATGCTCCAGGTGGTACTATCAATGCATCTATCAGCCATGTTGAGAGTCGTTACTCTATACACTCGTAGAAATGGGCCACCTATGCCATGGGCCACTCGATCACATCCCTTGGAGCTCTCCACTAGGAGGGGCTCGAAAGATAATGCTCAAGTGTGGGACCTTGACATCAGCCCACCAGTTAATGTCCATCATGCAATCAGGCCAATGCTGTGCAAATAGTGCTAGTCCTTCTTCTCCCATCCACTAGGAGGTATGGTCTGCCACCTGACTCTTCAACTTCTCTATCTGTGTCATTGTCCAATCCCTTGAGTGAGAAGACTGAAAGAAAAAGGCATAGTTTGGTCCATCCGATGGTGCTAGTAGATGGACCTTGCCCCTCCTTGACTTACGAACCACGAAGATCCCCACCTCTAGAGGTAGTGGAAACTCTCCATGCTCTGCAACTCTCAGGTAAGACCATGGGCCACTGCGGAAGAACTCGTGTGGCAACAACTATGCCTGTCTCAGGAAAGTGTGACAAGCGGTAGGGGTAGATGAGCTGGTGGTTTTGTGGGAGGCGGAAGATTGTTGGTGCAAGGAGGATGTAGGCATGTGTGGCTTATCACCTCTTGTGGGAGGAGGGGGGGTGTGTCTGGGGGGGATCACCTGAACTAGGTGCGGATCATGGGGTGCTTGGTAGGGGAGATGGTGGGGGGGAAGAGGATCGAAGGATGGTGGGATGGACGGAGGTACATGGCGGGTGTGGGGGGGTTGGTGGCTCTGGAAGGTGGGCTGTGGACCAAGGTCAATGGGGGGGGGGGGGGCATGGGATGTGGGTGTGGGGGGTTTGGGCTCTCAGGTTAGGTAGTCTATGGCACGGGTAGTGGATGTGGGGGATTGCAGTTCTGATGGGTGGGGCGGGTTGCGAAGTGCTCTGCCGAGGCGCTGTCACTCGCCATCCTACTCTGTGCTTTGTTGAGGTTGCATGTGAGGAGTTGCCGACTGCAACCCCCCTACCATATCCCTCTCTGTCATCTATGGACCCATGTGAAGTTGTCAGCATCCACCTACAGGCCTATTAGCAAAGCCACCTTGGCTCCGAAACGTTTACAATCTATTGCATGATGCCCTAAGTCGTGGCAGTGTAGGCACTGCCCTGGTTGCCTAGTCACAATACTTGCTACCTAAAGGAGTGACCTCCTGCCTCAATCTCCAAGAACTTTGGTATACTCTTTGTGTCTTTCACGCCCACTCGTACCTTTGGGACTCCTGCAGCTATCACTACATTTGTAAAGGAGGCAAGAAGAACTGTGCTGAAGAGCTGTCCAAAGTCCTCCACTAACTGGCAGTACTCTATCATCAATTTGAGGAAAAGTAAGGTGATTGGATTTTTGACTAATTTGTTATGGAGGGCAAATGTCTCCATTGTGAAACTGCTATACCATGGAACCATGTAAATGACCCCCTTTTCGAGACATAGGGTGCGCTCTCCACTAGCTCATGAGCTACACCCGCAAAGGTGAGTTGAACCATGAAGATTCCTTGGCCCATGAGGACTGCCTTCACAATTTGTGTGGACTGGAGCTGGTCGACCCTTGATGGGGAGTGTCCAACAACTTGACTAAAAATCACTGTTTCTTTCAACTCTAGCTCTGTGGCATGGATGGTTAAGAGCTGTTCCTTAGAGAGGATGATGCGCAAGGTGCTTGAGTTGGGGGCACTCTCAGAATGCACCGACATTTGATGAGAGGTTTCCATTGCGCATCCTTGGTGAGAACCTAGCTATCATGCTGTTGTGCTATCGGAGGGGGGAGTTGTTGCAAGGGGAGGGAGCAACTGGAGGGGGGGAGGAGGGAATTGCTATTTTTTTTCTTTTTTTAAAAATTTCCCTCTAGTGTGGGGGTGAGGGCCGGGGGAGGGCAGCCTGGCGCAGGGCCTTGTCTGGCAGGGGGGGGTAGAGTTGGTAGGGCAGACACGCTTTTGGATCGTGGCAGGGCGACGGCCATGTAAGCATCATTAGGTGAAGGCGACGGGTGGCGGGGGGCAACAGGCACATATGGGGATGATGGCCAGGGGGCGGGGGCACAGGCGGGTGCAGATCAGGGGGTGGGGGCAGGGTGACAGGCAGGGCGGGGTGACCAGCCACAAGCTGGGGCCTAGGCAGGGGGCCACAGATGGGGAAGGGGGGCACTAGCAAAGGCGATGGGTAGGGGCAAGGGCGGGGACAGGGGAGGGCATGAGGGAACCGTCAGGAGAGGCGGGGGTAGCAAGCAATGCGAGGACATGAGTTTTGTATTTCTTTTCTTCAAAGTACTGAATTGTTGCTTGAGTTGAATCTTCTATGTCTTTGTTTTTACTGAAAACATGTTCTCAAAGGTTGTTTAAGCAATAAGTGAATTTCATACATTTCTAATATGCCCTAGAATAGTATTATCAATGACCATAGACAAGTAATACATTACCTTTTTGTCATTTGTATTCCATTCTTTCCGTGTCTTAAATTCTTCTATAGTCACAAGATCACTTAGCTTTGGTTCCTTTTATTCACTTGAAACAAACTTATAGAGGTATTTTTTGATAAGGAAGTTTATCACACAGAATTTCCATAATGGGTAGCTACACTTGTCTAGCTTCTTAATGATAGGATTTCCAATATTCTCAACTATTACAGTAAAATTGAGTATTAAGAAAGTATTTTGTAACCTTTCATAGGACATATATAACCATACACTAGGTACCATTTACGGATTGCTAAAAGAAATATATAATTTACAATATGTTTGTATATAAAACTTTTGTTTGATTTCTACAAACATATTAAAACTTATGGATTTGTAATTTGTAACCTATGCACTTAAGAATGGATAACATAGTGGAAAGTGCAATATATCCTGAAACTATTATTCAAAACTCTACAGAGCTAAAAAGAGACCTAAAATGTAGAATACATACTACTATTCTTGCACACCAAATCTCGCAAAAATTAAAGATTTTTTCTTTGCCTTGCTTCTGTTGCCTCCATAGATAACTATCCTGGGGAAAGAGAGAGAATGTAAGAGCTTCTTACCTATTCTTGCTTGCTGGAATCCTTACTCCTTATTTACTTCATTCTTCAAAACTGATCTCTCTCAATGGTATCACTCTCATATACCATGTCATGAATCGCATGGTGGGAGGAGTTTCTTGAGCTACTATGCCAAATACATACAAGACATAAAAGACTTAGCTCACTCAAAAATACTAGAAGAGAAATGGAGCTCAAAACATTTTCTTGTTGGATTTGTGTCCTTCTTCCTTTTTTCTATCAAAATTTACATCATTTTTTACCTATTTCCTCACTAAAAATGATAGCATGGCTTGTATTACCTTCTTAGATTCAAGATCCCATAACTAATATCCCAATTCTCATGACTCTCCATATCCCAAAAACATACACTTCTTAGATTAAAGATCCCATAAGTAGTACCCTAGTCATTTAGAAAATTTCCATTCAATGGCTTGCTAGGGGGCCTATTGATCAAATGCACTACTCACTTTAGAGCTTCAACCCAAAACCCATTAGGGAGACAACCATTAGAGAACATACTATAGACCATTCTTGAATAGTCCTATTTATCTTCTCATCCATATCATTTTGTGAAGGAGCTTTAGAAGCTATTGAATCTCCTTTGGTTTCACCACTTGCAAAAGGTTTTGTAATGTTATGAGAAGTATATGTACCAACGTTGTCAATTCTTAAGCATTGAAGCTTTTTGCTTGACTGATGTGTTACAAATACCAATAACTTTTGAAATCTATCTAGCATGTCACTCTAGTTATAAGGAGGGTAAGCCCAAAGCTTCCTCATGGTACCATCTATGAAAGTAAAAAATATAAAGCTCCATTGAGACCATGGACATAGGTCCACACAAATCACTATAAACTAAATTGAAGCACTTTGATCTTCTCGTAGCGTCACCTGTCTTATGTGAAAATAGCACAAAGCTTCCATTCCAATAATTGAATGTGTCCCAAAAAATAGTAATGATATTAAAAAATTATGGATGACTATTCAATGATAGCTACAACGTTGTCTTTAACCCCATAAACATGCAAACGATACAAAGTACCAACTTTATACCCTTTGGTAACAACAAGAGACCATTTGCAAATTTTTCATACATGACCTAAAAAGATTACCCTATAACCATAGTTATCAAGCTATCCTATACTAATTACACTCTTATTTAAGTTTGGAGCATGTTATACATTTTAGAGACCAAAGAAGATAGGCAGTAAATAATGTATATCTCCCATATCAATGGTTCTCCATGCATAGTTATGATCAAGATGGATACAACCTCATGTCCTAGCATCATAAGTGTAAATCACTCCCTATATAGAGTGTCATGGAATGATGCTCACGAGTACAAAATCCAAATCTATGACATGTTCTTATCCATGGAAACCAAGAATACATAACCAAAAGAGAAAACATACAAGACATCATCATCATTGTTACACCCATTACTCTCTTCTATCTTTGCCTTGCCCTTTTCTTCCTTTTTTCCATCATCCTCATTATTCTCTTCTCCCTTTTTCTTATTCTTATCCTTGTAGCAATGCTTATTTTTATGTATTTTCTTATTACAAAATAAGCATTCCATATCCTTCTTGCTATGATACTACTTAGTTCTTGACTTGTCTCTCTCATGAGAGTTCCCCCCTCCTATTTGACCTTTCTCTCACAATGACTACAGTAGAGCTCACATCAGAGTTCTTTGACCATGCATTATTATTTCTATTCCTCTCCTCATTGGGCAAACTTCTCTCAACATTAGCTCTCATAAAACTGCATGTAGTTGGAGATGTACTCATGGCATTCTTGAAAGTTGTCCCAACTCTTAGGCAAGGTGACCAAGAAGGACACAATCTTCACTTGATAATGAGAATTAATCTTCTATCATATAAATTGGATGAAACTAGTATCAAAATCATTAATATAGCTATACATAGAAGCCCTCTCCTCCATAGAGAGATCAATGAGTTTTTTCAACCAATAAACAGACAAAGAAGCACTTCCTTTCTCATTCAAGTGACCAAAACTTCTTTTATGACACAAAATGAACTAGTTGTCATGTCTTTTTCATTAAAATAAAAGGACTTTGAGAGTGTTACATGATAGTGGAGTGTGTCACCTGATACATTGCTTCTCATGCATCCACATGCATTCTATAAGGCTTAACACCATTGCATTCTGTAAGGCTTAACACCATTGCATTTTGTTGGCTTTGCCTGCCACTTCTAGACCAATACATTATAGATTTGTTCTTTTTTATAAGAAAAATTAAGACCATATAAATTTTCAAAATCAAGTGATGTTTAGAAGTGGATGAAGAAGCTATAACAGTTACAATTTGTCATGCACACAAAAATACCAATATTTTCCCAACTATAACCTTGAGAAAGACCAATTGATTGTAATATGAGTGTCTCACAAAGCCAATAAATTGTCAAATCAACATCAAACTAGTAAAAATATGATTCAAATCACAAGTATATAAAATTTAACAATTTCTTGATAATTCATAAGCATCAAATAGGCTCTTGAAACCAAATCATACAAACTACCTTTACAATATCAATGCAACCAAAAAAATTAGTAGAAATTGAGTATACTACAATAAAAAAATTCTCTAAGATAATTTTTGATATCAAAGTCAATCATAAAAGTTAGAAAGTGGTTTGCTGGATGCAATTGTGAATGAGAATTTAAAAAATATAAGGTTTAAAATATAGTTTAGATTTAAAAGTGAAAGCAAAGGGCTTAAGATCTAAGCATGCATTTTCTTTGTGCAATGTTTGGGTCCAAAACATGCTTTAGCATGAGGTAATTTAGTTTGGAGTATCAAGGGCTTAAAAATACAACATAGAACACCCTTAAAAATTTACTTTTTAGGAAAGGACACTTCTTAAAATTGTGGTTTTTTGGATTTGCTTTATCCATATCTTCATAGATCTTTGCCATAAGATAAGATTCTTGAATGGTCTTAGGCTCCATTGCACTAGTTGGAAATTAATGGGATAGTCCAATCCTTGCACAAAACGGCTAAGCATTTGATCCTATTGCACCAAGGGTTCATAGTTGGAAAAGTTGAGAAACTTACTACGGTATTTTTTAACATTTCTCTACTATTGAGTTAAGTTGATAAATTCATTAATCTTTCCTACCTTGTACTGGATGGGGAAATATTGACTAGAAATCTTCCCCTTGATTGCTTCCCATGTATTTGTAGCTTTGTTGATTTGTTTAGCCCTACAAAGATTCTTCCACTAAATCTTTGCATCATCTACTAATTTCATTTTGGCCATGGAAAATTGTGTTCACTCTAAAAGATTGGCTGATTAGAAGTAGTCATCCATGGCTTCAATCTGTGCTTCCATTATCTTTTGTGAGGCATAATCTCCGTTGAACTTAGTGGATTGAAGTTTACTCAATATTTTCTCAAAATTTTGGTCCATGGATTGTTCTATCTCTTCAAAATGATTGGAATTGGCTAGTTTTCCTAACAAAATTTCAAGAAGAGAAGCTGAGAGGTCTATATTACTATTATCTACATTGAGTTGGCTTATCATGGCTTTAAGTTGTTTCACATGAACATTCACATGATTGATACTAATCATCGATTGGCTCATTTGAGATCACACAATAGATGGATTTAATTTCTTTTTTCAACTATAAAAAGAAATGTAAAGAGTGAAATGCAAGGGATCTAGGGTTACATACCCAATCACACTAACCAGGGTATAAAATGTGTAATTGACCCTATTTAGGGCATCCATGTATTATAAAAAGAAAACTCTTATCTTCTCCTGTAGCTTTCATGCCTTTGCCTACATTCTCTCTCCTCTTCTTGGCATCCTCTATCTTCTTCTTATCTTTCTCTCTCTTGTACTAGTCTTTCTCTCTCCTTCTCTTGTTTTAGATCATTCTCTCTCTCTCCTCTCAGCCTCCTTCATTATAGTACTGTTGGTATTAGAGCACAATGCTTTGATCCTTTCTCTCTCTTCCTTTCAAATCTACTTTTTTCCTTTTTAGAACAATGAAAACCCTAGCTAGCTCATGTAGAGATAGGAGTATTACAGGTAGGGATGTCAACTTTCTTGAGGACCACACCAGCTATGGGAAGTGAGTTGGAGAAATGTGGTGGAGAAGGGGTAAAAATAGTAGCTTGTTTTCAACTCTTAATCTAAATTTTAGAGATAACTTGCCAAGATTTCTTGAGAGTTGCTATAGATGTTCTCATCAAGAAACCCCAAGATCTCTCTTTCCCCTCCTCAAGGACATTAGAAGACTTTAGTAATAAATCACTTGTATCTCAAGTTTCACTTTGAGTTATGAATTGATTGATCTTGAGCATTTTTGGCCTCTAAGATTCAACCCAATGGTTGATCAAATTGGTCCCTCCAGCCCATTCTCACTAGCCATTCTCACTTCTCGAGCTTCCTAGCATCTCATTCAATTATTTCCTCTCTCTTGATTAGCATCTTGACCTTCTTTCTTTAGCATTGGAGCTTCGATATCCTGAAAATCCTAACACACAATAGTGGACACTTTTGGGCAGCCATTGAAGCTCAAGCCAAGCTCTCAAATCCTTCAAAACCTTTTCTTTAACCATTCTTGGCTAAGTTGGATAGGATTGAAGACATGGAGCTTTGAATGCAAATATTCTTCATGGATAGCCATGATAGATTCACCTAAAGCTTTCCATTCTTGAATAAGATAGACCAAGCTCAAGAGAGCACAATCATTGCATGACTCAAATAATAAAAAATTATGACTCCTTGAAGGTATCTTGCTTTCCTAGGCTGAATTGTGGAGGAGTTGGGCCTCTTGATTGGTTAAGATTCATCCATCTACTCTAAGCATTGAAGAGGTATGCTAATTGAATCATAATCTCTCACTTTAATGGAATTTTCAAGCTAAATCCATTTGTTGGAGAGATTTAAGGATTGAATGTTACCTTGTATTAGAGTCCTCACTGATTGTATACTATCTCATTGAAATCAATAGCTTGAATGCCTATACTACTACATGAGGAATGCCAATTAGCCACATGAGAAATTGGATCATTTGGTTGATGCTCACCTCTAACATCCCCTCGTGGTCTGTTTATTAATTTGATCCTAAAAGAAAATATTGAGCCATTGTAAAGGGTAAGTTGGCATTTAGTGAGTCATTAGACTACCAAGGTAAGCCCCTCTCTCACCCAAACTATTATCCATTCTCTATGAATTTCATGAAAAGCCCAAAGCTCCTTTTTCATTGAATGCATTTCATGTTGGTTTCTTAACTAAAATTTTTTTCTATTTATAATTTGGTTGAGGAAAATGCTAATGCCAAGCAAGGTGGTAAGCCAAAAGAGATGCGACCCTCCCTTACCACACCACCCAGGCGAATGGGAACTTTGCCACCTCATAGTGATCAGGAGCCTGCTACTTGTATGCAAGTGCAGGTACAGTCCATGATTAATCCATTCTTGGTGACAAATACCCAAATATGAGGCACATCCATTGACACACACACACACACACACACACACACACACACACACACACACACACACACACACACACACACACACACACACACACACACACACACACACACACACACACACACACACACACACACACACACACACACACACACACACACACACACACACACATAAAGAGTATATATATATATATATATATGACATGCTCAAGGGGTCCATCTTATAGAACATATAAGATACCATGTGAGTTCAAAAGAAAGGGTATTATATTTCGTAAGATTTACATGATTATATTTACCAAAGGCATGTTAGATTACAATTTGAAAAAAATACGTAAGTTTAGTAAAGTAAAAGGGGTAATTTTAAGACCTTATAGAATATAAATGAAGGGTATTTCTTAATATCATTTGAATGCACATTATATCGATGATTTCCTTTAGGTGGATTCCCTAAATTGACATGAACGTAGTCAATATGGGATGTATGGCATTGAGATCTTCATATGCAATGGTCCTCGAATAAATTGATGATCAGATGTATGTGGATCCATGCTCATTGTGCTACATATGATGGATACCATGATGCTTAGGCTTTTTAGTCCTTAAGTTTCTCAAACAGTAACAAATTGGAGAGATTTAAGGATTGAATGTTACCTTGTATTAGAGTCCTTCATTGATTGTATACTATCTCACTGAAATCAATAGCTTGAGTGCCTATACTACTACATGAAGAATGCAAATTAGCCACATGAGAAATTGGATCGTTTGGTTGATGCTCACCTCTAACAACCCCCTGTGGTCTGTTTATTGATTTGATCCTAAAAGAAAATATTTAGCCATTGTAAAGGGTAAGTTGGCATTTAGTGAGTCATTAGACTACCAAGGTAAGCCCCTCTCTCACCCAAACTATTATCCATTCTCTATGCATTTCATGAAAATCCCAAACCTCCTTTTTCATTGAATGCATTTCATGTGTTTCTTAACTAATTTCTTTTGTTATTTATAATTTGGTTGAGGAAAATGCTTATGCCAAGAAAGGTGGTAAGCCAAAAGAGATGTGACCCTCCCTTACCACTTAAGACCCTTAAGGGATGCACCACCCAGGCCAATGGGAACTTTGCCACCTCATAGTGATCAGGAGCCTGCTATTTGTATGCAAGTGCAGGTACACTCCATGATTAATCCATTCTTGGTGACAAATACCCAAATATGAGGCACATCCATTGACACACACACACACACACACACACACACACACACACACACACACACACACACACACACACACACACACACACACACACACACACACACACACACACACACACACACACACACACACACACAAAGAGTATATATATATATATATATATATATGACATGCTCAAGGGGTCCATCTTATAGAACATATAAGATACCATGTGAGTTCAAAAGAAAGGATATTATATTTCGTAAGATTTACATGATTATATTTACCAAAGGCATGTTAGATTACAATTTGAAAAAAATACGTAAGCTTATAAAGTAAAAGGGGTAATTTTAAGACCTTATAGAATATAAATGAAGGGTATTTCTTAATATCATTTGAATGCACATTATATCGATGATTTCCTTTAGGTGGATTCCCTAAATTGACATGAACGTAGTCAATATGGGATGTATGGCATTGAGATCTTCATATGCAATGGTCATCGAATAAATTCATGATCAGATGTATGTGGATCCATGCTCATTGTGCTACATATGCTGGATACCATGATGCTTAGGCTTTTTAGTCCTTAAGTTTCTCAAACAGTAAGAAATTGGGCTGGTATAGACAGTGTGCTAGTTGTAGAAATCTCGGGGTAGTCATAAAAATCTTGATGCAATAAATTCTATATTAAATATGGGAGGGAAAAAATAGCTCATCTTGAAGAGGAAATTGTCTCCTTTGATTTGAACTAAAAAATCCCTATCGAATGTACAATCTAGAAGATATTGCCATTTTTGTGCGTAGTGGTCATTTTGGACATAGTGCAAATAACACTCACATAGATTCATTTACAAAATTATTTGATCATTTTCTGTCACAAAGATCAATTTCTCAACTCAAAGAGGGAACCATAATATTTGATTTGAATCAAACATATCCTCAATTAGATTTAGCTACTAGAAGTTACACTCGTTTAATTAACAGTGAGTCCTGTAGATTGCACTAAGATGGAAGGGCGAATCTACCCCAGCAAGAGAGAAAAAAGAACAGAGAGTACAACATATACACATGTACAATAGGATGAGGAAAAGACGTCATCTCATCCAATGCTCATCAATCTCCTGAGGAAGGCAAAGCGCTCGGTAATGGGGCTCTTTGTGAGTAAGTCTATGGGATTTTGCTCAGTCAGAATCTTGACAAGGTCAACAGACCTGTCCTCAATGACCTCGCGAATGAAGTGATACCTCACCTCAATATGGTTTGTCTTTGCATGGAAGACCGGATTCTTGGCCAACCGAATGACACTCATAGAATCCGAATGTAGTGTAGGCATAGAATTTGTCATACCAAGGTCTGCAATCAAACTGCCTAACCAGATAGCCTCCTGGCAAGCCTCTGTGGCTACAATATACTCGGCCTCCGTAGTAGAAAGGTCCGTATACTTCTACGCCTTGGACATCCAAGAGATATCCCCTCCAGCATAAGTGAACACATAGCCAGAAGTGGACTTCCTACTATCTGCATGTCCTACATAATCAGAGTCAGTGTACCCCACGACTCCTGTATCTTGGCTTCCATAACAAAGACACATATATGCTGTGCCCTTCAGGTACCTCATGATACGCTTCATGACATCCCAATGTATCTTGCTAGGTGTAGCCATATAATGTTCCACAACCCCAACTGCAAAAGCAATATCTCGACAGGTGGCTATCATGGCATACATAAGACTGCCCACGGCTAATGCATAGGGAATCTTGTCCATCTTGGCCCTCTGCTCATTTGTCTGCAGAAAATCGGCCTCTGAAACCTTCACATAAGATGGTAATGGACAGCCAATAGGCTTAACATCCTACATGAGGAAGCACTCAAGGACTTTATGAATGTACTCCATCTGTGTGATAGATAGAGTGGTCCTTGAGATCTATCACACGTAATGTGCATACCAAGTAGATGAGAGGCCTATCCTAGATCTTTCATCTCAAAGCTCTTCTTGAGCTTGAGCCTTAAGAGCATCTAGCCCCTCATGAGCTGTCCCTGCTAAAAGCATGTCATCCACATAGAGTACCAAAATCAGTAAAGAATTGTCAAGGGCTTTCTTCGTGTACAAGCACGGATCCATAGCACTATGGCTATGGCCCTGTGACTGTATGAATGCATCAAACTTATGATACCATTCCCTAGGTGCGTGCTTCAAGCCATATAGATTTTTCTTTAGCTTGCACACTAGGTGTTCCCTGCCAAGGTTTGCAAAGCCCTTAGGCTGCTCCATGTAAATCTCATCATGCAAGTCCCCATGTAAAAAAGTCGTATTGACATCCATCTGGTACAAGTCTAGGTCAAAGTCCACGTCAAGCTGTGCAACCAAGGCCAAGACTAAGTGTAGGGTGGTCATCTTAACCACAAAAAGACTTCATCAAAGTCAACACCATGCTCCTGCTTAAAACCCTTAGCAACCAATCAAGCCTTGTATGCCGACTTGGGGTGTCCAAGGGTACTTTTCAGCTTGTATATCCACTTGCATACCAAAGCCTTCTTACCTTGAGGCAAGGAAACCAAATACCGAGTCTCATTCTTACGCAATGAGTCAAGCTCAGATTGCATAGCCCTCTTAGTATTAAGTCCACAAAAGATGTCCAAGCCTTCTTAGTATTAAGTCCACCTAAAGTAGATGAAACCAAATCACCATCATTGGCTCTGAAGGCATCTACAATGCTCCTCACCTTCAAAACATACTCAGTTAAGAACATATTTCTTTTATTATTTTTTTGCAAGTAAAATGTGGCTGATTATATTACTAAAAAAAACTGATTACAATGGCGTACTCATGCTCAACAGACAAGTTGGAGCTGATGAAGGTCACAAATACATAATGTATACAAGCCTCTCAAGGCGGTCTGGGGGGATGGGGGTAAGAAGCCATGGAGGGGGGCTATGTCCCCATATGGGGTTTCTTGCTTGCATCATGAAAAATAGGTATTGGCTGCCCCAAGTGCGCATGAAATGACATCGGAGCTCCTGACCAGCCCTGGACTTGCTCTGCACCTGATCCCATGGGCCGTGGAGGGAGTGGATGATGGAGGTCTAAAGCTCTGCTAAGGTCGCATGTACTGAAAGTCTCTCTTCGTCGAAAGCCTCCTAACACTGCGCCTTCTAGATATGCCAACCGGTAAGACTCCCTATGCTCTCACATACCTCAAAGCGGTTTGTTGTGGGCTCTAGTACCTGGCGGATGTGTAGAGCCTCCAAACAAACCACTGCGCACAACCTTGCCTTGATAATTAATATCGTGTTGTGCATCCCGGCCTCATACAGAAGGTGGCGACCCTGGCTAACCACTTGCCAGCAGAAAGCTTCCCATGAGATACATCCAAGGTTGGGTGCTATATGACAAAGGATGAAGCATGCTCCTCTCCACAAGAGCTGCATCGGCTCACATGACCAAATGTAGTGCTTTGGGTTTTCCAAAAACTGATGTGTGTAGCATTTACAACCTCCCTTCTTCTAATCTAGGAAAGCTAGCTTCCCATCACAAAGCCTCCATGTGCCACCGGCCATAAAAAATACGATACCGTCCTTGGCCTCCAACTATCCCATAGATAGTGCTAGAAGGTCCGTTCGAAAGCCTTTGTGATGCTGTGCTCCATCTACTGCCTGCTACATGACGACGCTCACTCCATATCCTCCTTCATCAGGACGTGTCTGCCAATCCTGTCAGTGTACTCTAGGAACCTCAATTGCTTCTCGACGACTGCAGTGGCCGGCCATAGCCACTCTCGGGATCCCACTCCAGCTCATCAAGTGGCCTGCCCTCCCAAATCTAGAGGAGCCACTCCTTGAGCTCCTGTCAAAAGACAAAAGGGTCCAGCTACCATGTCTTTCCCTAAAGGCCAATCACCCAGATCCTCTTCCATGAAAGGACAACTATCCCCTCATCCTACTGCCCTTTGTCAAGAGCCAAATGCCCTCCCTCATGTACGGTGAAGAAAGTCCTAGGTGGAGTGCCACCCACTCTACCTACCACCTGTAGGGGGATGCTTACTGGTGAAAAATTAGCGGCCCATACCTCTCCAAGCCATATTAGCTCTCGTATCGGGGGAGCAAGCCACTCTTGAGGTACTACGTCTATCTCCCTTCTCCTCAACTCCACTCCTCTTTGGAAGCTTGATACTCGCTCTAGCACCTCCTCGTCCACCATCTTGTAAACCTCTCGCCATGTCCTGATTGTATGAGACAGGCTAGCCTCCCAAGTAGCCCATTGGATGTGGGGGCGCTCACAATTTGTGCCCCTCAGTTTCTAACCTGGGGGTTCCAAATCACCGACTTACAGCCTATCTCCACTTGGTAGCATGGGGGGTTCTGGATTAGAGCCTTGTGGAGGCCCTGCCATATGAGAGCAAGCTACGTAGGAAAGGTGGTCTGGGGGGGTGATCTGGGTTGATGTGAAGATCCATCTCAGGGACGGTCTCCACTCACTACCAAGCCTCGGTCTATAATCCTGAAGACCCTCTTGTAGTAGGACCTTCTAGGTTTGCCCTCCTGGTGTGAGGCCACGGAAAACTAGCTTGCCCAAGAGGGCCATACTCTAATACTCTGGGTCTATGATCTCAAGCCCTCCCTTTGATCGATGCCGTGTGACGATCGCCCATGCCACCTTGGCTCTGGAATCCCTAGAGCTGTTTGACCCGGACCAAACGAAATTCTGCATTAGGTGACAAAGATGCACTACAAAGGATGAGGAGAAGCACCGACACGAGGTGATGTACTAGACCATCTTGGTAGGAGCACCTAGTTAACCACCAGAAGAGCTCAGCTAGCTAGTGAGACGTGCTTCAGTAGGTCAGCTTCCTCCAAATAGAATCGAGGACTGGAAGAAACTGTTGGGCCGGGAGTGATGTTGAGTCCCAGTTGGAACCCTAGGTAGTAGCGGACAGTCTGCTCTCTGCTCACCCATCTAAATCCCAAGTGAACACCCCACTCTGTACTAGAGTCTCAGTCTGTGAGAAAACCAACAGACTTTCACTAGTTGATTTTTTCTCCTGCTGCAGAACAGAACACCTCAAGAGCTAGCCTCACTCTCTCATGCATCAACTCATCATAGTGTTGTATCATCTGCATACTCTGAGTCTAACAACTCAGTCTCCTCTCTCACAGGAAGTCAGATCGTGTAATTCACTCACACGTGACCTAACGAAGTGAGACATTACCTTTGCAAAGATTAGGAATAGGTACGGGGCCAGGGGGCAGCCTTGCCGGACCGATCTCTCCAGCCAAAACTCCTCCCCTCTCCTACCACCTATGAGAACCTTGCTGGTGGCTGATCTATAAAGTACAAAGACCCCGCGAATCCAAGCCTGGGGGAAACTGAACGTCACCATGGTGCCCTCTAGGAAATCTCTGTCCACCCTGTCATAAGCTTTGTCAAATTCCAAGAGAAGTATGGCCAATCTCTGTCCACTATGCTAAGCCCACTCTGTCGCCTCAAAGAAGGTGAATATTGTCTACTAGGATGCTCCTATCCTAGACAAAGCCTGTCTATGTGCCATGGATGATGTCTCGAAGCACAGGGTGTAGTCTCCTACCAATCATCTTTGCCAGTGCCTTATAGGCCACTGACAATAAGGTGATTGGTCTCCACTAGAAAAGCTCCAACTAGTTTCCCCCTTTGGGGAGAAGACTGATAACACATGCTGAAAGACTCCATGGAATTTGTCCTGAAGTGAAAATCTACTAGAAGGCCATTAGATAAGACCTACTGAAAGACTCCCTAGCATTTGTCTTGAAATGAAAATCTCCTAGAAGGCCATTATTCTTCTCCCCCTTTGGGGAGAAGACTGATAAGACTTGCTGAAAGACTCCCTGGCATTTGTCCTGAAGTGAAAATCTCCTAGAAGGCCATTAGTAGGGGGTCCTTCACCACTTCCTAGTAGGTAGTGAAGAAGGCCTTAGAGAGGCTATCCTCTCCTGGGCATTTCTTCCCATCATGTGTATGGAAAGCCTCCTCTAGTTCCTTCTCTATGAAGGGGGCTAGGAGAGAGCATCCCATCTCCTCTGTGTGACGAGGGATGGATGTGATCCCAGACTTGCTATCTACATCGCTGTCCTCTAGTTGAGGCTGTCTCCTCCTATTGGAAAAGGCATCTGTAGTAGTTGATGGCAATTTCCATCACCTTGTCTGGGCTAGAACGAGTCCTCCCATACCGATCTCGAAGGCTGTGTATATGCTCTCATGAGGTGCGAGGTTGGTGCACTTGGAAAAACTCCATGCACATCATGCCCCCCTTCCGCGCCCAAAAAGTTGCTGAGGTACCAAAAGAGAACTTTGAGTGCCTGTCCTCTGGGCCAGCAAATGGTTGCTCGTGCGTGCACCTCTTGTGCATGGAGGGTGGGATCTCCTGGTCCTGTTGGAGTGCTCTCTCCTCCTCCCACCTCTGCTGCCTGGCATGTATGGCTACCTCTAGGAAGATACTGATCGACTCCGCTAGGACCTTTGTAACCTCTTTTGCGATCCGGTCTCTCCTGTAATGTGTCCACCTGTTCCCTTTAGGACACGTCTTAGCAGTCCATCGGAAAGGAGGTCTAGAAAGCTCCGCCGACACTCCCATGGAATGCTACGAGGTTTGCAATCTAGGACTTTCCGCGTCTGCTATGTAGCGGAAGTATTTTGGCCGTTCCTACTTAGGACCGACCTGAATCAGGGTTTTCCCTAATGGTCATTTCCTAAATGGCAACTAGCGTCGAACTACTTTACGCAAAAACGCCAAGGCCGAAGCAGATTGACACTGCACTTGGTTCAAGGAGAATGGGAAACGAGAGGGATGCAAGGCTCGACCTCTCTGCCATAAGGCATAGTCCCATTCCGTTCCCCTAAAACAACGTAAACTGGGATTATTATAACCTAGACTCTAGGTCAGCACCCTTGCTATTCATTTCCTTTGAGAAGATCTCCTTGCTGTCCTTTATGATTGAGAAAAGTTCTTGGCCAACCGGGACCACCCATCTGTAGGACGGACCCATGGCCACATCCACCAAACTTTCCTCAGGTTGTTTTAGTTGTCTAATTACCTACCACATTTAGTTGGGACAAGCATCAAGCAGCTTCCTTAATTAGCCCGTTAGACACTGATTCCTTCATATAATCTTAGCACTTGACATAGAAAAGCAGTGTCAAATAAGTTCCTTTTCAACAGGTTATCACATTTATCTTTGGAATACATTCATAAAGTCCAGCCCGTAGGCTTATCCATAATCCACTCGAAGGCTATCCAACAATGCACAGAGATTACTAATCCAAGATTCCGCCCATAGACTAGTATGTGGGTCTCGAGATTCAATCCCGAGTCACGTTGGCCTCTTGTGTAGGGCCGAAAAGGCGAGGGATTTATGACCAGAGCCCCCCCTGGCACCGAAGTGTCCTCTTCTCCAAGTAGCGCTCAACGGAGAGACCTCACGTGGTGGGTTCGGTCCACCTTCCTGGCGCGGCTAAAAACCCCCTTGGTTAGGGTCAAGCAGACAGTCGGGGGTAACTGAGGCTGTCTCTCCCTTCAGGCCTTCAACCTGAAGCATTAAATATCTTTTCATATTTTAGTTCCTTGTGCAAACAAATCAAAAAGTGCTCTCTAAGCTGTTACAAGCACAATCATATCCAGTGGTTGTTATTTGGCCAACTGCTAAGGAGTGAATCCTTCTCTCTGAATGCATCCAACATTCGATTCTGGATCAGTTGCAACTCGGCAATATCCCCAAGGGTTTGTTTGTTAACCCTTATGTCCTTGGGTCAGGGCCCTTATCCTATTAACCAAACTTAACCAATACCTTAAGTTCTATTAACAATAGATATGTTGCTCCAAATTATTGGTTGGTGCTTTTGCTTCCAAGAAAATATCTAATTCCCTTATCTTGGTCACTTTTCCCAATAAAGGTGCTATATCAGGACGACTACTCATCCTCTTGCAAGAATAAACTTGCGCAAGAATCTGCTAATCTCATTCCGAGGAATTGGCCATTCTCTTGTGATCAAACCACAAGATCATGCGACTCTACAACTTGTTGCACAAGTGTTGCATCTAATCCATGGGACTATTTTACCCATTGAACGACGTCTTCTAATTACGGAATCATGATTAGATAACAAACAGGGTTTAGGGTGTCTTCATATCCAATCCATTCCCGATTATACTAGGCCGACATTGTTCGGTCCTAGGGGTTCCAACTCAATCTGAGCTCCATCTTGTGAATGAGTGGTCCTTAAGGCAAAAACCCTAGTTCGTTTCTTGCAAGTACGTCTAATTGTCTACATTCATGAATGTGGGCAGGACTTTAGGGTATGAGAGTTTCAACTTGGCAATAAGTGTGACTAGGTCAAGTCCTTAATGTGCTAAACCCTAGTTAGCACTTAGAGTGAGTTGTATCGATTTAACCATCCTAAATGAATCCTTTGCGGTTTAGGTGTTTTGGGTAAACCAATTTACTTGTCTTATGACAAGGACAAACTATTCCTAAAGATATTGTCTTGATCAAAGAGGGGAAAAACTAGTTGCATTACATCATAATTCATGTAAGCATGCGATTCGTTTCCTCTAGATTCGCAATCCCTAACTTTTCTTGTTAAGACCAAGCACATGTTAAAATTCACATAACTTCCATTGGTCCTACTAGGACATGCATTCACGACTCATGCTGCTAAGCTTTTAAGGTTTTATGTTAAACAAACCTTGCAGCCTTTCCCTAACTTCATTTCTGAATGAAATATTTGTACGCTGATTGAGCATTACACAACCTTTCCTAACTACTACGTAGTTGAATGAGATTTATGCCAATTGACTAGAGTTAACCTACTTCATGCAACTTTAGAATCTTTCCATGCTTTGCAGTTTTTCTATGGTTGATAATTACTTTGAGCCCGGGATGGGCTTAATGAGAATCTAAAAGGAAGGGCTTTAAATCCCGCCTAGGGAATGGCTTGTGTGGTATCCAAAGGGAAAGGGGGCTTAAATCTCGGGGTACAATGGGCTTTATAGGGACTCCACGGGAAGGCGGTTTTTAAACCGGGGCGAATATGGCTTGTGTGGGAATGCAATGGGAAAGGGGGATTAAATCCCGTGGGGTAAAGATTGCTTGTGTAGGATCCAATGGGAAGGGGGCTTAGGGAAGCCCCCTTAGAAGCTTCCTAGAGAAGCTTCTAAGAAGCTTCAGGGAGCAACATGGCGTGGAGATAGAGGATTGGGGAGCTTTGATGGCGGCCGTGTTCCACGACAGCAGGCGGCGGCGTTCTCAGCTGGCGTCACCCTCTCCTGCAGGGATGCAACATGGCGACCGCTGGCTTGAGCAGGCAGCGACTACATGACTTAGGCGATAGCGTTCTATTAGCTGGCGGCTCCCTCCAGCTCAACGGCAGCTCACACAGCGCAGCTTCGACGTCGCTCTACTACTCCTTCCTCGACTCCCTCAAGCATAGCCTCCACAGTCTGCCGCGGCCTCCTTCTCTCACCATTACCTTGCCCCCCTTAGAGGTTGTATATATAGGACAAGGGGGGAGAGGGCTCCCTCTCATGTGGCCCCCTTGCATGGTATCCTCCCTTCCACCTCCTCCAGTTGACCATAATAGCCCATCCCCTTCCCTCAGCCATGCATCGGCTGGGGGAAGGTAAAAAAAGAAATTTGTAATAAACCTATCATTATCCTCTTGACCTCCTCCGAAGAGGATGTTTCCCCGCAGATGATGCGGTTTTTGATCCTCGGTCCGGGTTGACCAATGCAGAGTACTCCTTTTCTCGCGTACGGTCATAGATCAACTGCCGGTAACTCCAATGCCGGAATTGACCTTTGCATGAGTCTCACGAGGGGTTTGGAAAGTTGGACTAGTAATATTTTTTTAAATAGAAATATTACATTCTCTTGCCCTTGGAGGAATCAAGATGTCCTCATCTCGAGATAAACTGGGGATATTGATGGTTGAGAGTGCTTTCATCCATCCTGGTGGCATCCTCCTCGGGATAATCTTTCCACTGGATGAGGCATTCTCTCAAGGTTCAGGATCTCAGTTGTCTCTCCCTAACATCTAAGATCCTGTTCGGCCATAGCTCAAGGAATCCTTGGCTAGGCATTACAACTTGTTGGTCATCAAGTACATGGCTAGGATTAGGTACATACTTCTTCAGTAGGCTGATATGGAGTACATTATGAACCTTTAGGTTCTTAAGGAGTTGCAGTCTATAAGCATTAGGTCCTAGGCACTTGAGGATCTTGTATGGTCCACAATACCTTGAACTTAGCTTCTTGCAATCTCCTAAGGATAGGGAACTCTTCTTTGGGCGTACGCGAATGAAGACCATGTCTCCTTCCTCGAAGGTTCTACCATGACACTTCAAATCCGTGTATGCCTTTTGTCTATCCTTGGCGGCTCGGATGTCCTGTGTTATTGACTTTACTTGGTCATCCATCTCTTCCAACATCTGCCTTGAAGCTTCAATCGTCAAGGTTGGATCTGAGAAGTTTAGGAGACTTTGACAGTCATGCCCATACAATGCTTGAAAAGGGGTCATCTGAATGCTTTGTTGGTAAGAAGCATTGTAGGCAAACTCAACCAAGGACAGGTATTGAATCCACCTTTTTCGTTCACGGTAGCAGTGTGCCCTTAGCAAATCCTCGATGACTTGATTGACTCGCTCTGTTTGGCCATCAGTTTGGGGATGGTAAGCTGTACTAAAGCAGAGTTGAGTCCCAATGGCTTCAAAGATAGCTCTCTAGAAGTGTGATGTGAAGAGAGAATCACAATCACTAATGATTCTTCTGGGTAACCCATGTAGCTTGAATATCTCCTTGATAAACAACCTTGCAATGTCTGAGGCTTTATAGTTTGTCTTTACTGGAATAAGGTGTGCAATCTTAGTGGAATAAGGTGTACTAGAGCTCCCCATGGTGAACTGCTAGGATGGATGTAGCCCTGATCTAGCAGTTGCTTGAGTTGCTTCTTCAGCTCAATTACTTCCGGGATGGACATCCTATAAGGTCTCTTTGCAATTGGGGCAGCTCCTGGCACTAGATTGATCTCATGATCTACTTCTCTTTGAGGCGAGAGTTCTGTCAGCTCTTCAAGAAATATGTCCCCGTACTCCTTTAGCCATGAAGGTTCTTCACTAGACTCCTGTTTCTGATCTAACTTATTGAGCTTAATCAAGTAGACATGTAATCCCTTTCTAACTCCCTTTATAATCAGAGATGCTTTGGCCAATTGAATTTTCGGCTTTCCAGTCTTACCTTGAGTTGTGACCAATTCCCCTTCAGAGTTTCGAAAGGAAACTTGGCCCTTTCCACAATAAATATGGGCATCCTTAGGTTTAAGCCAATCCATTCCGAGTAAACACTCATGGATACCTAGGTTCATGACTCCGAATTTGACAGAAGTCGTCTTTCCTCCCAGAAAGAATTCCACCTTAGCAGTGTGCCTGATACAAGTGACCTATACAAGTGACCTCCCGACCATTTGCTAATTCCACAAGCAAGGTAGGTGCTTCTACTATGGCTATTCCTAATCTTCTTGCACAAACTGGTGAGATAAAGGAATGTGTACTGCCACAATCAATCAAGGTCTTGAAACCTTTACCTTGATAGTCCGATGGTGTCTGAATCACCGAAAACTGGAGATTCGGGTCTTTCTTGTGAAGAGCGGTATGGACTATTGCCCTTTCAAACACTGCTTCCATGGTGGATCTTCTTCTTTGCACAAATCCCTGTTGGCAACACAGGCGGTTCTTCCTCTGCCTCGGGTAGCGGCTCCCTGGCCACGACCAGTTCCTTAGAAAGGTGCTTGACGATGTCCTCCACCAAGCTTGGGACATTTCCTCTTGAAATGACCAGGCTCTTTGCAGTGGAAACAACGGAGATTTTGGCCATTGCTTTGGGTAGGGACAAAGCTGTTGGTATTATTAGTCCTTGCTCTCTTTCTTTGTCCCCAGTTTTGATCTTGAACTTTCTTTGCTTGGGGCCTATATGCTCCTCTGTTCTGTTCATTATAAGACCAAGTTTTGTTACTTCTTAGCGCAGCTCGAATGAGTGCATCCTGTAGATCTGTTGGGCACATAGATTCGAGTCCGGTATTCACTAGTGGGTTTAAACCAACACAAAATTTTGACACCTGCTGTGTCATGTCCATCTGTGGTGCATACTTAAGAAGTGAGATGAATTTTGAGTAGTATGCGTCAAGAGTGAGTCCCAGTTGTTTCAGCTCGTAGAACTCATTCATTTTCTATGTGCGATACGCAGGTGGTAAGTATCTTCCTTGTACAGCTTTCTTCAGCTTTTCCCAGGTAACGGATCCTTCCTAGATCCCTTGATCTCTGCACCATTGCTTCCACCAGAGCCTGGCTTCGCCAGTGAGCTTTAGTTTGGCAAGCATAGCCTGGTTTCCGGGTGCAGTACTGGCTGCTTCAAAGTAATCTTCCATGGAATCTATCCAAATCTCAGCATCCGCTTGGACAGTCCTACCTTTCTCGTCAAATTTTGGCGGCTTGATTTGCTTGAGAAGAAACTTCTTCTCCTGGATCACGGCAGTACTTGATGTAGGGGGTGAATTGGAAATCTGTACCTGGGGTTGTGCTTGGATAGAGGTTTCTTAGCATTATAACTCGCTAGTCGTTATGATTTGATGGGCTGAAAATCAAAGATGTTGAGAGTGCTTTATTGACTGAGAAAATCAATAGCAAAAATAATTATGCTTCCCACTCTTCACATGCATTGACCGTTAGAGGTGGCAGACATGGCATGCATGATAATGATCATAAGGGTAGGGACTCTCAGAAATCCAAGTCCAAGTCACATAGTCGCAGTAAGTCCCGTGGACGGAAGTCTGATCTTACCTATCATTATTGTGGGAAAGCAAGACATATTAGGCCGCAGTGCCATAAAATGCACGATGATAAATGCAAGGAAAAGGGAAAGGAAAAAGTGCAAGAAAAGTCTTCCGAGCGTAGTATTGTACCTGCAAAGTCCAATGTGAAGATAGAAGAGGTTAATGTCATGTAGGCCACTGATTCAGATGATGATTACATACTTACAACTTCTTCATGCGATGCCATATAGGCTTTTGAGATACATTCTTTGTATGCGTAGTTCTGGCTCTTGGATTTGGGTGCATCCTTTCATGTGACACCCTGTAGAGATTGGTTTCATACCTATTGTACCATATTTAGTTCTATGCGTCTTGGTGATGGCAGGTCTCTTAACATTTTGGGCATTGGAGATGTTAGGCTACAGTTTCTTTTTGGCAATTCTTTTATTTTGCTTGATGTATGCCATCCACCTGCGTTGACTCGTAGCCTTACGTCAGCTGGACAGCTTGATCATGCAGGGTATTTTGTGTCTTTTGGAGACTCTGTATGGAAGATTACTCATGGCAGGCTTGTGCTTGCAAGAGGTGCCAAATCCAATAGCCTCTATCCCTTACTTGTATCTGGAGCTACATTATTGGATCATGTTTTGTCTATGGGGTCTATCCCCCATGTATCCCCTTGGCATGCTCGTTTGGGGCATATGTCTCTTAAAGGAATGAAAATGCTCCTTGCTTTGCAATATCTTCTGCCTTTCGACTCTTCGTATTTTGATTCTTGTGATCATTTTTTGTATGGCAGGCAGACTAGAAATATGCATAAAAAGTCTGGTAAGAAACGCATGGGTGAGCCCTTGGCTCTTGTGCACTCAAATGTATGTGGGCCCATGCCCTGTCAGTCACTTGGTGGGACAAAGTACTTTGTTACTTTCATAGATGAATACTCACGTAAGGTTTGGGCATATCCCATAAAGAGAATCTAATGTCTTAGACACATTTCAGCATTGGCTTGCATTGGCAGAGAACCAATCTTGGAAAAGGCTAAAATGCCTAAGGTCAGATAATGGGGGTAAGCATGTATCACGTGCTTTTGAGCAATTTTGTGATGAGCAGGGTATTAAGTGTCAGTTGACCGCCCCTTGCACCCCTTCCCAGAATGGTATGGATGAACGCATGAGTAGGACCATTTAGGAAAGGGTCCATAGCATGCTTATCCAGGCTGGCTTACCGTTGCACTTTTGGGTTCAGGCAGTTACAACTATAGTGCATCTTATTAACAAGTCGCCTAGCAGTGGCATTGACTTTCAGGTTACAGAGGAGGTATGGGCAGGCAAGCCCCCCTCTTATGATCAATTGTGTGTCTTTGGATGTGAGGCATTCTGCCATGTGCCCAAGGACAAACGCAATAAGCTGGATCCTAAAAGTGTCAAAAGCATTTTCATTGGCTATGCAGATATAGGAGAGATGGGCTACTATCTATGGGATTGGCAGGTGCGAAAAGTGATCCGCAACCATGATGTCATCTTGCATGAGGACAAAATGCATATGTAGCCTAAGAAAGTGGTTGAGGTACGCAAAGTTATCTTTCAGGAGGAGCCACATGCTCCCGTTCAACCCGCTCCACGGCCAGCTACACAACGTGCAACATCACTTGATGCTCATGGTCCAGATGCTAGACATGCTGATGTTAGACAGGATGTCGGTCATGTAGTAGAGCCTGGGTTGAAGCACTCTACTAGAGATAGACAACCTCATGACCATTTTGCACCCTGTATGGATTATGTACTGGTTACAGATGTAGGAGAGCCTCTCACTTATGATGAGGCTATGCACAGGGGTGATTGTCACTCTTGGGAGAGGGCTATGCAATCTGAGCTTGACTCATTGCATAAGAATGAGACTTGGTATTTGGTTTCCTTGCCTCAAGGTAAGAAGGCTTTGCCATGCAAGTGGGTATACAAGTTAAAAAGTACCCCTGGACACCCCAAGCGGGCATACAAGGCTTGATTGGTTGCTAAGGGTTTTAAGTAAGAGCATGGTGTTGACTTTGATGAAGTCCTTTCTCCTGTGGTCAAGATGACCACCCTATGCTTAGTCTTGGTCTTGATTGCATAGCTTGACCTGGACTTATACCAAATGAATGTCAATACAGCTTTTTTACATGGGGACTTGCATGATGAGATTTACCTGGAGCAGGCTAAGGGCTTTGCAGACCGTACAAGGAACACCTAGTGTGCAAGCTAAAGAAGAGTCTATATGGCTTGAATCAAGCACCTAGGGAATGGTACCATAAGTTTAATGCATTCATGCAGTCACAGGGCTACAGCCACAGTGCTATGGATCCGTGCTTGTACACGAAGAAAGCCTGTGATGGTTCTTTACTGATTTTGGTACTCTATGTGGATACCATGCTTTTAGTAGGGACAACTCATGAGGAGATAGATGCTCTTAAGGCTCAGCTCAAGAAGAGCTTTAAGATGAAAGATCTGGGACTGGCCTCTCATCTACTTGGTATGCGCATTACGCGCAATAGATCTCAGGGAATACTCTATATGTCATAGAGGGACTACATTCATAAAGTGCTTAAGCGCTTCTGCATGCATGATGTTAAGCCTATTAGTTGTCCATTACCTTCTCATGTGAAGGTTTCATAGGCCAATTTTTCGCAGACAAATGAGCAGAGGGCCAAGATGGCCAAGATTCCCTATGCATCAGCCATGGGCAGTCTTATGTATGCCATGATAGCCACCCATCCAGATATAGCTTTTGCAGTTGTCGTTGTGGCATGTTATACGGCTACACCTAGCAAGAAACATTGGGATGCCATGAAGGGTATCATGAGGCACGTGAAGGGCATAGCAAATATGTGTCTTTGTTATGGCAGCCAGGATACAGGAGTCGTGGGGTACACTGACTCTGATTATGCGGGACATGCAGATAGTAGGAAGTCCAATTCTAGCTATGTGTTCACTTATGCTGGAGGGGCTATCTCTTGGATGTCTAGGGCGCACAAGTGTATGGCCCTTTCTACTACAAAGGCCAAGTATATTGCAGCTACAGAGGCTTGCAAGGAGGCTATCTGGTTAGGCCATTTGATTGTAGACCTTGGTATGACAGATATTATGCCTGCACTGCATTCAGATTCTATGAGTGCCATTCAGTTGGCCAAGAATCTGATCTTCCATGTGAAGAAGAAATATATTGAGGTGAAATATCACTTCATTCACGAAGTCGCTGAGAACAGGTTTGTTGACCTTGTCAAGATTCCGACTGAGAAAAATCCTGTAGACTTGCTCATGAAGAGCCTCACTACCGAGCGCTTTGCCTTCCTGAGGAGATTGATAGGCATTGGATGAGATGATGTCTTTTTCCTCATCATGTTGTACATGTGTACATGTTGTACTGTCTTTTCTTTTCTCTCTCATAGGGCAGATTTGCCTTTAAGTGGGTGGTTGTTGGAGGTAAAGGCACCTCCACCTAGCCGCCCATGTATTACTACACTGACAGTACCCACCACTGCACACTGCAAGTGGCGGGCGCCCATCACAGTCACTTATTCTTTATTCTTTTAGTGATAGTTTGAATAAAGGAAGGCCCTACCACACATTGTGGTTTTTGGAGTTTCCACTTTTGAGCCTCTCTCTCTCTCTCTTGGCTCTTGCTCTCCATCCATCATAGCTCTCACCGACAAGCTTCTTCCTCCTGGGTTCCACTTCCCTTTCACTCTGTTCCCCTCCATCTTCCTTTGGCACTCCCTTTGTCCTTACTCAGTAGAGCACCCATCCACTCGCTACCCCATTCCACACCCTTTGAACATTCATTTTATCAATATTTTCTTATACTGCTAAACTGCTCTCACTAGGCTAGTGAGGTCTGTCAAGACCTTCTATCTAACAAATGAGGCTAGGATCGCTAGCCATCTACCTCCCATCCTAGAGGCCCAATTTTTTCAATGCTATCAAGATGAACACCCTCAATTATCCATTTGGTAGCAAACATACCACCAGCTACACGCAAGTTTTTGTGAGAACCTCTATCGCAAGGGAAAGTGCCACCTAGCATACTAGCCACTAAGTGCTAGACTATATGTGCCCACTATCACCATGGCAGCAACTAAGAACAGTGTTGATAAATCCATCTGATCCTCCTTCACATGCCTCCTCCCACTCCATTCAGCATCAATAATGCTACTCAACCTTGTCTCATTCTGCAATTTCTATTGTTTAAAACCTTTAGTCATCAAAGACTATAAAGTAAGGATTCTAAACCTACAATAATCAACCTTCTCTAAAGCTCTTTCACATGCATCTTCTTCCTATCCTAATATGGCATTTCCACCAAGATCCTTATCCTACCATACACACAAACACTTCTTATTAATTTTTTTTTCTATCCATTTTCTTTTTCTTTTTTTCAATAAAATCTACACTCCTTTTCCTTTTCCAAAACACATGAATTGGGTGGTAGAATCCAATTCAATATCCTTTGTAAGGGTTTACTTTACTTATACATCAACATTGGGTTTTCTTAATGAGCTTATGATGTGGTTGTGTTTCAACCTGTGTTGAGTGCATGATCTCATTCCTATGTGCAAGTTGGTTAGGATCTGTATCTTTTGGTATTTGCTTGTGGTTTTATTTGGCATACTTTTAACCCTAGGCTCAATGTCCTAGTTGTGTGTTTCTTTTTGTGTGTTATTCCCTTCCGTGCCTAATTTCAATTCAGTGATCAAAGAAGAAAATGAAGACCTATGATGAAGATGAATATTAGTTTGAACTAAGCAATGTTCTTTTTTCATTTGTTCACAAGGATGCTTCACATTTAATACAGGAGGAATGATAACCTAAAAATGTGTGCAAATAAAGGCACAAAAATGTGCTCGTTAATATTATGGAAGAATCTTTTGTAAAATGGCATCTTGCTTTTTTACTCTTTGTCAAAAATTGTCTATAAAACAATGTAATACCATGATATTGTATAGTTCAAAGGCTCACAAGTAAAAATGTTGAAAGAAAAAGGAAGGTCAACACCTTTGGTCCCATTCCAAAAATGAGGGATCTCAAGACTTTAGTCTATGTATGCAGGTTGATTTTCATAATGCAATAAGGGAAAAGGAGCAGGTTTGTCAAGTGATTTGAGGAGGTGGATGGTTGAGGGTGGTTGGAACCCCCCTTGTCCTAAATCCTATATGCACGGTGAGTCAAAATGCTACTATCCAACTACTATAAAGCATTGTACTTGGCTATCACTTTCAGTGAGTTGAATGCAATATAACATGATGCTTTCTTCTTTTAGTTAGTGTCACTGTCAGTGTCTTACGCAAGATTTTGTTTATGAGTCCAAGCTTCCATCTTGCAACCTAATTCACTCGTGTAGTAGTCAGTCCATTGTCTATGTCATCATGAGTCTTGTATTCATCTTCCAACCTCCATAACTCCTGCCATACTCTAGATCTATCTTTATAACATGGTATCAAAGCTCAACTAAGCATGGCTTAGCTCTAATCTAATCCTCCATTATCTCTTTACCTCTGGTCAATTTATTGTTAGCTCATGGTTTCATTTCTCACCTCCATCCCACTTTATCTTCTTGTATGCCATAGTAGCTAAATTGGACCAGCAACACTTGGAGCCTTCATAACTCTCTCTACAAGCCATATCTCAACTCAATTTCTTCTCTAGAGTTTCTCTACAATTCAAAATTGTTCATCCCATAAAAAAATTTGAGCCGATTGATGCACAGAGTAGCCAGCATTGTGTGATTCTGTCTTCGATGTCATATCTACACATGTTTACTATCATATGGCATGATCTACCTCTGTGCATCATGATACACCCTACGATTATAGGGCATTTGAAGCCCATTGTTTGAGCTCTCTCCCCACTAGAGGGTTCTTCAAGTGATTTACTACAACCCCTACTACAATGAAAAAACCATATCTGCAAAAAACCCTAAACAGACACTCCATAGCCAAGTACTCTTCAAGCTCTTTTCCACTTCATTTTCTCACTAGTTCCAACACATTGAAGGTTTTGTCACTTAGATCTGAAGTTCCTAGCAAGTCAAACCTCAAGAAGAAGATTTGGAGTAACCCACTTGAACTCAAGCGGTCCATCTAAAGATCAAGAAGACCACCCAAAATTTAGCATCATAGAGCCTGACATCAAGCTAGTATCTCTTGATACTAACCTAGTGCTTCTTGGCACTTCTGCCTTTAGCACTTCAAGATCAACTCTCTTACTTGTTATACTCAGTTATTGGATGTTGATCCTTGGCCATACTAATGACAAACATGAAAATCTTTAAAATGGATGCTTCTCATGAAGAGTGACATTACTCATGTTGCTCATTCCCACTACATGCAAGATTTGCTTGATCCATTTGTAGGAAAACATGGAGTTGCTTACATCAAAGAGCAATCAATGAATCCATTTGAAGATTTTTAAGGAATTGCAACTACCTTGGACATCATACAAAGCCCTTTGCTTGAGAGGGACATGAAGACTAATGCAAGCAAACAAGAAGACTAGAAGGACCATGAAGAAGAGGACCAAATAATCAATGCAAGCAAAGTGCTGAAGAAGAAGGAGAACAAGAACAAGAACAAGAAGATCAACCATGAAGACATTAAAGCTACAAGAAAAGTGAAGGATAACAGGGAAAATGAACAAAAGATCTATGCTAAAAGAAATGCTAAAAACTACAAGAGCTTACTGGTCCTTGATCCAAAATTTTACTAAACTTTTTTGTTGTATGTACTTGCCTCTAATGCTCCTTTCATAAGCCATGAAAAACCCCTCATGCAGCCTATGCATAACAGCCTCTACACACATAGTGAGGACTTTTAATAGCCCCTAGATGTCAGCCATGTTTTTGGTACCCACACTTAGCCTTTTCTGCAGCAGCCTATGGATGATTACCATGTTTATGGCATACCCACACTTAGCAAGGTTCTAGACATGGCAGCCTCTATACACTTAGTGCCTTTTCACAATTGTGATTGAGCAAGGGTGTTTAGAGTTTGGAAATCACACCCGTTTGTATGCCTCTTTGTATGGAGGAGCTATAAGGCAAGAGACATGCAAGCAGTCCTGAATCCCATATGCACAATGAGGCAAAATGCTACTATACAACTACTATAAAGCGTTGTACTTGTCTATCACTTTTAGTAAGTTGAATGCAATATATCATGATGCTTTCTTCTTTTAGTTAGTGTCATTGTCAGTGTCTTACACAAGATTGTTTTTATGAGTCCAAGCTTCCATCTTGGAACCTAATTCACTTATGTAGTAGTCAATCCATTGTCTATGTCATCATGAGTCTTGTATTTATCTTCCGAACTCCATAGCTCCTGCCATGCTCTAGATCCATCTTTCTAACACCCCTTTCCCTTTATCTTCTCCTTTCATGCTTCATTTATCTCTCTCTTTCACTTTGGCACAACTCTTATTTCTTTTTCTTTTTTATTTCCCTCTCACGCTAAATTGCAAGATCTAATGGAGAGTGAGGAAGAGGAAGAGAGTAGTAAGGATGGAAGAATTTCCCAATTTCTTGTGTATTTTGAGAGATGGTTTCTTGGTGAAGAAGAGAGTTTTCTTGCATGTTTTTATGGCCAACAAGTGTACTTGCAACCTCTACCTAGCTAGTTCATGGTTCATTTTGTGTTGTGGTAGGGTACCCTTCACCTTGATACCCATACATACCATGTTGTCCATATATACCATGTTATATATTTACCCCATGTTGCACATTGTAAATGTGTTGTCCATGCATATCATGGTGTCCATTATTTCTTCCATGCTAGCAATTATTCCCATGCTATCCATGATTGGGCTAAGCCACGTAAGTGCCATTGGGGCTCCTGAAGAGAGTGAGAGAGCTTCTATCAATGGTGGGTGGGGGTCTCAATAGAGGTTGTTGGGGGTAAAGGCGGCTTCGCCTAGCCGCCCATGTATTACTACACTAACGGTACCCGCCACTGCACATTGCAGGTGGCAGGCTCGTCACAGTCACTTATTCTTTATTCTTTTAGTGACTATTTGAATAAAGGAAGGCCCAGCCACACATTGTGGTTGTTGGAGTTCCCACTTTTGAGTCTCTCTCTCTCTTGGCTCTTACTCTCCATCCGCCACTGCACACTACAGGTGGGGGGCTCGTCACAGTCACTTATTCTTTATTCTTTTAATGACTATTTGAATAAAGGAAGGCCCGGCCACACATTGTGGTTGTTGGAGTTCCCAATTTTGAGTATCTCTGTCTCTTGGCTCTTACTCTCCATCCGCCATAGCTCTCACCACCAAGCTTCTTCCTCCTGGGTTCCACTTCCCTTTCAACTGGTATCAGAGCAAAGGCATTGGATCTTGCCTGGCATTCTCTTTAGCCTAGATTTGAATAGCTTCAACCCGAGCTTCAATGGCAGCCATGGCACCTTCATTTGCAGGTATGTTTTGATCTCACACCTCCTCCCGGAGCTTCCAGACCTTCATCGACTTCTTCCCGGGCTGCATTAGAGCCCCCTCAACATTGCCAAGGGGATTGTTGAAGAGCCCCTAGCCCCCATGAATAGCCAATGCAAATTTTGACGCATTTTTAGGGGGCTAGGCTGACCTGCTCCTGCCATTTCCCTGCTCTTCCTCAACTTCCCAGCACTCTTGGCAATCTTCTTGACCATTATTGGACTCCCCGGAATTAGTGCTTGGCTCCTGATGATTGATTTGAGTGCTTCCCCCTTCATCCCTTGCTATATACAGAGTCCCAACATTGTCAAAACAGGGCAATACTTGACATTTACTATTCGATGCTTCTTGGCATTACCCGTTTGATGCCTATTCATGCTCGGTGATGCTCGGATGTTATGGGATGCTATGTCTATGCTTTGGGACTGATTTGAAACATATTTGAGCACCATTTGAGCTTCATTTAATAGTAAATTGCTTGTTGTAATACAGTGGGCTGAAGCTCATTTACTTGGTGTATGCATTGGTTCATGGATTATGGGGTGCTTACTGGAGATTTGAATGATCATACTGATGTATTTAGAGGTTGTCAAATGCTTCTTCTTGGTTTCGGAATGCTTTTGAGCTTAGAATAGGCTCCGTCTTGGTTTTCATCACTGGCATTTGGCTTCAATTGGCATACTTTGGACCGATTTTATGCCTATTGTCACTACTTGACATTTAGGCTTCTTGCATTATGCTTTGGTTAGATATGGATGCCACTTGGTTTTCCCATGCTTGACACTTACTTGGAGCTTCATCTTCAGATGTATTTGAGAATTTTGGATCTACTGGGCATTACATTTGGTTGTTAGTTACATGTTTTTTGAATGCTTTCAGGCTTATGCTTTATGGGTCTAAGATAGCTTGGGATTTATGCTCCGGATGTACCCTACTAGGATTTGGCATGTTTGATGCTATGTATTCGATATGTTAGAGCATCGCTTGCTCTCTTTGCATCTGACTTTACTTCCAGTGGGAGCCTCTTGGTATATTCAGATGTACACAGAGTCTTATTTACACTTGAGCTTGAGCTTGTGGGATAGTTACATGCATTTGCTCTCTTGAGAGCTTTATGTCTGCAGTTAGTCTGTAGTGGGCTGATTTGATACGCCTATTGGGGCCGGCACCTATCTCTATCACAGGTTTGTTATTTTTTTATGCATCTTGGATGGTTATGTATTGAGCTTCTTGCTCTGTCAGTTGTGCTTGTGCTTGGTCTCTTCTCTTACCCCGAGACCCATTACATGCATGACTTCTAGACCTATGAGATGTCTCTTGCCTGACATGTTATTGGTTTGACAGTTCTTGGTACCTTCTTGCCCCTTGACAATCACTGTTGGATCTATATTGCTACCTGGCAATTGCAGTGACATATGTATCAGTGATTGCTTCACTTTGGGATAGTTTTACATACTGCTGTCATTTATTCCAACAAGCTGAAATCTGCAGATTTTGAGCACTTCTATGAGGGTAATGCTTACTATTTGATGTTATCTTGGTCATATTTGGTGGGCAGGTGCTTCTCTTGGTGAAATCCACCCTTTCAGCCAATTTTAGCAGTGGTTTTAGTGCATTTTTTGCTAATTACAGCAACCTACAATTTTGCTTTTTTGCTTTGATTTGGGATAGTATGGCTGGTCATCTGAAAGATAGAGCTCTCTTTAACATTGCCAAGTTGGATGGTACCAACTATAGGTATTGGACATCCCAAATATGGCAAGTTTTGGTGCAAAAGTTGCAGATTAAACCCTTACGTTTCAAGGGTGTTAAACCTAAGGATATGGATGATGATGTTTGGATGGAAGTTGATGAGCTATGCAAGTCTACCATTATTTTGTCACTCTCAGAAGAGTTCCATCATAATGTTATTGAAGATGAAAATCAGAGTGCATGCAATTTATGGGAGAAGATTCAGGAGCTCTATGCACAGCAGAGTCCTACATCACAGATGTATTGGCTGAAGCAGTTAATGGACCTGCGCATGAAGGAGGGGACCTCCCTTTCATCTCATTTCAATCTATTTCATGCTATCATGAAGAGTTTGTTGTCGCATGCTATTGAGTTCAAAGAAAGCTTGCACCCATTTTTTCTGCTTGGCACCTTGCCTAAATCATGGGATGTCTTCCATACTGCCATATGCAACAAGCTTGATGGGCTGAAAATCAAAGATGTTGAGAGTGCTTTATTGATTGAGAAAATCAACAACAGAAATAATGATGCTTCCCACTCTTCACATGCATTGACCATTAGAGGTGGCAGACATGGCAGGCATGATAATGATCATAAGGGTAGGGACTCTCAGAAATGTAGGTCCAAGTCACGTAGGCGCAATAAGTCCCGTGGACGAAAGTTTGATCGTACCTGTCATTATTGTGGGAAATGAGGACATATTAGGCTACAATGCCATAAAATGCACGATGATAAGTTCAAGGAAAAGGGAAAAGAAAAAGTGCAGGAAATGTCTTCTGAGCATAGTATTGTACCTGCAAAGTCCAATGTGAAGATAGAAGAGGTTAATGTCATGCAGGCCACTGATTCAGATGATGATTACATACTTGCAGCTTCTTCATGTGATGTCTTATAGGCTTTTGAGATACATTCTTTGTATGCGCAGTGCTAGCTCTTGGATTCGAGTGCATCCTTTCATGTGACATCCTGTAGAGATTGGTTTCATGCATATCGTACCATATCTAGTTCTTTGCGTCTTGGTGATGACAGGTCTCTTGACATTGTGGGCATTGGAGATGTTAGGCTACAGTTTCCTTCTGGCAGTTCTTTTGTTTTGCACGATGTATGCCATGTACCTATGTTGACTCGCAACCTTATATCAGCAGGACAACTTGATCATGCATGGTATTTTGTGTCTTTTGGAGACTCTGCGTGGAAGATTACTCATGGCAGGCTTGTGCTTGCAAGAGGTGCCAAGTCCAATAGCCTCTATCCCTTACTTGTATTTGGAGCTACATTGGATCATGTTTTCTCTCTGTGGGATCTATCTCTTATGTATCCCTTTGGCATGCTCGTTTGGGGCATATGTCTCTTAAAGAAATGAAAATTCTCTGTGCTTTGTAGTATCTTCCGCCTTTCGACTCTTCGCATTTTGATTTTTGTGATCATTGTTTGCATGGAAGGCAGACTAGAAATACACATAAAAAGTCTGGTAAGAAACACATGGATGAGCCCTTGGCTCTTGTGCACTCAGATGTATGTGGGCCCATGCCCTGTCAGTCACTTGGTGGGACAAAGTACTTTGTTACTTTCATAGATGATTACTCACATAAGATCTAGGCTTATCCCATAAAGAGAAAATCTGATGTCTTAGACACATTTCAGTGTTGGCTTGCATTAGAAGAGAACCAGTCTTGGAAAAGGCTAAAATGCCTAAGGTCAGATAATGGGGGTGAGTATTTATCACATGCTTTTGAGCAGTTTTGTGATGAGTGGGGTATTAAGCATCAGTTGACTGCCCCTTACACCCCTTCCCAGAATGGTATGGATAAACACATGAATAGAACCATTCAAGAAAGTGTCCATAGCATGCTTAGCCAGGCTGGCTTACCGCAACACTTTTGGGCTAAGGCAATTACTACTACAGTGCATCTCATTAACAGGTCACTTAGCAGTGGCATTGACTTTCAGGTTACAGAGGAGATATGGGCAGGCAAGCTCCCCTCTTATGATCATTTTTGTTTCTTTGGATGTGAGGCATTCTACCATGTGCCCAAGGACAAACACAATAAGATGGATCCTAAAAGTGTCAAGTGCATTTTCATTGGCTATGTAGATGTAGGAGAGATGGGTTTACCATCTATGGGATCCGCAGGCGCGGAAAGTGATCTGCAGCCATGATGTCATCTTTCATGAGGAAAAAATTCATATGCATCCTGAGAAAGTGGTTGAGGTACGCAGAGTTATCTTTCAGGAGGAGCCACGTGCTCCCGTTCAACCTGCTCCACAGCCAGCTACATAGTGTGCAGCATCACTTGATGCTCATGGCCAGATGCTAGACATGCTGATGTTAGATAGGATGTTGGTCAAGCAGCAGAGCCTGGGTTAAGCCTCCTAACCATTTTGTGCCCTCTATTGATTATGTACTAGTTACATAACCAAGAGAGCCTCTCACTTATGATGAGGCTATGCACAGGGGTAATTGTCACTCTTGGGAGAGGGCTATGCAATCTGAGCTTGACTCATTGCATAAAATGAGACTCGGTATTTGGTTTCCTTGCCTCAAGGTAAGAAGGCTTTGCTATGCAAGTGGATGTACAAGCTGAAAAGTACCCTTGGACACCCCAAGTCGGCATACAAGGCTTGATTGGTTGCTAAGGGTTTGAAGCAGGAGCATGGTGTTGACTTTGATGAAGTATTTTCTCTTGTGGTTAAGATTACCACCCTACACTTAGTCTTGGCCTTGGTTGCACAGCTTAACGTGGACTTTGACCTAGACTTGTATCAGATGGATGTCAATACGACTTTTTTACATGGGGACTTGCATGATGAGATTTACATGGAGAAGCCTAAGGGCTTTGCAAACCCTGGCAGGGAACACCTAGTGTGCAAGCTAAAGAAAAGTCTATATGGCTTGAAGCACGCACCTAGGGAATGGTATCATAAGTTTGATGCATTCATACAGGCACAGGGCTATAGCCATAGTGCTATGGATCCGTGCTTGTACACGAAGAAAGCCCTTGACAGTTCTTTACTGATTTTGGTACTCTATGTGGGTGACATGCTTTTAGCAGGGACAGCTCATGAGGAGCTAGATGCTCTTAAGGCTTAGCTAAAGAAGAGCTTTGAGATGAAAGATCTAGGACATGCCTCTCATCTACTTGGTATGCACATTACGTGTGATAGATCTCAAGGACCACTCTATCTATCACACAGATGGAGTACATTCATAAAGTCCTTGAGTGGTTCCTCATGTAGGATGTTAAGCCTATTGGCTGTCCATTACCATCTCATGTGAAGGTTTCACAGGCCGATTTTCCGCAGACAAATGAGCAGAGGGCCGAGATGGCCAAGATTCCCTATGCATTAGCCATGGGCAGTCTTATGTATGCCATGATAGCCACCTGTCGAGATATTGCTTTTGCAGTTGAGGTTGTGGAACATTATATGGCTACACCTAGCAAGATACATTGGGATGTCATGAAGCGTATCATGAGGTACTTGAAGGGCACAGCATATATGTGTCTTTGTTATGGAAGCCAAGATACAGGAGTCGTGGGGTACACTCACTCTGATTATGCAGGACATGCAGATACTAGGAAGTCCACTTCTGGCTATGTGTTCACTTATGCTGGAGGGGATATCTCTTGGATGTCCAGGGCGTAGAAATATACGGACCTTTCTGCTACAAAGGGCGAGTATATTGTAGCCATAGAGACTTGTAAGGAGGCTATCTGGTTAGGCAGTTTGATTGCAGACCTTGGTATGACAAATTCTATGCCTACACTGCATTCGAATTCTATGAGTGTCTTTCAGTTGGCCAAGAATCCGGTCTTCCATGCAAAGACAAACCATATTGAGGTGAGGTATCACTTCATTCGCGAGGTCATTGAGGACAGGTCTGTTGACCTTGTCAAGATTCTGACTGAGCAAAATCCTATAGACTTACTCACAAAGAGCCCCATTACCGAGCACTTTGCCTTCCTCAGGAGATTGATGAGCATTGGATGAGATGACGTATTTTCCTCATCCTATTGTACATGTGTATATGTTGTACTCTCTGTTCTTTTTTCTCTCTTGCTGGGGAAGATTCGCCTTCAAGTGGGAGGTTGTTGGGGGTAAAGGCACCTCTGCCTAGTCGCTCATGTATTACTACACTAACAGTACCCGCCACTCCAAACTACCAGTGGGGGCACCCGTCACAGTCACTTATTATTTATTCTTTTAGTTACAATTTGAATCAAGGAAGGCCCAGCCACACATTGTGGTTGTTGGAGTTCCCACTTTTGAGTCTCTCTCTCTCTTGGCTCTTGCTCTCCATCTGCCACAGCTCTTACTACCAAGCTTCTTCCTCCTAGGTTCCACTTCCCTTTCAGGTTGGCTACATGGATGATGAGAGATCTCAAGAGAAGCTCATCATTATTGCACAAGGACTCACCAACCTCATAAGTACTAGGGAAAATATCTTGGCTCCAAGGATATCCTATGGGCCATGTTTCGGCTCCAATGATGGAGGCCATTATGATTCATGCTTGGACTTGTTTCCCTTCTCTTGCACCAAAGTGGTGGCTAATTGGACTACAAGAATGGTGAGATGCTCCAATGTCTATTGAGTTCTAGAGTTGGAGAGGGACATTTTTTTGATTGCTAGATCAATATTAGAGAGCATTTGATGATTATTGGAAACCCTCTCATTGTGCCTCTCCATATGGCAAAGCTCATCCTAACATAGAGTGTGTTTGAGCATGCTTTAAGGGTCCATATCGGGCACCTCCTCTTTCATGTCACCATTATAATCTTGCACAAATCTAGGTTCATCACTCATTGAGGCCCTTGCATCTCTAATCTAACTCTAGACCTCATTCTAGGCCTTGGCTCTACCTTTATGCCCTTCCATCTTAGTGCAATCTACAGGACTCACTGTTAATTAAACGAGTGTAACTTCTAGTAGCTAAATCTAATTGAGGATATGTTTGATTCAAATCAAATATTATGGTTCCCTCTTTGAGTTGAGAAATTGATCTTTGTGACAGAAAATGATCAAATAATTTTGTAAATGAATCTCTATGAGTGTTATTTGCACTATGTCCAAAATGACCACTACGCACAAAAATGGCAATATCTTCTAGATTGTACATTCGATAGGGATTTTTTAATTCAAATCAAAGGAGACAATTTCCTCTTCAAGATGAGCTATTTTTTCCCTCCCATATTTAATATAGAATTTATTGCATCAAGATTTTTATGACTACCCCGAGATTTCTACAACTAGCACACTGCCTATACCAGCCCAATTTGTTACTGTTTGAGAAACTTAAGGACTAAAAAGCCTAAGCATCATGGTATCCAGCATATGTATCACAATGAGCATGGATCCACATACATCTAATCATCAATTTATTTGAGGACCATTGCATATGAAGATCTCAATGCCATACATCCCATATTGACTACGTTCATGTCAATTTAGGGAATCCACCTAAAGGAAATCATCGATATAATGTGCATTCAAATGATATTAAGAAATACCCTTCATTTATATTCTATAAGATCTTAAAATTACCCCTTTTACTTTACTAAACTTACGTATTTTTTTCAAATTGTAATCTAACATGCCTTTGGTAAATATAATCATGTAAATCTTACGAAATATAATACCCTTTCTTTTGAACTCACATGGTATCTTATATGTTCTATAAGATGGACCCCTTGAGCATGTCATATATATATATATATATATACTCTTTGTGTGTGTGTGTGTGTGTGTGTGTGTGTGTTTATCAATGGATGTGCCTCATATTTGGGTATTTGTCACCAAGAATGGATTAATCATGGACTGTACCTGCACTTGCATACAAGTAGCAGGCTCCTGATCACTATGGGGTGGCAAAGTTCCCATTTGCCTGGGTGGTGTGGTAAGGGAGGGTCACATCTCTTTTGGCTTACCACCTTGCTTGGCATCAGCATTTTCCTCAACCAAATTATAAATAGCAAAAAAAATTAGTTAAGAAACCAACATGAAATGCATTCAATGAAAAATGAGCTTTGGGCTTTTCATGAAATTCATAGAGAATGGATAATAGTTTGGGTGAGAGAGGGGCTTACCTTGGTAGTCTAATGACTCACTAAATGCCAACTTACCCTTTACAATGGCTCAATATTTTCTTTTAGGATCCAATCAATAAACAGGCCACGAGGGGATGTTAGAGGTGAGCATCAACCAAATGATCCAATTTCTCATGTGGCTGATTGGCATTCCTCATGTAGTAGTATAGGCACTCAAGCTATTGATTTCAATGAGATAGTATACAATCAGTGAAGGACTCTAATACAACGTAACATTCAATCCTTAAATCTCTCCAACAAATGGATTTAGCTTGAAAATTCCATTAAAGTGAGATATTATGATTCAATTAGCATACCTCTTCAATGCTTAGAGTAGATGGATGAATCTTAACCAATCAAGAGGCCCAACTCCTCCACAATTCAGCCTAGGAAAGCAAGATACCTTCAAGGAGTCATAATTTTTTATTATTTAAGTCATGCAATGATTGTGCTCTCTTGAGCTTGGTCTATCTTATTCAAGAATGGAAAGCTTTAGGTGAATCTATCATGGCTATCCATGAAGAATATTTGCATTCAAAGCTCCATGTCTTCAATCCTATCCAACTTAGCCAAGAATGGTTAAAGAAAAGGTTTTGAAGGATTTGAGAGCTTGGCTTGAGCTTCAATGGCTGCCCAAAAGTGTCCACTATTGTGTGTTAGGATTTTCAGGATATCGAACCTCCAATGCTAAAGAAAGAAGGTCAAGATGCTAATCAAGAGAGAGGAAATAATTGAATGAGATGCTAGGAAGCTCTAGAAGTGAGAATGGCTAGTGAGAATGGGCTGGAGGGACCAATTTGATCAACCAAAATTTCCTATCAATCAATTCATAACTCAAAGTGAAGCTTGAGATACAAGTGATTTATTTCTAAAGTCTTCTAATGTCCTAGAGGAGGGGAAAGAGAGATCTTGGGGTTTCTTGATGAGAACATCTATAGCAACTCTCAAGAAATCTTGGCAAGTTATCTCTTAAATTTAGATTAAGAGTTGAAAACAAGCTACTATTTTTACCCCTTCTCCACCACATTGCTCCAACTCACTTCCCATAGCTGGTGTGGTCCTCAAGAAAGTTGACATCCCTACATGTAATACTCCTATCTACATGAGCTAGCTAGGGTTTTCATTGTTTTAAAAAGGAAAAAAGTAGATTTGAAAGGAAGAGAGAGAAAGGATCAAAGCGCTGTGCTCTAATACCAACAGTACTATAATGAAGGAGGCTGAGAGGAGAGAGAGAGAATGATCTAAAACAAGAGAGAGAAAGACTAGTACAAGAGAGAGAAAGATAAGAAGAAGATAGAGGATGCCAAGAAGAGGAGAGAGAATGTAGGCAAAGGCATGAAAGCTACAGGAGAAGATAAGAGTCTTCATTTTATAATACATGGATGCCCTAAATAGGGTCAATTACACATTTTATACCCTGGTTAGTGTGATTGGGTATGTAACCCTAGATCCCTTGCATTTCACTCTTTACATTTCTTTTTATAGTTGAAAAAAAAATTAAATCCATCTATTGTGTGATCTCAAATGAGCCAATCGATGATTAGTATCAATGATGTGAATGTTCATGTGAAACAACTTAAAGCCATGATAAGCCAACTCAATGTAGATAATAGTAATATAGACCTCTCAGTTTCTCTTCTTGAAATTTTGTTAGGAAAACTAGCCAATTCCAATCATTTTGAAGAGATAGAACAATCCATGGACCAAAATTTTGAGAAAATATTGAGTAAACTTCAATCCACTCAGTTCAAAGGAGATTATGCCTCACAAAAGATATTGGAAGCACAGATTGAAGCCATGGATGACTACTTCTAATCAGCCAATCTTTTAGAGTGAACACAATTTTCCATGGCCAAAATGAAATTGGTAGATGATGCAAAGATTTAGTGGAAGAATCTTTGTAGGGCTAAACAAATCAACAAAGCTACAAATACATGGGAAGCAATCAAGGGGAAGATTTCTAGTCAATATTTCCCCATCCAGTACAAGGTAGGAAAGATTAATGAATTTATCAACTTAACTCAATAGTAGAGAAATGTTAAAAAATACCGTAGTAAGTTTCTCAACTTTTCCAACTATGAACCCTTGGTGCAATAGGATCAAATGCTTAGCCGTTTTGTGCAAGGATTGGACTATCCCATTAATTTCCAACTAGTGTAATGGAGCCTAAGACCATTCAAGAATCTTATCTTATGGCAAAGATCTATGAAGATATGGATAAAGCAAATCCAAAAAACCACAATTTTAAGAAGTGTTCTTTCCTAAAAAGTAAATTTTTAACGGTGTTCTATGTTGTATTTTTAAGCCCTTGATACTCCAAACTAAATTACCTCATGCTAGAGCATGTTTTGGACCCAAACGTTGCACAAAGAAAATGCATGCTTAGATCTTAAGCCCTTTGCTTTCACTTTTAAATCTAAACTATATTTTAAACCTTATATTTTTTAAATTCTCATTCACAATTGCATCCAGCAAACCATTTTCTAACTTTTGTGATTGACTTTGATATCAGAAATTATCTTAGAGAAATTTTTTATTGTAGTATACTCAATTTCTAATAATTTTTTTGGTTGCATTGATATTGTAAAGGTAGTTTGTATGATTTGGTTTCAAGTGCCTATTTGATGCTTATGAATTATCAAGAAATTGTTAAATTTTATATACTTGTGATTTGAATCATATTTTTACTAGTTTGATGTTGATTTGACAATTTCTTGGCTTTGTGAGACACTCATATTACAATCAATTGGTCTTTCTCAAGGTTATAGTTGGGAAAATATTGGTATTTTTGTGTGCATGACAAATTGTAACTATTATAGCTTCTTCATCCACTTTAAACATGCATCACTTGATTTTGAAAATTTATATGGTCTTAATTTTTCTTATAAAAAAGAACAAATCTATAATGTATTGGTCTAGAAGTGGCAGGCAAAGCCAACAAAATGCAATGGTGTTAAGCCTTACAGAATGCAATGGTGTTAAGCCTTACAGAATGCATGTGGATGTATGAGAAGCAATGTATCAAGTGACACACTCCACTATCATGTAACACCCTCAAAGTCCTTTTATTTTAATGAAAAAGACATGACAATTAGTTCATTTTGTGTCATAACAGAAGTTTTGGTCACTTGAATGAGAAAGGAAGTGCTTCTTTGTCTGTTTATTGGTTGAAAAAACTCATTGATCTCTCTATGGAGGAGAGGGCTTCTATGTATAGCTATATTAATGATTTTGATACTAGTTTCATCCAATTTATATGATAGAAGATTAATTCTCATTATCAAGTGAAGATTGTGTCCTTCTTGGTCACCTTGCCTAAGAGTTGGGACAACTTTCAAGAATGCCATGAGAACGTCTCCAACTACATGCAGTTTTATGAGTGCTAATGTTGAGAGAAGTTTGCCCAATGAGGAGAGGAATAGAAATAATAATGCATGGTCAAAGAACTCTGATGTGAGCTCTACTATAGTCATTGTGAGAGAAAGGTCAAATAGGAGGGGGGAACTCTCATGAGAGAGGCAAGTCAAGAACTAGGTAGTATCATAGCAAGAAGGATATGGAATGCTTCTTTTGTAATAAGAAAATACATAAAAATAAGCATTGCTACAAGAACTAAGTAGTATCATAGCAAGAAGGATATGGAATGCTTCTTTTGTAATAAGAAAATACATAAAAATAAGCATTGCTACAAGGATAAGAATAAGAAAAAGGGAGAAAAGCATAATGAGGATGATGGAAAAAGGAAGAGAAGGGCAAGGCAAAGATAGAAGAGAAGAATGGGTGTAACAATGATGATGATGTCCTGTATGTTTTCTCTTTTGGTTATGTATTCTTGGTTTCCATGGATAAGAACATGTCATAGATTTGGATTTTGTACTCATGAGCATCATTCCATGACACTCTATATAGGGAGTGATTTACACTTATGATGTTAGGACATGAGGTTGTATCCATCTTGATCATAACTATGCATGGAGAACCATTGATATGGGAGATATACATTATTTACTGCCTATCTTCTTTGGTCTCCAAAATGTATAACATGCTCCAAACTTAAATAAGAGTGTAATTAGTATAGGATAGCTTGATAACTATGGTTATAGGGTAATCTTTTTAGGTCATGTATGAAAAATTTGCAAATGGTCTCTTCTTGTTACCAAAGGGTATAAAGTTGGTACTTTGTATCGTTTGCATGTTTATGGGGTTAAAGACAACGTTGTAGCTATCATTGAATAGTCATCCATAATTTTTTAATATCATTACTATTTTTTGGGACACATTCAATTATTGGAATGGAAGCTTTGTGCTATTTTCACATAAGAGAGGTGACGCTACGAGAAGATCAAAGTGTTTCAATTTAGTTTATAGTGATTTGTGTGGACCTATGTCCATGGTCTCAATGGAGCTTTATATTTTTTACTTTCATAGATGGTACCATGAGGAAGCTTTGGGCTTACCCTCCTTATAACTAGAGTGACATGCTAGATAGATTTCAAAAGTTATTGGTATTTGTAACACATCAGTCAAGCAAAAAGCTTCAATGCTTAAGAATTGACAACGTTGGTACATATACTTCTCATAACATTACAAAACCTTTTGCAAGTGGTGAAACCAAAGGAGACTCAATAGCTTCTAAAGCTCCTGCACAAAATGACATGGATGAGAAGATAAATAGGACTATTCAAGAAATGGTCTATAGTATGTTCTCTAATGGTTGTCTCCCTAATGGGTTTTGGGTTGAAGCTCTAAAGTGAGTAGTGCATTTGATCAATAGGCCCCCTAGCAAGCCATTGAATGGAAAATTTCTAAATGACTAGGGTACTACTTATGGGATCTTTAATCTAAGAAGTGTATGTTTTTGGGATATGGAGAGTCATGAGAATTGGGATACTAGTTATGGGATCTTGAATCTAAGAAGGTAGTACAAGCCATGCTATCATTTTTAGTGAGGAAATAGGTAAAAAATGATGTAAACTTTGATAGAAAAAAGGAAGAAGGACAAAAATCCAACAAGAAAATGTTTTGAGCTCCATTTCTCTTCTAGTATTTTTGAGTGAGCTAAGTCTTTTATGTCTTGTATGTATTTGGCATAGTAGCTCAAGAAACTCCTCCCACCATGCGATTCATGACATGGTATATGAGAGTGATACCATTGAGAGAGATTAGTTTTGAAGAATGAAGTAAATAAGGAGTAAGGATTCAAGCAAGCAAGAATAGGTAAGAAGCTCTTACATTCTCTCTCTTTCCCTAGGATAGTTATCTATGGAGGCAAGAGAAGCAAGGCAAAGCAAAAATCTTTAATTTTTGCGAGATTTGGTGTGCAAGAATAGTAGTATGTATTCTACATTTTAGGTCCCTTTTTAGCTCTGTAGAGTTTTGAATAATAGTTTCAAGATATATTGTACTTTCCACTATGTTAGCCATTCTTAAGTGCATAGGTTACAAATTACAAATCCATAAGTTTTAATATGTTTGTAGAAATCAAACAAAAGTTTTATATACAAACATATTGTAAATTATATATTTCTTTTAGCAATCTGTAAATGGTACCTAGTGTATGATTATATATGTCCTATGAAAGGTTACAAAATACTTTCTTAATACTCAATTTTACTGTAATAGTTGAGAATAGTGGAAATCCTATCATTAAGAAGCTAGACAAGTGTAGCTACCCATTATGGAAATTCTATGTGATAAACTTCCTTATCAAAAAATACCTCTATAAGTTTGTTTCAAGTGAATAAAAGGAACCAAAGCTAAGTGATCTTGTGACTATAGAAGAATTTAAGACACGGAAAGAATGGAATACAAATGACAAAATTGTAATGTATTACTTGTCTATGGTCATTGATAATACTATCCTAGGGCATATTAGAAACGTACGAAATTCACTTATTGCTTAAACAACCTTGAGAACATGTTTTCAGTAAAAACAAAGACATAGAAGATTCAACTCAAGCAAAAATTCAGTACTTTGAAGAAAAGAAATACAAAACTCATGTCGTTGCATTGCTTGCTACCCCCACCTCTCCTGACGGTTCCCTCATGCCCTCCCCTGCCCCCGCCCCTACCCATTGCCTTTGCTAGTGCCCCCTTCCCCGTCTGTGGCCCCCTATCTAGGCCCCGGCTTGTGGCTGGTCACCCTGCCCTGCCTGTCGCCTTGCCCCCACCCCCTAATCTAGACCCGCCTGTGCCCCCGCCCCCTGGCCATCATCCCCACATGTGCCCCTCGCCCCCCCGCCGCCCGTCGCCTTCACCTAGTGATGCTTACATGGCCATCACCCTGCCACGGTCCAAAAGCATGTCTGCCCTACCAACTCTACCCTCCCCCCCCGCCAGACAAGGCCCTGCGCCAGGCTGCCCTCCCCCAGCCCTCACCCCTCACTAGAGGGAAAGTTTTAAAAAAAGAAAAAAAAATAGCAATTCCCCCCTCCCCCCTCCAGTTGCTCCCTCCCCTTGCAACAACTCCCCCCTCCGATAGCACAACAGCATGATAGCTAGGTTCTCACCAAGGACGCGCAATGGAAACCTCTCATCAAATGTCGGTGCATTCTAAGAGTACCCCCAACTCAAGCACCTTGCGCATCATCCTCTCTAAGGAACAGCTCTTAACCATCCATGCCACAGAGCTAGAGTTGAAAGAAACAACGATCTTTAGTCAAGTTGTTGGACACTCCCCATCAAGGGTCGAGCTCTAGTCCACACAAATCGCGGAGGCAGTCCTCATGGGCCAAGGAATCTTCATGGTTCAACTCACCTTTGCGGGTGTAGCTCGTGAGCTAGTGGAGAGCGCACCCTATGCCTCCACAAAGGGGGTCATTTACATGGTTCCATGGTATAGCGGTTTCACAATGGAGACATTTGCCCTCCATAACAGATTTCTCAAACATCCAATCACCTTACTTTTCCACAAACTGATGATAGAGTACTGCCAGTTAGTGGAGGACTTTGGACGGATCTTCGGCACAGTTCTTCTTGCCTCCTTTACAAATGTAGTGATAGCTACAGGAGTCCCAAAGGTACGAGTGGGCGTGAAAGACACAAAGAGTATACCAAAGTTCTTGGAGATTGAGGCAGGAGGTCACTCCTTTAGGTAGCAAGTCATTGTGACTAGGCAACCAGGGCAATGCCTACACTGCTACCACAACTTAGGGCATCATGCAATAGATTGTACACGTTTCGGAGCCAAGGTGGCTTTGCTAACAGGCCTACAGGTGGATGCTGACGACTTCACATGGGTCCACAGATGACAGAGAGGGAAATGGTAGGGGGGTCGCAATCGGCAACTCCTCACATGCAACCTCGACAAAGCACAGAGTAGGATGGCGAGTGACAGTGCCTCGGCAAAGCACTTCACAGCCCGCCCCACCCATCAGAACCGCAATTCCCCACATCCACTACCCGTGCCATAGACTACCTAACCTGAGAGCCCAAACCCCCCACACCCACATCCCATGCCCCCCCCATTGACCTTGGCCCACAGCCCACCTTCCAGAGCCACCAACCCCCCCACACCCGCCATGTACCTCCGTCCATCCCACCATCCTTCGATCCTCTTCCCCCCCACCACCTCCCCTACCAAGCACCCCCTGATCCGCACCTAGTTCAGGTGATCCCCCCCAGACACACCCCCCCTCCTCCCACAAGAGGTGATAAGCCACACATGCCTACATCCTCCTTGCACCAATAGTCTTCCCCCTCCCACACAACCACTAGTTCATCTACCCCTACCGCTCGTCACACTTTCTCGAGACAAGCATAGTTGTTGCAACACGAGTTCTTCCGCAGTGGCCCATGGTCTTACCTGAGAGTTGCAGAGCACGGAGAGTTTCCACTACCTCTAGAGGTGGGGATCTTCGTGGTTCGTAAGTCAAGGAGGGGCAAGATCCATCTACTAGCACCATCGGATGGATCAAACTATGCTTTTTTCTTTCAGTCTTCTCACTCAAGGGATTGGACAATCACACAGATAGAGAAGTTGAAGAGTCAGGTGGCAGACCATACCTCCTAGTGGATGGGAGAAGAAGGACTAGCACTATTTGCACAACATTGGCCTGATTGCATGATGGACATTAACTGGTGGGCTGGTGTCAAGGTCCCACACTTGAGCATTATCTTTCAAGCCCCTCCTAGTGGAGAGCTCCAAGGGATGTGATCGAGTGGCCCATGGCATAGGTGGCCCATTTCTACGAGTGTATAGAGTAACGACTCTCAGCATGGCTGATAGATGCATTGATAGTACCACCTGGAGCATCTATCACCCCTATGGTCCCAGCCGAGGGCCACCATGGGGGACTAGAGTTCACCGTCTAGACATATGGAAAAGTATACTTGCATGCCCCATTTTTTTTCCTCCTCATCAGCAGCCTCCACACCGAACAGATGCATGTTCAGTCAGTCATAGGTTTCCCCATGAGCTTACACCTTGCATCTTGGAATGTGAATAGTCTCCACTATAGTGGGACACATGGTTCCGGGAAGTTGATTGTTCAACAAGATGTGAAACCTGTCCTTGCTAGATGGATTGACATCTTACTTCTACAGGAGCACAAGCTCACTCCCACCCAGGCTCACAGCAAGTAGGAAAGGTGCTCCCGGGCAGCTTGCACACTTACTAGGAGCATGCCATAGGTGCCGTGCTAGGAGTGGAGGTGTATGCACCTCTATTGGCCTGAGTCTCACCGCCTGTGTATGAGACTATAGGACGATAGTAGCAGGGAGGGTTCTATGGATTATATTTGATCTCGTGCCTTGGAGTCAATGTCTATGCCCCTACAAATGTTAGGGCATGCAGCATGTTCTAGGTGGACATCACAGATGAACTCCCAGAGGTGGACTCCTACATCATTGGAGGAGACTTCAAAAACGTGGAGGCTTTGGAGGACCAGTAGGGCAGAGGCAAAAACTACCAGGGCATGGCTGGGGAGGAGTAGGAGGCATGGGAGATCTTTCTACTAGTAGTAGGAGCACACGATGCCTAGAGAGACCCTGCCTTCCACAAGAGGGAGAGGTCATTGGACTTCTCTTGGGGATACACGCGGCTAGGTAGAGTCCTGCTAGAGTGGTTGGATAGGTTTTATATGGGAGATTGGGGAGGCTCTTCTGGGGGCCGAATTGGGCAGTTAGCAGGCACCACATTGTCCCCAACCATTACCAGGTTCTCTTGGCACTTGATCCCCTAGCATCCACCCTAGACACATGATCTTGCTCTAACTCGATCTATAGGAGGGAGGAGGTGAAGAGACAAATAGAGCAGATCTAGACCAGGAAGAGGGGTAGGAGATGTAATATTCTATTTAAAAAAATATTACTAGTCCGACTTTCCACACCTCGCGTGAAACTCATGCAAAGGTCAATTCCGGCATTGGAGTTACTGGCAGTTGATCTATGACCGTACGCGAGAAAAGGAGTACTCTGCATTGGTCAACCGGGGCCGAGGATCAAAAACCGCATCATCTACGGGGAAACATCCTCTTGGGAGCAGGTCAAGAGGATAATGATAGGTTGATTGCCAATTTTTTTATTTACCTTCCCCCAGCCAATGTGTGGCTGAGGAAAGGGGATGGGCTATTATGGGCAAGTGGAGGAGGTGGAAGGGAGGATACCATGCAAGGGGGCCACGTGGGAGGGAGCCCTCTCCCCCCTTGTCCTATATATACAACCTCTAAGGGGGGTAAGGTAGTGGTGAGAGAAGGAGGCCACGACAAACTATGGAGGCTATGCTTGAGGGAGTGGAGGAAGGAGTAGTAGAGCGACATCAAAGCTGCACTGTGTGAGCTGCCATCGAGCTAGAGGGAGCCACCAAATAATAGAACGCCGTCACCTGAGGCCTGAGGTCGCCGCCTGCTCAAGCCGGCAGTCGCCGTGCTGCATCCGTGCAGGAGAGGGTGATGCCAGCTCAGAATGCCGCCACCTGCTATCGTGGAACATGGCTGCCATCAAAGCTCCGCAGTCCTCTATCTCCATGCCACGTTGTCAAAGAGTTTTCGAAAGCAAAGTTGCAACCACAGAGGACCTTATCTAATTTCAAGATTGAAGATCAATCAAGCAAATAATCAAGATGAGAAAATGATACCAAGATTCTGTTTCATTTTAGTTCAATGAAGCATAACCAATTGTCCTGTGAATGAAGTTCCAAGAATTTTCCTCTTACAAAAATCCAAATGCTTTTCTTCTTGTTTCCTCCAAAAATTCAGACTGTTCAGTTGAAAGAGTTAAATCAAAGCAAGTTACTCTTCAAGGACTCTTACTGAATATAAGAGTTTTAGTTTATGCTCTCTTTCTCTTCTCAACTGACTGCTAATATAAAGCATGAAATTTCACTTCAGTATTTGATCCTGAAAATGTCAGCTTCTTAAGTTCATCTTCTCTGTTTTACTCATGGCATTTCATTGCAGAATACTGTCATCAAAGATTCATCAAGCAAAGCTGTACTAACTATAGAGAGTGTTTTCAGAGAGGTTCCAAGAGGAACCGAGGGAATTGATCTCCTTCCTCCCTGCAATTCTTCTTTCATAAGCGCTGTACAGCCCAAATCTATTAAACCTCCTTTGTTTGCACAGAATGGTTAAAGTGAAGATTATCAATTCCCTAGTTATTAAATTCCCTTCATTCACAATCAATCCTGATGTCGAAGGATTTTCAATTCTCTATAAGTCCTCTTTGCATCAATGTTGTTGTCGAAGACATTGCATATTCTCTTGATAGCAACAGGCTCATTGATCTCAGAATTGAGCGCAGAGCAGGCAACACCATAAGCACCTCTCCCGATGGTGGCAATTCACCGAATATGATGTCTATGGCAATATCTTTGAGGTCACAATAAAATACAAATATGGATTGTTGTCCTGCTGCTGGAAGAGGGCATATTTGCTGACGATATTATAATTTCAGACGGACCTTGAGATTCTTGGAAAATGCTTATTTCGACAAATTCACTGACTTTAGCCAGTACAGGAGCATGAAGTCCAAGACCATTTTGCGCTCCTTAATGGCTCGTAGAGAATCATCATGCTTGTACCCGCTTAACAAGGACAATGGCAAGAACTATGACAGCTAACATCATAGATGATCTCACAGCCTTGTTGCAGGAACTGTCATCTTTTTCCTGCTTCTCACTGAAAAGGTGAGATATACTCTGTATGAGCTTTGTTGCATTGTCTTTCATTTGGAACAGTGCTTGCTTTGACTCCCTGAGTATGTAATGAAGCAGATATAAAACACCACCCAAAAAATCCTGTTTAGCTGGAATGGGCGACACCCGCCTGTACAACGGCAACTTCTCAGTTAAGTGCTTAAGCCTCCAATAGCACCGCTCGTCATCATACATCAGGACGTCTGAGGGCTGTCGATCTGTCGATGTAGAGATGAGATGCTGTGGATTCCACTGATTTCAAGGTCGATGGCCACAAAGTCTGCGGATTGGAGGTGAACTTTGAAAGTGATGACTCCCAGTTATGGTGTGCCTCATGTGCTCGTCGTGGTCGAGAACGCTAGCCTTTTGAGGATCTTCTTCCCCTTCTCGAGTAAAAGCCCCATCCTCTTCAAGTTCCTGTCTGCTACAGTAGCCGTCGTCATTCTTCTTCTCACTTTCGTCATCCTATTCACAGCATCATTCGACGAAGATTTGATGTCACAGAGCTCTTCGTTATTCCCCGTTTTCAGAGCACTCCTCTGTTTTTCCTCCAAGCTCCCTTCCTCCTCGTCACTGTTTTTTTTTCCAATCCTCTCCCGTGCCCCCAAATTGCAGAGTTTTTTTTTTCTGTTTTAGTTCCCCCCACCTCTTCGATTGCAGAGCGCACCTTTTCCTCCCAGATTAGCATCCTTTTCTCCCCTGAAGTCGTAGAATATCATCTTCCTCCTTCTCCATTTTTGTCTTCATCCTGTTCCGCCAAAAGCACTTTTCAAAAACACAAAAGCTTCTCTTTTCCCCCCCAAATCACGGCTCCTTTCCCTTAAAGCACGGCTCTAGAAAAAGCCCCTATCCACATATCTTTAGAAGGTGAGGAAGACATTGTTTCCAGAATTCCATCTCCTTTTGGCAAAGCCCACAACTCCTCCATCTATCTCAGCATAAATCGTGCTGTTCATGAACCAAGGCGGTCTCCTCACAGTAAATAGGACATTGCCTGATGCATCCATAATAGAAGCAGGTAATGGCCGCCTTCGGTGTAGAAATTGACGAAGCAGCCAATGGCTTGATTCAATTATGTACCCAACCATCATTAATCCTTCTCGAGGGTCCATGATAACATATCGATTTGCTTGTTCAAAACCAACCAAAAGATTGGCCCACTCAATATTTCGTGTAACTATAATTTCACTTCTTGCAAGTAAAGGTGCAACTTTTGCTTCTTGGGGGGGGTTTTTGGCTGCCAAAATTCCTAATTCTTCTCCGTCTTCGGCATAGAATGAAAAAGCAAACATAACAACTAAGTATGTACAAAGTATCAAATCACATGCACAACTTTTGGGTGGTTTACACACCCCGAATGCGCGCAATACGACATCCACCCCCTCTAATCCTGCGCATCCTCCGGATGAGCCAACTACCCATGATCATTATCATCAAGATCCACAAACAAATCAATCTCTTCGTTATGCATTTCCGGTAGATCAACAAGATTTTCAGCCATATCATCTGTCTCTTCCATTGGAGTTTCTTGTCGTTGCTCTTCTCTTGAAAATTCTTCCAATGCATAATCCTCATCATCTCTTTTCTTGAAAATCTTAATTCTTTTTCCAGCAATAGGCACTCTAAGCACTGTCCCATCCAATTCAGTCAGCTCATATGTTGCATTATCAAAGACATGTCTGACTATGTATGGCCCAAACCATCTTTTCACCATCTTTCGAAGTGCAGTATGCTGATTTTCAAGGCTTCTATCAAAGACCAATACCCAATCTCCTTCTTCTATTGCTCTTGGCCGCAAGCGATGCCTACTGTCAAACCTGTCTTTATTCCTTAGTCTAGCAACCTTCAACCTGTCAATAGCTAGCTGAATATCCTCAGGTCTCCTCTCCAACTGTCGAATCCGAAGAGCTAAGAGCTCTTCTCTCGACAAATCCTCCTGCCAAGGTAAAACTGACCAAGTCAAAGCACAAATCTCAATCGGCATAACAGGTTTCTGACCATACATCAACTCTGCAGGCATATATTCTGTGGTAACACTATGAGTCGTACGATCAGCCCATAAAGCAAATGGTAAAAGTCTTGGCCATTCTCCAATCCATCCTCTGCATGCTTTGGCTAATGCTTTCACTATCGGCGGATGCCCTCTTTCACTCTTTCCATTTCCCTCTGGATTGTATGCTGTGGTTAGAGCCAATTTGATTCCTAGCTGAGAGAAAAACTCCCTAGCCTCATCTGCATCCAATTCACCACGATCCGCAGTGATCTTAGCCACACAACCATACCTGCAGAAAATTTCCTCCAATAAGAACTTACACACTGCACTAGTGGTCTTCGTTCTCAAAGATCTGCCCTCAACATGATTAGAAAGATCCTCTCTAGCCAAAACAATGTATCTCATCTGCCATAGACCCATAGGCATGGTAACCAAATCAACTACCCACTTATAATGAATGCATAGCGGATAGGTCGGATGAAGCTCATCTCTATGACGCACTACTGAATACATCTGGCAGTCTCTGCAAGTCTCAACAAAGTGAGAAACATCTCTATACATGCCTTTCCACCAATATTTCTCCCTGATTTTCTCATAAGTAGCCCATACTCCTCTATGACCAGCCCAAGGACTCTCATGAAACTCCCTCATCACCTGTAACTGTGTCTCTCTATCGCAGACAACCCGCAAAGGTAATCCGCCTCTTTTCTTCGGATGCTTCCAAAGAAATCCGTCTTTGAGAAAATAACCATAAGCTTTCCTTCTGATCTTCTTGAACTCTTCATCTGTCCATTCATCTCTTTTGCTTAGTGTACTAAGGTACCTGCCAATCTGCAACCAATCTCCAACATAAAGTTCTTCTATGAAAGCCACAATATCATAGACATGACAAACATGATCAACCATAGTGGCTGAAATTTCTGCATCATCCTCTTCTGCAAGTAGAGTCTCCTCATCATCATATCTGGCTCTAGACAACATATCTGCCACTGGATTATCCTTCCCTGCTATGTGTTTAAATTTCGGATTTAATGACTTGATGTATGCAATCCATCTCAACATGGCTATATCCGGAGTAGAGCAACTCGTGATCATACCAATCAATGGCAAGCAATCTGTCTCTACCACAACTGAAGCTCCAATAAAGTACTCCTTGTCACATTTGAGAGCCGTGACAATCCCCAATAACTCCCTCTTGATTTGCGGATATCTCCTCTGTCTCTCATTTAGGACTTTCTGGTGCGCAGATCGGACGCAGGTAGCTCACGTAGTGAATTCCCAAAGGTCCCCAAGAACAAAGTACTCTACTTTTTAGCACAAAAACCAATGTAAAAGCAAGCACGACATGAGACAAGAGACAAATTGGGTTGAATCTCAGAAGGCATGGGGGAGATTCAACCCAATTTGTCTCTTGTCTCATGTCGTGCTTGCTTTTACATTGGTTTTTGTGCTAAAAAGTAGAGTACTTTGTTCTTGGGGACCTTTGGGAATTCACTACGTGAGCTACCTGCGTTCGATCTGCGCACCACTTCGCCCCAAACCGAATAGCATACCTATTTCCATCTGCATCATCTTGACCCACAGCCCAACCTATGCCAATTGGACTAGTGTCAACTGTCAATACAATAGGCCTATCACAATTATAATCCGCTTTTCTGAGAGTAGGAGCATTCTGCAATAACTTCTTCAATTTCCGCATGGCTCTAGTGTGACTCTCATCCCAATAGAATTTCTGTCCCTTTCGAAGCAACTGATACAAACAATCTGCTATGTGTGCAAAATGAGGTATCCAAATCATATAAAACACACAAGCACCAATGAATCTCCGTACCTCTGAAGTAGTAGAACAATACTCTGCAATCTTGCCTATAGCATTCACCTTATCAGGTGAGGGTTTCCTGCCATAATATCCACACATATGCCCAACAATAACAACCTCATTCACTCCAAAAACAGATTTTTGCCCTGAAAGTGTCAAGTTCACTTCTTCTAACCTGGCCAAAATCTTCTCACATGCTGAAATATGATCAGCCACAAAGTATCTGCATCCCTGCTCATTTAGGCTCTCATTCTTCTCTTCTTCTGCACACCCCTTAATGGGCACATCATCCAAGAAAGGCATAGTAAGCTGAGGTATGTAATCACGAAGGACCTTATGCATGGCATTCATCATATGCGCAACAGAATTAGTGGCACCTTGAGGCAAGGTACACATCCTAACAAGCCCAATAGGAGTTCTCATGGTGGTTATGTCCCTGCTTTCCAAAGCCAGCTGAAACTGATCATAACCTGAATACAAATCACCCAAAGAATAGATGGCACGTCCAACAAATGCCTCTGCAAACTCATCCACAACTGGACCTATACCAACATTCCTGATAGTAACTCTGTTCACTGGCTGCATGTCCTGAATAAATCGAAGAGTACCATTCTTCTTTGGAACTGTAAACCACCTGTTTGAGTATGGTGCAGATGAAGGCTCAAGAATTCCCATCCTGATTTTCTCATTCAATAAATCAATCAGCTTTGGCAAGTGTGCTTTAGGCACTGGAATAGGTCGGAGATTCCATGGGATATGAGGAATAGTAAAAATGACCATAGGAGCAACAATGTCAGGATTCACACATCCAATCTCATGTGGGACAAAAGCAAATCCTCTTCCATGACGCTCAAGCATATCCTGAAAGCATTGCTTCTCTATGGGTAACAAGAAATCACCATTTCCAATTTTCAATTCAGCAAGTGTCTCAGCTGAAAATTTATGACCAATATACTCCGGATTCCTCAAAATTTGTTGTTTAGCAGCCCTCTCTATTTGCTGATCACTGTCAGATGGAAGCGGTACAGCAACCGGCTTCACCTTCTTATCCACAGTTTTGTATTGCGTGTCAACCCTGGCTTCATTATGCTCTTTTGCATTACATAAACCTTGCTGTAAATCAGCAATTCTGCACTCCAATGGCTGAATATTCTCAACCCTCTGCTCTATGGACTGCATAGAAACAGCCCCAAACTCTGAATGCTGAAATATTTCAGTAGTAAACTCTATTGGCTGAAATTTTTCAGCCCTCTGTCTCTCTGAAAGCTGATCATAACCAGCTGGAAACTCTGTTTGCTGAATTTCTTCAGCACTCAACACTCTTTGCTGAGTTTCCTCAACCTCTGACTCAATTTGTGACACAAAATCTGCAATTTCATGAAACATGTCCAGGGACTGCACTAATACATTACCATGACAATTCAGCATATCAGTTTTCAGCATATCTCCCATCTCTGTCATCGTATCTGCACAAATCACACTGTCATACATACCATCTATGTGCTCATCATCCTCCAAAATTCCTGCATTTTTCAAATTTTTCTCCTTCCTGCATATATACTGCCTGGCAGCTCTAGGCAACCTAGAAGTCTTCTGATAGCTCATTGAACTGTTTGCTGAAATCCCAACATAACCGGAGGAGAAAACATCGCTGCCAGGAGGTGAGAACTCCAATCTCCTCTGCTCTGTACCACCGTCGTCTCGCGAAACGGCGGTACCTAATGAAAACCCGAATCCCTCACAGTGGGCAAGGGTGCATCTCTGAGAGTATCCCTGTTTCTAACATGGTTCACACATACAGTCATAAACTGAACTGCTCTCATACCATCTTTACTGCGAATCCGTGCATAAGCAGATCCATCATCCATGACCTTAGTTTCCATGCGCATCTCTGTAATGAATGGCTGTCCAAGAATTATAGGATAAGAGCATGAATCCTGCACAAAGAAATGAAAATCCTCCTCTACATCACCAATAGAAACCCTGACACTAGGGCAAGCAGCATATAAATCACTTGCAGTATTATTGGCGGCTCTCATACGCCACCCATGCTCTACATCCATAGGCCATCTGTTACTCTCATAAACTCCACGAACTATGAGATTAATCTCTGAACCATGATCAACCAATGCAACATAAGGCACCTGTTTCTCTCCAATCTTTACCATCGTCTCTGTAGTTGCCCTAGCCCAATGGCTCCGCGAAAAGTGACTACGCGGTATCATGACAGGCTCATCAATTTCAGCATAATGCATAGGCTGAACCCTCTTCTCTACCTGCGGCAAAACAGAAGCATTATCAACCATAACCTCATCATCATCCTCATCCAACTCTCCAATCAAAATTCCCTGTGTATCAGTGGTAGCCAATGCATGTCTTTTCCTCTTCAGGACCTCCTGGAACTGATCCTGAAACTCTCTTTTTGAGATGCCCAAAATCTCAGAAATAGTGAAAGTCACCTCACTGCCAAGTATCTTATCATTAAAGATTTTCTTCATGTCTGTAGATGTCTCAATATCGGATATCAATCTGAATCCTGGCTGCTTTCTCTCTCTAGGCTCTTGCCTCTTCTCTCTCTTTTGAGCATCCTCCATCTGTCGATCTGGCCCTGGTCTTGAAGACGGTCCTGCAGTAGGTGGAGTAACAAACTCACCCCCTCTAGTCTTCTTAGCTGCACTTGGATTTTCTTCATCCCTCTTACGCTTTTCCTCAACAAATACATATGCACCATGAGATTTAGCCAAATAAGCATAAATAGAATACCTGTCAATAAGCGAATCCCAACCTGTCTCTGATCTGATGCTAGAGCCTGCACTAGTCAAAACAGTTTGCTGAATTTTCCCCTTGTTTGCAGTCTCCATAGCATAAGTCCATAGTGCGGACTGAGTCTCTGATCCCTTCTCAATCTGTACTCCATATGCAGAAGTATCACCTCTAACTGTCACATAAGAAGTACGCGCAGCCATGTCCTCCACTAACTTCTTCATTCCACCTTTACCAAAGTTGGTAGCAAGTGGAGCTCCAGTCTCAGTCAACCAAATCTCACCATCTTGCCCCCAATATACCAAATTCTGCCTCCTTGCATCCTGGAAAGAGTCACAATCCCTGCAATGCTGATGCTCCGTACTATCACACCAAATACATCTTCGATCTCTCCTAGAAGCACTAGGAGCACTTCTAGGTGCAGTAGGAGCACTAGAAGAAGTAGTAGGCACAGTTGAAGCAAACTGCTCCTTCAACTTCCCCACTAACTCCGCTTTGACTGACTCAAGTGTCAAATCTGTGATGCCTTTGATTATGTCATCAAGAGAGGTAGGCACCGATGGAGCGGATGGTTTTGGAGCAGAAGGTGTAGGCATCGGTCGTGGAACAGGAGGAATAGGTGGAGTGGAAACAGTAGGCACTGGCATAGGCCAAGAAACTGGCTGAGGAGGAGAAGAAATAACAGGGATAGAAGTAGGCGTAGGAGCTAATGATGGTGTAGGTGTCATGGAACCATTCTGTAGGCGAGTCTTCCATATCCTCCTCTTGGTCAAAGTCGAGACTGCATCCTGTGCATCCTGCCAATCAGTTTTAAGACCCATAGGCTTCGTACGATCTTCAAGAAGCTCACCCAATTCTTCTTGAAGAGCAAGATCTGCATCTTGCAAGAAAAGCTCAACTTTTTCAACATCCAAAGCTCTTTGTTCAATGGCATCAAGCTGACTATACCTCTCTTCAAATTCTCGAATCAACTCCGAAGCAGCAAGACCTTTGTTTGGCATGTAGACCCACTCTCGGAATGACCGCCGAGTAGCCATACCAAAGTCCTCAAGGAAGTATTCTTCTTTTAGAGCCTTCTTAAAATCTTGCCAATGTGTATTTTGAATAAAAAAATCAGTCACTTTTGTCCTCAAAGCAGGTGTGACAAGATGAAGGAAGTACTTACTCATAAGTCCAGCAGGAACTCCAAAAAACCCCATCTTGATCTCATATGTCTTCAAATATGCTGAAACATTACGCCCGTCAAATAGCTTCTTCTCACTCTCAACTGCTTCAATAGCCTTAGTCGCGCTGTTTGCATTCTCCTGCTCCGAATAGAGTTGCCTTTGCTGAGACAACTGCTGTTGATGCAATTGTTGTTGCTGCTGCATATACATTTGTGTTTGCTGATTTTGGAGCTGCATATACATGGACATATTTTGCAAAATCTGTTTTAGATCCTCCGTTGAAGCACTTGACGCAGCAGTCATTGATGGAGCTGAAGTAGATGTAGCTGGAGTTGAAGAAGAAGCTGAAATAGAGGCTGAAGTATCTCCCATCCTGAAATTTCTGCGACGCTTTCACGTCGGGTTCACCAAAGATGTCGAAGAGTTTTCAAAAGCAAAGTCGCAACCACAGAGGACCTTATCTAATTTCAAGATTGAAGATCAATCAAGCAAATAATCAAGATGAGAAAATGATACCAAGATTCTGTTTCATTTTAGTTCAATGAAGCATAACCAATTGTCCTGTGAATGAAGTTCCAAGAATTTTCCTCTTACAAAAATCCAAATGCTTTTCTTCTTGTTTCCTCCAAAAATTCAGACTGTTCAGTTGAAAGAGTTAAATCAAAGCAAGTTACTCTTCAAGGACTCTTACTGAATATAAGAGTTTTAGTTTATGCTCTCTTTCTCTTCTCAACTGACTGCTAATATAAAGCATGAAATTTCACTTCAGTATTTGATCCTGAAAATGTCAGCTTCTTAAGTTCATCTTCTCTGTTTTACTCATGGCATTTCATTGCAGAATACTGTCATCAAAGATTCATCAAGCAAAGCTGTACTAACTATACAGAGTGTTTTCAGAGAGGTTCCAAGAGGAACCGAGGGAATTGATCTCCTTCCTCCCTGCAATTCTTCTTTCATAAGCGCTGTACAGCCCAAATCTATTAAACCTCCTTTGTTTGCACAGAATGGTTAAAGTGAAGATTATTAGTTCCCTAGTTATTAAATTCCCTTCATTCACAATCAATCCTGATGTCGAAGGATTTTCAATTCTCTATAAGTCCTCTTTGCATCAATGTTGTTGTCGAAGACATTGCATATTCTCTTGATAGCAACAGACTCATTGATCTCAGAATTGAGCGCAGAGCAGGCAACACCATAAGCACCTCTCCCGATGGTGGCAATTCACTGAATATGATGTCTATGGCAATATCTTTGAGGTCACAATAAAATACAAATATGGATTGTTGTCCTGCTGCTGGAAGAGGGCATATTTGCTGACGATATTATAATTTCAGACGGACCTTGAGATTCTTGGAAAATGCTTATTTCGACAAATTCACTGACTTTAGCCAGTACAAGAGCATGAAGTCCAAGACCATTTTGCGCTCCTTAATGGCTCGTAGAGAATCATCATGCTTGTACCCGCTTAACAAGGACAATGGCAAGAACTATGACAGCTAACATCATAGATGATCTCACAGCCTTGTTGCAGGAACTGTCATCTTTTTCCTGCTTCTCACTGAAAAGGTGAGATATACTCTGTATGAGCTTTGCTGCATTGTCTTTCATTTGGAACAGTGCTTGCTTTGACTCCCTGAGTATGTAATGAAGTAGATATAAAACACCACCCAAAAAATCCTGTTTAGCTGGAATGGGCGACACCCGCCTGTACAACGGCAACTTCTCAGTTAAGTGCTTAAGCCTCCAATAGCACCGCTCGTCATCATACATCAGGACGTCTGAGGGCTGTCGATCTGTCGATGCAGAGATGAGATGCTGTGGATTCCACTGATTTCAAGGTCGATGGCCACAAAGTCTGCGGATTGGAGGTGAACTTTGAAAGTGATGACTCCCAGTTATGGTGTGCCTCATGTGCTCGTCGTGGTCGAGAACGCTAGCCTTTTGAGGATCTTCTTCCCCTTCTCGAGTAAAAGCCCCATCCTCTTCAAGTTCCTGTCTGCTACAGTAGCCGTCATCATTCTTCTTCTCACTTTCGTCATCCTATTCACAGCATCATTCGACGAAGATTTGATGTCACAGAGCTCTTCGTTATTCCCCGTTTTCAGAGCACTCCTCTGTTTTTCCTCCAAGCTCCCTTCCTCCTCGTCACTGTTTTTTTTTCCAATCCTCTCCCGTGCCCCCAAATTGCAGAGTTTTTTTTTTCTGTTTTAGTTCCCCCCACCTCTTCGATTGCAGAGCGCACCTTTTCCTCCCAGATTAGCGTCCTTTTCTCCCCTGAAGTCGTAGAATATCATCTTCCTCCTTCTCCATTTTTGTCTTCATCCTGTTCCGCCAAAAGCACTTTTCAAAAACACAAAAGCTTCTCTTTTTCCCCCCAAAGCACGGCTCCTTTCCCTTAAAGCACGGCTCTAGAAAAAGCCCCTATCCACATATCTTTAGAAGGTGAGGAAGACATCGTTTCCAGAATTCCATCTCCTGTTGGCAAAGCCCACAACTCCTCCATCTATCTCAGCATAAATCGTGTTGTTCATGAACCAAGGCGGTCTCCTCACAGTAAATAGGACATTGCCTGATGCATCCATAATAGAAGCAGTGAATGGCCGCCTTCGGTGTAGAAATTGACGAAGCAGCCAATGGCTTGATTCAATTATGTACCCAACCATCATTAATCCTTCTCGAGGGTCCATGATAACATATCGATTTGCTTGTTCAAAACCAACCAAAAGATTGGCCCACTCAATATTTCGTGTAACTATAATTTCACTTCTTGCAAGTAAAGGTGCAACTTTTGCTTCTTGGGGGGGTTTTTGGCTGCCAAAATTCCTAATTCTTCTCCGTCTTCGGCATAGAATGAAAAAGCAAACATAACAACTAAGTATGTACAAAGTATCAAATCACATGCACAACTTTTGGGTGGTTTACACACCCCGAATGCGCAACAATACGACAACGTAGCTCCCTGAAGCTTCTTAGAAGCTTCTCTAGGAAGCTTCTAGGGGGGCTTCCCTAAGCCCCCTTCCCATTGGATCCTACACAAGCAATCTTTACCCCTCGGGATTTAATCCCCCTTTCCCATCGCATTCCCACACAAGCCATATTAGCCCCAGTTTAAAAACCCCCTTCCCGTGGAGTCCCTATAAAGCCCATTGTACCCCAGGATTTAAGCCCCCTTCACCTTTGGATCCCATTCCCTAGGTGGGATTTAAAGCCCTTCCCTTTAGATTCTCATTAAGCCCATCCCAGGCTTTGAAGAAAAGGAAGCCGTACCTCAAAGGGAATTGCACGTACAAGGGAGATGGGCCAAGATCATAAGACTGCAAGCCAAGGCAAGTTCGAAATCCATGAAGACTAACCGGAGGTCGAATTCACGATGGCCCCTAAAAAGTCACAAGGCGCAACCACAGGAGGATCATCTCCTAACATTCATGTGGACATTTCACCGAATCCACAACTCCAGGTTTTCTTCCTATTTTTGATTTACGTCAAAATATTGCAATTATGCATGGTTAATTCATGAAATTAGGATGCACTTTTGCGATTGAAATGCATTGGCTATTTTTAAAAGAAGTAACTCACGATTGAAGATTGGTCATTTGTATTTTTCGATGGAACGAACGAAAAAAGAACATAAGATGTCTATGCATTCTTAGCAAGTTTTTTTTTTGCATTGCAAAGTAACAAATCTAGATCAAATAATGACCATCATTACAAAGTCGAAATTATTGTAGTACACCTTTGAATATGCATAGAAAGATTAAATTGCATGTCACAATTCTAGACAAATCTTCTTCGTAATGATTCATTAAAAATTCGTTATCAATCATAGAAAAACTGCAAAGCATGGAAAGATTCTAAAGTTGCATGAAGTAGGTTACCTCTAGTCAATTGGCATAAATCTCATTCAACTACGTAGTAGTTAGGAAAGGTTGTGTAATGCTCAATCAGCGTACGAATATTTCATTCAGAAATGAAGTTAGGGAAAGGCTGCATGGTTTGTTTAACATAAAACCTTAAAAGCTTAGCAGCATGAGTCGTGAATGCATGTCCTAGTAAGACCAATGGAAGTTATGCGAATTTTAACATGTGCTTGGTCTTAACAAGAAAAGTTAGGGATTGCGAATCTAGAGGAAATGAATCGCATGCTTACATGAATTATGATGTAATGCAACTAGTTTTTCCCCTCTTTGATCAAGACAATATCTTTAGGAATAGTTCGTCCTTGTCATAAGATAAGTAAATTGGTTTACCCAAAACACCTAAACCACAAAGAATTCATTTAG